>NC_134456.1:38998249-39625958 GCF_047948215.1 Lycorma delicatula
AGATGAAATCAGATTTGAACCAATGTGCTTTCTTCTTGTAAGATCCAGCTATTTCATTAATTTAAATTTTGTTAATTTATGATATATCGTTGAAAAGCTTTCAATAAGGGCTTATTTCTGCAGTTAAGAAAAAGTCAAAAATCCAAATCTTTGGATTTTGGGCTTTTTTGGACACTTTAGGTCCAGTCGATTGCAATCAAAAGGACTGGTGCAAAACTCAATGTTACAACAGTCCTAAATCCAAAATGTCAACATCCTACGGCTAATCGTTTTTGAATTATGCGAGATACATACGTACGTATGTACACCGAAACTAATCAAAATGGATTCATGGATGGTCAAAATCTTTTTTCCTTTGTTGTATGGTCAACATTTTTCAGATTACTTTGAAATCTGAAAACCGAAATTTTTCGCAATCACAGCACTTCCTTTACTTCGTAGAAGGAAGTAAAAAATGACACTTACTGCTATACTTTTGGTTTATCTGTATTTTTTAAAAATATAAAATTATATACCAAGAATAAATTTTAATATAACAGTATGTTTATAATGTTTATAATCACAAATAAATTTGCTAAATTTCGATATTTCAATAGAATATTTCTAATAGGCAAGTATGATGGGATAGTTAATACCTGCATTATAATTACGAAGAAATATTTTTTGCAAAAGCTTCTGATTTTCTAATAAATAATTATTTATTTATTTTTAACCCAAAATACTACAGAGGGTTGCTTAATTACAGTTACCACTCGTCTACTTTTATTCTTTAATGATGATGAGAAATGAATTTTGTATGATAGGAAAAATAACAAGCCTGCTCAAACCAAAAACTTACAGCTACTTACAGGAACTATAGCAACAATAATAATAATAATTACTATTAATTATTTATTTATACATTTTCATAGAATTGTACAATATAGGATCCCGCTGAGACATGAGTCTCATCAGCAGATTCCCGTATTAACATAATCTGAATACAAGTTATTTACACAGTAAAACAGAAAAAATGTAATGAAAAATATACATAGTAAATAGTTAAAATTTTATCAAATACTTTAATTAAGGTGGCATCAGAAATTAATACAAAAGTAAATAGAAATTAATTAAATATGATTAATTTATAAAATTATATTAAATACATTTCAGTAAAAATTAATAATTTTAAGCTTAAATTAATAAAAAAAAAAAAAAAAACGTTACGTAAAGGTAAGTTTTAATGTATGTATACATCTAAATTTAGGCTGTTCTTGCATATTATAGATTACATAATATAATATAAAAATAATATACGGGTCACACATTGTTTAATAAAAACAAAAACAACGATTTTAATATACGAATATATATATATATATATATATGGTACAAAAATGTTAAAAATCAAATATTAAATATTGAAATAAAATACTACAAATATTATGCGCAGTACATACATAATACATAAACATAATTAAAAAATAGTAAAAACAATATTTTATAATAAAAGGAAACATAACTATTATGAAATAATAATAATACGTTATTATGATCAATTAGCTTATAATAAATATTATTTTTTTAAATAAATAATTATCCGAGTTTCTAACACAAAAATAGTTATATAGATTAATTGTATTAGAATTTATAAGGTACGCAATTATAGGATACGGCAAAGTATTATTAACAGAGTGCAATAAACAGTATTAAAAAATTATTCTGTATAAGTGTCTTGAATGTCTACGTTCGGAGCTTTAAATATTCTATTTACTGTAAACGATTCAAAATTATATTTTCCAATGAAAAATTCTGTGACTACAAGCATTTGAATAAAATTAATTTCGCAACCAAATGGCTGTATTAAAAAGTAAAAATTTATTAACATGAGAACTGACTCTTAACAATCGATTGTATCGGACATAAATATAGATAGTTACAAATAATCACATGGAAAGTTTTGCAAATTCGATTGAATTAATTGAGGTACGCAAAAAAAAATCATCAACCAAATAAATCACTAAAACAAATTTTAAGGTTTTTATTTTTTTTAAAAACCTCTGTAAGAACATATTTATTTAAAAATAAATATTTATTTATTTATTATTATTATTATTATTTAAAAATATAACAGTAGAATCAAAGTAAAATAAAATCGTATTCATTTTTAATTATTTAAATACATGATTTAAAAAACCATATCACGTTGTGCTTAAAGAAATTTCCTATTTAATATAGGTATTTAAAAAATACGTAACGTATTATCCAACAACAAGGTAAGCATATGATACTAGTTTATAAAATCCTTTATACGATATAACTTATACATTTTAATGACCTAAATACGTTAAAAAATCATACCAAGATATAAATATTAAACCTCACGTTATTCTTTGAAATACAACTACAACCATATCTGTAAAATCAATTACAAATTTTCAGCTTCATTTAAAACATAATGAAATTTTGTTTTGTTTATATCATATCAAGTATAATAACAATAAACGCTTTTTAATCAATGAAATTAAACGATTTTCTTATCTTTTATTGTACAAGGTTAATTTAAACTGTAACTAATTTAGATTAATTGAAGAAATTACGTGACTATTAAACAAATTTAAAATATTATTAGCTATTTTATTTATAAGAAATTATTAAAAACAATTTACATTCCAGTCTAAAAACATTTTTAACAAAGGAAGTTACAATTTAAATTTTCCATCATTTCAAAACCAAATGTTTAATAATAATAATAAGTTAGATTTTCATTTCATTTTTATTTGCTTTGGTTGTGCAACACAAAACCTTTGTATGTTGCACAATATCACATAAATTCACAAAAGAACAGCCACAAGTCAACAACCCACATATAAATTAAAAATACAATATTCAAAACACAATAATAATAATAACAATTATACAGTCAAATACAAAAAAATAATAATTAGAACTTTAAAAACGGAAGCTATGGAGTGATAATAAAAACACATAGATGAAAACAAACAAAAACAAAAACACAATACTACTAATACATTCGAAATAAAACAAGTTATAATCAATAATCCTTAAAAAACAACAATAATTCTAAAATCATGAAAGTGAGCATTACACCAAGGACAATAATCCATCGCCACGTAACCCTCACAAATTTTTAATGAAGATTCATCTTCCCAAAAGCTTAGCTTATCCTGGAACTCCACTGCAACAGTGGTACACCGCTCAATCGGAGATTATAATAATAATAATAAAAACATGATTTAATGATTGATTTTTTTTTGTATTTAAAATATTCAAGCTCTGTTACTTTTATAAATAAAAAGTACAACAATAATATTCAGTTAATATGCTAAAATATAGATTTTCCGTTTATTATTTTAGACGATGGAATTTTAAAAATAAATCTTTATCTCCGACCTCAGTTTCACATCGAAATAATAATATTTTCACAATAATACACTCCTTTAAAACAGAAATTCTTTAAATATGTTTGTTCATAAAATAAAAATCATATTAAAATCAACAACAAAAATTGTATTTAAACCTACGCAAAATCATTGTGTAGGTTTTTTCGTGCAGGATGGAATCAATATTATTAATTAATGAGTAGATTTTACCTTATTATTTGCAATTTGTAAATTTGTGTTATACGATATTTTTAAATCTTAGTATTATTGAATGAGAATTAATTAAAAATCAATATTGTAATACCCACGTACCTTAGTGAATACGGTAGAGTATATATTTTACACCTACACAATATATTTTTTGTTCACAAAAATATTTTAAGGAAACAAAAATAAAAATAATTTTATAAAAATTTGTTTCTACTCGTAAATGAATAAAGAACAGTATATTTTAAGAAAACAGAATAAAAAAAAATATATTTTTTTGTTACTAATACATACATGCTTGTTACAAAAATGTAATTGTTTATTATAAACGTAACTTCCCTCTATTTTTTTTTTTAAATCGAAGCATAAACAGTATTATTTTTTCTATTACATATCTTTTGAACGCAATAGCATTATACATTCCTATTTCTTTAAGTTTCTTTTTCATTTATGACTTCTACAATATTATAAATGAGTCAGCAATATGGAATTGATCCTGGTGCTGTGTAATATTAGTAATGAAATAAATATGAAACAAAATGAAGCAGTGTAATATTAGTAATTATTATAAAATAAACATTTGTGCATAATTATAGTATTTGATAGAACTTTATTAAATTTAAGCGGTCTTGAACCAATGAAATATAGTAAACTTTCACTTATCCATCGATTTAGATAACCTAGTCATTCAAAATAACCAATAAAAAAATAAATAAAGTGTATTTTGTAAACGAATTAGATAGCAGTCATTACTTAAAATAGTTTCACTGAAAACTTTGCTAGTTTTCGGTGAGATATAAAAAATTAATTGATTCTTAGTAAATAAAATAATTTTAAGCAGAGTCGTTAATTTCCTAACTGCCACACGTATCACACAGTGTTAAACACAACTCCATTGTGTAAATCACTTCTTTTACAAATTTTTTTTATATACATTCTTTTTTTTTCAAATAAATTTTGTAAAAGAAAGATTTTTCCAAACATATTTGGAAATTTTTATTCCCAAATAAAAATATTATGTAGAAGAAAATTAAGTTATTTTATATTTCGTGGAATTTAATAAATAATTACGATCAATATTCAGAATAGCTGGTACAAATTTTATGTTATGCTAACAGATTTCCTAAACAAACAACATAGTTTATACAAATTATCTTTATAGAAAATCCTGGTTATCTGAAATTGTTCTGCTCCAATTATTTCGAATAATCAGGAAATAAATATATAAATAATCAGTGGTATCATTGTGGAGGCCTATTATATAAAGGTACTGAACAGTAATGAAAAGCTATGCTTAAAATTGAACAAGAGATAAATATTAAAAATTAAAAAACACGACTGGCAAAAAAAAGATTGCTGACAAATATTGCTCTTCAATACAGGATAATTAAAGAGCGTATAGTTGACAATTTTGTTTTTTTTCTATTTTTTTAAATCTATTCAAATATATATATATTTATATAGCCTATTACACTCCCGGTAACGTAAGGATTCAAACGTGTAGTCAAACATTTAAATCGGTTCATCCGTTGAGCTGCTACGGTGGAACAAGCATACGTTCACCCGAAATACATTACACTCCTTTTTGGGCAATCGTATTAAAAACAAATGTTACTTGAATAAAACTGATCATTTGATCTATGAAATATAAATTTGAAATATCTATCAAATAAATGTGTTGCTTTTTAATAACTCGCATCTCAACACTTCATTCTGAACGATTCGGAAACCTTGTATCTAAAAAGGGAGATGCGAGTTATTCAAAAACGACTCATTCATCTGATAGATTTTTTTCAATTTTGTAAAACATATTATGTGTATACATATTTGTACAATCTATGACACTCCCAGTAACAAAAGAATTCCAACGCGGGGTTATACATTTAAATCGGTTCAGCCGTTGAGCTGCTACGATAGAACACAGAGACATACAACATACACCCTAAATACGTTACACTCCATTTTGGGCAGTCATGTAATAAAAAAAAACCAGCGTAGGGAGATAATTTCAAATAAATAATGGATTCCGTAACAGAATAGTGATAGGCGTCTCGACCTTTCATCCAGAGGTCTTGGGTTCGAATCCCATTAAGGCATGGCATTTATTATACACTGCAAAATTTCACTTTTCATATTTGCGCATACGAACTTCGTAAATTTCTGCGATTAAGCAAAAAAAAACCTGATAAAATCCTGTATTTTTAATCACATTAATATAATTATTAATAAAATATCGTTGATATTACAATTGTTTTTTTACAAATCCACGAGTCCTCGAAAGATAGTCCATGAAGTCGAAAAACTCTTGCGCACTTCTCCGCAAGATGACCGACTTTTCGTTAATTTAATACTTTAATGTATTTTTAATTTGGTTTAATATTGCAAACAATAGATGTCACAGATAAAGAAACGTTAACCTTCCAACTTGTAGCATCATAACCAACCACGCTTCTAATATGCCCCGTTCAAATTTTTTCAACATTATATTGAACGTAACTCAAGAACGATTCGACTAATCTTCATAAAATATTTACATTCACAACTTCACATGCACTTCTACAAGTTTAAATGTCAATGAAGCCGGTTTGGTAGTTTTGGAAATTTTTGAGCCACAAAAATTTTATATATAAGCATATATATATAAGTCAGACTTATAAGTCACATATTAAGGCATCCTGGAATAGTCGCTTTGATATTGGAGAGACAAGTAGATGAGGAAAAATGTGCAGGCAGGCAAGGTTTGGATTATGTAAAACAAATTGTTAGGGATGAAGAATGTATATCGAAATGAAATGAAACGAAAAGACTGGCACTAGATAGGGAATCTTGGAGAGTTGCATCAAACCAGTCAAATGACTGAAGATAAAATATATATATATATATTAAAAAACTATTTATAAATACATAATAAATCTAAAAAAAAAAAAATAGTACTTCTTTATTCTAATCAAAGTAAAATTTGCTGATCCTCGTGATGAAATGGTCTCAGTCTTTCATGTGGAAAATCAAGGTTCGAGTCTGTCATTCATGGAATTTTTCACACGTAATAAAATTTATTGATATCCATCATGTGGCTATTTTTGAGCATGACCTCAATTGATTAAATTATTATCAATGATTTAATTATTTTATGATAAAATAAAACTATAAAATTTTGTTAAAATAATTAGATTTAAAAAAAAAACATTTATTTAAAAAAAAAACAGTATACAATTGCTGAGATATAAAAAAACAACATAATATTCTATGAAGGTTAATTCTATGTATAGCTGTATGTAATGTGTACTTTATACGTTTTTAAAGAGAATTTTTAAAAATCCTTATAAAGTGGGAATTTTTCATACGTTATAAAATTTCCGTTTCATATTCCCACGCACAAGCTTCGAGCTTATGTAGTGATAATCATCAACCAAAAAAAAAGAATATAGAAGATTAAAATTTGCATACATTCTACATACATAAAAAGCGTCAAAATTAGATATTTTCTGTTTTACACATTTTCCTGTAAATAAAATAACTTTATTTTTATTTTTAATAATAACCCAAAAATCATGTATTATACATTTCCGTTTTATCTACGAGAAATGCAAGGGTTTTTTTTAAAAACAATTTAACAAAACATTAGTGTTTATCTTCTGTAAGCAATTTTGTTTTTAATTATATAATTTCATAAAAAAACATTAAAAAGTAATATTATTTGTACGAAATCAAGTATTATGATCGCGAAAATTACGGTTTTCAGATTTCAACGAAAATATCCATTCAACCATCCCTGAATCCATTTTGAATAGTTTCGGCGTGACGTCTGTACATACGAATGTATGTCAAATAACTCAAAACCGATTAGGCATAGGATATTGAAATTTTGGATTTAGAACTTTCGTAACATCTAGTTGTGCGCCTCCCTTTTTGATTGCAATCGACTGAACCAAAAGTGTCCAAAAATGATCAAAATCCAAAAATTTGGATTATTGACTCTTTCTTAATTGTAACAATAAGCCCTCATTGAGAGCTTTTCCACGATATATCACAAGTGGTACTTATTTTCATTGGTTCCAGAGTTATAGCCAAATTAAATTTTAATTAATGAAATATTTGGATCTTAGAAGAAGGCACATCGGGTAGAATCAGACTTCATCTCCTTTTTTTTTAAACTTTTTTTTTTATAATTTAGTTATAATTATAATTAACCTCTGATTTATTAATAATTATTAACCTCTGATTGTAAAAAAAAATTACGATAAATAATAATTCAACAATAAAAATAAAATAAAAATTACGAAAAAATATCAGAAGTTATTAATGAAATAAAATTTTATGAAAAGTATTTTATACTTTTCATTTAAAAAAAAAAAAATGTGTATATGTAATTTAATAGGCGTACAAGTAGTCATGTGGTGACCCTACAGTTACAGTATTTAAATAAAAGGTCCTTAGTAAATCTCACATATCTAAATTGATGTAATAACAATTTTAATGAAAACTAGAATAAATACAATTTATTGTATTGAAGGTGCTTCATTCGAGATACTGCCTTTCAAAAATAAATAAATACGCATAAATCTACGCACAAATACATATTACAATAATAATGAAAAGCTAAGGATATAATAAACTGACTACATCAAACAGAAAAATATAAGATTCAGGTTTCATCTTCGGATGTGAATTTCATGTTAATTTCTACGGTAAAATAAATGGAAATAAATCAGATCGCTAAATGAAAGTAAACAAGAAAAAATATCCTGTGAACTAAATAAAATTATTTACTTTTAATTTTGTTACTATTATTATGTAGCTTCATTACTTATTATTTTTATCTTCCACCGATCATATTAATAACATCAATCACAAAGTAATATTAATATATATTTGTGCTGTAATATTTTTTTTCCAAAATTATATTTATACACTAACTGAAGATTCTTTTTTTATTTTCTTATACAACAAAGTTTTCAGCTGGTTAAAAATTTTTTATTAAAAAAAACATTCTAGCGTGTTTTTTTAAATATAAATTAAGAACAGTTTAATCTAGAAACTAATACTTTTATTTAAATTTAGTTTGTTTTTTAAATACAAGAATAATTTATTCCATACTTTGTTAAAAACACTAATTTCATAAATAAACTTTAATTTTAAATTTATTGTCATAAATTATTAATAAAGTTTACAACGCCTTACCTTTGAAGATATATAGGTTGTCAGCTAATGCTTTGTTTATCAAAATGTATTATAATTTTTTCTTCAAGAATCTGTTTATTATAATTTATTTGTTAATCTGAAAGAACACGTGGTTTCAGTATTTATCTGTTTAAAGTTCAACGTATTGAAAAAAAATTCAAAAATTAACCGGATTTAACGAATCATTATTATAATTTTCCACAAATAATTTATTTTCAGGTAACAACAAATATTAGCACTGTACATAAACATTGATAGAGCACGATTTGCTGCCACCGCACAACCCACACGTCACCAACCACGGGCGAGTACACTATACCACTAACTATGTAAGGCGACAACCAAGGACATGGACGATTCTCTACACCGCATCACGTGACTTCTATCATTCCATCTCCTTCTCTCACTTTGTATCACACACTCTCTCTCCCATCTATGTGCCGCTTCACATAACCGTGCTCCGGGCTTCCGGGTATTGTCGACGACCACACTCTCGCTATTGTATACTCGCATACCTTTCACAGATAGCGTTCATCACGATAATTTGTCAGCTAGTGGGGATCGAACTCATGAGGATCCGGTGTTACATGAAATAACATAATGCAGTTTAAATAACACGCCATAAAACTTCATTTACAATAATACCATAGAAAAGTACACGTGGGAATAATGTAGATCAAGGAAACTCACCATCTTCATTTAAAAAAAAAAATCGTTTAATTCTTACGGATTAGATAACAGATTTGATATCACAAATTAGACTCGATCCTTTTCTATAACGTATATTAAATATTTTTCAATAAACCTCCTGAGTGACAAACTCAGGCATATTAATTATATAACTACAATCTGAACTAACAATGTGAAAAAAGCTGGATGTGTAATTCCACAAAAATAATCTCATCATCTTGGTAATTTTTTATATAATTTTTTCTAAAAAGCTGAAATTTTCCAACTCTTTTCTTTTCATGACTAACAAATAGCTTATTTTTTCTTTTTCCGATGGTGCACATGATACAAACTTTGCTTGATCTTTAACCTAAAACTTATCCTCAGAGTTTTATCAGGAGACGTATAAACTGGCTAGATTTTATAAAGGGATTGGATTTTTTTAGATCATATTTTACAGTGTGATAACCGGTTAAAGAAAACGTAGAGATTAGTACTCTTCTGTTAATTACAGATATTAGTCAGATGTATTACTTAACAAAAAACCATTGACTTTATACGTTTAAAAGAAGGTCAATTTTAACAGAAAAGAATTATTTATTTTTCATAAAAGAAGGTTCAGTAACCGTTAAAATAAGCAATGTATTTCAGAATCGACATATAATTTGAATACATTAATAATTTAAAAATACTCTAAATATAACTGAGTAAATATTTCTATATTTCATAGTAAGAACATATTTATGGAAATAAGAAGTGATATAGTGAGAAATCACAACCAAGAAAAAATTAAATATTGAAAGAATGTGGAAAAACAAAACTGTTTTAAATTCAAGGTAAATCAAACAAACTACGTAGTATTATTTACTTAAAAGTTTTTGTATAGTACCTATTAAAGAAGAAAACACAAGTTTTTAAAATTATGATAGTAGTTTAATATGAATAGTAACATTTAAAAGAAAGATCGTGTTTTTTTATTAAAAATTATATATAGTTTCTTATTATGTTCAGTCATAAATTTTATCATTTTCATTTTCAAAAAAATAATCCATTCTTATTTTATATTTATTATTGATAAGATTAAAATTCTATTTAAACTTAACTAATGAAAAATTTGAATTCAACAACAAAAACGACAGAACACGTTTTTTTACAAGAATAACAAATATTACTGAATAGATGAAAAAATTATCAAAAATTTTATCGTATTTATGAATATTTTTAAACTCTATTACTAGTTAACTCTGTTATTAGTATAATAAGATAATACAACAACGATCTGAGTGCTTACAGATTAGCTTCGTTCACACATCCATTATCCCGTCGATACACTAGCATAGTAATTTTCAAAACTATACAAGTAAATTCCCAAACATTTCAAAAAAAGAGACTGAACTTTTACAAAGCAGGAATACAGAGTTTTCCGGGTCACATCATTCGCTATAATAGCGTGTGATAATCTTATCTAGATTACATGTTGGATGCTTCACGGTCAACCAAGGAGTGCTCTATCTAAATTCTCGCTCAGTTCTATAGACAGCAGCACTTTGGAATATCACCACGTAACGATCTTCATATCTACCAACAGCTGCTAGGATCTTCCACCTCCACTACGTTCGGTCATAAATATCAGTCATTTTTTTTACAATAGAATATATTTCCAATTCGTCGTTTATTCACTCTGTATGCTACACTACATATACAATTGTGTATATGTAACATCAGTTAAAGATTAGTACCTTTAACATTCAACTGTAAGGTTAAATATTTGATTAAAAGAAAAACAAAACAGGATTACTGCGCTTTTTCCTGTACAAAAATTACATTAATGGAAGTTAATTCCACTCCATCTTGTTTTTCTGTACACTTTCAAGTTCACCTTTCTATTCGGAAATACAGTTTTTAATTTTCAAGTTTGTTTGTACTGAGATTTTACGGAAAATGCTGTTTCATTAAAAGTACATTTAATGAGTTTTTAAAGAAATTTTATTATATAGACGTACTTGTATTAATTATTAAATGGATTAAATTCGTATTCAAAATTTTCAAATCCCATATGGTTAGGAAGAAAATGGTAAAGAAAATTAATTATATCTAACTAGTAAACTAGAGGTGTCCCAAAAACTGATTAATCGGGACGAAACTGAATCAAATAGGATAGTTAGAAGCATGAATCATGGGTTTATGGGTACGACTCCGAAAGAAAGGTACAATCATCGCAATAGAAAGACCGAAGTTCACCACGACCGAAAAAAGAGCGACAAAGTCGGTCGAATGTGAAAAAAAATGTTGGTGGTTTCTTCGATTCTACGGGTATTGTGGATCACGAATTTGCCTCCAGGAGGTAGATAGTCAACCAGGAATACTACTATAAAAGTATCCTTCAGAATTTTCGTGAAAATTTGCGGAAGAAAGGCCACTCTGACCAGACAAGAATTGGGTCCTCTATGTAGCGAAATTATTGGCTAAATTGCAAATTCCTAAATTACCGCAACCCTCTATTCTCATGATTTAGCCCCTAATGACTTCTACCTGTTTCTTAAATTGAAATTTCGGGAACTGTTTTGACTCAATTGAATACATCCAGGAAAATATGGAGAGGGTTCTTATCACTTTTAAGAAAGAAAATTTCCAGGAATTTTTCTAAAAGTGGAAACACCATTAAAGTCGTTATGTTAAGTCAGAAGGAAATTACTTTGAAGAAGATTCATAACAAAAGCATGTAAATAATGTCATTTTAAAATTACAATCCCAGTTTTAAAACTTTCCAATCAAACCTTGTATAAACCATTATATCAATCATGAAGTACTAATTTCCCACAATTATGTTATTATGTTTCTCCAACTTACTAGTATATACATATAATGAATCTATAATTAGCAAATAAAAACAAAAATTATGATAATAATAATTATACATATATATATATATATATTTTAAATATAGGCAAAAAGTTAAAAGTTACATTGAAGCAAGATAGTAGGAAAGGATACATAATAATGTATTGTCTGTTGCTTTATAGAATAAATGATGAGAAACCATTAGCCTACTTATATAAACATAATGATATATTATGAAATCTTAACCGTTGTTTTCTCTCAAATAATAAAAGTAGACTACATAATAGAAACTTTAGTATAAAAAAATTAATTCGTTTATTACTTACTACAAACATCTTTTATTCAAAGGAAGTATAATAAAAAAAAGACCAGTTAAAATATTTCTTGATGATATAAAAATATTAATGAATAGATTTTTCATAAAATTCTGAAAATTAAACTCACTGAAATATAAAAAAAACTGTAGTTTAAAAAGTCAATAAAAATTAAACTATAATAGAAAAAAAAACAGTTGCGTATCATGTAAACGAATCAGGAAAATTTATTTAAGTGGATTCATTTTACATTGAAAAATTTTTTTTTTCTATTTATCACTTGTACAACTTTTGAATAAGTTGTAAGTACATGAAAAGATCTCAACAAATAATTGTTAGAATTTATACTTTATCTGGCGTACCACATCATTGACGATTTATTTGAAACTTAAGAAATCGTTTTATATAAAAAAAAATTGCAGGAAACCTTATTTTATTTTTTGATTGCTATTTATAATCTATGTAACTTCATTTAATAACACAATTGTTTCTTAAAAAAATGACAGAAACTAAAAGAAAATCCAAAAGAAAAACTTGAAACCAAAAGATAAGACTGTCTGATTGCCTTATAACGCAACTCAAATTTAATCTCTTTTTAAAACGTACGTAATAACAGCGTTATATTTTAACTTTTTCCTTTTGAGAGAAGACAGTTTTTTTAATTCACAGTTTCTCACAGAAATGGTACGTTGATTAATTGTTAATACCACAGCACTAGGTAGGTGAAAAAAAAATTTGAAACAAACTAATTTATTTTTCTAAGTTCTTTTTTCAACTTTTTAAAAAATAATTTAAGTAATAAAATTAAAACAAAAAGAAGCCACAAGAGTAAAATGAGACTATCATCGTTTTTTTATCATTATTATGAAGCGATTTATTAAGTTTCAGACTCAAAGGTAAAGATAGAGAGCAATAAGTATAAATAATCTTAGGACTGTTTATAATAGTCTTAGCACTGTTGTTATAGACAAGGAATTAGCTAACATAAAAAAAAGCTGACGACACAATTGTTTCTGATTCACTGTTTACACACACATAAATGATGTGGTTTTATATATATAAAACCATCTCATGTATTACTACGTATCAAATCTAAATGCTATATAACATTTTAGTTGACTATAAACCGCATTCAAGTTGTCCCGTCTGTTTTAAAGTTAGGTCAAACAAGATTAAAACTTTAACTTTTTTTTCCCTACTGACCTACCTAGTATATAAAGAATATACAGTTGATTAACAAAATTTTAAGAAAATAATAACATTATTAATTACTACTAGTTTACTACAACTAAAATTAATAAACAATATTTTACAGTTATAATATTTTATTAAAATATAAAAAAAGTACTAACTTTTTTATTATCTAAAACTACCTTAGTGTTTCTGAAGAAATATGAATTAATTAAATTTTGTTCGTGTTTTTAACAAAATAGATTTTAATTAAAGCATTTCTTTAACATTCTCGAATTATATTTTATATAATATATATTGTCATTTCTAAAAACTTGCACGGCAAATTATATATTAACTTCTCTCATTAAAATTATGTTAAAAAACTTTCCCTTTATGAAACTAGGGTAAGTCATAAAGGAACTTTGTTTTGAATATTCAGTATTAATAGACGCATTAGTTTTATCATTTATAGTTCACAGTTATTATTTTTAATATTTTGTTATTTACTTAATATAAAAGATTAAATAAAAATAAAAAATTAACATAATTCTTACTAAAAATATTTGGAATTTTTATAAAGTCTTTTCTAGCCCAATCTTAAGTTGAAAATGACTTTTAAATATACGACTTATCTTATTATTTTTTTTTAGGACTTTATCTTCTATTGTTATAGGACATTAGGTTGTTTCTCATGCACGGCTTACATGCACAACTTAATTTAAAATATTTATCATTTTATTTAAATATAATATTTTTTCATTTATTTAATTCAATGAATCTAACTAAAGCGCACGCGCATACCGTATTTAATTCACGTATTATTTACCGTATTTTTTTTTTGGCGGTACTAGCGGCGACGGTTGGCATTAACTAAACTAATGTAATTTCACAACTTACATAGAACAAATTCCACTTATACGGACAACAGACTGGGGTAGCCGCGAGGCTTAACGCACCAGGTATCGAGTCAACCGGACGATCATGTTCCAGACCAAATCAGACCGAACTACTTTTTTACGGTTTAAATATTATTTATATAATTCTACCGCTCATCTGTGAGGTCATAACATAACAAAAGACTACAACAGAAATTTTTGGAGTAGGATGCGATTTTACAAAACTATTTTTGGCAAATATTGTTACTTTTTAATTAATAACAAGTGTGCCTAAGAAAAATATGATTTTAATTACGTGAAATCTCAAGATACTGAGAGTGACTTTGCTCTCAGCCTCACCTCCCTGACCTTTTAAGCTGGAAATTTAATGGCATCAATGCCCCATTTATACAAGTAATCTGACCAAATTTGGTCATAATCGGTTCATTACTTCGGGAGATAGAAGGTGATTTAGGGTGCAACACCTAAAATACATTCGCAAAATTTCTATCCGGGCTTTTTGGTTAAGTGTCAAAACGTTACGATCCGGTGAACTTCATATGCCCAAATTGGACCGATTATAATATTTTACCTTTTAGAGCTATAGCTCTGCAACATTGCTATCTATTCTATAAAGTAAAAATGATAATCAAAATTCATTCCATTTTAGTTTTAATTTTTTGTTTTTCTTTTTTTTTATAAAAATAAAAGAAATGAAAGCTAGTTGAATAATTTCTATTTTAGATTCTTTCATCCCATAAGGAATGGTTTAAAAGCGAAACTGATGAAAAATGGACTTTTTTTCATTTACTGTCTTAAATGTAAGACGTGATTGATTACTTACATTACTACTCATCTAATAATTTAAGTGTTAAATTTATTTACTAATCCAATAGAAATTCGGAACATATAGAAATTAGGAGTAAATAAATGTAAAGAATACAGAAAAATTAGCTTACTTAGTCATGCATCAAAAATCTTATCTGGAATTTTGTACAGAAAAATTGAGAGGAGAGTGGAAGAAGTGTTAGAAGTAGACCGATTTCGTTTCGGGAAAAAAATAGGAACAAGGGAAGCAATTTTAGCGCTCAGATTAATAGTAGAAGGAAGATTAAAGAAAAACAAACCAACATACTTGGCATTTACAGACCTAGAAAAACCATTCGATAACGTAAATTGAGACAAAATGTTCAACATTTAAAAAAAATTAGGGTTCAACTACAGAGATAGAAGAACAATTGCAAACATTTACAGGAACCAAACAGCAACAGTGAAGAACATAAGAAAGAAGCCGTAATAAAAGAGGGAGTCCGACAAGGATGTTCCCTATCCTTGTTACTTTTTAATCTTTACATAGAACTAGCAGTTAATGATGTTAAAGAACAATTTAGATCCGGAGTAACAGTACAAGGTGGAGAGATAAAGATGCTACGATTTGCTGATGATATAGTAATTCTAGCGAGAGTAAAAAAGATTTAGAATAAACAATGAACGGCATGGATGAACGTCCTACGCAAGAACTACCGCATGAAAATAAACAAGAACAAAACGAAAGTAATGAAATGTAGTAGAAATACTGTAGAAACTACTGAATATAAAAATAGGAAGAGAAAAGATTACGGAGGTAGAAGAATTTTGTTATTTGGGAAGTAGAATTACTAAAGATGACGAAGCAGGACCGGTATAAAATGTCGAATAACAGGCGAAACGAACCTTCATGCAGAAATATAATTTGTTTACATCAAAAATTACTTTAAACGTCAGGAAAAGATTTTTGAAACTATATGTTTGGAGCGTAGCTTTATATGGAAGTGAAACTTGGACGATCGGAGTACCTGAGAAGAAAAGATTAGAAACTTTTGAAATGTGGTGCTATAGGAGAATGTTAAAAATCATGGTTGGATAAAGTGACAAATGAACAGGTGTTGTAACAAATTGATGAAGAAAGAAGCATTTGGAAAAATAAAGTTAAAAGAAGAGACAGACTTTTAGGCCACATATTAAGGCATCTTGGAATAGTCGTTTTAATATTGGAAGGACAGGTAGAAGGGAAAAATTGTCCAGGCAACAACGTTTGGAATATGTAAAACAAATTGTTAGGGATGTAGTAGGTAGGGGGTATACCGAAATGAAACGACTGGAACTAAATAGGGAATCTTGGAAAGCTACATCAAACAAGTCAATGACTGAAGACAAAAAAAAAATTAGTAATTTATATTTTAAGTCAATATTGTAAAATCTGTAAAACATTTATAAAAATAAATTATTAAAATCTTAAAATGATAAGTTTTACTTACTCTTAAGTTATTCTTTATTTACATTATGAAATAATGGATTGTTTTTCTACGTAGTTAATAGTTTTAATAAAGTCCTTTTAATTATTGACCCCAGAATTAGAAGTTTAACAAAAATAAAAATTTCCTACACTTAATTTGAATTATATTTTTATTCTAGTTCATTATTTTTGTTCTTTTCTATTTAATAAGTACTATTTGTATTTAGTGAACCCTTATTAATGAGCTAGTTAGTCTTGTCTAGTCTCACAACAATCATTTTCAGATATTTTGGGAAAATTATTAAAAAGAAAATAATTTTATTCATCAGTATAATATAGGTTTTTACGTTTAAAATAGACTACTGCAATAGTATTCTTAACATTAAAAGTATTACATGATACTATCATACAAGTTTCAAATTTTTTTTTATTATTATAACGACACAGCAACATTACAATCTGTTCAGCAAGATAATTGAACAATAAGTAAATATGACCCAGCGGCTGGTGACAATAATGAAATAGAAAAGCACTCCGTACGGCCAGACCATAAAGTCATCTGATTGAAACGATAAGGCAAACGAAGAATATTGTTCCTCAATCTTCATCTTGATCTTGAAAAATCACTGATCGTGTTATCTAATAAATTGACCGCCAAATAATTAGGGTGTCCATCTAAATGATTTTGATACCGTAGGCTGACCAGAGAGATTTCCTGCCGAAATTTCAAAATTGCAGTGTTTTAAAGTCAAAATTACAGTTCAAAATTCAAAGTTACAATGGAACTGACTACTGTTCATGCTTCACTACGAACAAAGTCACCACTGAACACATTTCGCTTATAGTAGTATTTATTTTAAAAATATAAGCTTATTTTTAAAATCTAATAAATAAATACGGTAAATTATATATACAGTTTATTTGTAACGAAATACAATTTTTTTAATAAATCAACAGCAAGGAAAAAGCAACGTTTACTTACATTATTATTAATATTTTCTGCGGAGAACATATAAATAACTTCTTGTTTCAATAAAAAGACCATTTTGTGATTAGTTTATTTGTAAAAACTTTTAATAAATATGATGAATATTTGATTTTTTAAGAAAACACCCATTTATGTGTATATATACGTACACGCGCGCGCTCGCGTGCATGTGCATATCAAATCTCATTTAATAACATAAATCCGTTGTTAATTTTAAGTAAATGTGTACTGTAAATCCAATATGTTAATTTATTTAATTTATAACTCTGCTTTAATCTAAACGGTTTGATTGCTAATGAATTTTGAAAATTTTTTAAATTCTGGTTGTATTTTTTCTTCCGTAGTTAGAATTTCAAGATCATTACATCTTTAATTGTAACAAATCATAGAGCAAAACGTTAGGGTATTTTTTGATTAACCGAAGTGGCTATTCTACAGAGTTGCAACCAGTTAAATTCTTAACTAAATAATATAAATTATAAAATAAATATAACAATCATAAAAAAATGAAAGAGATCTCTAAGTTATCACAAAGGATAATCAAAATTACAGTTAAATCTGTGGCGGCAAATCAGACTTTTCCTTTTTCGTAAAAGGTTTAATCACCTTGGCAACTATGTGCGTTACTACTGTCATTTATAACAGCGTTAGAGTTCGTTATTGGTTTTCAGCAAGGAACAAAAATTAACACGATTACTCATCGTCTAAATGCCAATACAATTCTGACGTTAATAATTCTAAAATATATAATTTAGAACAACAGTATCCATTCCAACCATTACATCTAACATTTTATTTACTTTCTGACATTGATTTGTAAAAAAAAAAAATCGAATGAAATTTATTATACAAAACTATATATAATATGTTTATCAAATTTTGCTATTTTCTGTTATTGCTTTAATCATCCAACCTTCTGAATATTCAAATAATCATGTACATCAAAGGAATTGAGAGTTGAAAAAAAAATTACCAATGTAATAATAATAGGAAGAAGATAAAGTAATAAAAAAATAATTTTAACATACAAAATATTTTTAAAAAATGTTTTTTTTCTTTTAAAACATTAAAATATGAAAAAACCACTCGGTTCCGTATTTCTTTTTTAATCATTTTCGACCTTACAGACCAGCAACATATATTCGTAATAATAAGGAAGTTAAAGATAAAATCGGATGATAAATGAAATAAAGGATGTGTGGAAACAATATTAAATAAAATCTTGTATCTGTGAAGGACAAAATCTTTTTTAAAATATATTTTTTTTCTACAGGATTTAGCTGTGATAACGCAACAAAATAATAATCTGAGTTCAGATATTAGACTCACATCCATAATAAAAATTTTAATATGATTTTTAATTAAGAGATTTTTAATTTTTAAACGTGTATTTATGAATAAAATATATTAATTTTGGCTTGAGAAATAGCTTTAATTTTAAATTACAGGAAAACATTTCTCACTAAAATATATATTGTCACGTATTCACAGTTCGACAAGGCTATCGAGAGACAAAATACGTAAAAATTTGTTACAAATAAAAATTTATCACTCTGAAGACATACAAACAAAATAAATAATAAAAAAGTAATAATAACAATTATAATACGTGTGTGTGTGTATATATATATATATATATATATATATATAACACAAAAATAGCAATTCAAATAAAAAGACAAGATTTATTTAATGATAATTAAATTAATAATTAAAAAATTCTTATTTAACTAAATGATTTAGTCCAGTTAATAAGTTAGTCCAATTTACTAAAAACGTACTAATGACCGCTACAAAATAATATTGCACTAACAACAAGGTAACAAGATAAAAAGTCTAAAGTTCATATAATTCACATTCTGCAAATACTTTAACTGTTTACAACTTTAAAAAAAAAAACGATTACAATAGTACATCAAGTTTCTGGTTTCTTCACTGCGGCCACGCGGTCCCCCCCAACCCCTTCTCAGACACACGTGTGTCTGAAGGTTAATAATTACGTGGAGTGAATAATTACTGTTTACATCTTCCACAAAAATCGCCGCCCCAAAACCGCGATCGCGAATAGGTATCACCATTTGTAAGTTCCCTATTACCTTCCTTTCCTTTCAAGAAAGAAGAAAGAGGGAACGAGCCCAGCAGCCATCAGCCCAGCAGTCACAAGCCCAGCAGCCACCTGCCCAGCAGTCACCTGGCCAGCAGCCACTGACAGCACAGAAGAACGAAGAAACCTGCACTTTCCCCCGTTCAGCCCTTCGGGGCTTCGGGAATTACAAGGTTAATGGTATGTAACTTCGGTTACTACCAATTCTTGGAAAGTGCAGGCCAAAGAAGAACGAAGAGGTCTTCGGAAGAAGAAGAGGGAGAAGAAGAAGGAAGACCAACCACTCGCCTCAACATCACGGACTGGAGTCCGGAACAGAGCCCAGCAGAGATGCGTCCTGAAGGGCAGCCATACCAGAAGCGGATGAAGAGCTTCTAAACATCCTCTCCTTTTCAAAACTTACAATAAGATAAAATAACCCAGCAATTGCGACTCCTCCGGAAAAGGGGACGCATTGCTCCCTCCTTACAGGTAGTGCCCCGTTGTGGCGTATTCCTGCTAGCCTATTAAAGAGTTAGCACCGAAAGGACTTCAGTGGACGGTCTGAAGGGGAATTACGTCGGGAGGACAGGCTTTATAAGCCTAGCCTTCCGCGGTCGGCCCGTAAAATGGGTTCGATAACGCTGGTTTAACAACGGAATTGGAATGCAATTAAATCCGTCCTTAAAACACTAAATAATAATAAACAAAACTTGTAAAAATTAGACCCGCTATTTAAAATTAACCCTTTAAAAAAAACAAGCCCGATTAGAATGATCCAGCAGCCAGGGACTCTGTCCAGGTTCTGCGATGGAGTAGGGAGTAATAGACTCCTGCCAACTTTGCATTCCATTCCATCAAGTTTCTACGGTGCGTTACAACCTGTAGTTGCATAATAATAAAATAAATATGCAGTAAGAATTAATTTACCCTTTTCTTTTGAAAAAATTGTATTATAAATAATCTGTCTCTTCATTAGGGAAAATAGTAGGTAGTACACCATTATTTAAAAACATTTTATACTTTTTAAGATGATTTAGCAAATTACAGACATATTAAAGCTAGTTAAAATATTCATGTATCTCTGGATTCACTTATTCAATAACTTTAAACTCATAGTATATTTTCTTATTATTTTTTAATGATACAATTATTTCACTATAACGGGACATTGTTATTTATTTTTCGCACATTTTGTTATGTGTTAAACATCAATACGAAGAGAAAGCAAAACGTTCTTTCTCTTCTCATGGAAATAATCTGTTCAAATAAATCTGATTAAACAAAATGAATATATTAATTAACTACTTTTACATTTTACGATACAAAAATTCTCATAAAAACTACCTTTCATTTTTCAGTTATTATTCCTAATATCAAGACGAATCATTTAATTATCGGTTCACTGAATTTGATTTCACCATCAAAATTAATTTTTATTATGAAAATACGAGTACTTTTTCATTAATGTCAAATTCAAATGCTCCTGATTTGCATCTTATTTATGAGAAGGTATTTATCTATTTTCTTGTGAATATTCCAAAAGTCTCCAGATATCCCATGCAGTTTCTTGGATTCGGGATCCATAGGAAGTTCCTTCTTCGTGATGTGTGAGTGAGGTGGAGTCTTATATAGACTCAGGCCAACCATACCTGAGGTTTGTAGTTAATTGATACCCAACCACCAAAGTGGTAACTCAACTGGTATCTACGATCTAGTATTCAAATCCAAATAAAAGCAGCTATCTTTATTAGTATTCGAAACTGAAAACTTTCTACTTCGAAATCAGCTGATTCATGAATAAATGAAGTATTATTGCATTAAAAAAAAAATTGGTATTATTAATAAAAAAAATATTTATTAAACAATGCAAAAAGGAAAGATTACCTTACCTTACCTTCAATTCTCTCTTTCATGCAAATTTTTTTTCTGTTTACCATTCGGGAATTATCGTTCAGTATTAATTCAGAGGATAAATAAGGATGATATGTATGAATGTAAATTAAGTGTAAATGAAGTGTAGTCTTGTACAGTCTCAGTTCGACTATCTCTGATGTGTGGTTAATTGAAACCCAACCACCAAAGAACACCGGTATCCAGGATCTAAGTGTTGTTATACCAGTTTATAACAAAGCAACGCAAACTTTTTGTCAGTTTCCTTTGTCACGGAGTTTAGTTTACTCGAACGGTATCCACGATCTATTATTCAAATCCGTATAAAAATAGCTGTCTTTACTACGACTTAAACGCTGGAACTCTCGAATTCCAAATCAACTGATCTGGGATAACGCGTTCACCACTAGACCAACCCGGTGGGTTTTCTTTCATACAACTAAAGAAAAACAATTACAACGCTCTCTGTTTGATGTCAGTTTGAGGAACTCATATTGATAAATCTTTTTACTGACAAATAAACCCGGCTAAATGATCGATTGGAATTAATACTAGAGGAGATAACTGATTTCGCATAATTTAAGAACTGCCAAAGGAAATGTGAATTTGGAGAATATTGCCGCTGAAATAGACACAAATTTAATTACGAAAAGAAAACCTAACGTTTGCTTTACCCACCAGCAATCTCACCGAAATAAATGGTCGGTTGGTTGATAGAGGAGTTGTGTCACATATTTGATGTTTTAGTTTTCAACAGATCGTTAAAAGTGATTATCAAAATTATTAAAATTTAGCCTGGGTCTATAACAAAAAAAATAAAAACTCAAGAAAATGGGTTTGTATATTTAATAGCCAACCAATTTTTCACTTTTACCGTTCCGATTAGGGTTAAACAGTACCTACTAAATTTCAAACAATGTCAGGCTTAGTTAAGTGATGGCATAAGAAATGTTACAGGACAACAAAAGGAGTATTTAACCGTACGCATGTTTACCGTCAGTAATTTAATAAGATAGCATTTTGCTTTAATGTTATATTTTTACTTCCTTGTACGAAGCAAAGGAAATAATGTGATTCCGAAAAATTTTGGTTTACTAATTTCAGTGGAAATATCCATTTTGACCATCCCTGAATCCTTTTTGATTAGTTTTGACGTGACGTCTATACGTACATATGAATCTCGCATAACTCAGAAATGATTAGCCGTAGGATGTTCAATTTTAGAGTTAGTACTGTTGTAACATCTAGTTGTGCACCTCCCCTTTTGAATGGAATCGACTCGACCAAAAGTGTCTAAAAAAGCCCAAAATCGGAAAAAAATAGATTTTGGAATTTTTATTAACTGCAATAATAAGCCCTAATTGAGAGCTTTTCAACGATAAATCATAAATGGTACTTATTTTCATTGGGGTTCCAGAGTTATAGCCAAATAAAATTTTAATTAATGAAGTATTTGGATCTTACAAGGAGAAGGCATATCGATTAGATTTCATCTCCATTTTTTTTTTTTTTTTTAATTTAAATATATTGATTTATTAATAATTATTAGCATCTGATTTTTAAAAAATTGTAAATAAATAATAATTCAATAATACCAATAAAAAAGAAATATGAAAAAATATCAGAAGTTATTAATGAAATAAAATGTTATGTATTTTTCATTTAAAAAAAATGCGTATATGTAATTTAATAGGCGTACAACGAAGTCATGTGTGTCAGATTTCTTTGTTCTGGTCTAAGAAAAACATGTAATACATGTTCTTTTTACAAGATTGTAAGAGATAACCTAATGATATGTTAAAACAAGGGTAGCAGCTAGCTAACAGGAAAGTACCAAAA
This sequence comes from Lycorma delicatula, assembly GCF_047948215.1. Lineage (NCBI taxonomy): Eukaryota > Metazoa > Arthropoda > Insecta > Hemiptera > Fulgoridae > Lycorma > Lycorma delicatula. The sequence continues at coordinate 39,021,971 of NC_134456.1, forward strand.
CTGGTTTTCAAAATTCTTTCTAAAAAAATCTGATGAATTGAAAAATCTTTTCAAAATTTCTAATCTATATTTACTGTGTAATAAGCAAAAATTAATTTATATTAATTATATATCTATATAACATATATTGAATATAATTATTATATTTCTCTAATTATTAATCTGGATGTTTATACATGAATTACTAATTTACAAATATCAATATACTCTGCTTCCAATAGATACTATGAAATTTAATTAAAACAAGAAGTGTTTTACTTTTTACATGACTGCTCAAAAAGAAGTGTGATGTGTTGTATTATGTAATGTATTTCCTTTTAGTTTTAATTTTTATGTGTGTTTGTTCCACTGTAGCAGCTCAACGGCTGAACCGATTTAGATGTATGACCTTGCGTTTGAATCCTTACGTTACCGGAAGTGTCATAAGCTGTAAAATAAAAGAAAAAGGTAAAATCTATAATAAAATTTATAAAAAATAAAACTAATAAACCGGGTTGGTATTATTTCTCTTTGAATGATCTCACGTTGGAATCCTTACATTACCACGGGAGTGTCATAGGATACATTAAAAAAAAGTCAAATTTGTAACTGATAAACCTGGTTGCTGTTATTTCTGTTTAACATGTTTTGTTAAACATCTCTCTAGTTCGGTTCAATTTCTATGTATTTTTTTTTTTTTTTGCTGAATTGAAGGTGACTTTATACAAAAATTTCTCTGGTTCCATTTTGGAGTCCGTGCTAGGTAAGATTGGGGATAAGACTGCGATCTAAGCATTAATACCTACAAACTTGCAGGTTTTCTTCAGTGGTACCTCAACGGCTAAACCAATTTAGATGTATATGACCTCGCGTTAGAATTCTTACTTTACCGGAAATGTCATAGGCTATATATATGTTTAAATAAATTTAAAAAATTTGAAAAAAGTTATAATATATACAAAATTATAACCCACACGCTCTTTAATTATCCTATATTAAAGAGCAATGTTCTTGGTTTGGAAGTTGTGTTTTTTAATTTTATATATATATATATATATATATATGTGTACATATCTTATTGAATTATAACTTTACTACTGATTAAAAATTGTTAATTTTTTTAAGCTAGATAAAGTAATCAGTCAAGTTATAAAATAAACGTCATAAATGAAATATTTTGTTTGAGATTAATATATATATAATTACTGATAGAATTACTATGAGGTGACTGGATGGGTAACGTGACATTAATAGTTTCAGTTTTTATCTGAAGACATAAAGTATTATGCAACAATTCAGCACAATGACAGTTCTGAATATATCCGGTTAAGCATACACATATACATGTGAGATAGATTTGACCTATCTCTATCAGCAATTATTCAAAATAAATTTTATCATAAAAACATGGCGACATTAAGTAAGCATAAATTTCATAAAAAATAATATAAATAAAAAATATCTGTAATTAGAAATTAAAAGAGAAAACCTGTTAATATTTTGTAAGCACTAAGAAACGCTGGCTAGTACTAGACAATTACTCAGTGAAGAAACGTTTGCTTAGCGCAATTGTGATGATTCGAAATACAGAACCTGCATGTTCCTTACTTCCATATAAACGTTGTACAAATAAGACTAGAAACGTTGAAAAAATTCATAAATTCTAATTACATATCCGATTAGTTTCAAAATAATAACGATTTCCATTAAATTTTATTATATTTCAAGGAATAAAAGAGGATATTACAGAACCAGAGATATGGCCGCGAAACTTCAGCTTCTGATGAACTTTAATTGTTTATTTCATACTGTAACATTATTGAAAAAATTTACCTTAAATGGACGTCAATATTTTAACAGTTTTCAGACTTTATTACTAGACATATCAATAAAATATCTGAACGGCTTTATTTTACTGATTCACATTTATTTTATTTATCAACCAATAAAAGTTTATATAAAACCTATATCTACGTAAAAAAAATATTTTTTAAAAAAATAATAGCATTTTAATGTAATACCATTTTAACTGTTAAAATAATAAACGATAAACTGAAGAGACTGCAGGACGTCAGAGATGTGTTTATTTCACAACGAAATATTTTATTGGATTAAAGTTTAATGACAGCAGTAAACTGAGAGAATCAATATGTTTTTAAAATCAGTTTTAGTCAGTGTCTATTTAACCTTACGTTAATTTTAAATCAGTTTTATAGTATTTCAAAGAAAAAATATAAAAAGAAACGTGGAATAACAAAGTTAGTCGATATGGCATACAAATTGAAACTGAGTATTCATTACGTTTCGAGGTATGATGAGTACGAAAGTACCATTCACCTAAAATGTAATGTTGATGGGTTATTAAAATAACCCAACAACAATAAAACCTCCTTCAAATTATGTTTTATACACATATGCCTCTGTATAAAATCTTTCGCTCAAAAATCTCCAAAACTACGGGAACAATTTCATTGAAAATTAATTATGCTATAATAGTGTATCTAAAGTTATGCGTGTAAAAATTTGATGAAGACTAATTGTGTCGTTCTTCAGTTACTCTCAATTTAAGATCAACAACAGATAACATAACTTCAATTTGAGGTTATGTTAAATTTTTATTAGTGTATTTTTCATATGAGCATATACAGTGAGACATAGTGGTGAATGTGTTTAAACTTGATGGTTTTATACGGGTCTAGTCGTTAATCGAACGTATGTAGTACCTTGTTCTCTGATAATCAGTTCGTTTTTGATTGCGAAATAGCGAGGACATCGGGAAAAAAATCTGTATTCTTCAGTAGAGCTGCACAAGAGTTTAATGATTTTTATTTATTACAAAATAAGTTACTAATACATTTAAATAGAAAAGTTACTAAACTTTAGTAACTAAAATGTTACTAAAAAAAAATGTTAAAAAGTTGCTAAATTGAGTTTAAGATTTAGTTTAATTCAAAATAGGTTAATTGCAAAAAAAAGGAAGAAAACAATTTTTTAATCTAGTAGTGTGGTTATAAGTCGCAAACATTTATCTCTTCACAGTAACGTAATGTTTAATATCAAGTTTTATTTAAATGTTTTAAAACGTTTTATAATTTAAACCCATATGTGGTTGGCATAAATAATATGGTGATTATACGTAAATATTACGGAGATGTGTGTATTTATTACACGATAAACATATCTCTATAGTTTGTGTATATATTCTGTACGAAGTGTGCAATTATTCGTGAATGCATCATGTCAATTAAAATGTGTAACTAGATAAATTCATACTTCTCGATAACGTTAACATTGGTAATTGTAAACAGTTAAACATATCCCGGTCAGGCATGTCATTTTCACACACGCTACAAATCATTCATCTCATCCTCTGAAGTAATGCTTAACTGTGGACTCGGAGGTTAAACAAAAAAAAACAAACAGTTAAACATATCGCGTATATTACATAGTACAACCAACAATAGACAAACGAATAAAATAAGGAATAATATAATTCCTAAAACTCAACACGTTATAAAATTCTATATGTCTCGTTTAAGAATAAACATTGTAAGTTATTAAAAAATATTCACTACATTTTAAATAAAGAACAAAGCGATTTTAATATAAACGGAAAAAATCTTAGCAGACTATAAATTAAATTTTTATTAATAAAGAATGTTATAATTAAAAAGATAACATTTTTAAAACAATAAGCTATTTTTAAAAACAAATTAATAAAACGAAAAGTTTAGATTAAAGGATTGAAAAATGTATCAAGTCAGTCAAGCTAATAATGGTTATAAAACAAATTTATTCATTTTAATATTATTTCTGAAAATAATTAAATTAAGAAAAAAAATACAATTAAAAGTTATTTCTAGATTCACTAATATTAGTAATAAAAAACTTCATTTATGATAAAAAAATAGTAAGCATAGGTCAAAAGTGATTTTAGAAAAAAAAGAATGGTCAAACCAGGAAATATTTAGGTAATTAAAACACCTCATACAGATATTAAAATATTAATAATTATTAAAGAAAACAAAATTATGTATTTAATGAACCTTGGATAATTTTACAAGAAAAAGGATTTTTATTTTATTAGAAAACGTTTTTTAACTTCAGAAAAATAATATGAAAAAATTATAAATTTTTCTTCCAACTTCATAAGTATTCAATCATTATTGGTGAATGAAAGTTTTATTTCAACATGTTTTTATTTTTACCCATCAAGTACAAAAGCTTCTCTCCAAGAGACTTAAAACACGTTTCTAGAAAACTTTCTCCAAGAGTAGTTGCACCAGTGTATCTCGAGAAATACTGTATCGATTTTCATTAAATAGAGATCAAAAAATCTGATGTAGACATCACATGACTTCCTTGTACGGCTCTTAAATTACATATACACATTTTTTTAAAATGAAAAGTACATAAAAATTTTATTTCATTAATAACTTCTGATATTTTTTTATTTTTTTTTATTATTGTTATTGGCTTATTATTTCTCGTAAAACTTTTTTACAATCAGAAATTAATAATTATTAATAAATCAATACATTTAAATAAATAAAATTAAAAAAGTAGGTAAAGCCTGATTCGAACCTATGTGCCTTCCATTATACGATCCAAACATTTCATTAATTAAAATTTCATTTGGCTATAATTCTGGAACCAATGAAAATAAGTACCACTAATGATATATCGATGAAAAGCTCTCAATGAGGGCATATTACTGCATTTAAGAAAAATTCCAAAATCCAGATTTTTTGGATTTTGGGCTTTCTTGGACACTTTTCGTTCAGTCGATTGCAATCAAAAGGGAAGATGCACAACTAGATGTTACAACAGTCCTAAATCCAAAATTTCAACATCCTACGGCTAATCGTTTTGAGTTAAGCGAGATACGAACACACGTATGTAAGTACGTGCAGATATCACGCCGAAACTAGTTAAAATGGATTCAGGATGGTCAAAATATATATTTCCGTTGAAATCTGAAAATCAAATTTTTGCGCGATGACAATACTTTTTTTACTTCGTACAAGGATGAAAAAATTTGTTTTAGTCACAAAAGAGGGACACTAGATAGATTCGTGTAAAGATTTGAAAAAGAAGCTGCCTTTAACAGACGCCATCTTCTATAAATCCAATTACCAAAAATGGGTTTTAATTAAAAAATGAGTGATAAAATTAAATTGCTTGAAAAGAAAATTTCAAAAATGTATACATATTAGGAAACCGCAATAGTATGGAGAATAAAATATTGTTACATTAAACAAAAATTAATATTAATTAGAAATATTAATGAAAATTATAATTCAATATCACGTTCTGTCGATATCTGTTGTTGAAATACAGTTTTATCAAAGGGTTTCGAATAAGACAAGATGGCCAGCCCAAGTGAATATGTAAGTGGTAGATCACTTAGGCTGTACGGAAACTAATTTACTACTTTTCACTTGAATGCCTAATGCGGTACTGTTTTATGTATAAACAAAAGTATAAATAAATACAGTTTATATATTTTTTCGTTGATATTTTTATTTATTTATTATTTTTTATCGTTCATATTTGCTTTTATTTCAAATATTTATTTAATTTTTGTTCTTTAATTACATTGACTGCTGTTAATTTCTTCGTACCTATTAATGATGGTTGTACAACAATGGAAATCCGTATCTAGGTTAATTTTTTATTTATATCTATTAGTAGTCACTTATTTTTCAGTTTCTTCAGGCTAATTTATTATCGGAGTATTAAATATTGCACTTAAGTCAATTTATGTATTTACGGTGTAAGCAATATTGTACAGTAAATAAAATATCCTTGTATAGAGCTTATTATTTTCATAAAAGCTTTTTCCTGTCTTAGACTCCCAGTAGTAACTAAATACATTAAGTAATTCACTGAATATCATCTTAAGCAGACAGATACATAAACTTACTCGTAAAATAGCAAATCATATCAAATTTTATCAAACTTGGATAGTTAATCCAAAGAAAGAGTAATGCTAAATAATTAATTAAGAGTAATGCTAAATAACACGGAAAACAAGGTTAAATTACTCAAAGAACTGTTTAAAAATGATTTTACATAAAATCTAAATTTAGTTGTCCTTCTGATTGTTAAACAATTCATACGTAGATACTATAAAATAATTACAAAAAATAATAAAAAAACAGCAAAAAAAAATTAACTGATAGCATGAACTACTTATATATCACTTTAAAAGAAGTATTTTTAGTCGGGATTTTAGAATATGAATAAAAAACAGAAATAAAAACATATACTTCATATAAACAAATTCGTTCTCGGCAATCCTAGTAGAAAGCGTAAATATAGTATGAAAACGTCTAAAACATTTAAACGTCCAATTAAAATTGTCCATCACGAATTATTGCACGCACTCTTTATAGCGTTGAGTAACTAAAACTCAAGAAAGATAAAGACAGATAAACTTTAAATCAACCAAAGAGATATCCATGTCCACTAGTAAAATTTTAAGGGAGAGAATCCTATGGTTGTAAACTTTCATAAAAGGATTTTTAACAAAATTCAAATAGGTTATAATTCGTCTCACGTCATTATTTATTTTCCGCTTTACTATTGAAAAAGTAGAGTTTCCTAATTTAGATTAATTTATTTAAATCTACCGTTTTATGTCTGAAACTTCAATCTTGTCATTTATTTCAATAATATTTTCATATAGCTAAAAATGTAAATTTAAAAAATCAACAAATTTAAAATGAAGTAACTTCGACTAGATAAAAAAATAAAGTTAACAATAATAAAACAACAATAACATATATGTGTAAAATGCCCAATCATAACAGTTGTAGTCGACCTAACATGAGTCCTACAATAACTCCCAAAAAAGACTTAGCTATCACTAAGAGTAACTATTAAAATAGGCTTATTAGGGAAAGTAAGGAGTGAAGTTTTTCTGAATGCAGATGATAGATGATCTATTCATCAGTAAAAACGAAACATCCATTCTGTTTACTACAGGGACCGGCTTTTATTTCCTATTTAGGCTCCGGGAATCACCGTCAGGTATTACTTCAGACAATCAATGAGGATCATATGTATGAGTGTAAGTGAAGTGTAGTCTTGTACAGACTCAGGTCGACTATTTCTGAAATGTATGGTTAATTGAAACCCAACCACCAAAGAACATCGGTATTCACGATCTAGTATTTAAATCCTTATAAAAGTAACTGCCTTCACTAAGATTTGAACGTTGGAACTCTCGACTTCGAGATCATCTGATTTGCGAAGACGCGTTCACCATTAGACCAACTCAGTGGGTTTACGGGGACCGGCTGTACAGTGAATATCACGTTACTCTCAGGAAAACTCTTACTGGTAACAAAGAACATTTATAATTGTTTTTAACTCCATCAAGGCTAAAAGAAAATATAAAAACAATAATAACATTTTTATTTATTAAACAACAATGTTTATTATTATTATTATTTTAAAACAAAATTTGTTTATTCCCTCTATTTAAAAAATTTAATTTAGATTAAAATAATTATTTAATCATTTAATTCAAAATAAAAGTTTACTACTGTGTTTTTAATTTTATATTATCATATATTTTATGTTTCTGAAAGAATATTTTATAAGTAGGGTTTCTGTTTAATATTTTCAGGTAAATTCCTTCTTTTTTTTCTTTTTTTTTTTAGTAATATAATTGTTAATGTAGCTTATGAAATTATAATTTATTTATTTATACAGCAACAACAGGCTGACGCTTAATAACAGCTATTGATATATACGATAATGAATGCTGTGACTTATAAAAAAAATGCCATGTTTGACCACGAATCGAATCCGGAACCACTTAAAATTCAGAGAACCGACCATTCCGCCACAGACATTGAGATAATGTCTGTGGCGGAATGGTCGGTCTATATTATCCCAATATAATAATAATAGAATAAAACCAATAATAATATTAATTTCAAGATTTTAATTCATACTGAAAAAAATAATAATTAAAACCAGATAACCATACGTAAGCAAAGGGGATCAGATATCTGCTTACAAAGGAGAAGGAGGCGTAACAATCACCAGAAATGTGCTTACGTAATTCTTTGACGGTCCCAATAATTAATAAATTTTCTTTCAACTACAGATGATCAGATCACTGTGGCACAGTTTAATAATCCGTACCTTTAATAATACCCTAGTTAGTATAACTTGTCAGTATATATATATTGTCATGCTAGAAGTATAAGTAGAACTGAGTACAACCACTTATGACTCAAGTGCTTCACCATCCTTTTCACGTAAGTGTGTAAATATAATATATCAATATATAAGTTTGGGAGCAATATTTTATCTTATTTACTTATTTCTAAAATATTTCTTTCCTTTTATTTATAACATATATTTAAGAACATATTTTCTTAAATTTACAACAAATTAATGATTACAAATGAGTAACCTATCAATTAGTAATTCTTCTGCAAAGAGTAGTAGTAAACTGATGGCAATGGGCTTTAAAAAGTCTTTTCTTTTCAAGATAATTTTATCTTCAACGAATATAATAATTCATAACATTTAATTATTAAATTTCCGAAGATAAAAATAGCAAAATAAAAAAAAAAAACTGTAATAAAAAATATAAGTATTGTACCAGCAAAATTCTTTTGACATAAAAATTAAAATATTTATTATGAAGTAATATTGTATTGATTGACGAACTAATCAAATTTATAGAAGATTAAGGAATTAATGAGTGTATAATAATCTTACATTCAATTTATCAGCTATTACTTGTTAAAATTAACCTAGTTAATAATTTAGTTTAGAAACTAATTGTTCCTGCAAGTGATAAACGTGTGACAGTTAACTTCTCGTTATAACAGGAATAAATCAATACTTATCTAAAGTGTTTAACTTATTGGTATTATCTCACTACGAACTTTATTTTTTGTTTTAATAACAAAGATGTTATTTAATACTTAAATAAATTAATTAAATAAATTTGCATTAAAGAAAAAAGGTATGAATGATTTTTATTTAACGGTAATTTATACTGTTTAATCCAAATTAAATAAATTAGTTTTATTAATTTCAAGAATAATAAAAAAAACTCAGTAGATTTATGAAATTATCTTCCTCAAGAGCTCAAGTTTAATATTATATCAATTCCATGATTTTTTTTATAATGATACTTGGTAGATGTTCTAACGCTTTTCTTTTCTTCAAAGTCTTAAAATTTTCTTTGCAACCACCTGAGTGTTCCCGTAAGACATCAAAGGTGATTAAGGTCGCATGGTACATAAAAACCCAATAAAATTTACCAATACGACTTGGGTAAATTTTATTCTGCCATAACAAAATGATTCATGGCGAAAAACGTTTTTGGATGAAAATAAAGATGAAAGTTCATATAAACTTAGGTTCGGAAACGCTTCGTTAGCGAGTGTCGGCTAGCAAATGATTACGCCTTATTCTTTCACATTCGGTAAAATTAAGACAGACTGTATTACTTGGTACCCAGTTAAAGAGGTATACATTTAATGGTAAATGTTTGTGAAATTTAAACTGAAAAATGTGAAAAGTAGGCTCAAGAACTGTATTTTAAGTAGTTTTTTAAAAATCTTGGGTAAAACTTGCACCAAATAAATTTATCAATTTTCAGATAATCATTTTGCAGAAACATATTGATTTTTTCTTGGTTGTGGTATAATTCAAGATAATGAAGTGGTAGTGCATATGTGGTGTACACATTTATATTCCATAAAAACACAGTAAACAATATTAAAAAAAAAAGAAAATTAAGTATAGTTACTACTGCCATACGTTTTCCATAAGTAACCGTTACCATATTATTTTTTGATAAGTTAAGTAGACGTATAGATATTTCAATATAAGTGTATATATAGATTTGGGACAATTTATATCGTGTATACATATATAAACAAGGTTTTCCCCAAAAGTAAGTGTACTGATTTTTCAACGGATGAACAGGTAATGTAAAACGTCCTTGATGTATAACAGCGCGTAAGTACAAATATACATATGCATATGCATATACAACCTTGACTGCACGTGCATACTTGTTTCAACTGGATCGGTTGAGTTAGTCACACGCTACTGCTGTTCGTGTTTTATAATCTTGTTACGTTTGCGATGAGAAAAATATTGAACAACGTTACGCTATCAAATTTTGTATGAAACTCAGCAAGTCTATCACATTTGATTCTTTAACCAAAGTTTATGAAGATGCCACTCTAATGAGAACTATGGTTTTTAGGTGGCACAAAGCTTTTAAAGAGAGCCGAGAAAATGTTGAAGACGACCCTCATTCTGGAAGATCAACCTCATACACAAACGATGAAAATAAGGAAATTGTGAAAGCTATGCATTGTTCACAAAGAATTTGTACCTCCAGTTAATAGCGCCTTTTACAAAGATGTCTTGGAAAGATTTCAAAAACGGATCCAGCGAGTCTGAACGGACATTGCACATGATTGGGTGCTGCACCACGATAACTCGCCAGCTCACACTTCACATTCAATTCGAGAATTTCTGGTGAAGAAAAACATTTCCCTACTTCCACAGCCTACCTACAGCCTTAATATAACTTCGTGCGATATCTAATTTTTTCGTAAGTTGAAATTGAAGTTGAAGGGTTATCATTTCGGAACGATAGAAAATATGTAACCGTTTGTGGACGGTGAAAAAAACTGTAACCGATGAGCTACACACACTTAAGGAATATAAATTTCAGTACGGCTATGAACGTGAATGAAACGATGAAACGACTGTTTAACTTCCCAAGGGTCATACTTCGAAGAAGATAACTTATTATAATTTCAGATAAGTCCAATAGATAATTAAATAAAAAATCGGAACACTTACTTTTGGGACAATCCTCGTATGTATGTATATATATATTTAAATTTTAGCAGGTAAATGAATCAACATAGTTAGTTATGCTGGGATATAAGGAACTGCTAAATCTGTTTAAAAAGAAAATTGTTTACTTAATATCTAAAATAAAAATAATTACAAAAAAATTAAAATTAAATTTAGATGTTCATTTCGAACGTTAAATATTCATTATCAGTGATAATAAGGCTACTTATATACACTATAAATCACTCCCGAAAGTTACAAAACCATCTTTAAGTTTAACAACATCCAATGCCATGTCATTTTCGTAGAGAAAATGCGGAATAAAAGAGAATAAAATTCCATTGCCTTCTTCATTAAGCCAAATGTTACACATCAACATACCATGCCTATGAAAATGCAGGTGATATTCAACTATACAAGTGATATCTTCATTTCGCTCATCACCAGGAACGTTGGTTTTATAGTGAACATTGTTATTCTCAGAGAAAGCAATAACTGTAACTGGTGTTTCTTCTATCTCATATGGTTTACTCTCATAACAGCCGTAAGAAAGAAAAAAGACTGATAGTGTAAAGTAACAAATCAGTTGATACTGAAATAAATATATATAAAAATATAACAAAAGATAAAATTATAATAAACAAAAAATTCTAATAATAATTGTATAATATATTTAAACCACCCTTTCCAGTTGTCAGATCTTTTACTGGAATCGTAATAATTCTGAAAAAGCTTTTCCTTCTGAACTTATTAAAAAAGCAAATATTAAAAAAAAAATTATAAAAATGTTGTTTAATTGGTCATATAATTTTATATTTTAAGTAAATTTTATTGAAAAAATTTTTAAAAATATTTTTGAGAATTTCTTTAATTCCACTTTATTCAATACTTTTTAATACGGTTTTTTATTTTTATTTTGGATTTTTCTTGTGAATTACAAAGAAATAAAGTTCGTATATTAAAAACAGACTGACTAATAGACGATTATAGTATCTAATAGATAACTAAATGAATATAATACGATTTTTAACTCAAAATTTATTTTATAAAACCAAAAACAAAAGTTTATAAGTAAAAAAAAATTGTCTGAAGCTCATACATTACTTGAAGCTATGGATATGAAAACATTCATAAAAAACTATTCGTATTTGAGAATTAAATCTTGAGAAAATTTTATGGATTTTTTTTTATCAGCAAGGAATATGGTAGGAAAAACATAACAAAGAATTTCTTTCTATATGAATCTCTACATTTCTATATGGAGAAATAGATATCCCAGAGTTATTAAGAAATAAAAGATTAAAATATACTCTATGGAAAGAGTATGGCTCTACATTGACATAAATGGTGAGATACCACCGGGATGTCTGGTGTAAAGGTGTGGGATCAGATAAGTCCTTAGCTGAAGAGGAAAAGTCAGATGAATAAGGCAAATATCGACTTAAGAGTATATAGCTATAGAAGTATACAAATATAAGTGTTCTTATTCAGGCAACCATAATTATTTTAACGTAGATATAAACATCTTCGACCAACAGAATAATAAAAATTCATTTAACAATGATAAATAATAGACATAAGAGATTTTAATTCAAACTAATGATATAAAATCATAAAAATAAATGATACTTCATGCACTATTAAATGACAGGTACGTTAACACAAAAAAAAATGGTTTAAAAAAATACCTAGAAAAGCAATTAATTTGAGTGCTTAAGAAAGGCAAACACCAAGCAATCTTAATAAACAAATAATTTGTAAAACCAAAAAGATGAAAAATAATTTTAAATAACGTATCATAAATAAGACTGCTCATAATAAATCAATAATTCATTAATTCAGAATAAATTTAATGAATGAATTATTATTACTTCTGAACAAAGGGTAGAAAAATAATTCTAGTACGACTATATACGTAATTTGTTAGAGGGGATGGGTTAGATTCATGCGTCATGTTATTGTAACTGTTATAAAGCATAATGTAAAAAAAAAAATCAATGCACGATTTCATGAGCTTACTCATTCGCATGCAAACCGACATGAAAAGATAAAAATTTAAAAATGAATAAGCTAATACCAACAATATACATACGACTGGGAAAACAAGATGACACAGATCATTGAAATAAAAATTTTCTCTCTCTTTTTATCCTGTTTTTTTTTTTTCTTTTCCGTTACTTGTTTGTCTGTTGTACCATTTATTACGTATAATTCGAAAAAACAGGGAAGGTTTATCTATTTTCTGAATTCAGTAACAGCAAAAAAGATAAGCTACAAAAAAAATCTTCCTCACTTTTTAAGTAAAATTAATTGAAAAACAAAATTAATTATACTTTTAAAAAAAATGTTTTGTTTCGTAGTACATTGAAACAAGAATTGAAAACTTTAATCTATGAATATTTTTAGTTGAAATTATTATCTTTTAAACAAAATGAATCGATTCATATTCAATTTCAGATTACGCTTTTAATTAACTAAAAATAATAACATAAAGTATTGTATTAAACCCTGAATATTATTTTCTAAAAATAAAAAGAAACTATATATTATGAAAATTATCTCTGATTATGGATTGAATGTATGTGTAATTTTTAGTACTATTTATTTATTCCTTAAAAAACTATAAGAGAACGAAATTTATATTCATCATCAAGGTGTACTTTCATGAATGCAATTTAATTAAGCGGTTCTCTCGGACGAATAGTTCACTGATTTTAAAATTAAAAAGAAACAAAAAAAAACAAAAGAAAGCAATTCTACGAAAACTGTAGTTTTTTTTAACTTATTCTTTTGTAATTTTAAAATTTTGAAATTTTGTAATTTTACATTTTAAAGGTATTACAAAAGATAATAGATGTTTTAATATTAACTTATATGAGAAGGAAGGATTCTATAATATAGGAAGAAAAATGAAATATCAAATGTATATTTTAAATTTACTATTGAATCACTTTGAAGTTTTAGAAATTGTACATCATCATAGACATGAACGTTTGGTAATAGATTGCAGAAATTTTGTTAGTTTTGGTCCCTTAGGAGATTGATAAGTGGAGGGACGGCTGTTTAACAACTCAAAGCGTTAATTATTCATTAGGGGAAACTACAAGAATCTAAGTCTCTCGGCTTATGTTTACTTAACTGCTTTTTCTTCATTGAAACTCCATCATGTAATTCCTTAATTATTTTAAAAATATAATTAATATGAAATAAAATTTTACTGAAAGGATAGGTATAACTTGTTCTTTTTCTTGTATATAATAGGCCGGACTCAATAAAAGAATTAGGAAAATTGTTAAATTGCATCTTTTTTTAACTCATTGAAAAATTTGGATGTCTTAAATAAATTAAACAGTTAATTTTTTTTTTATAAATAAAATTTAGGTAATTTAATTGTCTTTTATAAATAATAAATATATAAAAAATTATTACTCTTCAAAAAAAAAAAAAATTTAATATGAAATAAATTCATTTAATTTCTTATTAAATCAAATTCAATTTATTCCATTACGATTTTTATAACAGAAAATTTTGTCAAAAGATGAATTAATATATATTTATTCATATATTTATAAGCGATTGTTGAACGATAACAGTTATTATATTGGATGATAATTAATTTTATGCGTGTGAAAAATGGTATATGTCATGGAGTCTCAATTCCAGAATCTTCTGAATGAAAGGCGGAGATGCTACCACTTCAAGGCGGAGATCAATAACATGTAGTATTATTATACAATACACTAATACATAATATTATTATGATATATTAATAATAGTAATAATAATAATAAAAATTAAAAATAATTCATTTTAATTAATTGAGCAAAAAAAAATGAAAAGAAAAAATAAATAAAACATAAAAACATAAAACATAAAGTTTTATCGGATTAATTTTCACACTTTTTATGTTTATATTTCTTTTTTTTATGTTTCTTTTCTTGATTATATTTCCAGAAAGTCTTGTAAGTAATATTTTTACAGAAAACCTATTGGAAAAGTTCATTTAATTTTTTAACCATTGAAGATATCAAACCGAGATATTTTAAAATACATTCGTTGATCTAGAAGCGTTTTGTGTTACAACACAAAATAAATAAAATTTGTCTCAGACTTACCTTTTTCAAAAAATGTCTTGAATTGGTAATGGCCGACACTTTCCTATTTCTACAAACAATACTTAACTTTTTGTTAATATGAAGTTTACATTCCAGTCAAGCCAGTGTTAACACAAAAGTCAAGTTGTACAGCGAATACCGATTGATATCGATTACAGAAAATACTGTATACAGGGAAATATTTTAAGGTCTAAAACTGATAAAACAGTAAAAAATCCGTTAAATTCCATAACAATAAAGAAATCTAAAACAAGAAATGAATTATAAAAACAATGTAGATAAACATGAAAGGGATCTATGGAAAAATCATCCTGCATACGCTTGTACGTTAGGCATTTTAATGAAAGGATTTGCCGAAAACAGTTTTACAACGGGTTCTAGCCTTTGTATTTTTTGCTCAACGCAATTTTATTTATAATATACATTATATCGTAAAAACATCATTAAGTGTTGCTTATTAAAAAATTATTCCTGAAAAATTAACAAGAAAAATTATTTAAAAATAAAATAAATTGTTCTGATGAGAATTTATTATTTGAGCTGTAATTTAATTTTCAAATAATTTTGTTTAATTTTAAATAGGTCATTCTAACTAATAAAAAAATATAAAACGTGTTTCAATGATCTTTAAAAAAATGTTCAATGATTAATGATACCCTTAAGATTTATTTATCACGTCTTATGCTTTCACCACGACAAAGAATCAGGGACAAATAAAGGAATTTCATGAAAGATGAAGAGGGATGTGATATGTAATATATTATACTTATATTAATCATTTTATTACAGAATTTACCTTGCAACTTTCAATATCATACTTTGTTTATTATAAATTTAAAGTGTAAAGTATATTTCTTTTATTATTTACGGTAATTTACATTGAATTAAATAAAAAATACAACCTACCTCCATTTAAATTCATTTTTTATTCCACTAAATAACTGTAATGCTTACAGACAAAGAATTTAAAAATAAATACCCACGTAATTTTTTTGTACTTAATAAAATTGTAACAATTCAATGTTTCATAAAATATTTCAAAACTGTACGACTGTATATAATTATGAAACAATAAACAGGTATGATGAGGAAAAGGAAGGTAAGGTAGACATACCATCTTTTGATGGTAAAAATTCTCCCATTTACGTAATATGAAAATATATATTTCGTATGACATATATAAATGTAATTAATTTAAAATAGACGCTGGTCAAAATAAGAGAGTATTTTTAATTAGTCTTATATTTAATGAATTTATAGAGCTTTATCGTAAAACATGTTCAGATACGACGTGATTCTATATATTTTTTGACCATATTACAACAGGACCAGTAAAACGGACTAGGGGTTACCCTGGTCCGGATATCATCCAATTAAGAAGAAAGAAAAAGAAAACAATAGTGAAAAGAAGAATCCATAAGGAATTAAACGGGATCCTTCTCTCAGAGTAACAAGTTCGATTAACAAATTGTTCTTTATAATACAGAAAATACCACCTCAAAAAGCTAGACCAGAAATGTTACCGAACCGGAATAAGAATTTATTCCGGGCGTGGACGATAAAAATTATTACGCTTCAACAATTAAAGGAATGAGGCGGGTACTGGTTATGCAGGCCTGGGGATATAAATACTGACAGGAACCAGCGGACAGAGTCATTAGTTCTGCGAGGCTGTGTTCGACGTAAGCCTGATAACAAGCGACAACAATAGTAGTTTTGTCAGGTCGTGTTCGGCACAGTTGCGATAATAATCAGTAAGCGTGTGGTAACGAGTGAAAAGTACGTCATGAGTATACCCGTGTGGCGAGTGGGTGAATACAAGAGGTTGTTCGATGAGTTATTGGTAAAATGCAGAAAAGGTTACAATATTATATTCATTCATAAAGTGTGGTGTAGTTCTTTACTAAATAGTAAAAGTAATAATACTTGCTAAGATTGGATTGTATGAACTTTAAACTTTTCTAGTGTTATCTTGTTATTAATATTAGATTCTAGTGGTCATTATATCGTTTTTAATAAATTGAGCCCTGAGGTAGGTAATCCCCATGTCCGGAACACAACATCTATGTTCCACGTCCAGGGCGGTAACAGCCGTACTTATATACAATACATATAGCTGGCTAACGGGGCTCCGAGTAAATTCCTCGGATATGCTTTTCTTTTGACCTGTTTCCACCTTCAGGTCCTCACATGGATTGGATTTTTCGTCTACCTGCAGGATATGAACAATTTATTGATTAGGAAGTGGATATATACAAAACTTAGAGCTGGCGATGTGGCGGCCAGGGTCAATGTTATTGCAGGTGTAACGGAGACCCTTCCGTTGTCCACATGCCCCCTGCGATGGCAAGCATGTAGCAATGGTGCCCATGTATGTCGGTGCATGGGAGCTCTGAAAGCTTCGGTGAGTAGGAGCCTGGAGTCAGTGCAGAGACTGCGCATCCGCTCTCTGCCAGAACATATGCCGGTTCCACCGGAGTACCGGATCGGACCTCCAAGGTTAGTAGCTGTGGAGTGGGGGTGTACCCCGACGGCTAGCCTTGCTACAGAAGGGATCAATGTTCATGAATATTCCTGAACAAACTAACGTGGCAGAGGGTGCACGTAAACACCCTCGTTTAGATACCACCGATTCGCCACAAGCGAAGAGGAAAAAAGTAAGGAGAATGAAAAGATGAGAAAAGATGCTGATAAAATCAGTAAAAATTTAAGAAGAGCTTTGTTTGGAAATAATGTTCCCAAACCAAGATTTTTAGTCATTACGAAAGAAAATGGTAACTTCCAAAAGGTAAGTCCATTCCTAATTGCTAGAGAGATTTCAAATTGTGCTGGTGGTCCTGTCAAGGAAATCCGTAAGACGTTTAATGGATTACATGTCGAAACTGTCAACGACATGCAAAGCCAGAAAGTCCAGGCGTTGAAGAAGAACGGTGAATTTGCGGTTACTGTCCAACCGCAAAGTACACTTAATTCACCCAGAGGAGTTGTTGTTTGCCGTGATCTTCTTAATTGTACTGAAGAAGAAATAGTGCAGGAAATGTCTAGTCAGGGAGTGACACATTGTCGCAGACTTACTATGAGACAAAATGGTGAGATTCTTCCTTCGGCCTCTCATGTTTTGACATTCAATAGGCCAAATCTTCCTGAAAAGGTACGAGCTGGCATCCATCGGCTTGATGTACGGGCATTTATTCCGCAGCCGATGAAATGTTTTAAGTGTCAACGTTTCGGACACACTGCAGCTAGATGTGAAGCGCAGGAAATTTGTATATGCGGAATGAAGATACATGAGGGTGATCCATGTAAAGACCCTCCAGTCTGCATTAATTGTAAAGGGCACCATAACTGTCGATCTAGGAACTGCCCAGTATACAAATCAGAAACAGCCATTCAGGAAGTTAAAACGCTTCAAAAAGTCAGCTACCCTGAAGCGAAGAAGATTGTCAACCTACGTACACCTAGACCATCGACTACATACGCAGAAGCAGCTGCGTATGTAGTCGATGTACCTGCAGCTGCGTATGTACCCCCACATCTAAAATCAACGTGGAGCAGTTGCTTAATACGATGGCACCAAGTCTCGCGACAATGATAGAAAGAATCATTGATTCCAAGATCGAGTCGACTCATCAGACACAACAAAGTAAACATGAGAAGGCTCATTCCCGGACTGACGTCGCGGACATAAGACCCGTACCAGCGCAGTTTAAAAAACCGGCAAAATCTTCGATTATAACTCCATCAATAGACGTAATGAAGAAAAATCTTGATTTATCCGACAAAGATCAAAAGATCACCCCGATGACGAGTCATATAGCTAAGGATACTGTGACAAGAGTACAGGAAAAATCTGCGTCAACCAAAATGGAGGTGCAAGTAACTACCGAAAAAGCACCAGACACAGACGATAATAAAACTGTACGTACAGAGGCCCCAAAAGCTCAGAGAACAACTGTGGCGAGAGCATCTGTATCAGCCGGCCCAAGCACAGCCTTAGATATTGAATCAAGTTCATCAGCCGCCGAAAGTGCTTCGCTTGCAAGTTTAGATTCAATTGCAACGATGCTCACAGCACCATTGAAGCTTTCATCACCTGATGTAAGCCGGCGAACGTCATTGGCATCAGAAAGAGAAGACGATGCCATGTCTGAGGCCTCAGATACGCTGTCATCAGAGGTTGAGGCCGTCAGAAGAATGGAGAAACGGTGCAAGAAAGGATGGCCGAAAGGAAAGCCTAGAAAGTAATTTTATTGGATCAGAAGTTATAAGAAAAAGTAAAATTTTGATCATTTTTTGACACATGAAAATTTGAAATATTGAACCCTTTTTTTTATTTTTTTTTGAAGTGGGATGGGGCTAATGACCAAAGTAGTCGATGCCCCTAAAAACCTCAAAAAAAAAAAAAATAAATAAAAAAATAAATAAATTGGAATGTGTTCTGATTTTTATATTTTAACTGTCAGTAAACAAATCTTATTCTTTTTCTTTTAATTATTTAATAATAATTTACTTGTTTTTATGTAATACATTGCATCTGTAAGACATTTTTTATTTGTTAGTCCCTCAACATCGTTGTTGAACCGTAAACAAGCGAAAATATAATCACGATTCCGTGCATACTCTGTTCTTTGTGGACGATCAGATGGTGTAGGCTAATGATGCTGAGGATATCTCATATATTCTAAGAATATTAAGAGAGAAATACCTTAAATGGGACATGTAGATTAATTTAAGAAAAACGGGATACGTTGTGATGGGTGAGAGTGGAAAGGATTTAGTCACACAGGTTGAAGTGATGTAAAATTGTGACAAGATTAAATACCTGGGAACACTTATTTCTGAGATGGAGGATGTGAGGATGATATCAGAGCTAGAATGGTCAGGGAAGAATGGCGATTCGGAAGTTGAATAGCTTATTCTAAATATCAAAGATAACAGAACGAAACAGATGTTGTATAATGTGGTAGTTGAACCAATTGTGACTTAGAGCTCAGAGTGTCTGCAGGTGAGCAAAAAAAAAAAAATAGTGAGCGTTTAGAGGCGTTGGAAATGTATTTTTTTCATAGATCGTACCGACTTTCAAAATTGGACCGAATAAGGATCGAGGTAAATTAGAAATAGGGTAAAAAGAACAACTTCCTAAATTAAAAGAATTGAAGAAAACCAATTAATTTGGTATGGACATGTTCAACGGATGAGTGAGGAGAAGTAGCCAAAAAGGGTGTTAGATTGTTGTCCTTGAGCAAGAAAGAAGAGAGGTAGGCCCAGAATGATGTGGTGAGAAGTGGTGCAGGGGGTGATAGAAGAGAGAGGGAAAGTGACATTGAGTGTCGGTGGAGGGTGACTGGATGGACAGGAAAGTGTGGTGATGCGGGATGCGAAGCAATCTGTAAGAACCCCGCTTAAAGTAAAGTGACCATATAAAACGTTTTATTATTATTTTTTTTTTTTATAATGGTTGAGTCTGTTACCAAACATAAGCATAGTAAACTATTAAAAATTGGTTAAGTATAAAAAAGATAGGATAAATAACTACATTATGATAATCTATCAGACTGTTCTGGAATCAAACAACTCCTAAAGTTACTGTTCAAATATTTTAACATGAATGAATATATTTGAATTTGAATTGCATTATCGGTTAAATTTACTATGTAAGAAAATATCTTCAGATTAGTTTAGAAATATATCAGTAATTTTTAAACCCCTACCACGAAAATACCTTAATATTCATTAAAATTCTACCTTAAACAATAAATTATAAAAATGATTTAAAATTATATAATTAGAATAATTTTTTTTTTCTTCTTAAAGGAAAATCAATGTTTTACTTTATAACGTTAAAGTTAAACAACGGAAAATTTATTCAGATGTATTGCGCTAAAATTATCAATTGAAAAATTGAATTCTGGTTAGTGGTAGAGAGCCTTGGTTACACTTAATAAAAGGTTTTATTTCAGGGTGAAAGAACAAAAATTTTCCGAAAAATTATCATATTTACATGTCTTTGGTATACGCAGCATTATTTAATATTCTTAATTAAAAAATTAAATTACTGATATGGAGACATCATACAAATTAACAAACGTACAGATTCATTACAAAAAAAAACGTTCTTTTATTGTTAAAACCAAGCAGCTACAATAATATTTTTCATGAAGATGCTTAGATTCATCATCATAATCATCATCAGTGACCTTCCTCTCATATCTACGAGCTGATGGGTGACCCGATTCATATCCCGCTGACAATTTCCCGCCATAGCTCAAGGTCCTCTGACATTCGAATCAATGTGCCTAACGTTTCTCCCGTCGTCTCTTCAATTTTATCAAGGCATTTATTCAGCGTTCTTTCGCTTCATCTAGTGCCCTCGATCATGACAAATTTCTTAAGATTTTCGCCGGGCCTACGGACTATATGGCTGAAAAAACGGAAAATGCGGTAGAAGCATATTGCGACAACCTCTTCTGTATACCCATCTCGTTTATAATCGAATTGTTCATTATCCTCTTTACCGTCCATGCAACCCAAAGCATTCTTTTGTGGGCCCACATTTCGAATGAATCGATTTTCCTCCGGTTTTCCACCTAGATTGTCCAGGTCTCAACACCGAATATGACTGCTGGGAAGACTAGTACCTGAAGTAGTCTCAGCTTTGTATTCCCGTGATTGCTCTAACCTTACAATTAGCTTTCAACTTCTTCAACAACTCCTTCGCCAAGGTAATTTGTATTTCGACCAACTCCCTGTTTTATCTATTGGGGACCCTAAATATAGGAAACTGTCTATCACAGCGCATCACTTTTTACCGGAAGATAGTTGGCTCTGTTTACAAATAACTTTTGTTTTTCCGATGTTTAATTTCAACCCTAGTACCTCACTTTTTGCTGAACTCGGTCGAGGATCTCCTACATTTCTACTTCAAAGAATTCGAACAGGGTCGTATCGTTAGTAAACCTTAATTTGGTTATATGCCGGATTCCTACTAGTATTTTAAAGATTACTTTTAAAAGATCCGATTCAGTTTTGATTCATCAAGAGTTAACAAATTTAGCCATTCGTTAGAAAAATATTAAAAAGAAAATAAATTATAAAATGATTCTTTATTAATACAAAAAAGATATTATTTCTTTTTTAAATTAAGGATGTATCCTGTATTTTCTATAATTAAAAAAAAAATTCTTAATAAACCTACCCAAACAGATAAATCGATATTTTATTTAAAAAAAAAAAAAATATATATATATATATATATATACATGATTACCAAGAATTGAAGAGATAGTATTCTTAATAAATACAGTCAAATCGAACAAGATTTTGCAAGTTATTAAATTGATATAGATAAAAAATGATAGCATGGAATGGATAAAGTCGAGATAACTTAGAAGTAAGATCAGAATAAACCCACTTTATTAAAGAATATATATAATATAAAGGAAATGGAAAATTTAAAAAGATATTTTCAGAAGAGAAGTCATGAGTAAGAAGATGAGAAAATGATCAGAAGATAAGTATAAAAAAAAAAGAAATGATATAGGAAAAGGAGGGATAAGGCTAGACAGGTAAAAAAAATTCTGCTAATTTTAAATCGAAGATATAATAACAGGAAATAGAAAATTAAGCGAAACTTCTTTATTCAAGATCTTTACCAATAAATCTTTAATATTTTTTTTCAGAATTATTATTTTAACAGCCAATTATTTTATTATTGTTATAATCATTATTTTAACCATTCCTTGAAAACGTCCAATTATTTATTTATAAATGATTTAACGAGCAGTTTTATAAAGTAATATTTTCCTCTACAATTCACATAAAAAATAAAACATAAGCTGGTAGAAATAATTGTTTTTTTTCATCAATATCGAAAACGGCAATGTAAACAAAAGTGTGATAAAATAAATGGTTATACAAATTTTCGTATAAAATTAATTGTAATTGTGTAGCAGAAATTACCTTTCTTTTACTAAAATGAAACAAAAAGTATTGAACAAAATCAGTGTAGCGTTGTTATACCCCTTTCTTTTTCCTGTTTAGCCTCCGGTAACTACCGTTTAGATAATTCTTCAGAGGATGAATGAGGATGATATGTATGAGTGTAAATGAAGTGTAGTCTTGTACATTCTCAGTTAGAACATTCCTGAGATGTGTGGTTAATTGAAACCCAACCACCAAAGAACACCGGTATCCACGATCTAAGCGTTGTTATACCAGTTTATAACAAAGCAACGCAAACTTTCCTGTTTGATGGAGTTTAGTTTACTCGAAGATTGAAGAAAAACAAATTTATTGATTAACTACATTTATAAGTACATATTTTTAAATCAATTGATAATTTAACTTCATTTAAATTTAATATATAAAATTGCTTGTATAATTAAACATATTAAAAACAAATAAATATGTTTAACAACTAATTTAATGAAACTTTAACACAATATCACGAGTTTTCCCTGCTGACTGAGAAGGATGAATATTAAGCAAACTAACTGAAGCAAAACAATTTTGTAATGTATATGATTTATTTCTTTATATTGACAAAACAAAAAAAAATGTGATGTGGACACCACATGACTTCCTTGTACATCTATTAAATTACATGAACACATTTTTTTTTAAATGAAAAGTACATAAAATTTTATTTCCTTTATAACTTATTATTAAATAATTATTAATTGTAATTTTTTTTACAATCAGAGGTTAATAATTATTAATAACATATTTAAATTAAAATAAAGGAGATGAAGTCGGATTGGATCCGATGTATCTGCCCCTTGTAAGATCCAAATATTTCATTAATTAAAATATCATTTGGCTATAACTATGGAACCAATGAAAATAAGTACTACTTATGAAATATTGTTGAAAAACTCTCAATGAGAACTTACGGCGGTTAAGAAAAAGTCGAAAATCTAAATTTTTAGATTTTTGGCTTTTTTGGACACTCTTGGTCGGTCCATTGCAATCAAAAGGGGAGGTGGACACTAGATGTTACAACAGTCCTAAATACAAAATTTCAACACCCTACGGCTAATCGTTTTTGAGTTATGCAATATACATACGAACGTACGTACGTACAGGCGTCACGCTGAAACTAGTCAAAATGGATTCAAGGATGGTCAAAATTGATATTTCCGTTGAAATCTGAAAACCGAAATTTTTCGCGATCACCATATTTCCTTTACTTCGTGCAAGGAAGTAAAAATTTAAATTAAAAGAGATTTTTACTAGTTATATGCCGTTTACTTATCATTTTAATCCTATTACTTATCGAGTTAACCAATAATTTACAGTTATTGTAAACTACGCTCGTTTAAATGATGTAATTATTTTTTATTTAGTTGTGCAATTATTTTCCTAAACTTATACTTACAAATGGACTGCAGAATTTGAAAAAAAGATTCGTATATCTAGTGAATTCCCAGGTCAGTTCTTTCATTCCACTGTCCTCAAAAAATTTGACTACATATTTTTTTTAAATGTGGAACTGTGTGAGATCTTGCTGAAATACGACAGATCCATCAGGTTAATATTAACTCTGGTATAACTCTTCACTCCAGTAGTAAATATTTTTCATTATTTATCATACCTTTACAATATTTAAGTGATGCTACATCCGTTAAATGAAAAATAACCTGAAAATATCTTTTATAGGGGAAGCATTACTGTTTGTTGGATTTAGCTGTTCACTATAGGTTCTTCGAGTACGAAGAACCGATATGCTGTAATCTTGTTCGTGAATAAAGTTGTGATTTATCAGAAAGTAATACTTTTCTCCAGTCATCCTTAGTCCAATCTTTATATTTTTTAATTCAATAAACTCGTCTTTTTACTATTGAAGATGTTAAAAATTGTTTTTTCACCAGCCTCTAATTATCTCCGACAGATCGTTAAGTCATTTACTTTGACTACGACTTCTGCAAGATCTTTTTGAAGGTCAAAGAGGTTTTTGAGGATTTATCTTACTTTCTCTGAAAAAACGTGCACAATCTCATGAAGTCCTTCTCTTCTTAAAATTTCGTTTATGGTTAGATAATACTGAAATAATTTCATCTTTCAGTTGATTACTGATTCTGTTAACTGAATTTAAACTTCCATTGCCTATACTAGTGTAAATAAACTTTTTTCATTCAAAACAATTATATATCCTCTTTCTAGGTATTACATCTATTATTAAAATTCTATATTCCCAAAAATATATAAAATATAGAAAAGAATGAATAAATGAATAAATATGTAAAAATTATGAAAAACACAGAATGAATTAACAATATAATAACGTTTTTTGTACTTGTTTGTTATCGTACCGCCACTTTTTTTTATCAAACTTCTCCAAAAAACCTTCGTATTAAATGTATTATTACAATATATTCAAAAATAATATGTTTGTCAGCGCACGAAGAGAGCATTGGTTATGTTTAGATTATATTAACTCCCTGTATTGACGAATGGTACGTTTATCCACATAACCTACGCTCGCTTCGCTCACTACTCTTGTCTAATTAACGTTAAATATGCATATTATATACAACTTATTAATAAAAGGTTATTGTTATCGCACCGTCACTGATTTTATGAGGTGTAGTTGTTTATTTCTGTTTTGTAATTTCTACTTTTCATTAAAAAATGTACTTTTAAATTAAAAAATGACCTTAAATAAACGTTATTATTCATTTTCTCATGAAATCTGAAGAAGTTGTATAAAAAAAAGGTGAAATAATTGGCGATGCGGTAACAAACAAGTGCAAGTTTTTTTTTGTTTAATTTTAAGTTTACAGTTCCTGTTTTTCTGGTTTCAAACATAATAATGTAACTGGAAAAAAGGAACTGTACACTTAATAAAACCTCTCAAAGACTTGTAAATATTACTCAGCTGATATATATATATATATATTTTTAACCTCCAGGTCCACCGTAAGGTATTGCTTTAGAGGATGAGATGAATGATTTGTTGCGTGTGTGAAAATGCCATGCCTGATGGCGATTCGAATCCCGGACCTCCGGATGAAAGGCTGAGAAGCTACCACTCGCGCCACGAATGCCGACAACTCAGCTGATATTTGAAGGGAAATAAATGAAAACAGGTTGGTCAACCAGGAAATAGAAAAATATTATACTTATTTCAATTAATTTACATATCCCACACCAAAGTTACAATAATTTGTTGTTTTAAATTAGCCGATCAGTCTTTCCGAAGTGTACCTGCATTTAAGTGGATTTAACATGCCAATATCCTATAGTTTACTTCAACGATGAAGGAATTTTAAACCATTTCACTTCTCACTTTGCTTAGTAAGCCTGATATTGGACTCTGATTCCTGATAATTTAATTCTTTTATTTGCTTCCATTTATTCTCTAAGAATGATTTTTACATTTTTAAGGTAAATGGTTAAGCATAAATAGTCGCTTAAAATTGTTTGGTAATACATCGAACATCCATAAGCACTGAAATACAGATTACACCTTCATCCATCATAAAATGATAGCCTCTCAAGGGGATTCCTAACACTTTCTATTCTATTCTAGTACAGAACAGAGTAGAGGAGGAACAAAAGAAAAAAGGAGCTACTCCTGTTTTTATATTTCAAAATTTTCTGAGTTACCTTTTATTTTATTTAACGCATGGCATCCTTTTTTATACTTTGAACAAAATTACTAATGTTTTGGTAGACTCTTTTAATAATGTTACACTTAAGAAAAATAATTGTATGTAATTTAATTTAAACAATAAAATATGAGAGATTTAAAGTAAATTTTAATTTTTTTTCTAAGTAATTAAGTTTCAAAATACTTTGAAATAACTTGGTTTTTTTTTAGAAATTTCCAAGCTTAACAGAACGATTAGATTTTTTTTTGTTTAAAATTACGTATTTTTATGAAGTTAGGATTATCCACTAGACCAACATAAGGGGCAAAACTCAAATTTTTTGGCGTAAAAGTAATGAGTAAATAAGTTACATTTCATTGGATGATTATGTGTTAAACTAGATGTCATCTGGCTGTTCATCCAGATTTTTCTAAAATAATATTTCTTTTATTTATTTAATATTTATAAATAAATCAGAAATGAAAATAACATTTATAAAATCTACAGCATTATTATAGTTATCTTGTAAACGAATTGGCACTTAGTAAACCAAAAACGAATTGTGTTATTCTGTCTAGAAATATGAAAGTATTGTAGATAAAAGGATCACGTACAAAGCGAGAAATGACCTTCTATTCACGTATGGCAGAAATCCAAACAAATTCTCCCAGCTCAAAAGATCTGATCATACCTTTGGCAAACGTCAATAAACTTAAAATGATGTAAAAAATAATACGATATTTTGAAATAAAAAAATACAATGTTTTTCTGTTGATTCGGTCAGTGGAGATAGTATTAAAATATTATAATTTCAAACTGGCTGGGGAAATTAAAAGAAGACAAAGAAAATTTAACACTATTATTAAAAAAGCACCATTATTAGGTGAAAAATGCATATAAAGCATTAAAAATATATTATTAAAAATTTCAATAATCTCTTAATGTAAAGAAAAAATAATCGATTGAAAGCAATCCGATTAACTCATTTAAAATAACTACCTACATTGTTTTATTTTGTACTAGAAAAGTATATTCCTTGTTATTCGAGTCTGGTTTCATCGAAACCCGATTTATTCCAAACAAGCTGATAATTTGTTATTATTTACTTATCAAAACTGAAGAAAACGGTTTAAAATTATGTAATAACAAGAAAATTCTGGTAAAAATTAAAATAAACTCAAGAGTTGCCAAAAATATTTACTGTATGCATAAATAAATAATAATAATAGTTGTAATACGTAGAGTTTGGACCTAAAATACAGTATTCCATTGAACCGCGTTGTTATTATAATGTTTCTTTAAATGTACATTTAACAACAGTTTCTCCGAGCAAAATAAGAAAAAAATATTGCCGTCATGAATTAACCTTTTATTCTATATAGATTAGTAAATCCGGGTTTTCTTAAATCAACCACCCACATTATTTTGGAACTGAGAATCTATTGTTCCCAGTATCCGGTATCTGTTCTCAGTAAAGATAATTTGAAGAGATAAAAGTTTTCATTCCCACATTAGCAAGGATATATTGACTAGTTTTATAAAAACAAACTATACAATTTTTCCCACGTTTGGGAGGTGAAATTTCTAATATCTTAGAAAACTGATTATTAACACTTTATAAAACCTTAAGTAAACACGATGTAATAATTCTTATTTTACAATAATAAAATAAGCTTAAAATAAATCATCCAAAACGCTAAATTAAAATATCTATTTATTTAAATATTCTTTGTTTATTTTTTGTACTGATAACACTACAGAAGACTTTTCTGTGAAATATACGAGTAATTTGTGTTAGCTGGACTAACACTAAATGTACTCGTATATTTATTATCTGCTCTACTGATGTTAAAATAAGAAATTACTCCTTTTGTAAGTTTATTTTAGGTTATTTATATTTTGTTAAAATAATATATTCATTTTTGAAATATATTTATTTATAAGTGTAAGTAGAGATAATTATAAAAATAAATTATTTTTAATAATAAAAAACAAATCTATTTTAATATAAATGTCATTTTCAGTGTCTAAAGATGATTGTTAAAGCAATTGAAATCGTTATGATAAATTTAAAAAAAAATAAATTAACGAATTTCATTTGGTTTAACAATAAAAAATTAATATGGCTATGTATAATTTCAGTAATAAACAGGATTGATATTTAATTAGATTAATTGGAGTCACAATTTGAAAATTATAGCTTATTTTTTCTTGTGATAGATAATTTGAAGAAATAAAAAATATTTATTCCCACATTAGCAAAGTTACATTGACTAGTTTCAAAAAACAAACTGTACTATTTTTCCCTATTTAGGAAATATAAATTTCTAATATCATAGAAAATTGATTATGATCCCTTTATAAATTCCATTAAATTATTAAATGTGTCTTTAACAGGAATAATTTGCTTCAACAAATAATGGAAGCTAAATCAAGAATCTTCTTCACCCATCGACCTAATGTTTACGTCTATTCATAAAAAGGACAGTTTTATGGATATATCAGCTATAATAAAGGATATGTCACGACACAAAATGAATTTTAGTCTCTTAAGTGAAATTTTATGTAACATAAGAACGAACAAGAATGTAATATAACAATACGGCCACCATGCGTGATAAAGTCATTGACCTGTTTCAAATTCATCATTACACGTTTCTCCAGCTCTGCATGACTCCTGGAGACAATTAAATCATCTAAGTACAATGAACTATAGATTATAATTGTAATTTAAAGATAACTACATCAGATAAAATATAATTAAGTTGGTTATTATTTGTTAAAGTAATATCAGATTCAAAAAAGTAAAAAGAAATGATTTATCAAGCTGTAAGATAATAATTATTATACATTCTGATTGTTTAAGTAACCTTTTTAGTAAAAAAGTTAACTTTTTTCTTTTTCTTTGACAAGCAGCTGTGGACCACGAAAAGATAACTACTTCGTTAAGTTTTTAGTTTTTTTAAATTTTTCTTCTGTGTTCTGTCATACGTTCGGAGAACACCTTTTTCTTTTCTTCTGACCCTATATTCCCTTTAGATGTTCTTTGGGAGTTTTCTTATTGAAAACCATTAAATTCTTTAATTTTCTTTCTGAAGCTGTTTCTGTTAATTATTATTCTTGTTTAATTCCTATCTCTTTTAGACGTTTTCCAGTTTGACTCCTTAGCATTAGTTTTTGTCAGTTTTCCTATTTTCAAAAAAGGAATTTTTTTTCATTCATTATTTGAAGGTGGTCATAAAAATATGTAATTTTAATTTCACCTGTTATTTTTTAATAAAAGTTATACAGTTCAGAATTTGACCTTTTCCAATAAATTGCTGATCTTGTTTAGCTAAGACTTCGAATTAATGCCGCAGATGCAGAGTTAACGCCTGATATGCTGCCTACAATCTGCAATGAAATGACTTCAGGTGGAATGTATGTTGCATTACAAATGGGTAAGTCATTTGTAGGTTATGTCGTATTACCGTCGGGATCGGATGGATTTTGGGCAGCTCTGATATTATAAGTTATTAGTTGTATTTTTATCGTTATTTTTTTTTAGGCTTTTGTTTGTTCTGTTAGGTATTTTGTTACTTGTTCTAGTGTATGTTTTAGTATTTAAACTGTTTTTTTTTTGTTTTTGTTAATTGTTTTTAAGCTATTCGGTTTTTTGTGTGGGTAGGTCACTCTCCCAGCGTTATATTTTATACATAAACTTGAAAGTGATTAGCGCAAAATTACGGCAGTTATCGTGTCCACAATAAAATGAAATAAATATATATACGTATACATAAACTTTTGAACTGACAGTGGTTTTGGGGTCTAGAGGATGTGAAACGTGAAGCTATATTGTAATTTTCCGGAAGTCGAATCATGGTACCCATTACAGCTTTTTTTAGGTAGGTTTCTTTTGAAATTTACCTAGAAAAAATTCATCTGTGATTCTTTATACATATTTAAAATAACATAAAATTAAATAAATATTCATCATTACACAGCTATTTAATTAGAAGCAATATCTAAACAACGTAAAGTGTCAATTAGACGACTCAGAGGGTTAATTAGAATATAGTCTTTGGCCAAGTGACTACTATAATAGCATTCCAAATTACCTCTCAATAATACTGATTAAATAATAGTTAACTGCATCCCACATAAATTAATTCAAAGTTAGCCTATCTCTAGGGATGTCATCAAGCTACTCATTTGGCCAGATAATCATAAATTACGCCATTTCAATGTATAAAATAATTTTGAGCACTGAAGCGTTAAAATTCCGTGAACCCGTGCGTGCTAACTTCTGTATATACATGTGATGCATGCACCAGTTGTGTTGCATGCACACATTAGTTAAAGGATATTTATTTATATCATTTTATTTAACTATGCCGTTGTAATAATAATAAATTAAATAATAATATTATGTTAAAAATTTACTAAAATCCTAGTTTTGTATAATTACACAAAGCTTTATCATTATTACTGTAAGAATTACAAACATTTATTCGGCATTGACATTTTTAATACCGTATTGAGAAAGCGAACTTACTTCTCACCCCTAAGGATGAAAGTTTGACTGTTTTTTACTTTTATCACCTCGCTTTACGAAAAAAAATTGTTGGTGTTGTTATATTATTCTTAATGCAGTTTCCCTTATTTACGAAAATGAGTTTTTCATCTCTTGAAGAAAAAAACTTGGCATAGTCATTTTTTTATAATCTGAGAAAAAATTTAATACGCTTTCTTAAGTGTTCCACACCAATAGAGTGATTCATAATACTCAACCATTAAACAAATGGATAGTATGAATCATTCTGACATAGTAGTAGTATGACTAACCACTTTATAATAAAGCTAATTCTAGTTCAATAAGGGAATGTTTTCAAAAATCATTTTAAGAATTTGCTAAAAAAATTAAAATAAATAATTACTTTAAAAAAATGTAACCGACATAAAATTGCGCTAAAAAGTAAGAAATAATTTCGTTCAAATACTTAAGTACTTGATACTTTTTTGAATCGCGGGCTGAGTTAATGTGCTACGTGTTGGTGATATAATGCAGCTGCCTCCAGTCAAATGTCATTGGTATTTTCTTCAACCACCTTGGTGAGAATCAGAAATAAATTTGTAGCATCAGTTATCATTTTGTGAGCTATCAATAAATATGAGACAAATAAATGACATGGCGTTCATTGATTTATTAAATAGATTACATTTTGGAGAAGATACAACTGGCCAACTGAAAATGATTTGCGAAAGAAGAACGCTACCTATAACAGATGAATTTGTCGATAGAAATTCTGTAGGAATATTCCCAATTATTAAATTAGTTGATGAATATAATTGTAGTATGACTGATATATGATATCAAAAACCAATAAATTTTATATTATTAACGCTACTGATGAATCACGAGAAGCTGCAATGTATGGGAAAACTCCCTCGGGAATGTTATTCCTCCGGTGGATGTCAATAACTATGGTGGCTTGTTGCATAATGTACAATTGGCAGAGGGTTCAAGAGTTACGTTAAGGCGTGATATATCGATTTCTGATGTTTTAGATAACGGCCCTATGATTGAGTTGTAAGGAAATTCAAATGGCCTGCCATACGAAGGGACCAACTGGAAAGGGGTATTAATAAAATTCGATGAACAAACAATAGGTAAAAAAATGAAAAATGAAGGTGGCTGTGTATTACACTAGTATAGTTTCAAGCTACTAAAGGATATGGTGATGTAGAAAGACATGATGCTACCTGTAATTTTAAGTTGGGCTGTAACAATTCTCAGTTTGTAGGGTACAATATTAAACAGACTGTAGTAGATTTGGGGAAAAAAGTATTTGAAAAAGGACAAGTATTGTTTCTCTAAGTTAAGTCAGAAGCGTAGATGGTTTAGCATAGCTGTTAAGCTTAGTTGTCCGATCTTGCGAGACTGCAAAAGACCATGTAATGTGATGCACGTATACAGATAGAATTATAAAATTCCAACTGTCCCCACCGATGTTATATATTATTTATAATGTATATTGAATCTGAAAGTTTAAGAAGAGATATCTCGATTTTTGATGATTTAATTAACGGGCTAAACATCTTGTACAAAAACCCACATTGTCTGCCTTACAGAAGACCATATAACATTTAACGTGACGCATACATATAGAATATCAAGATTCCCAATGTTCCTACCTACCCGCCATATGGTGAAAACGTTTTTGGTCAATTTTCATACCGACATTTTGTGTCTAAAATGTTTTTTCAATACCATGATATCACCGTGAAAAGCAGCTGCATCGATTACAATAAGATCTATTTCAATCGCATTAATAGGAAAAAAGTTAAGTGCGAACAGTCATAAAAAAAAATACGGGTCGAATACATAACCTCCTTTTTTGAAATCTGTTAAAAATAATTTTTTTAACAACTGTTATACAACTGTAATTAATGTTTATCTCATGAGATAACAACAATTAGTCTGTTTCGAATTTTAGAGTGCCGTTATAAAACTAAAGGAAAAATAGAAAATGTATATAAAAATACTTTAAAAAAAACAAAAAAAACATTAGAATGAGGTTATTACTACAATTTCATATACATTTGAAATTCTATAAAACTGCCTCATATCCCTTCAATAAAAATCCTTTTTTATTTGTTAAATAGGGTGAAGAATAATTTCATTAGATTATACACATTTGATTCCTTGTAAAGATATGTTTTATATCAATATTCTTCCACAATCATTCAGTTTTCTATAATTATTAGTACAAATTACTATCTAAACACGTCATTTCTTTATTATAATTATTTACTTTTTTAAAATAAAACACTGTTAACAAAATTACATCATAATATGATTTTTTTTGCGGGCGAGAAATACTTCGTGTTATCATCGCCCGGAATAAAAGCTTTCATAAATAATTAAAAATAAGGATAATATAATAAAACAAAATAAAAATATATAATATTCACAAAAATAAAACTTTACAAACTCCGAAAAGCGGTGTAAAGGGCGTCTACTCAGGTAATATAAAGACTTAAGAACTAAAATAAAAACTATAACGAAACTAAAAAAAAACTATAAGTAACATAAAAAAATATATATAATATAAAATATGAAATAAAACTTAAAACTAATATCACTAAAAACGTATATCCAATATCACTAACGACTTATAACTATAATATCACAGTCGGAATTTTAAAATACGACAACAAATATTTAAATGAAAAATAAAAACAAAAAAACAGTAAAAACATTATATAAATATAGAATTTTAC
The DNA here is from genome assembly GCF_047948215.1 of Lycorma delicatula. Classification (NCBI taxonomy): domain Eukaryota; kingdom Metazoa; phylum Arthropoda; class Insecta; order Hemiptera; family Fulgoridae; genus Lycorma; species Lycorma delicatula. The sequence goes on from NC_134456.1 coordinate 39,055,776, forward strand.
AATACCTGAGAGGGGTTTAAAGCGCACCTTTTCGGATAATAGAATAAAAAAACAAACCAGAAACTTCAAAACACAGAAAAATAAAACAGACATACTAAAAACTTTACCAAAAACAGAAACATCCGGTCTAGTACTTCGTTATCATTGCCCAAAAATTGACGGATATTTCTGGGCAATTTAAATTTACGAGGCAAAGCCGAATAACGTAGCAATCCACAAGAATGTGGTGCAGGGTCATGCGCCAATTGCATCGTGCGCATAGTGGTGCGTGTCCTGCTGACATCAGGTACTCGTGTATGACTCTGATCTATCCTAATCGCAATCGACAGAGGACAATTTCCTCACGACGAATTTTTCTGCATGAGTCGCAAGGCAACACAGAATCATTAATGTGCCGGAGTTTGTTATCGACGATGGCCGTCCAATCACCTTACCACTTTGCTTTTAGAGACTGTTTTACATAAGTAATAGTCAGAAGTAGCAAAACGAGTGGTGAAGGGAGGTTGATTACAAGCCTCTTTAGCAACAGAATCTCCCCTTTCATTACATGGAATTCTCACGTGGCTAGGAATCCAACAGAAAGTGACTTGTGTGTTGCGATGATTCAACTCAGCGAATGCGTTATAGATTTCAGTGACCAACGGATGTCTAGAGTAAAAATCAGAATATGAGTCTAATATCTGAAATATTATTTGATACTTTCTTTTCAACTAAACGAAATTTGATTATGACTCTTTTTGCGAATTAAATTTTATAATTTTCTTATAATTTAAATATTTATCATAATATTTTGGTAATTTATTCTACATAGACACTTTATTACATTGAATTAACTGCAATTTTACATTATCCGTTTTTCGTTTCTCGCTCCAAATAATAATATTAGTTATCTCTGAACTGCCATTCGAGATTACAAGTATGATAATTCAAAGTTCCTCATAACGGTTTTAATGACTATCATAGAGTATGTTACGTAATTATATGCGAAATTATATACGGCATAAAAGACGTAAAAATTCATTAAATTCACCATTAAAAATATTCTTTTAATTTGTTGAGAAAAAGTTACGGAATGTGTAAATGCAAAGCTAACCTAATTTAACCTTACTAGTGTCAATTAATTAAAATAAGACGTTAGTATTTTCTAATTATTATTTTTTTTAACTGTAGTATTACAAAGTACTCATTAATTTCCTGGCGTATATTCATAAATTAGCTTCTACTTTATTTATTATGTTATGAAATGTGAGTCAACTTATAATGGATTCTCAAAAAAATAATACTTTTTTTTTTAAGGCTTCATGATATGTTAACTCGGGTAGGTTGTAATTTCTGCTCAGACAGAGAACTAAAAATATTTTGAATCTATTTTATAGCTCTTATAGTCGAGTAGAAACGGTTTCAATTTTTTAATAAAAGGAAAAATTAGCAGAGCGGTATAAATTTTGATATGAATTCATTTTTACTGCCACTTTCAGGAATCATCAATGAAACCATAGCACGACTGGTGGAACGGGAGGTTATATGAAAGAAGAAATTAAAAAAAAAATTATGTTTAAAAATAATTGTTTCATAAAATATTGCCAACACGGTTTTTTAAAACTTATAAAATTTCCTTTAGTTTTGTTCCTATTTGGTCGTTGAATAACAAAAACTGACCGAAGAAATTTGAATTTAATCCTTTTTTATGTAACTTTTTTTTGATTCCTTTTGAATTTGATCCTTTTTTGAAACAGGCTTTTCTGTTTCAGAAAACCTTATTAAAACGGTTTATTATCAAGATTCTTTCGGGATAAAAACCTTCAACATAAATATTTGTTTAAAATGAAGTTGATAATCTTTCAAATTTATTTTAATTTGGTTCTTAATCGATTTTTGTAAGATAAAAAATCCTACGTTATAACCAAAACTAATAAAAAAAGAACCAAATTATAGTTGATATATTACATAAGCTAGTGCACTGAAATTTACGTAATATTTTTAGTATATGAAATGAGATTTTAGTAATTAAAGTGTTAACCCTGGTCAGAATTTGAACCTTCCGGATAAAAGACTACTACGGTACTACTCCGCTACGATGTTATGCATAATAATAATTATTTCAATTTATCAATTAATTCGATTATTTTACTTTTACATACGTTTTAACCATTTGTTAATTAGAAGGAAAGAGAAAATAAATTGTATGTAAAAATAAAAATTATACTACCCATTCCATCAGACTGCAAAAACTAACACAGATCTCTCTTCTTGTTTGACTTACTTTTTGTATAAATAAAGTTTGCGTTTTACTTACCTTAAAGAGGATGATATTTTACTGCACATTTTATACCGGTCACAAAATTATACACCTTTCAGCTCTCTAGAGAAAATATCAACGAAGATACGAAAGCTGGCTTACATGACTTTTTATATATAAGATCCAATTTTTAAGAAGAAACATTTCAATGAGGGTTTTTCATGTTTAGTATTATTAGATCAATAATCCAAATAAATGATAAGGATCATCATTTGAGGATAATACTTTTAAATACTAATTCAGTTTTCACATAGACACGGTACTTTCAAAACAAAGAAAAAATTAGTGTTTTCACTTAACATTAATTTATTTTTTTCTCCTACCCCACAAATTTTTCGGTGGTCAAAATATACAAACAAAAAATCATATTTTTTTTTTCTTAATATATTTCATCTATTTATTTTCATGTATAAACTCTTCCTTCATGGAAAAATGCTATGCATCTACAAAAAAAATTATTTAAAAATTTGGGTCCATCCAAAATCATAACGAATATCTGTAACAGGCCGAAATACTAGTTATAAAGAGCCTATTATGAAATAAAAACGTAATTTTTATAAAGCTAACTGTAATAGTGATTATACCGATGATAATTATATTTAATAAAATATTATTAATTTAATTTCAACAAAAGAAATTAAGACTGTTGTAAAAACAATTTTTTTCTAGAATTAGAAACTTATCTCTTACTAGTTATTTTACGGTAATGAAAAAGTAGTACAATACTCTTATGTGTACAGTGCTGCAACCTTGTGGTTAAACTAGTTAATAACAAAAACAATGCTACCTATAAGAAAATATTGACAGTACAGATGCTAGCTAAACTGCCTCTAGAAAAAATAAACAAAACATTTTTTTTTTTCGAAGAGTTTGATTGGAAAATATCCTTATATATAAAATTGTTTATTAGTGAGATTTCTGTTTAATAATTCAGTGCCCAGTAAAAAATAAAAATATTATCAATGTTAAATTTTCGTATTCTCCAGAAGAATTCCGCATTCATAAGAAAAATGTTCGTATTCCCCAGTAAAAATACTGTGTATGCATATATCAACGAGAAAACTAGCGAAATTAACACTAATAATAAAATAAAAAAAAAATAAAAATATTTACAAGATATATAATCCTTACAGATAAATAACTTTTTTAACTAAATTATAATGACTAGTCAGATATTAAACAATCGGAAACTTTATACCATACCTTTATATTTTCAAACATAACGTTTTAAATATAAAAAAAGTTGTTAGTAGAAAAAGCGTGTAAATTTTACTTTTTCACTCTAAAATTACAATATTTTGTTTCGTTATTCAAACTATTGCACGTTAAGATCGTAATAAATAAAAAATATCTGTCTCCTTATTTTTACAGCCTAAAGAAGAGTTTTAAAAAAATGAGCATTAATCGAAGCAATAAACATACATTTTATAGACTTTTCGAAGAAAAAAGATCTTTTTTTTGGTATTTTTTTTATTACTTTTGGTCGCATGGTGTAAGTGGGAGGTGAAAAAATTTTCTTAAGATTTTTGACGTACGAGGAGTACGATAATCCCATTTACTTAAACTGAGGGTTTTTTACATATTTATAGCCCTGTGCAAAACGTTTTTATGCTTGAAAATCTCCAAAACTATGTGAAAAATTTCTTTGAAGTTTAAATATACTGTAATAGTGTATCCGAATTTGTGCAAGTGGAAAATCTGATGAAGATTGCTTGAGTCCTTTTTGAGTTACGCTTAATTTAAGGTCGAAAAAGTTTGATCGAGGCAAAGCGTGGTTCATTAACGATGCTGCAAATTGGAATGTTGACTTTTTTTTATCTGCGGTATTCTGTTGTTAGTAATATTGTTATTTTTATTTTTTGTTTCTCATTGTAGTGGATTTTTGACGTGTACTATTTTTTATCAATCACATGATTTTTTTTTTGTAAAATTTAGATTAGAATGAGCTGATAAGTATTTAAAAAGAAACAGAATTAAATAACGAAAATTCCGTCTTCTTGCACAGAATTGCCCAAAACGTTTTTTTCTTTTTTTCTTTTTTGTGGCGCGAGTGGTAGCGTCTCGGCCTTTCATCCACAGGTCTCAGGTACGAATCCCGGTCAGACATGGTATTTTCACACATGCTACAAATCATTCATCTCATCACTGATACTTCAGATGAAATAACAGTGGTCCCGGAGGATAAACCAAAAAGAAAAAAAATTGAAAACATCCAGAAAACGAAAAATATAAAACTGGATGCACATTCCGATTGATAAGCAATTATCATTTTGTAGTTTTTAAGATGTAACTGTGATTTATTAATTAGTGATTTTTCTTTTAAATTTTAATACTTTCTTTTAATATGTTTTACTTGGTTGTTTCTTATTTTTGCAAATTTCATTATTTACGATATTTGATGACTGTTTACGGCCAAATGCGTAAAGAGTTAGATATTTCTATTTTTTACACGGTTTTTGAGCGTTTTCTTCTAATACGTTTAAATAAATTGATAGAAAATCGATAGGTTTGCTTTAACGTGATAAATATTTAACAAGTAGAAAAAATTTCGAACTTTAGAATCGGTTTTACGGTCGTAATTGATTTTGGAAGTCATTTTACTCAGATTTAAGGGGAGGGATTACGTAAAGGTCTAAAGGAAGATATACTATTAAAACCAGTAAGGCACGTAGGAGCCTTACTACGAACACCGCACACTTATTATAAAGCGGCATCATTCGTACCTACCTCCCTTCTCATTCACCATCTACCAAGAATACGATGAAACGCATCGCACCGCAGCTGTAATCAGGTTATATTCAGAGAGCAGCACTGTACTACATCGCTGCTACACTATCGCAGTATCTCAGCCTTCCCTATCCATCATATACGACTCGGTGAACGACACCCCCTTAGACGATATTACTACACCCCCTTAGAATTCCATCATCCCTCACGATGAAATAAAGTTAAAATAGGACATCCTTCTTTATTGATACCCGACACTCAAAACTACGTTGAGTACATATGAAAGTGTAAAATATTTAACAAATATTCAAAAGTACTAACGGTACGAAAAAAATAGATACTGTGGGTATGTAATGCACATATGTTATATGAATGTGTAATGTCATACACATTTCTTAATAATTATTATAATGAAGTATCAATATATAATATAATATTATAATATATATATATATATATATATATATATATATATACAGATATATATATATATATATATACAGACAATATTAGAGGCACGGTGAATAAAATAAACAGTATTTCTCATTTTCTGAAGGTATTTTATACAGTCCGCCGGTTGATGAAAAATACTTCCAGAAAATGTTAATGAAATCATTTCCGTCATTCCTGTCTAAAAAGGGGCTCCACTCCCTGGACACCCGCTTTGGTAGTAATCCTCAAGGCTGTGAAAATAATAATGAAATAACAATTTAAGCTAATTACAATTATAGATTAATAAAATGTTTAATTTACAGATTAGTTTAGGGGATTAGTATGTAGATCTGAATTCAGATATTTTTCTTTTACTATGGTAACTGAGAACCAACCGGGTTGGTCTAGTGGTGAACTCGTCATCGCAAATCAGGTGATCTAGAAGTCTATAGTTATAAGGTTTAAATCCTAGTAAAGGCAGTTACTTTTATACTGATTTGATTATACGTAGATACCGTATAATTAACTCCTTGAAACAACCACTTGACGATATAATTAATGTAGTTAATCCTTTCTCGTCATCCTTATTCATCCTCTGAAGTAATACCTTACGGAAGTTCCGGAAGCTAAACAGAAAAATATAAAAAACTATGGCAATAGAAATATAATGAAGTGAAAGGATTAATTTTTTTCTTAATAAATACTTTTAATATCTTAATTCTCATTAAGAATATCGTGATAATTTTAATTCGAGATAATGACCAAGCCTCTGAGTTATAAATCTCCAAAGTTTTATTATATCTGTTCAGTAGTTTTTGCGTGATGCGCATACAGGAACAACCCTAGTTATCATTTTATTAAAACTATAATTAAAATGTAAGATAAACTTCTCAAGATATTTGCAAAATAACGAATAAATATCATCATAAACCCAAACGATATAAATAATAAAATCGAACGGTAAAAGTGTAAGAGAGTTTTAGTTGCATAAACTTTGAAAGAAAGTTGTAATTTTTTTAACTACAAATAAAAATAAAGTAAAAACTTTACAGTTTTTAAAAAGTATCCCCCTTTTGAGTGGATGTTAATGAAGCGGAATTGCCGTCACCATTCAGGTTTTTTCCTGTTTTGTTTAAAATATGAATGGTAATTTATATAGAAAGAAAATATTTATAAATAAGTAATAATTTACATAATTTTAAAGTAAGTATCGAGAATTTTTGATGGTTGTAATATCCTAGAAAAAGATCCCGAAGAATATTAATATTGCAACAGCAAACAAATATATAATTATTTGAAGTTATTATTTATTTGTTCCTGTACAAAAATGTAATACTACTAAGAAATGGACTTCTATTATAAAAATAACACTGTTAATGAAAAATATGCATGCCTGACTTGTTGAAGCAGACGATCCTAGTGATAGAGCTTCCAACAATATTTTTCATTGATTTATCATTTAAAAAAAAAAGTTTAAAAATTCGTAATTTAATTACATTTTAATGCCTCTATTCCAAGCTCTTTTAATCGTCATAGTGTCCTGTTTAGAATACAAAAATAGTGAATTTTTTTATTTTTCGGTGGAAAATAAATTTATATTTTGTAAGACATTCTGATATCCGTATTTATTATTCCATTTCTTATATACCAAAGAGTACAAGTTATTAGACGGAGAACTTTAGATGGAAAGTCGTATAAACAAACAAGTTACTTTTATTAGCAGAGCCGTATATTTGGAAAACCGAATTACTAGTTAAGATTTGTTAAGATTACTTATTTTTACCTAATGGCATAAGTTTTTGACGTGGTCAGATTCACATTCATTCTTTCATTCACATTCATTCATTCGTGGTCAGATTCTCAATCATTCTATGCACCTCATAATTAAAAAGTCATTTTTGATTCTATTATATTCATACGGTAAAAATACTGAATCCCTTTCGGTTTGTATTTTCGAACTTTATCATCTAACTGTTTCATCATTTAACACCGGTTACAATTGTTAGATAACATTCTCGAGCCTGACTCCGTGGCGCGAGTGGTAGCGTCTCAGCCTTTCATCCGGAGTTTCCGGATTCGAATCCCCGTCAGACATGACATTTTCTCACGCTACAAAATTATCATTTCATCTCATTCTCTGAAGCAATACCTATCTAACGGTGGTCCCGGAGGCTAAGATGTCATTCTCGAATAACATCTAACTTTTTCATTTTGTACCTAACTTTTTCATTTTGTATCATATCTTTCATATATAATATTTTTCATGTGTATAAGAGAAATTTTGCAGCCTTCAGTTGTCTCAAATCCTTTTTCATTAACATCCATGCGTCTTTTATATACAAAAAAGTAGGAATAATTTTTATACAATTTATTTCCCACACAAGTCTTACTTTTAATAGATCGTCAAATTGTACCCCCAAACAGTTTAAATTTCAGTAAATTTAAAAAAAAGTATAAATTTATATAATAGTTTCCACTTACCAACAATCTTTAACAGAAATGTTCGAGCGCTTTCGGATTGTTAATCCATCCTCAGGAACAATGATGTATTATACATCATAATTATTTACTTCTCACATCATGAATTTTACTAAATTGAATTTTATAAAAATATAAATATAACAATTGACTGTCAAAAAGGAAAATAAAGTTAACGTTATCCGTCATGTCAGTATAAAGGTCTAATAAATTCTTATCCAACAATAGAGATATCCAGGGATCAATTGTTATATACAAAAATAGATAACAATTGAGACCTTCATACTGACATAACGGATAACGTTAACTTAATTTTATCTTTTGACAATCAACTGTTATATTTATATTTTTATAAAAGTCAATTTAGTATAATTAATGACATGTGAAGTAATAATTATAATGTATAACACATCATTGTTCCTGAGGATGGATTAACAATCCGAAAGCGCTCGAACATTACTGTTAGATTGTTGGTAAGTGGAAGAAACTATTATGTACATAATTTATATATTAATACCAACGGGCCTTGCTTAATAAAAATAAATTTATTAATGTTGTTGTGAGCTGAAAAAGAAAAATTGCCACCTAATTGATTATTCGATCTGTTGTAATACTTTTCAAAGATCACAATTTTAGATTTTACTGGTTCATCACCATTGTTTTTTGGCATCTTGATTTTGGGCAAAGCTACTTTTTGTATAAATCCAACTACAATTCATCCTCATTTTTCCTCATTATAATAATGTCATATAAAAGAAGTATTTAGATTATAATAATTTATTTAATTTATAGCAAGTGAAACATGTTATTTCCATGAGACTTAAATCACCTAGATGTAAAGGAAACCCATAAATTCCTAAATTAACTGGAACAGTACTTTTCTTTCTTCGAGAAATTCATTTTATAGTACATCAAACGAGTATATACTTTTAATAACTGATACAGTTGCAGCGGAATTTCTTTTCATTTAAGCACTTCGCGTAATATTCTCGATCTGTACGGATATTTCTAGATCGATAAAAACATTATGGGTTTCTAAATTAAAATTTTCGCTTTATCTCAAGGAATTGTTGAAGTGTAAAGACCTTATGAATAAATGGTCTCTTCCTAAAACCACAATATTCCTTGTACAACATTACGTCCGAGAATTTATAAATTGAAATAAAATAGAGCTACTGCGTGATATTTTCTCAATAGTTTATTTCTTAAAACTTGCATAAATCGCAAGTAAACACTGTTTGAATATTTTTGTCTTTATATCTAAAACATATTCATAAAGTGTAACAATTGGAGCTTCAATAACATGTTATTTTAAAAGCTTATTACTGGTACTATGACAACCACAGGTTTTCAGACTTTTCATAAATGCGAAAAATCTATTAAGTTCCTCCACAGAGATCATCTCCATTCCTTTTAAATTTTCTTTCATAACTAAGAAGTCGTATAATACTTTCTACAATACTAAATATCTTGAGAAAAATATTACATCTTAAATATTTTCAAGGTTTAATAAAGGTACTTTTTCAATTTTGTCAAAAGAAGAATATCATCCTATTAAACCACAAAGGTATTTTGTTATTTGAAAAAATGTTTGGTATTTTGATTTAATACGCCACGACCGAGTAAGAATTATTATCTAGGACCATAAGTAAACAATAAACAGCGGAACAATGGATAGTATGAAAAAAGTAAATTTATCAGTTAGATCTAAATTTCACACTAAATTTAAAATTATTCTATTTCCTACATTAAATAAATTTGAAACTTTTTTAACATATGATTCCAAAAGGACAAGTATGAAATTATTACTTTTGGAAACAATAATTAAAACTTCATAATTTTTTTACGCTTACGATGGAGTATCAGGGCGAATGCATTTTTTTATATAGGTTTTATTTTGAAAGCGGAGACATTTCTTAAATTTGATTTTCTAAATTATTAATTAAGTTATATAAATTATTTATGGATTATAATAATATACAATATTAAATTACTAATGTATATTTTATCTATCATAGTAATTTAATTTCAATCTGTCTTATCTTTTCATAGCTATATCGCTAGATGTGTACAATAAATTATTTCAATCGTGTACTACATGTACACATATTTGCTGTGCTTGACACAGCAAACACACTATTCGTTACTATTAATGCTATTCAGGTCACTATTTGTTATTTTCATCCGACGTGGGTTTGATTGACTTAATTCATGAGATGCCAGATAAACAACATGCCGTTTGTTTTTAGAAGCCAATAGGAATTTACGTATTTCTAGGTTCTGTGTACATGGTTATGAAATATCTCTTTTCTTAAACGATAGGGTAGATAAACCGAGTTTTTCAAAAGTGAGTTGTCGATATTCAGCTCGTTTAAAGAGCTTTACGTGGCTTAAATCTAGGAAACTGAAAATGGAAGTTGTTGTTTATACACTGAAGTTGTTTTTTTTTTTACGCTATGAATAAGAAATATTCGATTTTTTGTTTATAACGAAGAATTTGATATGAGTAATGGCAGTAACTATTTTATTTCAATTTATAAATTCTCGGACGTAATGTTTTACGAGGAATATTGTGGTTTTAGGAAGAGACCATTTATTCATAAGGTCTTTACACTTAAACAATTCCTTGAGATAAAGCGAAAATTTTAATTTAGAAACCCATATTGTTTTTATCGATCTAGAAATATTCATATAGATCGAGGAGTATTACGCAAAGTGCTTAAATGAAAAGAAATTCCGCTGCAACTGTTCAATTATTAAGAGTATATACTCGTTTGATGTACTGTAAAATTACTCATATCGTTACTCTGTCACCAGAATTTTGAGAAAATTTATAGGAGACATTTTTTAAGATACATTTTAAGTGTGCGCGGACATTTTATTGACATGATATAGTAATGAATGGGAGTGGTCCGAATGTGAAAATCTACCAATCTCTTTTTTCAAGGGAAAAAATATAACGTGGGGACGGTCAGAAGGTGTTTGTGGGAATTTTCAGAGAAACAAAAGAAATAGAGTTTCGAGTATCTTTTTGTTTTCTATAATTTTTATTTTCGTCCCAGATCGAACGAAAGATATGTTACTAAGTGTTTTAAAGGAGTGTATTAGACCTAGGGACAACACAATTTTTGATTGTTGGCGGAGTTACGGTGACGTACCTAATTTACAATGTAAAAATTTTACACATCAAGTTATTAATCATTCAGTTAAATTTCGAAATCAAATTACCGAGACGCATGCAAACCCAATGAAGAGTTAATGGGCAACAGCGAAAAGAGGAATCAGGAGTATGGTACATCTAGATCTATGCTAGACTCCTATTTAGGCGAAATCATTTGGTGCCAACGTAACGTCGATAGAGATCCGCTCGATAAAATTTTGTAGGATATCGCCTTGTTTTGGCTTCCACAACAGTGAGTATAAAGAAGACTTATTTTTGATTTTTTTAATAGCGATTTAGCAAATGTATCAGCTTTCAAAATAAGGCTCCTTTATATTATAACATCAAACAATATGACAATGAATATAGTGCATAAATTAAAACAATATATTTGGCCTAAAGTCAATTTAAAGTTATGAATTATTCATCAAAGTTTAGAAGGCGTAAATTTAGAGCTACGCAGTAGTTCTACCTGGGCTGTCTAAAAGTATTTTGGTCGTTGCTAATAGTACAATAGAAGCGATAATGAACGTAACAAATTTGAACACATCAAAACTTTGATTAGACATTTTTTTTCTGTTAATTATTGACTGATTTAAAATTTATTTTTAATATAGTTTACAAAAACGAAAATGAAAATAAAATAAAATGTACCTAATGTATGGATCATTTGCCGAATGGCAAATGATTTAATAATTTAAATAGATGACGAGAATATTATTTTACTTATATCAGCGTTTATTAAATAGTACTGATTTATCTATAAAAATTTTTTTTTCAGTTTACAAATAATTTTTGGATCCTGCGGGTTCCAATCAGCTTTTGGTTCATAATTTATCTCTAACGATATATTTCTTAATTGGCAAACAGAATTATATTTAATCGACAAGTTCACTTTACACGACGTAATAATTTTATTAGAGTAAATTCTTCGACGTCGTTCGAGGTTGAGGTGAGTAATCTTTAATAATTTAATCCACCAGACAAACAAAACTTTGGTTATAAAACATTTTAATTAAATTGTGATCTAAGATTATATATTACATGTAGTAGAAAATCGTAGCCAATAGATAATTTTTTAAAATTATATAATAAATAAATCTACAAAAACTTTGGCATTCTTTCTCTTAATAAAAAAACAATATAATAAATACAACATTTCATACATCTAGGTTATAACAAACGTGATGGAATCAACTGGTCTTAGTCAATTTTGTAACATACTGCAATACTTAATAACAAATTGTTTTTATGGCTTATTTTTGTGTGATTTTTATCGATTTGATAAAAAATACAAATGTACCTGGTGTAAAAACTCTGACAGTAAAATTATAATCCAGTGATAGTCTATCGAATGAAATATTTGAGAGACTGTACTGAAGTCCCTGAATTACAAATGAAAGAAGTTCTTCTCTACTCATAAATATTAATGATGTATTCCAAAAAATTCAACGTCAAGATAACGTAAGGGTCGTGTATTAAGTTTACGTATGAAGCGATAAATATGAGATGATATTACTGAGGTCCAAAAACTCAAAAAGAAAAAACTATATTCGTACGATAACTTTATGACTGTTCTGCAGAATGTATTATATTACCGATAGATTTACAAGTAATCGTTTTTAATTAATTAAAAAATTATTATTAACCTGAGAAAAATTTCTGTATTCATAAAATTAAGATAAACAAGTAATAAAAAATGTTTTACACTTTCTATCTTACAACACAAAATACAACTAAAAATTAAAAACAAAATAAAGTGGAAAAATAAACCAGAAATATCGGCGAATAAGTATTATGCAGTTTTAAATTAAATTTACTTTATTACATCTAGAATCAGCCAGCAGAACCTCACTGTATTCAATATCCTCATGGTTTTGAGAATAACACCGATAAATAACAATTAAGGCCTGAAAAACTCTCTTTCATAAAAGAAATTTCTTTAATTTCATTAAAGAAATTATTGTCAATTGCGGGAAAATCCATATGAAGAAACTTGATAGTGAACTCAAATTGCCACTGAAATCATTTTCTTTATTTTGTATGGAACGCACGGTAAAATGAAAATAGATCGTATATTAGCAATTATTTATAAACATATTTTTAATTTAATTATAAATTCACAATAACGATATCTTTCGATATGAATATTTATTTAACTTTCCAATTTAAGGGAATCGTGGTACATCAAAATTGTCTATTACGTAGGTGACATCATAGGAACTTAGTTCAAGAAAGTTAAAATTAGAACAATGATCAGTTTTTTTTTTACTTGCAAGTCACACAATCAGATATAATAGCATATCTTAATGATATGATTAAATATCTTAATGATTTGGTCAACGAATCAACACATTATTATACAAAAGTTTACGCTCTAAAATGTAGTACATGATGGAATTCACGCTTTAAAATCCTTGAAAATTCAATAAATACGTATATGGTAAAAGAATCAGTCAGATTGGTGAAGAGTTTCTTAAACTTTAATCATACATTTGTATGCAAATTAATATACTCAACAACACATTACAAGAATACTGTGCACCGGTAAATTTATCATAAAAAATGTATGAGCTGCCTGCACTTGGAGAAAAAGGTAGGCGTATATAGATTATGCATGAGTAATGGCAAGATAGACATACACGAGTGTCGTATGTAGGAATGGAGATAACATGGTCGCTTTTTCATGTTAAAATGTAAATGAATTTTAAATTCAATTTGACCAAATTTTTTTTCTGACTTACACACGTTAAGCTTTACGATCAAAGAAATTTATATTCATCACATTATTTAACGTAAAATAAAATATAAAATTATTTTACAACAATTATTCATATTATCTTTAATAAAAATTATACTAAAAAAAAAATAATTTGCATAGCAAAAAGGATGATAAATATATTCATGAAAAAGTACCATTTAACATTTTTTATCATATCGTTATAAAGGAAAATAAATTTAAAATTAAAAAAAAAAACCCCTTGAAATTATAACTTAAATTACTTCTCTTGACCTTTCTAAAAAAAAAAAAAACTGAAGTGAAATACCTTTTTTTTTAATTGTGTGTACTTGTAACACATTTTGACAACAAATTTAAATAAAAATTTTTTTAAGCAATTGAAAAATAAAACTTGACAGAATGAATCTACAAAAACATAATAATAAAACCGCTTATATAGAATTATTAAAAAAAATCACCCACCCGTAAACAAATTGAATTATTACGTTTTACAAACGTAATTAGGCGTTAACAAATTAATTAAAAATTCTCTCTTATTTATCTTTTATTTTAATCATTTAAGGAAATGGAATAAACAAGACAAAAATAAAAAAGTTATTAGTATTCAATTTTTTAATTTTTTTTTGTTTCAGTCATTTGGCTGGTATGATGCAGCTCTCTGATATTCCCTATCTAGTGCTGGTTGTTTCATTTCGGTATACCTCCTAGATCCTACATCCCTAAAAATTTGTTTTACCTATTCCAAACGTTGCCTGCCTACACAATTTTTACCTATACTTCCAATATTAAAGCGATTATTCCAAGATGCCTTAATATGTGTCCTATAAGTCTGTCTCTTCTTTTAGCTATATTTTTCCAAATGCTTCTTTCTTCATATATTTGCCGCAACACCTTTTCATTTGTCTCTTTATATACACATCTGATTTTTAAAATTCTCCTATAGTACCACATTTTTAAAGCTTCTGATCTTTTCTTCTCATGTACTCCGATCGTCCAAGTTTCACTTCCATATAAAGAAGCTACCCTCCAAACATATACTTTCAAAAATCTTTTCCTGATGTTTAAATTATTTTTTGGTGTAAACAAATTATATTTGTGACTGAAGGCTCGTTTCGCCTGTGCCATTCGGCATTTTATATTGCTCCTGCTTCGTCCATCTTTAGTAATTCTACTTCCCAAATAACAAAATTCTTCTACTTCCATAATCTTTTCTCTTCCTATTTTCACATCCAGTGGTCCATCTTCGTTATTTTTACTACATTTCATTACTTTCGTTTTGTTCTTGTTTATTTTCATGCGTAGAACTTCATCCACACCGTTCATTGTTTCTTCTAAATTCTTGTTAGTCTCAGCTACAATTACTATATCATTAGCAAATCGTAGCATCTTTATCTTTTCACCTTGATCTAAATTGTTCTTTAACATCATTAACTGCTAGTTCTATGTAAATATTAAAAAGTAACGGGGATAGAGAACATCCTTGTCGGACTCCTTTTCTTATTACGGCTTCTTTCTTATGTTCTTCAATTATTACTATTGCTGTTTGGTTCCTGTAAATGTTAGCAATCGTTCTTCTATTTCTGTATTTGAACCCTAATTTTTTTTAAATGCTGAACACTTTATTCCAGTCAACGTTATCGAATGCCTTTTCTAGGTCTATAAATGCCAAGTATGTTGGTTTGTTTTTCTTTAATCTTCCTTCTACTATTAATCTGAGCCCTAAAATTGCTTTCCTTGTCCCTATACTTTTCCTGAAACCAAATTGGTCTTCTCCTAACACTTCTTCCATACTCTTCTCAATTCCTTTGTTCAGAATTCTAGTTAAGATTTTTTGTGTACGGCTAGTTAAACTAAGTATGTTAAGCTAAATATATTTTTTAATTATTAAATTCCAAATAATATTCACCAGATAAAGTAATTGATTATTTTTCTAACAAGTATATATTCATTTGTTGTTTTACATTAATTTCCCCAGTTTTTCTTATTGTTGTAACATATATAAAATACGTAAGGTTAAAAGAACTTATCTGATTAGCTTTCTCTTTGAGTAATGATTTACCATACAGAAAATTTTTGTAGTTAATTTGAGTGAATAGATATGACCCTTAGAAACCTGCTTATTTATAATGATATTTATCCTTGTACAATATGTAATTCTTAAGCTTAATAGCAGTAGCCATCCCCAGTTTATAAAAAATTTACAAAATCTTTGTATGGAACTGTGCGCTTCACGGTTCCAGAAGCGTTGTGTTTAGCTGTTGTGCGCATGCGCACATAGCAAGCTACACGCGAGGCTGCGAGGAGAAAAAGCACTGTCGCTTCCTCAGTGCCGACCCTGACGTGCTAGTGGAAGGTAGTTTTTTACACCGCGTGTGTTGTGCTTAAAAACTGTGTAACATATTCTTGAATGTGATAAAGTTCAGAATTAGAATATTATCCATCTTCTGTTTGATTAATTTTTTTCGGCCTTTTATTTTAGAGAAAACTTTAACCTTTTATATATGATTGTTTCCTTTTACACAATTTTAAAACAAAAACTAAAAATTTTCTGGGGAAGCACCCCCACTAATTTTAGCTACGAGCTGCCACTGTCAAATAAGTAAAAAAAGGAAGTTTATAATATTTAAACGTATTAGTTTTTGTGAGATAAGATAAACCTTTTAACTGCATACATTGGATTAGGACGAGGGAAGTTCTGATTAGAATTGATATCCCTTATCACTTAATCATTTTTAACAAGATATTTCTTTATAGCATCTTTGAAAGAGTAATGAAAACACTAAATTTTATGTCAGGCAAGAACCACATAAACAAAGGATCAATGTATGGGTTTGTATGTTGGGAAGAGAGAGCCCCGATTCTGTTAAACGTACATGTAGGTGAAATATTAAATTTCTTCACTGAACAAGCAGATGTACGAATAATGTTGGGATTATTGTGTATAAATAGTACGCTTTTATCTTCTAATAAGAAGTGGTAACGTTCACTACACATAGTTATGCACTTTTCAGGTGGAAAATATGCAAAACTTATGGTTATCTAAAGCCTGCTGTTAGAAAACCATTTCATTCTTTTGAAATCCAATATTTTAAAGTTAGACCAAAAATATGGGTAACGGGTGAGTATGTATCTGATTTTATCTATTTATGATTTACTAAAATACAAACGACGGTAACAAATGTGAACAAGATAAAAGTTTTCAGTAATCTGTGGAACGATACGATAATTTAAAAATAATATGTAAGTTCATGTTATTTAAATTTGATAAGTAATTCCTCTATTACTGTATGAAAGTAAGTGCTGATATTTAGATACAAGGGAAGACAATCATGAAATTCTTTTAAATTTTCACGAGATGTACAAGACTAAGCAGGCTTAAAAGTGAAAATATTAGACCAACTGTACCAGTTCTAGCCTGAATTTTTTCAGGATTTAAATAATAATGGACGAGTGGAATTTGTATTTACAGGAAGAATTCCTTCAAAATATCTACATTATAAACCAGACGGAAAATAAACTTTGGCAAGCCTTGGTCTATCTTATAATCGTGCCAGAACTGGACTGGAAACGTTTAGATGCCAGGTGTAGTATCCAGATTGGAGAAGAAGAATTAAGTGAATATGGATGTGCTTCTAAATATGAATATAATTTACTAGATCTGTTATATTTAAACATATCTCAAAATAGTTCTGTAAAATTGTTGTATTTCTGTCCTTTATTTAATAAAAATGAATAAGCTAATATGTTGACGACACATTCACTTGTTAATTTCCTACAGTTTACCGAATTTTAAACTCCCTTTTAATTATTATAACTAGGTAATATTTTATCAGGAAAGTCCCAAGAATTTTTCTCACAATGAACATATAGATCTAATAAGTTACAGTAAAACATTTCATAAAAAGGAATTATATTTAGTTTCAATAAGAAACGAAAGTTTTGAAAATGTTAATCAGATTCAACTTCAGTAAAAATTTTAAGTGACTTATAACGACAAAATGAAGAAAGAATACTAAACATGGTGAGTAAACCTACAGGAGGGGACTGAACGATTTTTTAGTAAAGATGGCTTTTTTCTGTTCACCACCTAAGTATTTGCGATAGATGAGTGTTATTTTAGGAAGCTTGAGAGTTTTCTCCGATGGATCTACAATATCTGAAAGAAAAATAATTGTTTTAGCATTTATTTAAACTGATCAATCTCAATCCAAAATCACTGATTAGTAATGAATTACTCTCATTGTATGATAAAACGGCCTAATCTCTGTTAGCGGGGTAAATCCCTACTGAATGAAAGAAATTAGAAGCTAATGGTTCAACTGCTGGGTGCTGCTTGTTTTATCCCGCAGTTCCTATTTATCCCTTTTCTTTTTCCTTGAATGCTTTTTTATCAGTCTAATTCTGTAGTTTCTGATCATCTTGTGGGAGATTTCTACTTTTTTTTTTTGACGTCTTCCTTTTTGGTAGCAATACACAGAATAATTCTATTGATTACGGTACTTATTTGGTAAATCTAGGCCTCCTAATTCTCAACAGTAATCCTGAAACAGAAATTCATCTTAACTTTCTAAACTAAATTTTAACTACAAGGATTTAAAATTACATTTTAAGTTATTATTTGTATTAAAAAAACTTCATTTTGGAATGTTATTTTTATTACAATAAGGAAACCGAGATTAAGATAAAACCTTTCTCGGTTTTACCCGAGCTCTTATAAAACATTCTTTCCAGTCTGACTATTCGCAAATATAGTATAATATCAGACCTTTCGGCTTTAGTTTAAGCAAAGAGAAGACTGTAATTACCTATAGTGTACAAACCCAGCGAGCGACCCGTCTTTTCAACAGCTAAAACTGTACTGACCTCCTAAATATAAACAGTCACACCCACTCTCCAAATTCTGTTTCTACGCATATCAAATACAACTTTGAATTTATGGATGTTGACACAAATGTGTCAAAATTAGGTGTAAACCCATGAGTGGGGGAAATATGCAAAGAAACTTAGATACCCGACTCGTTCTTATTCATAAAATAATCTTTAATTTAAGAGAAACAAATTTCTTAAAAATTAAACTATACTCGTACTATAATTTGCAATACTGTACAACAGAAAATCAAAATTAAGTTAAACGACTGCAGACTGTTTAAGTTTAGTAAGGTCTGATGTGAATACGAATTGAACAAGTAATGTTAGGTTGGTTAAGATGAGGTTCAGTAAAGTGGTAACTGAACCCAAACTCTAATCGAACTACTGAACTTCGACATTAAATTAAAAAAAAAGCTAATTGAATGTTGGTTGGTAGTAAGTAAACTTTTACTTAATCCCCAGACACGTAAAATGTTTTAAGACCTTGTCTGTAATCAGATTTAAAGAAAACAGGAAAAACTATAATTAGTTTATTAAACAATCCTTTATTTGTACTTTACAACTATACTTATATTATATGTAATTTATATACCAAACAGCATTTTAACTTAACTTTATTGATAAAGATATGAAATTAAAAAAAAATCCTTAAAAATAGGATCACCGTTTTATAGAAGAATAACTAATTTAAGCTATGATTCTGGAATCATTTTAATACAGATTTAAATATTTTTACTCTGTAAAAACTTGAAAAAAGGCTAAAATCATAATATGGTCTTGACAATAAATGAATTTTCATGCTAGAATACATAATACCCAGCGTGTGAATAATATCTCTTTATAATAACAGAGCAATTGATTAATTAGTCATTTAGATTATACTGATAATATTAAACTAACTTTTCAACTAAAATTAGAAATAGATAACAAGATTTTCAGATAAAACAATTCTTTAAAGAAAAAAATAATGTCATTTAAAAACTACTTAAGTTTTTATTACTTAATATTATTCATGGCAATTGAACAGTACTAAATTACTATTTTAAAAATTCTTTTGCAATGGAATTATAGATATAACAGGCGTTTACGAACTGCGGACTTTCCTTTTTACCTCTTCTGGGTGCTCCTGCAGAGAACAACACGACTAGAGCACTTAAGTCGTACTTAACGTCCTCATTATCCTATCTTTTCAGGTAAAAACGAGTCATTAACCCGTTATTACCTGAAAACATTTATTCTGATGAATTTTTAAATGCAGTATTTCTCCTACCGATATGAGCCACTTTCACAAATTGTATAAAAGGTACAACAAACTACTGTGAATTTGTATTTCATTCAGATTCATTCTTCAATGTGTTTCATTCAAGTTCATGTTGATTTTGTGTTTATTCAGGATTTAATGGAAGGTTTTAGAAATCTCACCCAAATTTAAATATTCTGTAAATATTCTTTTAGAAAATATTATATCAAAATGAAAAATGTAAACGAATCTGTTACAATTAAGGACCCTGCAACCAGAAATTAAAATTATTTCTTAAAAAACACAAGAATGAAATACGAGTTGAAATGAATAGTATATAAAATGTTAAAGATATTTTCCAATAATTTTGAAGGTATGATTTAAATACGAATCTTAAATTTCATAAGAAAAATTGTATCATTTTAATGCATTCTTATAATTTAGTATTAAAAAAATATTTGCCATAATTTTTTAATTAGCGTTTTCATATTATTACAGTAATACCTATATTAATATTTAGTTATTTAACTCAGATAAACGGTTTGCAGTTCGTTTATTATAAAATATCCTACTGTTCTAGGCTGCAGTGGGCAGCCTAGAGTAAAGTGATTACTCGTGTAATCACTTTTTATAACCAGGTATTTTTGGTGCACAATTCGAAAGATCTATTATACAAGAGAGGTTAATATTAGCAAAAAAAAAAAATTATAGATATTTAAAGGTAGTTAAATATCTCAAATTTAACCATTGTATATTAAAAAATAACAAATAATTATGTATCTGTCACTCCTTTGTTGTAAAAAATTTTAATTAATAATTAATTTAATTAGTTTATTCTTTTTGAACAAGGTAGTCTGTACGTGACAAATTATCCACCTTAGGATTGTGCAGTTTGTCAACATATTAACAGCACTTGCTAATATCATATTAATAACACATGTTAACAAATTACACATGTTTAATATGTAAACAAATCAACAGAACGGATTTCTACAGAAATATATACGGATTCATCTAAAATCCGTATAATGGTAAAGTTTTTCAGGAGAAAATAAGGCAAGGTACTACGAACTTATTTTGTAAAATTGTGCTTAAGCTTTTATTTCAATGTTCTTTTTTTTCGCTTATTTTAGAAAATCCCTGTAATCGGAATTTCAGTTTCCGTACTTTTCTTTTTCCTTCATGTAACACGATCATGTAAGATGTTTAGCCTTATACAAAAACAATAAAATTAAACAATAAAACAATAAAATATACGCTTTTACAACTGACTTACCCAATAATAAGTTACAACACAAGCTAAACCACAGTAGCTTATAATATAAAACATATTCCCACACAAAGAACGTAAGCAATTAAATAAAGAAAATAATATTTCGTATGGCAAAATACAAGTAATATTACATGTTTTTGAAGTAATTAAAGTCTACTTAGTATTTACTGTTTAGATTTCGTATAAGTTCTGAAAACACTACTGAATTTTTTCTTCTGGTACTGCTTTCAATTTTGGTCAAAGTGAATGGGCTGCATATCTTTTATCGTCCCATACAGTGTTCTTTTCATGGTTGTTTGATTTTAGGGAACTAAAGGAAATTTTTGGATGCCAGATCGGGAGAAAAGAGAGAGTTCTTAAAGAATTTAACCCTTATAACATCAAAAAAATGCTTAATTTTTGTGGAAGAATGGGCGGATACACAGTTACGTAATAAAAATGAGTTTTTTGATTCAAATTTATCAAGCTTCACCTAAAGAATTTGATTACATAGCTTTAGTTATAAATGTTCATGGAACTTTCTCGAGATCGTAGAGCTTCCGGAACGAGTTAACCTTCAATCAATTGATGCCTTTTGATTAATGAAAAAATACACCTTTTCTTAGAACTGGAAACTCAACCAATGTAATTCAAAACAGGAATAATTTTTTTTCTTATTTAAAAGTTTCAAAATTATTTGTACGAATTCCTTATTAATACTGATCGTTTCAAGAAACCTTGCCAAAATTAACCAAACACATGTAATGTTTTTGACCTTTTTGAAAATCTCTGTTATTCAGTTGGAGATTAGATGATGTGGATGAGATACATCTTGTAATGATCCACTTCCTTTCGCAACGAACAACAATCGATTATCGAAAGATCAAGGAAAAACATTCATCACCATAAATTTTATTTTAAATATTAAACGTTTTCATAAATTTCTTACCTTAACAAGTTTATCATCTTTGCTAGTTATTTTTTTACGAAACACTGTATTGCAACAGTAAGTATTGCAACTACTTTCGCTAAGTAAGAACGGTATTTCCCACAAGTTTCAATTGCACTCACTGGAAAGAAAAGGCTATACATATATTTCCTTCTAATGAAAACAGAATGAAAGCAGTCTTACTATTTACCTGACACACCATATAATATATTGAAGTCCATAGAAATCTGAAACAAACTTATGTCAATAAGTTGTTTATAGTCTGTTGATTAATGAGAAAATACACCTCAAAATTTGCTCTTACTGGCACAACGTTAAGCAAACGGAGCTGTTGCATAAAGAAATACCTAATTGGATTTTATCAAACTGGACTGGATAGTACGTATGCTGGGTTTAGAATCGTATCACTACTACTGAGATTTTTTAACAATAAGAAGTAAATAGAAAACTGCCACAAAAAGGGATATAAAATTGGTAAATTATTTTGGATGTTAGTGCAACCGATCATCTTTACAAAAACTTTTCTGCTCCTATTTTTCTTTTGATTTATACGGGCGAAAAACTCGGCAACTTTCCTAATCAAACTTTCCATTGTCTCCCAAGGAATTTACTGAAGTGATGTTCAAAACATATGGAGCAAAAACACGGCGTTTACAAGTAGGGAGGAATCTAGAATCGAGAACGCAGAGGTGAGATTCTTGCAAAGCATGACTGAAAAAATAAGGGAGTATAGAGTCATGAATGAAGTACTCGCAGTTAGAACAATTGTCGGGATGGGTAAGATGTCTGATTGGATTAAAAGAAATAGATTGAGGTGGTGTGGACATGTAATGAGAACAGAAAATCAGAGGGTGGCATAGAAAAAAAGTATGGAACTACAGCACGGGAAGCTGTAGAGAGAATGAATAAGGTGATGGAAGATACAGGAAAGATAGAGTAGAAGATATGCCACTGATGTGAGAGGAAATATGAAAGGATACAAAAAAATAGAGGTTGTTCCTGAGAGGTCCTACCCAATTTGGAGTTGGACAAAGGAAAGAAGAAGAAGAAGAATTAGGCAAGTTATTATCGTTCGACAATTCAACTGATACAGTCAAACACATTTCCGTATAAAAAAAAAATAGTTTGAAAAAAACTTGAATAAATGCAGCTATAAAATATTGAAACAAATTTTCGAAGTAATGGAATACAAAAAATGAAGAGTATAATAAGAGATTGTAAAAAGGGGCCCGACAAACTGAAAAATTAATAGAATCAAAACAGATATAGTAAATAATTCATTACTCAGAAAAATAAACAAATAAAAAATGAGTTATCAAACCAGAAAAATATAGTAATATAAATTAGCATATATTTATATATATTAAGTAAAATTAATGGAAGTAAAAGGCTCAAATCAATAATGAAAACCAAACGCAAATTTTGTCGACCTCAGTTAAGGTTTTTTAGTAGTAGGTAAACAAATCTCTACCTTCTATATTGAAAATAATTCAATTCTAAATTTAATATTACTGTACATTAAACTCAAATATAAGTAAATTATGTACGTAATTTTAATGCATAGTAACTAGATGTGCATTACAAAAATTCTAATAAGAGTTCATCAAATCTTGTAAGCGTTTAAGCCAGCAGTCATAAATTCGTACAATTTGAATTAATGAAACATATGAAATATATTAATATGATGTTTATGTAGTAATAGATTTCTTTATAATTATCGCTTCATTAATAGAGTTAATTAATTTCACAGTGATCTAGCTAATACATAAAAATTAAGTATCTATTCAAAAAATAAGCAAATTACATTACTTTCTTAATGGACGATAAATTTGCAATTTATTAGCAAAAATTTGTGGTTATATTTTAAAACTTAAATCACTTCTGTTCAAAATCCCGTTTTAATATTGTTCAGAATGCTAAACCTCAACGAGTCTAATTAAACAAAAAATCAGTAATCTCTATAAATTACATTTAACTTTTATTACATTAAAACTTGGTTTGTAGTTTAAAAATGGCATGAATAGCACACTATAAAATAAGAAGGTTGATATTTTTCTTGATTGTTCGCCTGATATCTATGATAAATGACCGACAACTGTTTTGTAATTACATGTCAGGAGATTATATAACGTTCTGTTTTGGTACGTTGCAATATCCGGACAAACATGGGCCGAATATCGTTGTTTACTAATGTAACTAACAACAGCATTCGGTTTTACCCGGGTGATGGTCACTGTGTTATTAGTACTTTTATTAATAACGATCAGTATTATTACTATTTAAATATATACTCAGATAGATTCATAATAAAATACAGTGTTAAATTTATTTGAAAATTAGATAAACTCAAAATTAATATTAACAAGAAATTGTTTCAAATCTTTTATTGTTTATTTATTTTTTTTAATCTTACTAAATTGCATTCTTAACAAGTTTTTTTATAAATTTTTCAAGGCTTGTTTAAAATCGGTTACATTTACATAAACCTTTAGTAAATTGGATCACATCTCAAACCGCGTTATAAGAAATTCTCAGGGAAACTCCTCAAACTATACACTAGTATAATAAACACTTTTATGTCAAACACATATAATTAGCAATCATGAATGGCACCCAACACCATTAGAATAACAGAAAGCAAAATAAGATATCTTAATAAGTAGAAGTAAAAAAAAATGAACGAATGTAAAGAAAAAAAGAAAGTACATGCAACAAATTTGAAATTAAGAGTCAATTAGATAATGCACAACACTCACATCCAAGGTTATTATAGATACATTAAGGCAAGAAATTTACAGGCGAGAACTCTTAGATCGAAAACGTGCAGTTGTTCCTTCGGTTCAACCTTCTAATGTCATTTCGATTATCTAGTAAGTATATTGCCAAGTGATTTGTGTGGTAGTTAAGTCGTTGTTCGTACTTTGAATTGAAACGTTTTATTTGCTCTCGTACGGACACCATAATCCAAAATAATCCTAGATCTCACTGTTCCTTGTAAACCAAGGTTCCACAGTCTTACACATTGCTAGCTTATTCTGAAACCTCTGTAAGATGTAGACATTGCTTCTACTTGCGGTGCCGCATAGTTCAATTCATAGTTTTTAGGATTGTTGAGTGTACCAGCAGTTTATTGGATAAGGACAAACGAGAACGTCTGCTCAATAACCATAATATTTCGTTGAATTTTATCTCAAGTTGCTGTCTCTTCTCTCATATATGAACTTTTCACGTTAGATGACGTTCAAGGTGCAAATCTTGTACCTCAACACTTTCAGTTTGTGGAATCACAGTGCCATCAAGCTGAACCCGTTGACTGTCACCTCTTCTCATTGTGAATGTCTCATGATTAATTTATGGTTAATTAACGCGTATTATCCAAGTAATATACAATTGTTAAGTGAAAAACAAAATTATTATTTCACTGAAAGAGAAGATAAGGAAAGCATATTTAAAATTTAAAAATAAGTCAGTTTGATAATATTAATTTTGTAATTTTCCCTCCCGAAATAGAACACTTATTGTAAAAGAACAATTGCAATATTATATTTTTGTTAATTGAAGGAAGCCAGCATTTTTTTTGACATTATTGTATTTTTAATGATTCATAGAAACAAAATTCTTTTTAGAAAAAACTGTACAAATATCGTAATGTTAAATTTTTATACTTACAATTTAATTTTATAAAAGGACACTGCGAGACTTGGGCTTCAGCAGAAGGTAATAGTGGTTTAAACTGACTAGATTTTTCTATTTAACATTAATCGAAAATAATTTTGTACAAAAAAGAGATCAAATATTACAATATTTACATTTAATTTTTCCCCCGACCATCATGATTTAGACAAAGAGGGTCTTGAATCTCTTCCACTTCATTAAGTACATCACAGACTCCCAAAACCAGTTTTGAATATATTATTTTTTACACTTATAAAAACACTGTCTCAGATAAAATTACTGAGTTTATTTATTCAAAACTAATAGAAGCAGAGTATAATAAAAAAAATTATATTTTGAATAACACAAAACCTTAATTTTTAACTTGAAGATAAGATAGCCTGAGTAAAACGAGACGCATAATTGAAACTAGAACTCGTTTTAAAAAAGAACGATGGAAAAATCATCGTAGTTAGGTTTTTCTAGCGAACGCCTTACCTTCCGGCAATTAACATTATTCCTGACGTTGAAAAGGTATCTCTTCGGTATTCGGTTAAAGGGAGAACAAATCCCTTTTGATCTCTTAAATTTGGTAATTGAAAACTGTTCTAATAACTCAGTATTTTAATTTTTTCATATGCATCAAAAAGGCAATGAAGTTTTCCTTTTAAACGAACAGACTAAACTAGATGAAAAATTATTGCATGATTTTCCTGGCTATTAATATTAAAAATTTAAAGAGTTATAGACCAAACCAGAATATACATTTTATAAAGATGGGCAGTAAATTCAGAAAAAATGTTTTCTAAAAATATTTATATTTGTGTAAAACTTAAAAAATTTGCTTAAGTAAAGTTTTCTTTATATTTAACAACCCCCCTCCAATATAAGTAACAAAAAGAAAAAACAAATTTCCCAAAAAATTCTTTATTTTGTCCGGGATATATAATTAAAAAAAACTAATACTTTCTTTATAACTTTATATATGAAGCATAAACCTTCAAATATATTTAAACTGAAGGAAAATAAAGTAAAATAACAAAATAAGCATATGTCAGTTTTAAGACGTGGGGGTCGATTTTTTGAAAAACGTATTTTAGAAATTTAAATTTAAACTTTTACGCCAAAAATATTTACAATAAAAATAATCTTTCTTTAAGTACAAGATTAAGGCATTACAGCACAGCTGTAAAAGCAGTAGTCATCTCGTGCGGCATGGAAACTATAAATATAACTGGAATAGAAAATCTACTGGAGACAGGAATAAGAATTTTAAGAAGACTTTATGGACCAAAAAGAACACAAGATTGAGATCAAATAAAGAGATATACGATCAAACTGAAGAACGGGAAGTAATATAAGAAAAAAACGTCTAAAATTCTACGGAAAAATGATCCGAACCAACCCGTCAAGGCTAAACAAAGTGATTTTCAATAAATTCTGGAATCACAAATATAAAGGTGACTATATTAAACAAATGAAAGAAGAGCTCAAAAATTTCAACAACAGAGAAAAAGACTATATCGAAAAGGTACAGAAAGAAAATGTATGAATTAAAAGTTCCTGTCGGTAATTAAAAAAAATTCAAAAGAGGAGAATCGACTGAAAAAATAAGAGCTAAACAGTCCGAAACAATGAAAAACCTTTAGAAAAAACAGAAAGAAACTGCATCGAAGGATATCTGGTTGGAACTTGAAGGTCTACCCACGGAGAAAAAAATTCGTTGTAAGTAAAAAATTTGCTTGTTTCAATTATGTAACAAGTTTTCTCTAAAATGAATCTGAAGAAAATTGAAATTGGTTTCTTCACCATATCACTCCTTAAAAATTAAAAAAAAAGAAGTGTAACTAGTCCATATATAGAAATATTTGAGCAAAATTTGAAAAAATCGGTTCGGTCAACCCTGAGATAGAAACTCAAAAGATACGTGGCACATAAGAACAGACATACATATGTTTTTTTGGTATAAATTAACTAGTTGGGGACTCTAAAACATAAAGATTTGCAAAAACACCACATTTTTGACAAAATCACTATACTTTTCCCTTAAATGTTGTAGCTATAAAATGAAAAACAAAATTTGATAGTCTGATTTAGTCAAAAGAACAGCTCTAGTAGGAGTAATTATGACTAATTCGGACCGCATGGACAAGATTCATAGAACAAATTAACATTAAAAAAAAAATTGGTTTCAAACGTTACATCAATATAAAATTTATTTCCTAACTTAGGTTGTTTTTTTATTCCCACTTCTTGTTTACTGAGAAAAAACAAATCTTTAAAATTTAGGGAATGTATCAATGATACGGTTAATAGGTATTCGGATAATCCGCGTTTTTATAAGTTGTAGATATTATACCTTCAATTAATTTAATAGAAAATAGAGGAAAAGAAAATAAAAAAACAGGTAAAAATATTCAGATGAATATGTGGAACAATGATCATGACAACGGATATGATAGAAGCAGAAAGAAGGGAGTACATGAGAGGAAAGTGTGAGAGAAAAAGAGAGTGAAGTATAATAGAAGTGAACTGGAATGATAAGAATGAATTGATATGGACATAAAAGAACTGGTAATAACATCATGGATATGTGCCAATTCTTAAATAAATAAAAGATCGTGAAATTGCTGAACGAAACGATATGGATCAGGGATAAATATTAAATGACTGAAAAGAGAAAAAACAGCCGCTAAAATCTAACAACTGTACATTATATACTAAAGGCAACTAAAATTCCACAATGGACGAAGAATTTTTTTTTTATCGCATACAAACATATTTTATCACCGTTCTATTAGATTTAGCGACTAGATAACTAAGGTCCACATTAATTAATCTGTAGGTGATATTAATAAAAGTGTAATAAATCAGTTAAATGTAATTGTGATGACAAAATACAGAAAAAATAATTTCACAAATTTTAATAAATAAGGAATCGCGAATTATGAATATATTTAGTAAGTGATTTCAAAAAAAGAATAAGAAATTTTATTTATTTCACAGCTATCTGCAGATACCATTACTAACTTTTACAAAAGTTTGTAAAAAGTAATCTTATTACAATAATTTTGTCAACTGGATATTTTCCAGTTACAGATTCAATCAATAATATATTTTACTTCTTTATGAGAAGAAAACAATTAGATTTTTGTCCAATAATGTCTGTGTTATTACACTTCACCGGTATGTCTACGATTTCTACAGCAGAATTTGTGAGAATAAAACCAAACTTTAGGACTTTAAATTTATACATTCACGTTCATATTAAAAAAAAAGTTTGTTCTTTATATTTATTACGATTACGACTAATGAATACTAACTGAAAATATATATATATATATATATAAAACGATAAGTTAAAACTGCTGTAGTATTTACATATATTACTTTAATTCTAAATCAAACATTATCATAATAAAATGCGAATTGACTGTGCCCGTACAATACCAGAAAAATCACTTACAGAACATTTAAAACGTAGTCTGTAGGTGTACAATTTTCTGTATAATTATACTATAATTTAAACATAGTCGTGTACTAAATTTCTCGTTGAAAATCAAAAATTAGATACATTTCTATACTAAATTAGAACAATGGATTTATACTCTGAAAGTAAAATTTACAGAAAAATAAGAAAAGCAATAGAAACAAATTTGGTTTCAGTCGTTTGCCTCCTCCATATTTTATTAGTTAAAAGATTCAGCCACATTTTTTTTTCTTGTTTTTATTATATCCTTACAGTAAATTTACAATCTTCTCAGAGTTAAAATTAAACAATAAGTTAAAAAGCTAAATTTGGAATGAACATTAAGAAGCTACAGACCCAGTGTTTTTTTAATTTCTGCCACATTAATAAAATTTAAAAGTAAAATTTAACTGTTTAACCACGACTGCCCAAAAAGGTTTGTGTATTTAGGGTGTATGTATGTACGTTTGTTTCATCGTAACAGCTCAGCGGCTGAACTGTTTATATGTATGACCTGCATTGGAATCCCCTTATGTTACTGGTGGTGTTTTATAATGTGTATATATATATTTATTTATATTTATATATATATATATATATATATATATATATATATATATATGTGTGTGTGTGTGTGTTTAAAAATCAGATAATTTTTTTTGTCGGGCAGTATGTCCAATGAACATGCAACCATGTTCTTTCTCTTAGTCTTGTTTGTTGGTGCTGCGTCTACTTATTATTGTTTATAAACATTTTTTTAAAAAATCAATTATTTCATATAAAAAAATTTGAAAAAAGAATTATACCTTATACAAAATCTTTCACGCGTACGCTCTTTATTTAACCTATATTAAATAACAATGTTTTTTTTTTTTGGCAGTGTTTTTTTTTTTTTTTAATTTTTAATATTTGTAGTTTTCAGTTTTGGTTGCGCACATTATAACAATATATAATTGATCTGTTGATCAATTGTTTTTTAAACAATTATTAGCTATAAATGAATTATAAAGAATAAACGGGAATGTAACAATTAAAGTTAAGAAACCACTGGTAAATGTAAAAAATAATAATAAAATAAAATACACATGAAACGTTTAAAAAACTTACTATTTTTTTTTTTTTTTTTTTACTTTTAAGGCCACAAAGGATCACTTTGGTCAGAATAATTCAAGTTTATTTGCCGATCTTTTGGCGTTTAAGTTCTTAGCTTTTACTTTCTCCCAATATTTAGTCATTATTAATGATGTCGCTTTACGATCCTCTTCTGAATAAACCCTTTGTATAATTAAAAGTTCTTACTTTAAAGTTGGTATTCGGATCTTTAAGAACAAATTTTAATTTTTCGGATTTATTAAGTATATCTTCGTAAATCAAATTTAATCCTTGCATGTCTTCTTTAATTTCTTTGATCCATAAAATTACTATTTATATTTATAAAATAAAACCAAATATGAAAAAAAAATGGTAATATCACGGTCATTTGGAATGTTCTTGGGGTGACTCAGAGGTGGCACAAATATGAACAAACGACTATGATATTGTTAAGTATAATCTTTTAGATGAGGTGCTGCAAAAATTTCAGACGGGTGCATTAAGTTGCTTCTCTGTAGCGATCGAATAAAGCTAACAAGTTTTCATATTTTCTGAAAAAAAAAATGGATAAAATTGAAATTCTGCTATTATAAAATAGTTTGTTTTAAAAGCTTTAACCCTGACGGACAAACAAAAAGAGTTAGATTCTCCACTTTAAAGGGTTATTTCCCTTCTTTTTCGACTATAAAAAAATAGGATGCTCATTTTAAAATTTTGGTATATCCATTCAAGATGATGAACGTTCGGGACGCCCAAAAACCCTACCAACGATGAAATCATCACCAAAAATCCACAATTCCGTATTATATGATCTTCTGCTTAAGATACTTTAGCTTGTTAACATTGAAAATTTCTCGACAGACTGTGTCCACTATATTTTACACGATGTTTTAGGTATGACAAAGCTTTCCCCATTCGATGGGTGCTGCGTTAGCGGTTGACCAAAAACGAATTCGAATGAACACTCTCAAAGGTGTTAGACTTATTTAAACAAGATTCCGCTGAATTACTTCTGCTGAGTTTGTAACAGTAGATTAAACATAGATTCACCATTACGTGCCAGAAACCAAACAGTGGGTAGTTGCGCCAAGGAAATCGAAAACTGTTCTCTCTGCAGGAAAAGTAAGGCTAATTTTTTTGGAATTCTCGTGAGGTAGGCTATCTGGATAAAACAAGACCATCACCGGGGAATATTACGCTTCACTGCTGACCAACCAAAGGGTATTATTATACCACTGATGCGCCTTTCAGTTGATAAACAATTATCACTGATAAGTACAATGGAATTATTTGCCAGTATTGACGTTTAACCATTTACTTTTAATTTCGACAATTACAGCACATTTAAATAGCTGTTGGGAATGTTTTCGGCCTAAAAGAAAAACTCAGGCTAAAAGTCTACATCTAGATAAAACATCATTATAATGCGCCTGCACGCATGTTTCAGGTTCCTGCTCCTAAACTCTATGACCTACGCTTTGAATTGCTTCTGTATGCACCTTATTATCCAGATTTGATTTCAGTAAATATTTCCTCTTTCAAAACCAGAAGAAATGCCTTGCTAGATAAAGAATAACTTCAAATGATGAAGTCAAAAATGTGACAACCGCTTATTTTGCAGAGTTGAGCAAATCGCATTATACCGAGGATATTAAATAGAAAGTCGTTAGTCTAACTGTTTCAAATTGAGTCCGTTGAAAAAGATATTTCTAAAAACCTTGTGTTTTTCTTTTACGTCGAAAACATCCCAACGGCTATTTATAATTTTACTCTGATTATCGAAATTAAAAGTAAATGGTTAAACTTCAATACTGGCAAACAATTCCATTTCAGTTAACAATGATGATTGCTTATCAATTGAAATGCGCATCAACTTATAATTCCTTTTTTATTTTTATAAATAGTTGTTAAGGATTTTTAATTTATTTTAATAAATATTAAATATTAGTAAAAAAAGGATTTTGTAAAGTAATTAAAATCAAATAAATAAAAAAGAAATGTAACATGAATAAAGCACATAAAAACATCAAATTCTTTTAAATTTAGATATAATTTACCTCATTTTATTTCTGACGAAAGGTTTAATCAATTTTAACTGACGTATTCAATTAATTTAATACTGATCCGATTAATAACTACGGCTATAAGCTATAATTAAAATAATTAAATAATAACTACGGCTATATATTAAATAATTTTTAACAGATAATTCCAAAGAGATGTAAAAAACACAGGATTTTAGTATTCAACGATCTCGTTTTTTCCAAAGCAATAATAACGAACTTGTTTTCGTAATTATTTAACTAACTGTAATCTGCTGTTTATTCAACCCATATATGTTTAATCAGACCTGGATTCTTATTTGGATTTAACAAGTTAAAAATACGTCAGTAATTATAACAAAGTTGAATTAAAATAGGTTAGATGTAAATATAAATGAATAAATACAAGTCATACGGAATGAAAATAGGTTAATAAAATGAATTATATAGGTTAGATAAAGTTACCTAAAAGGAAGCTCTACAAATTTATATCTGTTCTTATAAAGCAACTTGTCCTGACCGACTGACATATTTAACAACGCCACCACATACTACTGAAGATAAATTGATGAAAATTGTACACGTGCTTTTCTTATGGTGAAAGTGCATACAGAAAAAGTATTTTTTGAAATTCCCAGTTTATAGGGTTAAAATGGAGGAACAATGAAATTACCTATTTTTTTTTTAATTTCTCAGTAACAAATTAAGATATCAACTTGATTTTTGGTGAGTGTAATCTTCATGTAAATATCTAAAAACCAGTGTCTAGATTTTTCGAAATTTGACCTTGAAAGATGTGAAGAAAGGTAAAAGTATTTTGAACAATCACTGAAAATTTTTCCCAATTCCGACTATAGTACATGAGATATTCACTAGATTAGGGCTTGCAAATACTCTTCAGATAAATATTTAAAAATCATTATCGGGTTTTCTGAATTTCGTTTTTTTAAGGAGTACGACGATTTACGGCGCAGCAACCAACATAGACACTGTTAATGTATGTGCGACGCAACTGCCTTTGGTTATTTGACTAAAAAACATAAAAGTAAATAAACAATTTAAAAAAAAAAAAGAAACGAAGG
Organism: Lycorma delicatula; assembly: GCF_047948215.1. Taxonomy (NCBI): domain Eukaryota; kingdom Metazoa; phylum Arthropoda; class Insecta; order Hemiptera; family Fulgoridae; genus Lycorma; species Lycorma delicatula. Next base: position 39,089,261 of record NC_134456.1, read on the forward strand.
ATGGTCACCGGGTGGTGAATATCTAGATCGTGGATACCGGTGTTCTTTGGTGGTTGGGTTTCGATTAAACACACATCTCAGTTTCGAACTGAGACTGTACAAGACTATACATCATTTACAGTCATACATATCATCCTTATTCATTCTCTGAAGTATTACCTGAACGGTAATTACCGGAGGATAAACAGAAAAAAGAAAAGAATGGTATATGTCGGGTATCACTAAAAACCAGGGAAATTTTTTTTCCCCTTACGAAGTACGGGTAACCTTTTATAAATAATATTTTTAAGATGGAGGCCGACTGTTCTGAAACCCACATTCTTAAATCACTCAAATATATATAGATATATTTTATAAAATGAACAGGCTTTAATTTTTATTTATTATTATTAATACAAGTATGAATTTAATAAACACAGCGGATTCCAAAGGGCAGAGCCCTCTGGTTAGACATGAAGAGCGAGCGAAGCGAGTCATGACCGGCTAAATATTCCCTGACTGCGACGGGGAAAGCAAGTAACCATCTATCGCGGGAGAAGCCGCGACGGGATGCACTATTTTTTGTGGCTTTAAAATATTCTTAGATATAGATTTAAAAACTATTTCCGACGTTTCTGAATTTCGATTTTTAAAAGGTGGGACGGTGTACCTGCCTCCTATTACTTGACTAAAAGACATAAAATAAAAAAAATTGACTGTGACGGGAATCGCAAAGGATCATGTAGAGCGGGCGAAGCCCTGACGGAGGGGATGTAGATATAAGAGTATTATATCAAACAACATGTCATGAGTCATAATCAATGCCTAGCAAAAACTACTGAGAATAAATTGATGAAAATTTGAATGCAAGTTCACCTTACGGTGGAAGAGCACACTAAAAAATGAGTTTTGAAATTCCTAGTTTAAAGGGTTGAAGTGGATTTTTGAATTTATTAAAAATTCGATTATTATTTGAATTTCTCGGAAACAAATGAAGATAACAACTTCATTTTTCGTATGTGTATCTTCATGTGAATATCTAAAAATTAATTTCAGATTTTTTTTTTAAATTTGACCTTGAAAGGGGTGAAAAAAGGTAAAACAATTTGAACAATGATTGCAAATTTTCCCAATTTCCTACTACACTAGGCGAGATATTCAGTAGATTTGGGCTTGAAAATACTCCTCAGAATTACCTAAAAGCCATTTTTTTTTTTTTTGTTTTAATTTCGATTTCATAAGAGGTGCGACAATGTACTACGACACAGGCACTGCTACTGTTACTGTACATGCAACGAGATTGGTTACACATTTTTTGCTTTGTTTTACTGTTTAGCCTCCGGAAGGCACCGTAAGGTATTACTTTAGAGGATAAATGAGGACGATATGTATGAATGTACATGTCTTCTACAGTCTCAGGTCGACTATTCCTGAGATTTGTGATTAATTGAAACCCAACTTCCAAAGAACACTGGTATCCACGAAATAGTAATAAAATCCGTATTAAACTGCCTTTACTAGGATTTGAACCTTAGAAATCTCGACTTCGAAATCAGCAGTTTTCGATGGCTAGTTCACCACTAGACCAACCAGGTGGGTTGATTGGCTGCACCTACCTCCATTTACTTCACTAAAAACATAATATAAAAAAATTGTTCCGCGATGGTATAAGTAAGTAACCATATAGAGTTGGCGCGAAGCCGTGAAGGGATGCTTACATATATTTATATTATAGTTTTGAAAATTTCAATAAAGTCTCCGTTTTTAAATTCAGTAAAAGCAATATGTTAAATTCACACTTCTAAAACAAGAGGATGGGATTGTTTGATAGAGAAAAGACAAAGTATGTAACTGTAATTAGAAAAAAAGTTATAAAGTTTCAGAGACTCTCAGACGTAAATAAGAAAACAGCACTATGCTTCACTATCATTCCATCAGAAATAGGCATGGAAATTTTAAATTAACAAAAAAATTCAAATAAATAATCATAAGTAATAAAACTAACGTTAATGCTACGAATTTGTTTAATGGAAAAACAATTAATTTACTAAAATAAATTTATTACAAAAGAAATCCAATACATAATTTTCATAAAATTTTATATTTGTTACACAATTTCTGTTTACTCAACAACAACTTATTTAATCCATTTTTACGAAAAAAAATCAAATAAAATTGCGAATAAAGCGTAGTATTTCCATAAAATAATGCAGAATGTTGTAAAATAAATTAAAATGAATAACAATTCTTTGTTTTGGTGTAGTAAATTATAATAAACGTCACTTATACGGTATCTGTAGTAGTCTTCAGCACGTGAATATAGCGCACACATTTACAGCGATATTCTCTTGTGGACGTTACTTAAGCTTTTAATGTAATTTTACATCCCCCCTTGAACTAAATAGGTGTTCAGATTTCCCAATGCTGAAATACGTTAGTCAAAGGAATAAGAGCTAACTAAGACCACACATTCTTAATAATATACTACAATAAGCTAACAAATAACACGTTGACAAATGTATAAATAATAAATTATAATGTAAGGTATATTACAAAATAAACAAATAAAAAACTGTTACATATAAAGGAACAAAATATTAAAAAATATACGAAAAAAATCAATGGTTCTTCTTTGTTAATTATTTTTATTTTAGCAAAATCTTCTGTTGAAATAAAAAAATATTTAAAGAACAAAGATTTATTAGGCTATTAAAATTCAGAATTTTAAATGATTTTTCAATCATGAAGATTTATCTGGAAGGAATCGTAAAGTAATACTGAAAGAAACTCGAGAAGGATATTTTTTTTTTGTATAAAAAAGTACTAGGCTTTATCCAACAAACAGTTTAGAAAGTAGGTTTTTGTACAGTCGTCGGCCAGGAAACTTAAGTCCCTGAATCAGTGCATTAGCATTCACCCCTCTAGATTGTAGATCATACTAAGGACGCACTGACTTTACCAATCTAGATTTAAACCAAACCACTTGAATATAAACCATGCTGCGTTAAAGAAAAAGCTATACATTATTCTCCGACCTACATTACGAAACCTAAAACCAGGAAAGAAAAATCTGTGGACCCACTGAGGAATCGCGCAGCATGAAATAAATAATCCTACCTGAAGGATACCTCAAGGTCATTTCTGGGCAGCAGGCACCTACCGTCCGCTTTAGAAAATCAGGGCCTCTAATTTAATCCAAGAACTGTAAATAAAACTTTTACAATAAAAACTGCTCCTACAATTATATGTCCGAGAACTGATGATACAGAGCTCATTATAAACAATCTCACCAACTCTAGAATTATTTATAAATGCAAGCATACAACTGAAGCATAACCATTTCATTCAGAGATCTTCTCTGGAGATGGAAATTAAGGATAGGAAGATTTGCAATTATCCGTTAAAATTTTCAGGTAATGAGCTAAAACCATTGCTGTTTAGTCCAGAAAGATGTGGACAATGGGAATTTATTTGGTTTTAAGATAAATACGAATAAAATATACATAATGACCAGTAAACCAAGAAGAAATGAATGTGACTGTAAAAGAAACTTTAGTAAAATTACGGAAAAGATTAAATTGAAATAAAACAATGAAAACATGAATATTAAAATAATAATCATAATAATATTTTTGTGTAACCAAAGACTAACACGAGTTCAAGAGACTGACTAATTTAAACAAAGGATTTGGAGTGTGATATTTTATAGTTCATAAATTAGGAGTTTGCTAAAGAAGTTCTATGAAATATTGGACCATTTCATCGTTTCGTTTTTTAGTAATAGGAAATGTATGCTAACACGAATGGAGAATAGAAAAATTCAAATTTAGAGGGAATTAATCATCTAAAAAGAAAAAGAAAAGAATAAAATAAGATCTGGTTAGATAACAAGATATAGTAAAAAAAAACGGATAAAGATGATTAAAATCCTAAGGAAATCTTTAAAAGTAATAAAAAAGCACCTCACAAAGCAAGATTTCATGAAGTACATGATAGTATCGCAACCTTAGACCTATACAATTCACGGGACAAAGATGATGATGATGACATTACTGAAAAACCTCCCTCCTCCTAATAGAATTAAGGTTCACCGGAAACCTCATGAATTGTATTTTCTTAACGATCAGAACATTTTATTATTTTTTAGAGAAATCAACTGAGCAAGTTATTATTGTCCGAAAAATTGAAACAGTAAAATAACCCATAACAAGTATGAAAAAAGGTTTTACGGAATACTTAACCGTAGCCAGAAAATCACATAAAATAAATTTTGGAAGTCACAAATTCGCGATTCAAAGAAAAGGAAAAACCAAGAGAGTTTGAAAAGGGATTTCAGAAACAGAAAAAAAAAATTAAAGTAAGATTTATAAAAACATCCATCAATCATTAAAATAGTTTTTGAATTTAGCCAGAAATTACCTGAAATTCTTTGAACTTATATTAAAAAAAATAAAAAAGAATAGGTAAATAATTCAGCATTCATCACTGAAATATAAGAATAAGAATCTTTCTGTTATTAATAGCACATCTATTTATTGTATTTTAAATCTGAAAAAAGTAAATTCTACTGATGTGCTATAAAAATATAGTAATCATTTTTGAACAAAAATATATATCCAGAAAATAGTTTACTTAAAACAACATAAGAGTAGACGTAATTTTCTTTTCAAAAACGGGAAACGGGAAAAACGGGATTTTTTTGAAAGGTAACAAGAAAAAGTAAAGAAATAATGTATTTTTCTTCAACAATGTGACATTTTTCAAAAAGTCTTACTTTTGGCGAAAAGTAGTAGTACTAATAGCTGTACTCTTTTCTAAAAATTTAAAATTTTACAGACGACCGAATCGTAAATTGACAGTTTACTGAAAATTAATGATTAAACATTAGCGGTAAAGTGATTAAATAGTTTTTATTTTGTATAAACTATTTTATTGTAAATATAGAATAATATTTTACCTATAAGTGGGGAAAATCTTCAGAAAATCTGAAGATTTTTGATTGGTTATTGCACGAATGGTGGTAGTACCAAATGGTGGGGTGTCAGTAGTAGGGCACGGAAGTGGGAACTCCATTCCTCACTAGTTGTTATTTTCCGAACTTAACAGGTTGACTGCCACGGGCCGAATTAAAGTTTTTGCCAATATCGAAAATGAGAGATAAATCTATCTGTCACAAAAAGTTGCCACATATGTTATTGAAAGATAAATTTGTCTCTCGCAACAGAGTGGTTTGTAAAAATTGAGAGCTAATTCTATTACTCAATATTAGTTACAAATAATACATCATATAATACGAAAAATCGTACAGATTTTGAAAATTTCCTTAGCACGTTTAGTAAAATTTTCATAAAAAATACAAGTCAACAAAAAAAATTCATACAATTTTTGTTTCCTAACTAAAAATACCATAAGTGTTTCATTATATTTCTGCATTCATATAACACGTATCATAATTTATATTTGTACAGTTGGCAATTATTTTTACAGTTTCCAATCATTTCTTTCATATGTATATTATAAAAACGTAGGTTGTTTTTGATCACGTTTTATATTTGTTTTGCGACCGTGAAGTACTTTTATTACATTTATTGAGTTTTATATATGTAAGTAAAATTATGTAAGATTTATTTTATACAATCAATAAAATTACTTATTATATTACAAAATTTTCATTTGAATTTTATTAGTGTTAAGTTGAGTGTTAGGCTTAGTTTGCTATTTTCAAATAAGTAGTCTTTGAACTTAAAAACAAAATTGAAAAGGACCAAATTAAAAATTACTTAAATGAGCTATTCTCACAATTAAGTAGGTTTGAAAGTGATAGTGAGTTTGAAACTAATCATGACAGATTTTTTGGACAGTGACTACGATCCTGAGTGGGTACCTGAGGATTTAGATTTGACTGAATTTGAGGATAATGTAAATGTTAATCCTCGTGACTTACACCAAGAATTTGAAGAAAATGAAGGATAATTCTTACGGCTCAGACCCAAAAGTTGAGGATGTAGAAAGTCTGATCAAATTCCTTTTAACTCTAAAGGTGAATCACTTGTGCTAAATCCAGATTTGATTGATTCTGTGATAAATGTGCCCAATTAAGTTTAGAATTTATTTGTAAGTGATGTTATTGATATACTTGTATTAAAACAACCGTTACGCAGTACAGACGATTCCATTTAGGCCTGATGGTCCTCTTAATGCTAGAATTGAAAAAGTGGGTGGACATACACCATGATGAATTGTTAAAATTTTTTGGAATAATTTTATACATGGGTCTATGTTAGTTGCCGTCAACAGCCCATTAATGGGGAAACGATGACTTGTATTGTAGCCTTGTAGCCAATATTATGAGTCAAAATCGTTTTGAGTTATTAAGTTTGCTTCACTATTCTAATAATGAGGAGGCCCCACCAAATCATCAACTGCATAAATTACAAGAATTGATAAGGTAGTTAGTAATTTTAGAATGTGTGTTAATCCGGATGAAAATATTTGTGTTGATGAAAGCATGATTCCACTCTTGGGCCGCATATTTTTCCGCAAGTGTATAAATGAAAAAAGGTACAAGTATGGGATAAAAGTGATCAAATTATGCGGAAAAGATTACTGCACATTATCTTTTCGAGTTTATAGTGGTAAAGTACACAGAAAAGGTTTTCAGGAACAGGTATCTAAACAAATTGTGATGGAATTAGCAGAACCACATTTGGACAATGGAAGAATGTTATATTGTGACAATCGGTACACGATTGTGGATTTGGCTATCACATTACTTAACAGAGCCGCACATTTAGTTGGTTCTCCTAGAAAGAATAAAATATTAAATCCCAAAACTGTGAACAACACTAAATTACAGGGAGTTGAGCTGATCGCACAAAAACATTGTGATAATGTAGTTGTTTTAAAGTGGAAAGATCAGAGAGATGTGCTAATGCTTTCCACTACACATACTGGCAAAATGTATATCATGATTAGACGAGGTAACAAAATTAGGAAACCAGCGGTGATGATGGATTATATCAAAGGGAAATCGTAAATCGATTTAACCGACCAAATGCGATCATACAGTTCACCGCTTCGCAGATCACTAAAGTGGTACCGAAAAGTCATATTTCAAATTCTACTTATTACTGAAGTCATAAATTCCATAAGCATTTATAGAACTGTGACCGGAAAGAATATAACCATACCGAATTTAGAAAGGAGTCGGTGTGAGGAATGTTTATTGGCAGGAAAATACTTATTGATAAGCTACAGATTAAAGGTATTATTATAAAACTTACAAACCAGCTAGATATAAGATTTGTTATAAAAAATATTTAACATCAATGTGGCGATTAACAGCCCAGTGCAAAACCAGGTAAGTCAAAGCAAGATGTGAAGCATGTGGAATAAACATGTGCATGACATGTTTTACACAGTCACGTATCTAAGCCCAAAAGTGTAATGTAAAAACTTTATTTTGTAATTGTATAATATTTGTTTGAAAATTCTTCAATATATTTAGTACTTTATATGTATTTAACGTTAGTCAACTGAAATAATAATAATTATAATAATAAGTATAAAAAACTTCTTAGTGGTAAACTAAAATTTGAAACTAAAACAAAATATTCGTGTTAATAAAAACCGAAATAATGAAGCGAATAAAGTGAATAAATGTGAATAAAGTAAATAATGAAGTGAATAAATACATTCTTAGTGTTAACAACTTTAAAAATAATAAACTAATTGATTATTTATGAAAAACAATATTACTTTGTTCTGGTAAATCAGCATATTTGTTTTTATAATATTGATATTTTAAGGCAAAAATAATTGTTTCTATAAATACTACGTAACAACTTAATATTTCAATAAAAATTCTTTAAAAAATATTTTGACACTTTGTGTACTTTACCGGCTGATTTTTTAAGGATAATTAAAGTGAGATAAAAATAGCTCTCATGGCACTTAACCTTTTAATGTTAGTATGAATAAAAAAAACTGGTTTTTCAACAATAATTGCATACGAGTGGCTTTAAAGTGTAGCACATGAATAAAGCCGAGCTCTTTGTAACTGCTGTAATATTTTATTCTAAAAATCGTTAGCTTTTCCTGATTTTCCTTGTATAAGTCTTCATTGCATTGTAATAATCCTGTATAATAATTCTTAGTTTCAGTTAATCTTCGGTTTATAGTTAAATCTTTCTAATATCGGAAAAGATCACCACTGGCCAATTGAAATTATTTCAGTTATGAGTATTATTCAAATTTAAAAGCTTATACAGTACATTGATAGTTATAACTTCGTTTACTGTCGTATTTCTTCGTCATGACTAGTGTTTTTAAGAAAAATTTTTTGCTCTAGTAGCACTACTATATATCGTACGAAATTTGAATCATCATGATAAATCGATAAGTCTACGAGATTAAATTATAATGTAATGAATTAATAAAAGGTTTTAAATCGAAACATGAAACTTCATCAATATTTTAGTTAGTAACAAAAGCGTTGCGAAACTCAATTCTCATAATGTATTTAATACAAATTTATGGAACTGTTGACATTCATTACGTATTAATACTCTTTACAACACCATTTTGAATTTTATAGTATAGATAATAGTAGTGATCATTAAATGGAAACCATTCAAATTAACTTTTAATTTAGTCATGGTTTATATAATCGAAATTATAAAGTAATTATATCCAAATTTAAATTTCAAAGAGGTCTTAAATAATATGATTTTACATGTATAATTTAAAAAAAAAAAAACATTTAGTCGAAAAATATAAATAAATGAATTAATAAATAGTTGTTTGGTTACTGAATATAAAACTAAAATTTAACCTAAGCAAAAAATTATCAACGTAAAATATACATTAAAAAAATTACAGCAAAATTGTTATTATATAAAACAAGTTAATGAAAAAAAAATTAAATGTACGCTAAAATAAAAATATTTTAACAGAAAATGACATAAACAATATTTTTATAAAGCCCTTTCTTATTTAAACCGTAGTTACATTATATTCCAAATTAGTATTATGTTTGTCTTAACATCAACAATACCTAGCTAAAACACTTTTTAATGCTATATTTTGACGCAGTTTTTCATGTTTTTCTTGATAAAAAAAAAAAAAATTAAATCATGTTTATTATTTTCTTAAAGACTCAAAAATGTATATAAAATTATTTTTCTCTCATTCAAACTTGTAAACTTATTGTTCAATTGATTAACGACGACGTTAAAGACAATACGTGTTGAAGAATGCCAGAAAAACAAAGAAAAAAGAAATTTCACATTTTTTATAAAAATTTCGGCAAAATAGCAATATAAATTTTTTCGTTAACATCATTTGAATATTAAATTATTATCGTTCAAGCGAAACGAGTCTACAGCTAAATACCTTTCCTGATTTTTACGAAAGGTGTCCTTGCTTCAATATAAACAATATATAGGTAAAGATTTTTTGAAATGTTTACTTCCAAATCGGCAGTTGCTATTTTTCTAAGGTCCTGAGAAAAAGTACCAATACACAAAGAAATGGTCTACTTCCATTCCTGACGCGACCTACATATGATGCCAAAAAGACAGAATATTTCTGTTTTTCAGGCTACGCATTAATTAGTTCTCTTTTTAGGTTTTACTTATACCATCTTTAAACCAAACGTTGACCTTTTTGCATGTTTTGCTACTGCTGTATAGCATCGAGTCTTTTTCAGTACTCTAATATCTTTTATTGAATTAGTCTCAATAAAACTGAATTCAAATTTTTCGAATTAATTATTTAATAAAGCAGGAAAAATATTTATATAAGAATAGGAAATGTTAAAAGATAACAAAAAAAGCTACTACAGTTAATCGAAAAAAGATTAAAAAAGCTAGAATAAAATAATGAATAGTTCACTAACAGACTAAATATAAGTCTTAACTGGAAAGGCCTCAGAGGGAATTTTTTTGTAATATTTTCCTTTCTTATTGAATTTTATTTTAGAAAAAAACAAAACTTATTAAAAAGAAAACAAAAAATGAACACGGGATATACCATAAATAACCTCCGCTATAGTCATCGATCAATGATATTCCTGGAAACAAGTGCTAAGAATATAGCTAATAAAACTTTTATTTTTAGCACAAGCTAAACCTTCTGTAATCAATTACGATCGTTTCGTATTTTACTTTAATTTTCACTTTAGTAATGAAAATTCAATGAAGAGCAAAATTTGTTAAATTCAGTATAAAATTAGTAAGCTCAAACGTTTACAGAACCACTAGTTATTAGATTCTTCTCTAAACTCATAACAAACTGCTAACCATGTTCCAGAATAGTAAGGGTCTACTCAAAATTCAGGCAACCAATAAGTACTAACATAGTGTTGTTTGAAGTTGAATAGTTAGGAACATTAATTAGAGGTGATTAAAATCCAATTACACAAAATGTTAATTATTAAACTCGATGCCAGTTTACTTACCTCTTAAAGTTTTCAAATAATTTGACTAACACTAAGTTTGTACTGTTTTACAATGCATTTAGATTTTCATTTACTACTCGTACAGTAGTAAAGAGATTGAGAAATCTCTTTCTTTTTTTCTAATTCGCTTCAAGGTAGTAAAATGTTTCTACTTAATCATACCGCACGATTCTAGTTTTATTAGTCAAAAAATATATACTGTGATTAATTTAGGTGTTTCAGTAATTTTTCAACATTTCTGAATCTTACAAAAGTAATTTATATTTTTTATTAACACCAATTGTAACAGAGATTTCATTTTAGTAAACTGAAGCTATTGGAAAGACAGCATGCGTATTCCAAATGAAGAAAGTTTTGATTAAGTGCATATTAAAAAAAATTATTCGCCTAGTCTGATTTGAACGTGATATGAAATATATATATATATATATATATATATATATATATATATATATATATATATATATATATATATATATATATATATATATAATCCACTAAAATCATTCAACAGTATCTTATTTAACATATGGAATCTCCAGATTAAAAACAAAAAAAAAAATTATAGTTGTTAACTCAAAATGAGCCCTGAATGAAAAGGAAACTCGTCCAGATGGTTAAATCAAACAGAATAGAAATTAGTTAAGGGATTTCTAACGACTTAAATCATACAGCAAGAACCAAATACCACCGTTTGAGATAACTTTTTACCAATGCACGTTTTGCTTACATTGCAGATCATTTAAAATTGTAAAAGTTATATCCATAATATCTAACAAAAAGACTGATCTGCACCAAACAAATTCAAGAGGTGAGAAGCACTGGCTGGTATTTAAAAAAAAAGAGTATAATATATATATATTTATCTATTTAAAAATTCTTTTCAGATGATTTTTTTCTGAATCCATATTCTCAATTGGTTGCTTAATACGTACGTCAAGTAAAAGATTAAGAATTTTAATCACAATATATAATACGGTGACCAATCTCTGTAAAAATCTATTCAACAAACTTTTACAGATTTTTAAAATTTGCTTCAAAAGCAAATTGGAAGACTGTACATAGTAGAAATGATTATAAAATAATACCAGTATATAAAACTTATATACTTATATATAGGCGTATAAAACAAGATTTTTCCCACGAATGAATTCATCGTTCCCTGATGGAGAATTTATTTAATGTAGTAAGAAGTACCTTGCCATAAAACCAAATCAGCCATGAGTTTTCTAATAGAATTTTCTGTAAGTAAAAAATAAATAACTCTTAAATAAATCTCAGTAACCTTTCTTGGCCAGAAAAAAACGCAGATACAAATCTAACTTACAATCTTTGTGAGTAAAAAAAAATCTCAAGAAGAAAATTATTAATAAAATTGACCAAATAGTTGAACTAAAGTTCAACTATTGGTATAACTATGTTATAAATAACATGTTATGAAATCACCAAGATAAACTGTAAAACTTTCATATAAAGCGTGCCAAACTCTACCAAAATTATAGTGAAAAAAGGATATTATAATATATATATATATATAATTTTAAACATCGAATTATATTAAAAGACTCCATAGAAAATATTGTTTATGTTTTAAGTTTATTGTGTCAGTCTTAACAACTTCCACAACTCTGTAATTACGTTAGTTTAACCGTGATACATTACAGCTGCTAAAAATGTAGGTTAAATCTACAGCATGTTAATATTTACAAACTAATTAGTTGAACTAAAGTTCAACTATTGGTATAACTATGTTATAAATAACATGTTATGAAATCACCAAGATAAACTGTAAAACTTTCATATAAAGCGTGCCAAACTCTACCAAAATTATAGTGAAAAAAGGATATTATAATATATATATATAATTTTAAACATCGAATTATATTAAAAGACTCCATAGAAAATATTGTTTATGTTTTAAGTTTATTGTGTCAGTCTTAACAACTTCCACAACTCTGTAATTACGTTAGTTTAACCGTGATACATTACAGCTGCTAAAAATGTAGGTTAAATCTACAGCATGTTAATATTTACAAACTAATTATTAGATTTATGAAAATGCTATATTTTATTTCATTTATTTTAACGAATAACATGATAATAATTCCTTCATTAAATGTCTAGTCTTTATTTCTATAATTTTTCACTGAATTACTGGTACACTGTACAATGTTCGTTTTGTAAATTAAGTGTTATTTATAGTAAGGATCGTTTATTTATATTTCATGATATACCATTTTATATACAATCTCATTTCGTGTTACGTAATATAGGTCAATATTGCTGGTAGTAATCTGTGATACACAAAACTGCTTGCTGTGTATCAAGCGAACTGTAGCAGTAGAGCGCCGTCCTGCCACTGTGCCAAGATCAATACGCTATATAGAAAGGACGTTGGCTGAACTTGTAACACCGATGTAAAAAGAAAAGTTGAAAGTCTGCTGTATCAGTAAAGGAACTGGGATTTTATTGCTAGCTGGTGTTAACATAGCAGTAGCAATACTGTCTTTTTAAAGAACTGTCTTCATTTAAGTCTATAAAAAAAGATGGTTTCTTAAATAAGGTTGGAAAAATATCTTTATAACAAAATCTGTATCTATATATTTTTATAAAAAAACCTTTTAATAAAGTTTTAAACGATAATCTAAACTTATTAACAGTAAGCTTTTAAACGATTTTATTAAATATTTAACAATTACCGTTAATAAAACTGTGTTAGTTTTTTTTTTTGATTCTCCTATTTAAGGTCATTCACTAACTCTTTTTCACTTTATCATTGTATCTCTTTCTCTCTCTCATCTATATACAAGCAAAGTTGTTCTCCATTTAAAAACGTGTAGAAAAAAAATTAACACTGCGAAATATTCAGTTTTTGAATTCGTTGATATTATTGGTTTTGAATTCTAAACATACCTAACATATTTTTAAATCCTTTTTTTTAATCTATTAACAATGCAACCGAACAGTATTGAATTGATTTCAATTCCCTATTTATATTACAATCCTTTATTCACAACTGTAGTGTAAAACTCTGTTGGCCTTTAAAATTACTGGAAATTATTTTTATATTCAATTCAAAATAAAAAGAAAACAAAACTGAATTTCACCGAAATATATTGCGTATTAAAAATTTAACAAGCAAGTTTCTCTGAATTTCAGCTTAACAATTTTAAGTATTTAATATGATGTAAAAGATTAATATTCTATCGTTTTAAATTTTATTTTTTTATGAAATGTGTCATGGTGAATTTAGCTTATTAATAAACATATTATGTTTATACCTTATAGAAGTGTATTTGAACATGTTAATAAATGAGTTATATTCTATGAAATAAAAATAGGTAAGAGACCAAGTCATCTTAACTTGGATTGGACACACCAGGATTACCCTCACTCATCTATTTGGCTCTCCTCATAAGATCTGTGAGGCTTACGAGGTCAAATGATTCGTGCACCATCTGCTCTTTGATTGCCCAATCTTTAGAATCATCCGAAAAAACTTAGACCTGGGTTCAGAAATGAAATTTCTATTAAACCGGAAAGAAGGTATAAAACGTTTGTTGCGGTTCTTCTCCTACAGTGGAATGAAGAATACGATTTAGTGATTTTTGTCTGATTTATGTATTTCAGTTTGTATTGGTTGTTTTTACTTGTCTATGTTTATTCATTACTGTTCTTGTTTATATTTGTTGTTGATGATTTTTGTTGTTTCATGAATATTTTCTAGCGAAAAAAAACCCATAACTTTCGTAAATTAATTTTGGAACAAGGATTTTTTAATGATTAGAAAAAAAAATTGCTTTTTCATTAATAATAGGGGGATTTTTATTTGTAATCTGTTTCATGTGAAACTTCAAGAAAATTAATTGAAAAATTTAAGTTAAAAATAAACTCCTTCATTCCAGGCAACCTTGATTTACACTCAGAAGAAATTGGAAAGCGTCAGTCTAAAATAAAAGATGTTTTCATATACAACACAACTTAACACTTTAAAATGAAACTTGACTTAACTTGTCTGTGAAGTTTTCAGTTAACTATCAAATTCTTGATTGCATTAGATGTTCATTTTCAGTAGCATTTCATTAACAATGCAAATCATTTATTTCACCTACTGTGTGGCGCAATCGGCGATTCGTTTTTTAAATGCATAAAAGATTCTAACTGATTATCTATATAAAGCAGAAACTATCAAAGCAGAAAACGAAAAAAAACCTTAACAACGTTACGGCGAGCTCTGCTAACAAAAATACCGTCAACGGGATCTGCTCACAAAGGATAAATATCGGCTAAATGAAAAACAGTTTGTCTCGTGCTGCTCAATATATAGCAGAACAGTCACAAAAGTATTGATTTATCCTCTTTCAAATCCTTATCTGACTTTCGTCATTTCCTGAAATATATTTAATTTTTTAAATAGAATTTTTTAGGAATTTTTGATCTCTTGGGTATCCAAATTGGTATCAATTGCAAGAAACAGGCAGTAAAGTTTTTCAACGAGGTGATCGTCAACTTTTTCCCTTAATTATAAAAATTCTTGGATTACGTTGGAAAATAGTTAAAGGCATATTTTTAAAGCAAAAAAGATTTTTCAAGTTATAATTAATTTTTATAAAACTCTTTTATGACCAAAGACATCCCAACTAAAAATTACAGTCGTGCATTAACATATTTTACAACATCCGTTATATTACTTTTATCAACAATACGGGTTTCTGTAACTTTCCTTTGCAAACAATAATTTTTTTTTCATTTGATAACAGTTTTGGGTAGACATACCCGTACCTTAATAAAAAAATGCAACCAATTTCAAACAATAACAACTCAAAATAAAAAATATAATTTACAAATTTTTATTTAATTTTATATTTTTGAAGGCGGTAAGTTATTTACTTTTATTTTAGTATCAAGTAAAGAATCCACCGGATTGGCCTAGTGGTG
This sequence comes from Lycorma delicatula, assembly GCF_047948215.1. Lineage (NCBI taxonomy): Eukaryota > Metazoa > Arthropoda > Insecta > Hemiptera > Fulgoridae > Lycorma > Lycorma delicatula. The sequence goes on from NC_134456.1 coordinate 39,104,637, forward strand.
AACGCGTCTTCCCAAATCAGTTGATTTGGAAGTCGAGAGTTCCAGCATTCAAGTCCTAGTAAAGTCAGTCATTTTTACACGGATTTGAATACTAGATTATGGATACCGGTGTTCTTTGGTGGTTGGGTTTCAATTAACCACACATCTCACTACACTTCATTTAAACTCATATATATCATTCTCATTCATCCGCTGAAGTAATATCTGAAAGGTAATTACCGGAGGCTATACAGGAAAAAGAAAGAAAAAGTATCAACTAAAGAAATTTTAAATTTAAAGAAATAAATATAATACTTTTAATATATTTTTTGAAATGTCTTTTATTTTATTTTCATACCGTCTAATATGAGTCATTTTACGAGATTTTTTAATCTAAAACTATAAACACACATAAGTTTTTATTCGATCTTCTCGAAATAAATTACTAAATACAAGTAAATTGTTATTTTAAAACGGATACGCATTTTTAACACGAAAAAGACATGATATGTAAATTTATAATAAAATATTAAGCACTATTTCTTTGCACAAGAGTCTAAATTGAAATTCCAACGAAGTAAAAGAGCTATAAAGTTAAAGAGCTGAATTATCCATAGTCATATTTTAACTCCATCGTGCTGAAATTTCTAAAAAATTTAACTTGAATACCAGTAACTAGCCTACTAAATTATGATAATTTATTTACAAGTTAAATTTATCAACCGTTTAATTTTAAGAAGTACTACAGTCTTACTATTATTAATAACAGTTTATTTGACAGTATTAAATAAATAAGAAAAACGACATATTTTAAAGATGTAATTATTTCACGAATTATCTGATATATCATGTCATTAAAATTTATTTAAATATCAAATCACAGAAATGGAAGTGTGTATAGAATAAAGATGAAACGTAAAAATATTGGAAATTATTTATATTTATAATATTTTCAATAAAAATATACATCAATAAAAATGCTTTAGGCATTTTACATGAATTACATTTCGATTTGAATCGTCAACCTTTCAAAAAAATAAATTATATTGGCGTTACATTCATAAATTTACTGCACATCATATTATAATTCTTTCTATTAATAAATTCTGTAGAACAGAATATAAGGTATTTTCTGAAAGATGTTTTGATGAAAATTGAAATATTTTTTTTTCTTTTTATAAAAAAAGAAGAAATCCCGATATTAAATATTTCTATTAAAAATGAATAAAACGTATCTCAAGATAAAATAAAAATAATAATTCTTTTCAATACATATTTAATTTATTTTCTAATAACCTATTTTCTTATAATTAATTTAAAACTAAAACACAAAAAAATGGATGAAAATAAAAATATTATTTTAGGAATAACTGAAAAAAATATTCTCGTAAATTATAAATTTTCCACCTCTTTATCAAACTTTAATGATTTATTCTGACTCCTTTTGCGTTATAAAACACCGTATTTTGCCTTGTTCAAACAAGACTTTAAAATTACACCTACAGTAATTTTAAAACATCATATATACATATGTCTTGTGTATATCCTCTTAAAAGTTACAAACAGGAAAAGGAACCAAGCTTTCAGTTTTACTTTAAACGAACATTAATAATTTATAATCTCCTGGTTCACTCAAAATCCAGCGAGGTGTTGTTTAAGTGACATAGAGGCCTACGTGTAAACTTTGTGTACTTAACTCTACTACATAGAGTCAGCAAATTTTACATCACCTAGTCTCGGCTTCACCTTTTGTCATATGTCCCGTATTTTTCACGTCTAATTATATTCGCCTCATTTTACTCGTTAAAATATATAAACTTAGTTGTATTAGTAAAATTTTAGTATTGAAAATTCTATAACAATTACATTATTCTCTTTTAGAAAACTAGTTCTCAAAAAAAAAGACACCAAAATTAAAAAAAAAAATTATAATAAAAATTTTAACAAATTTATAAAAACTATATAATACCTGTTGAGGTGAAACAGCTCTTAAAATCTATGAGAACGAAATTTTACGCTTGGTACATGACGTAAACCCGATTTGTATATGTCTGCAAGAAACGCATTTCCGCCGAAATGAAAATTTTAAATTAAAAGATTCGATATATTTCGGCGAGATCAACCGCCAAATGTAAGAGTTAGAGGTGGAGTAGCTATATTAACATCGACTAGAGCTACCACCGAAGCGGTTGTTCTAAACACAAACCTACAAGCGGACGCCGTTAGAAGCGTCCGCTCCAGGTCACTGTCTGCAGCATATACTTGCCGTATTTTGATTGGAATAAGGATGACATAGCAAGACTAATTTCCGAGCTTCCCCCACTTGTTTTTCTGGTGGGTGACTTTAATGCTCATAATTCTCTTTGTGGATCAGATCGAGTAGATCCCCGTGGAAGAGAACTGGAAGGGTTCCTGATGAATTCAGAACTTATTATTTTAAACGACGGATCAGGAACCTTTTTCAATGCCAGAGATGGATCGACGTCCTGTATAGATCTTGCACTTATAAACGGATCGATAGCACCGAGGTACAGCTTCCATGTCATAAACGATCTGCATGGAAGCGATCATTTCCCGGTGCAAATTGTAACTGATGTTACAAGAACAATATATCCCATCCCTAAAAGATGGTTATTTGAAAAGGTAGACTGGAAGAGCTTCACAGCTAGAACGATACTCCCGGAAACAACTGGAGTTATCGGAGACGATGTCGACGCCATAACAAATGCAATAATTGAGTCGGCATCGAGATATATTCCCAAAACATCTAGGAAACTTACGAAAAAACCCGTTCCATGGTGGAACGATGAAATAAGTGAAGCTCTAAAAAGAAAGAAAAGGGCGTATAACGCCTTTAAGAAGCGTCCTAGCATAGAAAATCTGGTTGCCTTTATGAAATAAAGGGCGTATACAAAACGCCTTATGATAGACTCGAAAAAACGATCCTGGCAGATTGCTGCCAGGATCACGTATCCTGGCAGATTGCTTGGATAACACGTATTGACGTGTCATCCATCGACAAAACTACTACTGCATCAGATGTTTGGAGGAAAGTGAAGGCGATTTGTGGGCGTAATGATTTTGCTCCCATAACTAGCCTTCAAGATAAAGATGAAATAAAAGACACTCTATATGAAATTGAAGAGCTGTTATCCAATCACTTCGAAAAGGCCAGCAGAACGGCCAACTACAAGGAAGGTTTTCGAACCAAAAAAGAAGAACTCGAAGGTCTAATAAATTTTAGAACGGAGTATAATTACTCATATAATGTACCAATTAAAATGGAAGAATTCGCGAAAGCGTTGGATAAAGCAGGTAACACAGCTGCTGGTCCGGATGAAATCCATTATAATATGATCAGGCAGCTGAATACCACTGCAAAACGCAGATTATTAGAACTTTATAATAAAATATGGCGGGATGGAACGTACCCGCAGCAGTGGAAAAAAGCTCATGTTGTTCCAGTACCAAAGAAAAATAAAAATTTAACAGACCCCAATAGCTATCGTCCTATTTTTTTGACGTGTGCTATGGGAAAAATACTCGAAAAAATGATTAATAATCGACTCGTCTGGGTTTTGGAAAAAAAAAACCTGATATCACCGTACCAAGCAGGTTTTCGGCAATACCATTCTACCACTGATCAAATGATCAGCTTAGAGGACATTATATATAACAGCTTTATTAAAAGGAAACATTGTGTCGGAGTCTTCTCTGATCTTCAGAAGGCTTTCGATATGACCTGGCGTCATGGTATAATGCTGCAGATACATGAATGGGGCATTCGTGGCAATCTGCCTATACTGCTCAGCAACTACATGAATGACCGTACCTTCCAAGTACGCGTCAACAATGAATATTCAAGTGAAAGAATCTTGGAAAATGGCATACCGCAGGGTTCGCCGTTGAGCGGTACCTTGTTTACCATTGCCATTAATAAATTGATACTAGCCATTCCAGTAGAAATCAGCAAAAGCGTCTATGTTGATGATCTGGCAATTGTGTATGCCAGCAACAAGACTGCTATGGTGAGGTACAAATTGCAACGAGCGATCAATGCTCTAAATGAAGTTGCAAGGAATAACGGATTCCAATTCTCACCAGAGAAAACGTGCTGTGTACACTTTTGTAGGAAGAGAATTCCTCATGAAAGTCCTTCGTTGACAATTGACGATAATCCAATACAATATAAAGATAGCGTAAGATATTTAGGACTAGTATTGGATAAATCCCTTACATGGGGATTACATATACAGGACTTGAGTGATAGATGCAAAAGAGCCCTAAACATTATAAAATGTTTATCTAATTTAAATTGGGGCTCAGACAAAGAGACATTATTGAGATTGTATAAAGTATTGGTTCAATCTAAACTAGACTACGGATGTATCGTATATTCATCCGCTAGAAAGTCGCACTTAAGAAAGTTAGACGTAGTTCATAATAGCGGAATAAGATATGCAACAGGCGCTTTCCGCACAAGTCCGGCGGCTAGTCTGATGTCTGAAGCCGGAATAATGCCACTACATTATAGAAGAGAGATCCTTTTGTTAAGATATGCAGCAAATGTATGGGCTTTCCCTGCTCATATAAATATTAAATTGTTGACGAATCATCCTATGGCTGCAGTATATGAACATCGTGCTACCTATTCCAGACCAACCGGAATTAGGTACCACGAATTAAGAAGAAAATATGAAATTGCTATACCAGAGACACTAGCAATTTCTACTAGAGAAATACCGCCATGGCTCTTGCCAGCGGTAAATACAAGTTTGGATCTCTCTCAAGGAGAAATAAAAAAGAAACCAGTAGTGATCATCCAGCAGGAATTTTTAGCAACCGTCAGTAGTTACGAAGAACATATTAGAATTTATACTGACGGTTCTAAAACCGAACTTGGTGTTGGATGCTCGATATATGTAAATGAAGAAGCCCACTTTTGGAGACTGCCAGATGTGGCCAGTGTCTACACGGCAGAACTCACTGCAATTCAGCAAGCTCTTCGCTACACTGAACACTATTGCGAAAAGAGAGTGCTAATATGTTCCGATTCATTAAGTGCACTCGTCGCAATTCGGAACAAGAACATTAAGGATGTCCTAATTGCAAACATCCTGTCCATTTTATACGTACTAAAACAACGAGGACAGCGATGGGTATTTGTATGGACTCCAGGGCATGCTGGTATTACAGGTAATGAAATCGCAGACGAAGCTGCCAGAAAGGCAATAGTCTGCGATGACTTGGATGCATTTCCTGTAAGAGTGGCAGATGTTAAAAACCGTCTAACAAACATAGTAAGAAACAAGTGAAACGCTGAATGGAGGAGTTTAAATACAAAATTAAACTCAGTTAAAACTTCTCCTTATAAATGGAAAAGCGACTTTAAGTTGACTCGCCGTGAACAAGTACCGGTGACCAGACTTAGAATCGGTCACACGCGATTAACAAATTTATATTTGTTAACCGGCGAAGTGAGACCAATGTGCGGTGTTTGTAATAAAACACTGACAATCAAGCATCTAATAGAAGAGTGTACCATATATGAGGATCTCAGAAAGAGGTTCCGTCTTACAAATAATATTAGTGCTGATCTGGATAATGGAAATGAAGAAAATATAGTTGCATTTTTACACGCCAGTGGACTTCTTATAAGTCTATAAAATGGAATTTTAAAGCTGTGGTAAATGATACTCTAAGCGGTAGTTTTATATATACATATAAGGGAGTCTCGAAGCGTGGCACGTATAGTGACGGGAGGTAGCCCTCTTGCCTAGGCCATTTTGGCTCACCTGCATTCAAGAGCAGTGAATCGGGGTGTGTCCGATGATGGCATGGGTAACCCTCAAGGGTGGATTGAGGGCGCGAGGCTATGGGTGTACGCCGTGCATGCCTATGGCCTGATATAAGAAGGATTCAACTGCCACGGCACCCTGGCACGACTGATATACTGCTCAACGGCGGTTCTAGTCGCCCCGAGGGTGCTTAAACAAACTATAAATGAGACTTCGTAGAAGAAAGAAAGAAAGATATGGTATTGATAAGTTTAATTTTAATTTTAATTTCATGGTCTTTTGAGAACCTATCTCAAATTTTAATATTGGGGCCCTTTACACCCCGTAAGTGTTTGTGATTGTCCTAGTCTTTTATGTTTTAATGTTTATTGTGAAGTTTGTGTTTTTAAATAAAATGTAAAGGCCCTTTACACCCTTACATATGACGATCCTGATGGAGATAATAATTTCTTTTAAAGAATGTGACGAGGGCTAATGACCTTAGCAGTCGATGCCCGTAAAAATTCAGTTAAAAAAAAAAAAAAAAAAAAAAAAAAAAAAATAAGAAAGATAGTCGACATAATTGTTTTTTTATTATAACCACATAGAAACTTTAAAATCTGTTCAGCAAGATAATTGAACAATAAGGAAATGAGATGTATTTGAACTAACATTAAGTTGCCACAGACCCAGCGGCTTGTGACTTAATAAAATAGAAGAGCACTCCGTACGGCCAGACCATAAAGTCACCTAATTAAAACGATAAGGCAAACCAAGAATATTGTTCCACAGCAATCTTAGAAAAATCACTGATCGTGTTATCTAATAAATTGACCGCTAAATAGTTAGGGTGTCGATCTAAATGATTTTGATACCGTAGGCTGACCACAGAGATTTTCTGCCGAACCGTTACAACTTAAGGTCATTATATATAAGGCTATTACTTATATTCTAGAGTATGTTGAGCATTTTCCGCAGTGTTTTGTTTGGTAGCATTCAAGTTTGTCAATATTGTTGTTGCACGTTCTACCCCACAATTCATGTCCGTAAGTCCAAACAGGCTTCAAAACGGATTTATAAATCAATAATTTAAAAATAATATTTAACGAAAAATTATAGGTTAAATGTAGTATAGATTTTAAAAGTAAAGGGAAAATAAAAGCGAAATAAGATTGTAGAACAATTAACAGAATAAGATTAGAATTAAGCTTAGAAGAAGGAGATAAAAATGAGTAAGAATGTAGAACACAGAAGCGCTATTAAAAGTATTACAGTGAGAAAATTATTTCAACCAGGTGAGTTAAAACACAAAACAATATTGAATATAACTTAATATTAGTAGTACGGAAATGGTGGTACGGCGTCAAAAATGACGTCATTCCAAGATGGCGGCTGTCCGCCATCTTGGATTCCAAGATGGCGGCCGTCCGCCATCTTGGAAACGTCACTTCTGACGTCACTAATTCAAGATGGCTGTGGTCAGCCATCTTGGATTGTGACGTCATTGACGCCGGTACCCCGTCAGTGTTGCCAACTTGATTTATTTTATGTCGATAGTGAGTCAGTGTTACCAACTTGATTTATTTTTTGTTGACATGTTTATATATTGAAGAAATATTTCAAAGGTTGGTATCACTGTTGTGTGGCGGTCGATTTGAATTAAATAAATAATATTTAAAGTGAAAAAAATTCTGTCGGCTAGAGGATTCGAACCCGGTCATGACGGGACGCGACCGACTGACGCCTTAAACCAATCGGCTGCGGTGACTCCCTGATGTAATGAGTGAAAAATGTTCTACGTAAGCTGTGAATTTTAACGTAACATCAGTCTGTACACACACACACACACACACACACACACAAACACACATGCACACACACACACGCGCACACACATACATAAATATACACACAAGTGAATATAGACGTACCTCGAGGATGATCCTGGTCGTCCAGGCGATGGCGTCGGGAGGCGTTACCGCGACGGAGAGAGGTTCTCGTCGTGGATCGTGCACCGGGAGGCGGTGGCGGCTGTGTTTGCGTGCGTGCGTCAGCGGAGTGACGTAGAGGTGTTTACCGTGCGAGATGCGGCGCTCGACTGAAGAATTGTGGGACCGACGTGGTCTGAAGTTGTCCGATTGACCAATCGCAGCGTTGGAATTCGAATCGGCGCATGCGCACTAGCCGGTAGTGCGTACGTGCCCACACATCTGCTTATCAACATCCGCAATCGGTATTCCAAGAATCGACAATTAATATTTATTTTAATTGCTTAACAACATCTGGTTGAGCCAATTATTTTTTCTTATCAAAGCCATAAATTATTATTATCAATATTTATTTTAATTGCTTAACAACATCTGGTTGAGTCAATTATTTTTCTTATCAAAGCCATAAATTATTTTTATTTTAAGTTCTTATCTACTAATCACATCCGGTCGAGCCAATTATTTCTTATCAACGCTATAAATAATTTTTTATTGTTATCGTCATTATAATTAATTCCGCGAATTGATCCAATTATTTTTTTATCAAAACCATAAATTATTCTTATCGTCACGAAAAATAATTCCAAGAATCGTATTTGCTATGGTACAGTAATATTAATACACACACACATAGCCACCGTTTCTATACCATCGTTGCAGTCTCCGATACACGATTGCCTATCCTGCCCCTTCCCTCTTCATTTTCTCTCTTCTCTCTTTCGAGCCGTTTTTGTATATGAATCGGCGCATGCGCACTAGCCGTTAGTGCGCACGTGCGAACTGGAACGTCGTCTCTAATAAGAGCGGATGCGATAAGGAAAATGTTTTTTTTTTTTTTTAATAATTAAAACCACAAGCCAATTATTTTTTTTTTTGTTCTTATCGACACGATAAATAATTCCACGAATCGTATTTATTTTAATTTCTTATCTATAACTTGCGTTGGTTAAATCCGGTTGTGTTTGTAAATAAGTGAAAAAATTTGTGTAATTTCATCATTCGCAATCTGTTATTGAAAGTGAATACATCGATCGCAGAGAGATCATTTGATTTCATCATTCGCAATCTGTTATTGAAAGTGAATACATCGATCGGAGAGAGATCATTACATTTTCATCTTAATTAGCAAGGTAAGTTTTACTTTAATTAATTTAAAAAATAAATACTAATGGAACAGTATGGTATTATCAAATAAATTATTTAATTAAATTTAAAAAAAATACTTTATAAATTAAAAAAAATTAATACTTTTAAACAATTAAAATAAATACAATTAAAAAATACTTTATACAATTAAAATAAATACAATAAAAAATACTTTTAAACAAATAAAATAAATAATATATATAATGAAAAAGATTTCATCTTAATTAGCAAGGTAAGTCTTACTTTAATTAATTAAAAAAATAAATACTAATGGAACAGTATGGTATTATCAAATAACTTTAAATCAAATCAAAAAAAAAATTTAATTAAATTTAAAAAAAAACTTTATAAATTAAAAAAAAAAATAATACTTTTAAACAATTAAAATAAATACAATTAAAAAATACTTTATACAATTAAAATAAATACAATAAAAAATACTTTTAAACAAATAAAATAAATAATATATATAATGAAAAAATAAATACTAATGGAACAGTATGGTATTATCAAATAACTTTCAACCAAATCAAATCAAATAAATTATTTAATTAAATTTAAAAAAAATACTTTATAACTTAAAAAAAATAAATACTTTTAAAATAAATACAATTAAAAAAATACTTTATACAATTAAAATAAATGCAATAAAAAATACTTTTAAACAAATAAAATAAATAATATATATAATGAAAAAAATTTCTTCTTCTTCTGTTATTCACTGAAACACACAAAAAAAACAATGTTACGATATATGTTATTTTAATTTGTTTCAGATATTACAAAAAAAATTGAAATGGTATCACCGGTAGTTATCCATGCAATAAATAACAACGTCATCCGTCTTCGATGGGACCTGTCTGACTCTGAGGAGATGTATCTCCTTTCAACTCTTCTACGGTATCAGAAGAACATCCTGAACTGTTTGAAGGAAGAAGGCAGACGCTTTGATGGCAACATAAAATGGTAATTAAAAAAAAAAACGTTAATTTTTTTGTAAATACTGTTTTTTTTAAAGTAGTCAATATGTACTAAAATTATTCTGTTTCTACAGGTACGTTGCAGCAAATGTTGAATTGATGAAGCGGACACATCTGGAAGACGGAGTAGAAACAACATTCATCAATTTGTACTTGCATGGAAAAACTAGAACGGTGATAAATTTGGACGATAACACCAACGTTGTTGAAGAATCATGGATAGAATCAGTGGAGAAAATTATAGAGACACTAACCAAATTCATCAACAACGGCAGCGGATGGGTAATGAATAAAATAATTTATATTGATTTAAATATTATCCGTTACCGTCCGTTATATGGCGCCTCTAGTTCATTTATAAAAACACCAAAAAAACTTGTAAAAAGAGAGGCAATAGTTAATGTAAAAAATCCGCATGATGAAAAATGTTTCCTATGGTCCGTACTAGCATACCTGCATGACCAACCAGGTCGTAACTATCGTCAGAGTTGGTATGCACGCTTTGAACATGAAATTAACATGAACGGGATATCATATCCAGTAAAGGTAAAAGACATTGATCGCTTCGAGGTGTTGAACCCCACAATAAGCATCAATGTTTACGGCTATGAGGAAGATAACGATCGCGTGTACCCGGTGCGTGTTACCGAAAACCGCGATCGTACCCACTGCATACACCTATTGCTGCTTGCAGGGGAGACGAGAGATAAATTTCACTACTGCCTTATAAATACCAAACCAGGTAAAAATGGGCTATCTCGTCTCCTTTCAGGTCTTACAAAACATGGCGGTAGCAGCCAATATTGCCCTTACTGTTTGCACCGTTTCAGTTCATCAGACCCACATGTCGCTACACAAAACCTAAACCAACATTTGATCGAGTGTAAGCGACACGGTGCACAAAGGATAAGAGTACCCGATCCCGCTAAAGAAAAGGAATGCGTGATGAAGTTCAGGGACTACTCGTCCACACTACGCGTTCCGTATACAGTGTATGCAGACTTTGAATCATTTGTACATCCGATGGACACTGCCACCCCTAAACCCAACACTAGTTTTACCGATAAGGTAGCCCATCATCTTCCGTCCGGTTACGCCTATGTAATCGTCGACGAGGAAGGGGAGATTTGTGAAGGTCCTGTAGTCTACCGAGCGAGAACCGATGGTGAAAATATCGTTGAAAAGATGCTGGTTGAATTGCTCGGTCACGCCGATAGATTGCACAAAATTATGATCACCGAAAAACCGATGGTGATGACTCCCGAAGACACTGAAACATTTCAAAGGGCTACCGAGTGTTTTCTTTGTCATTGTGAGTTGAACGACGAACGTGTACGTCATCACTCGCATACCACAGGACGGTTTCTCGGTGCATGTCATAACGAGTGCAATTTAAATTGTAAGCGCACCGAGCATATTCCAGTATTTTTTCATAACCTCCGCGGTTACGATAGTCATCATATAGTTCAAGCTCTGGGAAAATATAAGGACGATGTAAAAATAAACTGTATCGCCAACACATCCGAGCGATTACAGTCACTGTCTGTCGGTCCGTTGAGGTTCTTGGACTCTTTACAATTTCTTTCGTCATCGCTCGAAAAACTTGTGGAAAATCTTGTAAAAGATTGTCAGGACAAAGACACCGTATTTAAACGTCTCACAAACTGTTACCCGCTACCCGAGAAAAGAGATTGTTTAATCCGTAAAGGCGTTTACCCGTACGAGTACATGACCCATATAAACAAGTTTTTCGAAACCCAACTTCCACCACAGACGGCATTCTACAGTACGCTAAGAAGAGAGAACATAACGGACGATGATTACGTCCACGCTCAAAACGTGTGGGAATCGTTTGACTGCAATACGTTAGGCGATTACCACGATCTTTATCTTCTTAGCGACGTATTATTGTTGGCAGACGTCTTTGAAAATTTCCGAAGTACGTCTATGCAATATTACGGTTTGGACCCCTGTCACTTTTACTCCACCCCCCATTTCACGTGGAATGCCATGTTAAAATTTACCCGACAAAAATTGGAACTGTTGACCGACATAGATATGCATCTGTTTGTCGAAAAAGGAACACGAGGTGGTGTAGCCATGATATCAAACAGGTACGCCAAGGCGAACAATCCCAACATTCCAGATCAGTATGACCCATCCGAACCCACATCCTGGGTTCAATATTACGATTGCAACAACCTTTACGGGACAGCCATGGTTGAGCCCTTGCCACACGCTAATTTTAGGTGGTTGAGTACTGAAGAGATTGACAATCTCGATATTAACAGCGTTTGCGATCGTGGTGAAAAGGGCTACATCTTAGAAGTGGATCTTGAGTATCCACAAGAATTGCACGATCGTCACAAGGATTACCCTCTTGCACCAGAACGATTAGTACCAACCGATGATATGCTGTCCCCCTATTTGAAGGACATAAAGAGATGTCCCGTAAAAAAATTAATGACTACATTGTACGACAAACAAAAATACGTTTTACATTACAGAAACCTAAAGTTGTACACTCGACTAGGACTGAAAGTGAAAAACATTCACAGAGTTCTGGAATTCTCCCAGTCGCCTTGGTTGAAACCGTACATCGACTTCAATACTGAAAAGCGTGCACAAGCACGAAACAGTTTTGAAAAGGACTTTTTTAAGTTGATGAACAACGCGGTGTACGGTAAGTCCTTAGAAAACGTACGAAACAGAATAGACTTCCAACTGGTCACTAACGAACGTAAATTGGATAAGGTGATTGCAAAACCGAGAGTTAAGGCTTGGTACATCTATAACAAGGATGTCGTTGGGGTAAGTCTAAAGAAAACGGAGATATTCCTTAATCGTCCGATCTACATCGGATTTACCGTATTGGACATTAGCAAAATGATCATGTACGAATTCCACTATGACTACATGGTGGAAAAGTACGGTCATAATATAAATCTTCTAATGACCGATACGGACAGTCTGATGTATCATATCGTGACCGATAACGTTTACAACGATATTCTTCACGATATCGATCGGTTCGATACTTCAGATTACCCTCGCGATCACGCATGTTTTAGTAATACCAATAAGAAAAAACTTGGTAAATTCAAAGACGAAATGAATGGAAAAGCTATTCGTGAATTTGTCGGACTTCGTGCTAAGATGTATAGCATTCTCGAATTCGACAAGAAAGAGAAGAATGTAGCAAAGGGTATTCCTAGAGTATCCATTGCAAAGGATCTTAGACACGATCTGTACAAAAAAAGTCTTTTTAATGATTCCGTTACGTATACAAGCGCGTACGGAATCATAAGCACTTTGCACAATATATTTTCCATTAACAAGTCAAAGAAATCGCTTTCACCTTACGACGATAAACGTTACATATTAGAAAATAAAATCAACACAGTTCCATACGGACATTACAGTATAAACAAAAAGAAACGTAAACTCCCACCCAACAATAACGACAACACTCCGCAAAAAAGACCAAGAACCGTAAACGAAGTGCTCATAGCCCACGGTCATGACTATTGTAGACCAAGAACCGTAAACGAAACCCTAATAGCCCACGATCATGACTATTGTTAATTTTTTTTATCATGAGGATATATATTGCCTTTCTTTTATTTAAAATAAAACCATTATGTAATAAATTATTGTAAGTGAAAAAAAAATTATATGTAAAAAATATGAAATAAAGTATATTTCTAATAATATAAATGACTTTTTAAAATTATTACATAAATCACTTTTTTCAAAAAAATTTAATGTAAAAAAATATGAAATAAAGTGTATATCTAATAATATAAAAACAAACACACACGAAATACGGTCAGTACAACAATGAACGTCAAGGCGTCAATAGCTAAAGAGCTCCATCGACAGGCGCGTCGAAACTACCCCACAAGACGCGTTGAACTTAAAGGTATTTCAGACCTATATCAAGCTGACCTTGTTGAGATGATACCGTATGCTAAATCGAACAAAGGTTATCGTTACATACTGACGATGATAAATTGTTTTTCTAAACTAGCATTTGCCGTACCGATTAAAACCAAAACCGGTACGGAGATCGCTAAAGCCCTCAAACCCATATTGGATAAACAGAAGATGCGACATTTTCAAACCGATTTGGGTAAAGAGTTTTACAATCCGTCGGTTAAACGACTATTACAGTCGTACAATATAAATCGCTATTCCACACATTCGGATAAAAAAGCGTCGATAGTCGAACGGTTTAATCGAACACTGAAAACGATGATGTGGAGAAAATTTACCGAACAAGGAACCTACAGGTGGTTAGAATTACTACCGAAATTGATCGCAAAATACAACAACACCAGTCACCGCACTATGGGAATGAAACCGAAAGATGTAAATAAGCGAAACCAAGCCGCTGTTTTACAGCGGTTAAATACGGTACTCTATCGAAAACCTACTTTACCGAAATACAATGTCGGCGATCGAGTGCGTATAAGCAAATTTAAAAAGACATTCGCCAAAGGATATCTACCGAATTGGACGAATGAAATATTTATCGTACATAAGGTACATGATAATACGCGTCCGTGTACTTACACGTTGATCGATGTTCACGGTGAGGTGGTGAGCGGTAAATTTTACGCTGAAGAGCTCACTAAAACTAACGTTACAAATAATGTTTATTTAGTCGAGAAAGTCTTACGAAGAAAAGGCGATAGGCTATTTGTAAAGTGGCAAGGGTTCGATGGAAAACACAACAGTTGGATACATAAGGCGGATTTGGTGTAGTGAATCGATCAGTCATAAACATGAAGTTGGAACGTCAACAGGTCGGTAATATTACGCTAGAAAACTTCGACGAATATACAGGAGCCGGGTGTGGAGAAGGAAAAAGGACTCGTCATGGACCTCTTCTACCGAATACAATCAGATGTATTATCTGTGGACCGTCTAATTGCGGAAAAACAAATGTCCTATTCAACTTGCTGTTCTCACCGGACGGTTTACGATTCAGAAATATTTACGTGTTTTCTAAATCGCTGTACCAACCGAAATATAAGTTTCTAGAAAAAGTCATGACTGGTGTCCCGGAGATCGGCTTTTTTGCATACTCAGAAAACGATCATGTGATGGCACCCGACGAAGCGGAACCGAACTCGATAATGATTTTCGACGATGTAGCTTGCGAAAAGCAACATAATATTCGCAAGTACTTTGCGATGGGGCGACACAACAACATAGATAGCTTTTATTTGACACAGACATATTCCAGTGTCGGGAAGCACCTTGTACGGGACAACGCAAATCTCCTTCTTATATTCAAACAAGACGATCTAAACTTACGTCACATATATCAAGATCATGTAAATACCGATATGAAATTCGATCGGTTTAAAAGTCTGTGTGGTGTTGCATGGAGAAAACCTCATGGATTTTTGGTTGTGGATAAGGAGAGCGATATCGACGGTGGACGATATAGAGTAGGCTTTGATGTTTTTGTAAAAGAGATCAGTTGATAGTCGGTAACAATGGCAAGCATACACACCTACGAGGACGGAACACCGTACGCTAACGCGATACGTTTTAGGCAAAAACCGCAAAACAACTTGTGTTCCAAATATTTTAGCGACCGTCAGAAGTTTTGCGGTAACTACGTCTGTCGTAAAGTGAACTACTGTGAAAATAAAGACCGACGATGTTGGCGACATGTAAAAAGAATGAATCGTGACTATCCGTTGGTCGTTCTGTTGATGATTACTAGTGAAGGTACGATTTTCAATAAGCGTATATGGTTAAAATTTTTAGAAGAATGTGACAAATACGAGATGCCAATTGAACTGGTGATATACGATAAAAACATGTTCAACACCACAATTCGACACGGATGGAACTTTATTTCAAGATTTAGACCCTCTCCGCTCGTGTACAAAAAGCCTTTATTGGAACTTCGAAACCGACATGCATCTATGGACTACACAAACGTTTACATGCACATGTTGGAATACGGTAGTCGTCTAGAAGGAGCGAGATGCTGTATAGTGATCACGGAACGAACTATTCCGATCAGGTCGCCAAAAACGTTGTACCGCTTAGCGTTATCATACGGTAGAAAATGTTTTGTGGACACGGCTTACGGAGTACAATTTACCGACGACGTACCGGAAACATTACCGATAAGACGAGGAGGATTACCGTTCGACATCGTGAACAACAGGGCGCAGGCGCTCTTTTCTGGCGAATTTCTAAACGAAGCGCTACCTACGTTGCGATTATACGCCGATTCGTTCGGATTGAGGTACAACGAACGACGCGAACTGTTTGAAATCCAAAACGAAGATCTGCTGCGAAAATGGTGCGAATATGCAGGAGCGAAACCGGACGAATTTTGGTTGTTGAATAGCTATCTGTTGCATTTACATTCGGAAGGTGACCGTCATCCGATCAGACGACTTTCCACACGGTACTTGACAAAGGTACCACAACGCGATCACTCAACGGTTGTGGATATTCCGCTGTGGGTTGGAAATGTAAAAAGGGCTGCTGTCTTTAAAGACACAAGCACGAAACTCATGATACCGTCTATCGATCAGGGTGTGACACAATATTACCGCGAATTGTGCAATACCAATCGTCGTCTGACAAGAATGAATGTTTCGTTAATCGATGTTATACGTTTTCTACGCAGAACCAAAAAACATGCAGTGTTCTTTAGATCGGTGGAACTAGGATGGTGATGTGATCGACTGTTTTCCGATCATTCGTAACCACGATGTCGAACAAGAACGAGGTCGATATGCCATCCTCGTCGTCGTCTGCGAAGTTGGTAATGGAAATCGATAGAATACGAGATTCGATTAAACGAAAACATCGCGCTATTACGCAAGGAATAACAGAATCGGAACAAGATATTGAAAAGCAATTTAAGCCTATTGTCGAACCGCTCCGAGAACTTAATCAATCGTTTAAACAAAAGTACGATGTTAAAAAAGAACAAGAAGAGAATGCAAAGGAGGAGGTGGAAGAGACACCAACGGTTATGAGAAGACTCTTTAAAACGCCGACGTCGGAAAAACAGTTCGTGAAACCTGTAGACCCGTCGACACCGAAAACGATGGGGTTTCGTGCAAAACATTTCTTGGATCTTACCGTAACGGATAAAGGTAAAAAAATAGACAACGTCTACGGAGTTAAAAACATTGACGATCAATGGATGATCGGAACAAAACCACTCCAGTTCAAAGGAAATAAAATAGTTATCGACAACAAGACGTATAGCGGTTCCAAAGGTTTATATCAATTGATTTTTTTGAATGAGCCTGTAGATTATACAACCAAAGATTTAAATAACTATAAGAAAATATTAGAAACTACTGAGGCGCATAAAAGTCAAAATACCGGTCGCATAATTTCCAGTCGATCGTTAAAGTACAAGAATATTATCAAAAGACTGTTTCCTCGTACGCATCTTTCGTCGGAAAGCGGTCATGACGACGAAAGTCCAATAACTGGATCGGGTCTGTTGATGAGAGCGAAGAAAACGGTTAGACCGGATTACGTTTACTGGGACGATCCGAATGAACTGTGCGATAGACTGCGACTTTTATTGGCTTCGAAACGTGCGGGTCATACCGGTCATAATAACGAAATAGTTTCAATCGTAGAAGAACTGCAAGAAAGCGGATACATAAAGGAAGGTAGTAAAGGGAACCTTTTATTTTAAACAGTCTGAAGATGAGTATCGACAAGTTCGGACGTTCTCGCGTTGGGAGTGCAACCGCCCAACCACCACCAACTCGGATTGTTGAAACGTTTGACAAAACCGCCGATGGAGATTTCGATATCAAAAAAAGACGTTTGTGCAACGTCGGACCGCCTGTTGAAGATGATGATGGTGCAACAATCGGTCACGTTAAGAAAATGTTCGTAAAGCAAAGCGAGTTGAATAATAAATACTTACCGACGGTTTCACCGATGGACAACAACGCACTCTCCTTTTCAAAGAGGCGATTGTGCGATATCGCCGATCCAATTGTAAAAACAGACGCCGTAACTGTCGACTATTTACGGAAAAACCTTTTCGGTACAAATGAGAGAATTAACGCGAGAGGGTGCGTTATCGCAAATGCTGGTGCACCAATTAATAGCACAGATCTCACTACAAAGTCATACGTAGACAAATTGACAAATGGGATTTTAACGATTAAAAACGGTGTTGTGGATATCCAAAATAAGCGAATATGTAGAGTCGGTGATCCTGTCGAAAAGACGGACGTCGTTACTGTCAACTATTTAAAAAAAAAACTTTTCGATGAAAAGCAAATAATTAATTTGCTTTTAACACGCGTACTATTTAATTTTTACAAATTTGTATTAAACATTAATGACAGCGCTAACAGAAACTTAAATCAAATATCGCTTATGCGTATATTAACCGCTGACAATCATCACCAAAGCGATTCTGCAAACACAGATCTAAATAGTAAAGATACAAAGGAGAATGAGGATGCGACAAAAAATATGGTGCGTCCTCCAATCGCTGATAAGACAATGAAGAATGATGATGTGAATAAAAATACGATACGTCTCCCGGTTTCGGAGGACGAGGATGTGACAAAAAAATATGGTGCGTCCTCCGATCACTGATAAGACATTGAAGAATGAGGATGTGAATAAAAATATGATACGTCCCCCGGTCTCGGATGATGTGAATAAAAATATGGTATGATTGTCGAACATGGATCCAATGTAAGATGGTAGAATGTTGTAAACAAGTTCATTGTCTATCCGACATGGCAAGAGTGAGGAGGTCAAAATGTTCTCCCGTTCAAAAGGATAAGGTGAGAAGATCTAAACGAATAGCCAGTCTTAAACGAGGCGGTGGACTGTTAACAACTCTAACAGCAGGAGCTGCAGGAGCGTTAGGATCCTATATCGGTGATAAAGCATTAAAAGGTGTCAAAAAGGTGGTGGGTACGGTCGTAAACAAAGGGGTCGATTTATTACCGATAGAGTTACATATTCCGGGTTATCAGTACTGCGGACCTGGAACGAATTTAAAAAAACGATTAAAGAGAGGCGATCCCGGTGTAAACAAGTTGGACGCCGCTTGTAAAGAACACGATATCGCATACGCAACGTACAGCGACAACGAAAGAAGAGCGGCAGCAGATCGTAAATTAGCCGATAGCGCTTGGGAAAGAGTTAAAGCTAAGGATTCGAGTATCGCGGAAAAAGCTACGGCATTGGCGGTTACAAACGCGATGAAATTAAAAGCAAAGTTCGGCGGTGGAAGAGTACGAAGACGAAGAAGACGAACAAAAAGGAATAATATAAAACGCCTTGTCGAAATGATGAAACGAAAAGCCGACGCTGCAGGGCAGGGATTATACCTTAAGCCCTACCCTTTGACCGGATCGGGGATGGGCGGTAAAAAAAAACGTCGTCGCCGTCGTCGTCGTCTCCAATAAAGGGAATACCAGTGCGACCGCTATCAAACATAGAACTAATGTGGTACGCGAGAAGACTAAATATAACCGATTTTCGAGGGGTCTTCATGTTGGACGCATTACCTACACAGCCGAAGATTAACGAAACTGCGATAGTTAATCTTGACCGCAGTACTGGTCATGGAACACATTGGGTATGTTATAGAAAACGTGGACGGATGGTGGACTATTTCGACAGTTTCGGTAATCTGCGTCCACCTAACGAATTGATACGTTATTTTCCACTCGATTCGATTATAAATTTCAATTATAACGCCAGACAGAGTATAAACACGGTTATCTGCGGTCATTTATGTCTTGAATTTCTCAGTCGTGATTCGTCAGCCTACAGGTAAACATGTTTTGCATAAGTGGAACTACGTCGTTCTTACACGCTACATTCTTTCCGCCATTGGATTTGTCTGATGGCGATTGGGAATTGGCGTTGATAAACTTAACCACATACAACTCGATTCCAAATGTCGAAGAGGGAATCAACAACACATTTACTGTTGTACCAAAGAAACCTCAAAAACCGATTAAGCTGACACTAGCGACCGGATCGTACGAAGTGGATGATATCGCCAAACGCTTGAGCGATGAACTCAAAGACAAAAGCAAAATAGATTTACTTATGCGTCCGAATAACAACACGTTAAAATGCGAACTTAAATGCAGCGCTGCCATCGATTTGACATCAACGGATAGTTTAGCACCGTTGTTGGGGTTCGAGAAAACTAATCTGACGGCGAATATATGGCACGAGTCATCGAAGCCAGTTGCCATTAACAACGTGAACACCGTACGGGTCGAATGCAACCTTATACGAGGCTCCTACACAAACGGATCAGAGGGACACGTGTTGCACGAATTCACGCTAAGCGTACCGCCAGGTTTCAAAATAATCGAATCGCCGAAGAATATAATCTATCTACCGGTGAATACGAAGAGCTTAGACGATATCGCTATAAAGTTTACCGATCAAGACGGAAAACCGATTAATTTTCGCGGTGAAACCGTTACGGTGAGATTGCATTTACAAAGGAAAACGAAGTAAAAAAGAAAGCCAATAGATGGGGTTAATATACAACAGCGTTGGTACTAGTAGCGAAACGACACGCAAACCGATCAGTCGACGTGCAAACACCAAAGCGTTAACATCGCGTAACGTGTTGTTTCTTCGTAAACTTGGTTTTACAGTTTTGGTGAACAGTAATGGCAGGAGCGAATATGTTGGACGTCGGTGAAAGTGTTTCGTTCGATAACACGATCACACAGTACGAATATCATACCCATCTACCGTACGCTTCGTCGACTTACAACAACAACGATGAAATCCGGATTCCGATACACCAACAAGATGTGTACACTTTACCGCATAAAAGCTATTTGATGGTCGAAGGTGCGTTAACTACTAAAGCAGGCGATAAAAAGGCAACGGAATCGTGGTTAACAAACAACGCGATACCGTTTCTCTTCGAAGAGATACGATACGAGATAAACGGTACGGAAATGTGTCGCGTACAAAAGCTAGGAATAACGACAACGATAAAGAATATTCTTTCGTTGCGTAAAAGCGAAGAAAATATTTTGGAAAATTTCGGGTGGAAGTTCAAAGCGTCGGATAAGTTCGATTTGGAAGAAAACACGGGAAGATTTTGCTTCTACGTACCGCTGCGTATGCTTATGGGTTTCGCCGAAGACTACAGACACATAATATTGAACGTCAAACAAGAATTGGTTTTGCTTAGATCTTCCAACGACGTGAACGCATTAGTGTCTTCAAAAGAGGCGCCTGATTCCAAGTTGAAAGTGACTAAGATAGCGTGGAAAATTCCGTATGTTCACGTTGCCGATACGATGCGATTGCATTTGTTGAAGGTAGTAGAACGAGATAGACCGTTAGCTATTGCTTTTCGTACATGGCAGATCCACGAATATCCGGCTCTACCACAAACAAACATACATTCATGGACGGTAAAAACATGTGCGCAAACGGAGAGACCAAGATACGTGATATTCGGTTTACAGACCGACAGAAAAGATAAAGCTACAAAATCATTGACGAACTTCGATATGTGCGAGTTGGTAAACGTTCGTCTGTATTTGAATTCGCAGTACTATCCGTACGACAATCTACAGGGAGATGTGAATATGATGTATGAAATGTTCGCCAGCTTTCGGTCCGGGTATTATAACAAACCGCAGGACGAATGTCCCGCTTACAGTTTGGCGGATTTCAAGACCAGTGTACCGTTAATAGTTATCGACTGTTCCCGTCAGAACGAATCGCTTAAAACAGGAACAGTAGATGTACGTATCGATTTCGATACTAAAAACAATATACCGGCCAACACGACTGCCTACTGTCTCATTATACATGATAGCATCGTCACGTACACTCCGCTCAGTGGAATAGTGAAAAAACGTATGTAATGCCGGTGGTATTTGAGATGGATCAATTAGGTGGTGGACGGGGAGAGGAAGGTAAAAAGCAAATATTAGCTACGTGGCGACAGTTTACGAAATGGTTGATAACATTTAGCATATTTAAAACGGGTATTGCAGTTGGAATAATCGTAACACTGTTACTGGGTGACTTTTCGCATGAATCTTGTACAACGATCAAACCGATACGGTGTAGAGTGACTTTTTCTACACAATCACCGGTTAACATACCGTTAGTATGGTGTAATTCATCGTCTGTGGAGGTGTTGTCCATTTTTTACAACACTACCGTATCACCACCATCATCTTCAAAAAACCTGTCTGCTGACGTAGTTAGCAACATCACTACATCGTTACCTTCAGCGAAGACGACAGTATTACCAAAGGTAAACATCGACAAAACCGCATTGAAGAGGAAAAACATAGTGAATGTAACGACATCATTACCTTCAGCGAGGACAACAGTGTTACCAAAGGTAAACGCTACCAAAATCTCATTACGTAACATGACGTTACATGCACATGGTGATGATGACTATGATGGTCCTCTAAACGAGGAAGAAGAAGATGTGGAGGGGGTAACCCCCACCACTTCTACTTTGAAAGTATAAAAAGGCTTAATCCGACTGCACGCATACAAATCAGTAGTTGTTGAGCATCCGTCATGGAAGGAAGTGGTGTATATTCGCCAGACGACGTTCAATCGTTTCTATTCATGAACGATTCTTTGCATAACATCAATCACCATCCTGAAGTTACGAAACCGACTGAGAAGGAGGTTAAATCGAAACCAACGAAGATCCGCAAAAGGAGAAATCCGCGTAAAAAATCTTATGATAAACCTTCTTCAGTTGAACACACGATCACAAAGACCAAGTCCAATAAGAAGCAGAAGAAGAAGGACAAAAAGAAGGCGGATAAGGGGAACGAAGGGATATCCCCCACCAACATTGTGATTTCATAGACATCGTTGGTGGTTACATATCGCCATCCTCATACACGGATGAGCGATCGTCATGGAAGGAGTTATCGAGTATCACGGCTTTCTCGGCAAACGAGGTGAGTTTATAGTTAAAGAACTTGCTGTTGTCGGTGATGGAAACTATATGATTCTTCACTTTCGATCACCGTACCCAAAGTGTGAGTTGACATCTAAATACAAACGGATGGTCGGATGGTTGGAGAGGAATTTTCACAAAATCGATTGGAATTACGGCGAAGTCGTATACAACGACGATATCATGAAGGCGTTATGTTCGCAGTTTGCCACAATACACACCAAAGGGTTGGAGAAAGTGGAATTTTTGCGACAGTTTCATAACGATGTTCGTCAGATACCGGACGGCGCACCGAAACCTAATTCAAATTATATCGTAAATTGTCCGTACCACACGCACAAGGAGAGTGGAAAATGTGCGTTACAAACCGGTTGTTTCTACATGGAGTGGTTGAAGATGTGTAAAAAGCCGTTGGATCTGGTGAGAGAAGCCGATCGATTGCGATCGTTTGCGAACACAAACGCGGAAAACAAAGAGGAATTGGCAAAAAACGGTTATTACTATTCCTTCAACGAATTGTGTGTAAAATGTTGTTGGTGTAACGAAAGGATGGATGTGCATCACCACTCAACTCGTTGTCAAAACTGCATCAAGGAAAACGTACCGCTTTCGTTTGAACATGTTGTTCCACGTCGAATACCGCTGTAGAGCTCAGTCTGCTGCAAGATGTTGATGAAAAAAATAAAAAAATAAATAAAAAAAAAATTAAAAAAAATTTAAAAAAAATATAAAAAAAGATTCGAGTGTTTTACAGTAGGCCTATTGGGGAGAGATTTCACTCATGTAAAAAAAAAATCTCAACGCGCCACGGTTGCTACCTCGTGGGTGGTGTGGAAACGTAACCGTTTTTTTTTAAATTTAAAATAACAAGCGGGAAATAACAGGAAGTACAGGGTCCATAGCACTGATAAGGTATATATATTTGTCGCTCTGCTCACTACATCATTCATTTCACAACACAGCTGCACATCAGACGAACATGGGTGAGAGAACATCGACATCATTCGAACTTGCTAAAGCAAGAGTTGTTACCAGTATTAGAAACTTGGTGCGTAGTATCTCAAGTGTGAAGGGTGCAGATGTACCCTTTTTAGAATCGCTTAGTGAGGCATTAAGAAATGTGAAATGTGCAGTAGAACGAGGTGTTATACGGGATGAAGATTTGACCAGTACACTGCGATGTAAAATATGTCTGATTGCACGTGTAGGAGCAACGATACTACCGTGTGGTCACACATTCTGCATAGATTGTGTACGGTATTTAATACAACACAACCTTCCATGTGGGATGTGTAGACAAGCGGTGACTGGCTATATAAAAATCTATTTCAACTAGTCACCTCATCGTCTTTCCCAAACTGTCCTTTTCAGGACAACAACACCTTACACAAACAACACAAAATTACACGTGTAGCCAAAAAAAAAACACTTTAAACCCCCATACAATAAATTGTAACTAATTATTGTTTTTTTTAATTTAAAAAAAAACGATATTTATTTACATTTATTGAATGTAGTGGTTCCAAGGCCCGTGACACGATATGATATTGGATTTATCCACTATCAATTGTGTTACAAACGGTGAGGAGAGTGTTTTATAGTAAACCTATTTTTTCCCCTTAAAAAACCTTCCGATGTGTAATTCCATCCGCAGTTTAGCGATGGACGTTGACATAGCCGCATCGGTGTGGACGATTAGATTTTTTCCAAATCGTCGCGTAAGAACGTTGCGTCATCTTATGAAACTTACAATTGCTGCGTTTCCTCACGCAACAAGTATTACCGCAGACATACACCGTTTCAATACGGTTAGAGTGGTTTTCAATTACGACGCCACTTACGCTGAACTTCACGACGGTTTACAAGAATATTTAGACAGTTTAAAAATAGATACTGTAGACGGATTGTGTAGACATTATATTCACTATAGTGACGATCCAATATAGCAGCGATGAAAACGTTTAGCGATTCGGTAAACGAATTGAGGTTTATTGCATCGTATATTTGCAAATATTGTTTTATGATGCTTACCACCCACTACGATGTTAATGATGAAATACATGCTTTCGATTGTAAGAAATTCGACTACTGCGGTCGTGGTCTACCAGAATACTTATGTTCGTGCGAATTGATTATTGAAAACGTGAAAAGAATGCACGCTATGGTACGTGCAAATAAATACGAAGTGTTATGGGAAAGTCCGTTCGCCTGTACAGTTATCGATCGTAACGAACTCTATCGGTTGTTTTGCAAAATTGTCGTGGAAATAGGGGGTAAGAAGGTAAATAACACTTGCAATTGCCATTCGAGTGTGAGCACTGCGAATGTTAAGATGGACACCGTAGCGTTTATTAACATTTTCAACGATGAATATTGTTTTCTAAAGAAGATACCGTTCAGGAGGTTGACCGATCTTGATATCGGTGTTAGCTACGTACTGTTGGAAATGAGAAAGATATTTACTCAATACGGCGAACTCCGTATTTGCGTAATATTGTTCGACAGCGAATCGGATGAACCGGACAGCTTTCAAACCTTATTACCAAAGACGTATACAAACAGATTTACCGACGATGAATTGAACGTTGTAAAAAATCATTCGATGAAATTAACTTATTATGGAAAGAAAAAACTCGCCAACGGTGACGTTGACGAGTTCAACGAGGATATAAAAATCAGTTTGTAAAATTTTGCACGAGTGTTTGTAGGCCTATTGGGGAGAGATATCACTCGCATAAAAAAAATCTCAACGCGCTGCAGTTGCTACCTCTTGGGTGGTGTGGAAACGCAACTCAAACAAATGTATTTTTTTTTTGGTGGTGGTAAATGTTTGTTTATTTGTGATTACTGTTTTATAAGGAAAATATAATTTTTAATTGGCACGTGGGATTATTTATCGTGACGATAACAATAAAAAAAAAATATTTATAGCGTTGATAAGAAATAAAAATAATTTATGGCTTTGATAAGAAAAATAATTGACTCAACCAGATGTTGTTAAGCAATTAAAATAAATATTGATAAGAATAATTTATGGCCTTGATAAAAAAAAATAATTGGTTCAATTCGTGGAATTAATTATCGTGACGATAATTTTAATTGGCACGTGGGATTAATTATCATGACGATAACAATAAAAAATTATTTATAGCGTTGATAAGAAATAATTGGCTCGTCCGGATGTGATTAGTAGATAAGAACTTAAAATAAAAATAATTGGCTCAACCAGATGCTGTTAAGCAATTAAAATAAATATTGATAAGAATAATTTATGACTTTGATAAAAAAAATAATTGGTTCAATTCGTGGAATTAATTATCGTGACGATAATTTTAATTGACACGTGGGATTATTTATCGTGACGATAACAATAAAAAATTATTTATAGCGTTGATAAGAAATAATTGGCTCGACCGGATGTGATTAGTAGATAAGAACTTAAAATAAAAATAATTGGCTCAACCAGATGTTGTTAAGCAATTAAAATAAATATTAATTGTCGATTCTTGGAATACCGATTGCGGATGTTGATAAGCAGATGTGTGGGTATAAATAGCCATTTGTAATCGCCGTAGTCTCATTCTACAGCTAACTCTTGGACAAACAACATCATCATGACTGACGGTAACAGAAAAGATTTTATTCATCATTTGAATAAGCGACTTGTTGCTACCAACTTCGAAACAAAAAGCATTGGTGATCTCACTATCGGTAAACCTTATGAAATTGTATGGTTAAGGAAAATCGCTACACGTTATGGGAAGAGCATAGTATGTCGTTTACGAGATGGTGAAGAAGAACAACCATTTAACGTTTATTTACCAAGACGTTTTACCGAAATGCTTAATGAGGATGAATTAGAAAAAATGGTATCTATGAAATTAAAACTCGTATATAAAGGACTAATTGGTAAAGCTTTCGATGTAGCATTCGAGTAATACCAGGTAGCTATTTATACTGTCCTTTTCAGGACAACAACACATTAAACAAACAACACAAAATTACACATACATACACAAAACAAAAAACACTTTAAACCCCCATCAATAAATTTGTAACTAATTATTGTTTTTTAAAAAATGTTTTCTTTTAAAGTAAACAAGATAGAAAACGATATTTAGTTACGTTTATTGAATGTAGTGGTTCCAAGGCCCGCGACACGATCTGGTAATAGATTTATCTACTATCGGATTTTGTTGCAAATGGTGAGGAGAGTGTTTTACAATAAATTGAAAAATTGTAGCTTCAAATCATACAAAATGCACTTGTCAGGATATCACCATACCTATCAGATGATTTTTTTTTGAATTGTGGAGGGGAGGATGTGACATTCTGATTCGTTGATAGTAGGGTGTGGTAGTTGTGGTGGTGGGGAGGAGCTTATAAATACAGTGTAACTGAGTGAAGCAGTTTATTCGTTGAGAAACGTTCGAGTTGTAAACATGATTCAGTTTAGTGAAGAAGATGTACGCGTGCGCGTTGGTGACCAACAACTGACGACTATGTGTTTTAAATTAAAACACAGTTACGTATATATTGTCGATTTATCTGATTATGATTTTGATAAAAACGGTGATAACTTGACCATAAGAGTGGTTTTCAATGATGATGATTTTGGATATGGACGAAAATATTATTGTGAATTTGAATGCGGTGAACAAGCTATCGCACTTATTCACAGCAAAGAAGTACTGTTTTCTGGATTCTACGGTGACGACGGTAACGTAAAGGCGTTCAAATTAAATCGTTCGTCGAATATGAAGTTGAATGCGTCCGTGTTAAAAAATCTCAATACGTCGCATCGAAAAAATAACGTACTCGCTGTAAACGTGTTTGCTGCAAACGAAAGAAGAAGAGTAACAGCTAATGTAGCGACGGACGGAGGACTTTTCTTCAGAGGTCGTGATGAGGTAGATTGTTCTGCCGATGGTTGTGACGATGATACCCAACCGCTGTTGGTGGCGTACGACACAAATGAAAATTCAGAATTCGATTACGTTAAAACCAATCGATATATGAAAGGACGTCACATCGCTTCTCTTTATTTTATTTTATACAAGAATACGAAACGCAAAGAAGAGTATAAAGAAAACCGTCAACGAATTTTTTAATTTCTACGATGTTTAAATAAGTTCTTTTAAGGACTACAACATAAATTAGAGTTATCTTGGGATTTTTTTTTGTTTAACATAGATGTTCTTTCTTGGAAAGAAGTATCATGAAGACGTTTCTTAAGATATATATATAGTCGAGTGTTTTGTAGGCCTACTGGGGAGAGATATCACTCTAAAAAAAAAAATCTCAACGCACCGCGGTTGCTACCTCTGGGGTGGTGTGGAAATGCAACAACACTCTAAACCCCCATACAGTAATGTAAAACTATTTTTTAGAAATAAAATTTAGTCGATCGGCATTACTGGATGAAGGTTCCAAGGCCTGCGGTGTACCTCTACGTCACTCCGCTGACGCACGCACGCAAACACAGCCGCCACCGCCTCCCGGTGCACGATCCACGACGAGAACCTCTCTCCGTCGCGGTAACGCCTCCCGACGCCATCGCCTGGACGACCAGGATCATCCTCGAGGTACGTCTATATTCACTTGTGTGTATATGTATGTGTGTGCGCGTGTGTGTGTGCGTGTGTGTTTGTGTGTCGCAGCAGACATCGCCGCCACCGCCTCCCGGTGCACGATTCACGACGAGAACCTGTAACGCCTCCCGACGCCATCGCCTGGACGACCAGGATCATCCTCGAGGTACGTCTATATTCACTTGTGTGTATATATATGTATGTGTGTGCGTGTGTGTTTGTGTGTCGCAGCAGACATCGCCGCCACCGCCTCCCGGTGCACGATCTACGACGAGAACCTCTCTCCTTCGAGGTTACGCCTCCCGACGTCATCGCCTGGACGACCAGGATCATCCTCGAGGTACGTCTATATTCACTTGTGTGTATATTTATGTATGTGTGTGCGCGTGTGTGTGTGTGCATGTGTGTTTGTGTGTGTGTGTGTGTGTGTGTGTGTACAGACTGATGTTACGTTAAAATTCACAGCTTACGTAGAACATTTTTCACTCATTACATCAGGGAGTCACCGCAGCCGATTGGTTTAAGGCGTCAGTCGGTCGCGTCCCGTCATGACCGGGTTCGAATCCTCTAGCCGACAGAATTTTTTTCACTTTAAATATTATTTATTTAATTCAAATCGACCGCCACACAACAGTGATACCAACCTTTGAAATATTTCTTCAATATATAAACATGTCAACAAAAAATAAATCAAGTTGGTAACACTGACTCACTATCGACATAAAATAAATCAAGTTGGCAACACTGACGGGGTACCGGCGTCAATGACGTCACAATCCAAGATGGCTGACCACAGCCATCTTGAATTAGTGACGTCAGAAGTGACGTTTCCAAGATGGCGGACGGCCGCCATCTTGGAATCCAAGATGGCGGACAGTCGCCATCTTGGAATGACGTCATTTTTGACGCCGTACCACCATTTCCGTACTACTAATATTGAAAGTAACTTCTCCACTAGAAAAAGGTGAGATAGTAATTAAATATGAAGAATTAGATAATCAGTCTAGTTAAGAATGTAAAAAGTTATAAAAATCTAATAATAGTAAGAAACCTTCCACATCAGGTAAAGGACAATAACCAATGATGACGGTATTAATGATCACAAATGAAAAAATCTGACAACAGAGTTGCAGGACTTTCTCGTCACGCGGCTAAATCCTTGTTCCGGAAAAGTCCTACAAACCTAGGTTGCCAAAATGCGGGTTGCTTCTGATACAAAGCTTACACACACAAACTTAATTAAAACATTCATAATTTTATTTAAAATAATATTTTTTTAAAATTTAATTCAATTATTCAAACTAAAGTGCGCGCGCATACCGTATTTAATTTGCACGAGCGTGGTGGTACTAGCATTGACGGTCGGCACTAACTAAACTAATGTAATTTCACTACATACATAGAACAAAATTTGCTTGTACAGTTTGAAACTGGTATAACCGCGTAACTTAATGCACCAGGTAATGAGTCAACCGGGCAGTCGAGTTCGAGACCTTGCCAGACCGAGTTACTTTTTTTACACTTTAAATATTATTCATATATTTAATTCTATAACTCACCTGTAACGCCACAACGTAGCAGATTGCTACAACAGTATATTTGGGGTGGAGTTGCGATTTTGCAGAAAAGTGTGTTTGCAGATATTGTTAATCTTTAATTGTTAACAAATGCGCCCAAGAAAAATATGATTTTAATCAGGCAAAATTTCTAGGTAATGAGGGGGACCTTGTTCTACAGGCTCACCTCCTTGACCTTTTAAATTGAAAGTTTAATGGCATCAATGCCCCATACATATAACTAATCTGATCAAGTTTGATCAAAATCGGTCGAGTAGTTCTGGAAATATAAGGTGATTTAAAGATCAACACTGAACATACACATGTACATACATTTGATTAACATCTGCATAACTTTCCCTTCTAGAGCTACAGTGCTACACAGTGCTACTCTAGATGGAAAGTAAAAGACATGGATGAGACAAGGAGATACAAAAAGTATACAGACAGTAAAATGTTTAAAAAAGTTTTGAAACAGAATAATCAAATGTAAAACATAACCAGGAGTAGAAGCTAAATATGATTACAATTCGATATTGATTAAACTTTCAAGTAACAAAAAACTAATAATAAAGTAAAAATTAAAAATCGATTCAGGTCAAGAAGTTACCATACAAGTAATTCGTAAAAAAACGAACGGTTAATTTGAAAAAGGAAATAATTAAAACTTAAGGTAAGTTGGTAGAAAACCTTCTATATAATGAATATTTGTTAGAAGTGATGATTGAACACAGAAAGTATAAAAATGCAAAGCAAAATAATGAAGGAAGGAGATTATATCAACATAAATGTAATTAGTAAAGTAGTTAGTAACAAAAGAAGTCTGGTTAAAATAATATTTGTAATGAACTAGGGAAAAATATAATTACTAGAAAGATAGATAGATGTAAGAAAAAAACTGGGAAATGAAGCCAAAATATATTATTATCAGAGATACAGAAGGAAAACTTTTAATTCGCAGAAACAAAGAGAATTACGATGAAAAATATGGTGATTTCAGAGGTGACTCAAAACTACAATCTGAATATAACTAAGCTTAGAGATACATACAATAATAAAACTTTAGAAACTGAATATACGAACTGAATTACTATGCGAATTAAGCGAAAGTATGCTGCATACTATAATATGTATAATATATTTCCAACTAATTGGATATTTTCGTTATATTTTAGAAAATCCCCAACTATTTCCTTTCAGAGCAAGTTAAGAGCAAGTTTTTTTATTGATTAAAAAACAGAAAATACTGCACAACTATCATTTCTTTGATTAGAATACATAATCCCGTAATAGAAAAACACCAATAAGCAACTGCGTTGTAATATTAATTATATTACTTTTACAAGCTTAAAATCTATAACCTTTTTCCCAGAAACAATGATCCTATAGCATATATGTTTGAAGGAAGTTTTACATTTTTTAAAGCCTTATAACTGCAGTTGTTAACTCCCTATTTGACTATTGATGCTAAGGATATCTGATTAACTGTTATTTCCTTGGAGTAAATGAAAATTCACAGAACATCTATTTTAGAATTATGTCAACTAATTTCATTTTTATAAAAAAAATCCATCCCCTGCAATATTAGCGTTTCAAGTTTTATTATTAAGCAGCTATATTCCGTCAAATGGACTTATTTACGACAAAAATAAAATGATAATACTGATAAACATCAGTAAGTATATTATCTACAGTTTTAATACAATTAACCTTCTGGCATTACAGTATTCGTAACGAATTTACTCTATTTCTAGAATAAATATCATTATTAATACAAAGCATTAGTATTTATTAAATACTAGTTCAATTTAACGGTATTTGTTTAACATCTGAGTAATATTTATACTCTCTTCTCTTCGTAGAAGTCTAATTCAAATAAATATAATGAAGTCATAAAGTTGGATTTTTTTACTTTTTAATCCGAGCATAAAGAATTTCTTAAAAATTATATAAATAATAAGAAGAAATTAATAATTAAAAAAAAATTAAAGATACCTTTAAGTAAAAAATAAACAATAGAAATATTTAAAAAGTATTAAAATTTGCTGAAGATTTTTTCTTTTTTAAAATCAAAAATATTTTACTTTATACATTGATCAATTAAAGCAATGAATGACCTTTAAAAATAGAGAAATTCAGTTAGAAAATAATTATGAATGAAATAGAACGAAAAGCATGATAATTGAGAACGTAATATTACATATTAGGTTAGGAGAACATACTTTACTGTAAAGAAGACAGTTAAGTTTATTATAGACAATAAAATTACTAAAAATGGGTAACAAAAAATTATTCAAACCGAATAGGACAAAATTATTATTAGGACAACTAAAAAAATAATTTGTAGGACATTAGCAAAGGACAAAGTTATTATTTTTTTCGGCATGAAATGCCAAAAAAATAATCGATGGATGAAGCCATTACTTCATGAAAATCCATTTTCTTTTGCAAGCAAAAATTTTACTTTCTTAAAATATTGGACTTGGAATTAGGGAATAGGAAAAAAGGTTTTTTTTAATAGAATTATTCTTTTACGTACGGATAAGTTGGTTCAGCTTATTCATGGCTTGTTCACGTATTGCATGACTTTTCGGCCATTAAAAATTGAATACTTAAAAGAGAATAAAATATATATATAAAAGGTGGAGAACAAATTTTAAGAAAGATTTTTCTAAAAATATTCATATATAGGTTGAGCTTAACAAATTCTTCAGTAAAGTTTTCTCTAAATCTAACACCCCTTTGATAGAGTTTAAAGTAAGAAAAACAAAGCTTTCAAAAACCCTTTTCTGCATTTTAGGTCTGGGGCCTACAATTTAAAATAATTGTAGACTTTCCTGATAGCTCAATATATGAAATATTAACTTTTAGATATTATTGAAAAATATTTAAATAGAAGAGAGATAGAGTAAAAGAATAAAAAATATATATTTCAATTTTAAGAGATGGAGATTGATTTTTTTTAATAAATTATTTTTGGATTATTTATTTATATGCATTTTAGGTAAAACATTTTCTTTAATAAAGCTTATTCTAATTTTCTTCAATGCCTGAAGAAAATTAAATTTTTTTTTTCGCGATATTTTGAAAAAAATTATATAAATGAAATAGTATGAATAGACCTGTGCATGTACAACACTCCCGCCTTCTCATTGACAGTGGTGCCGACATAACAATTACTACAAAATTGTCAGATTTATATGCCGGACCCTGAATATTCATTTAAATTGGATTTCATTAAAATGGGAATGGAATATCAATCGATTTGGTGAATCCTGAAAAATAAGGCCAAAAGTAGCGCAATGCACATAAATAAATGATTTTTTTTTGTTTAGATGAACTAGTTGGACCTAAAAAGTAACGATTTCCAAAAAAATCCGATATCCAATTTCTGACGATCACCTTACTCTCACCTTTGCTAACTTTATTCGCCAATAGTATAAAAAAAAAATATTATATTGAAATGTTTTCAAATCAGTCTAAAATATACTTTGGAAAAGGAATTAGGATAGACGACTCGTATATTTTTTCACGTATGGTTGACAAATATAATAATTACAGGAAGCGTAAAAGTTAAAATTGTTAGAGGAGACCAATGTTATAAAACATACAAATGAAATATGTAGTAAATAATATTTTGAGAGATAAAATAATTAAAACAACTAAATATGTATTCAACCAATAAAATAAAATTAAGGAAAAAGTCTTTATGTATTAGCCGGATTATTACGGCTGTATATTACAAACATAAGGTATTAAATCTTTTTGCTTTTTTAATTCTTATCTTAAAACAAATTTAAAGAAATAAACCTTTTAAATTAGTTTTTGCATTAGCTACAAAAAAAAAAATCAATAATAAATAAATCTGAAGTGTGGCAGGTTTCAAAGTTTTGTAAACTTGAATTGTTACATTAACAATTCAAGTTTCATAATATGACAGTTAATACAAAAAGTTTCAAAAGATACGTAAAATCGTGAACAATACATTAACCAATATAAGTTTAATATATACAAGTTTAACCAAATATTACGTGTAAATTATACATAAAGATACTAAAATAATCATTTAAATGTTTATTGACGAAAGAAAAATACGAATTTATTACATATTTTTTCAAATATTCGATTTAATAATATTAATAATAGAACTAATTCTAAACACAAACAATTTTATATTTTTTATTGTTACTGATGATTTCCAATTAATCAGACAGATATTTTAAAGAGGAATATTTGGTAATATAATTCAAAACTTTGATAAATTATAGTAAACTAATGTATATATTAGAAAGTTTCTTAAGCGGATGAAACTTTAGCAATCCTTCATTTTTCATTTCATTCTTTTAAAATGAATTCTGGTATTATCAATCAATTCCTTAACTTCTTTCATACTAGCACTTATATATGTATGTGTTATAACATTCTTTCAGTTTTATTACAATTAATACAATGCATTTTACGTAGAAATAATAAAAGATTATCTAAATCTTATTTCATACTCGTATATTGGTACTGATGACAAAGTTTTTATATTTACTTTTATTATTTTTACTTGTGATTTATTTGTAGTGCTAAGTATTGATCTTTACTTAGATCACATGTACAAGTGCTTTCCTATGAAAAAAATGAGAAAAAAAATGAGGGGTTTCGTCGGGGTCTTCTCTTTGCATGATTATCATGTATAAAATTTACTTATGATCCGCTATGAGGTACTGATTCTAAATACTAACAGATAGACAAAAAAAAATTATGTTGGAACGAAATACGTTGGTTACTGCATTAGACTCATCTTTAGGAATATTTATCTGAAACAGAGATAGAATTTAAACTAACTTATTCATCATCATCTTCCTCAAATATTCGTATTATAACAATTTATCTATCACTTTATTACATTTACAGTGACGTGAGTCTCAAGCAATAAAATTTAACTTCACATTTTCCTGAAAATGCTGAATCATTTTATTTTCATACACAGGATTTATGATGAAAAATAAGCTGCAGACATCCGTGTTTCAGAAAACCATCCCAATGCGTCATTCTTGAATGATTTACTGTAAATTAAAAAATTTCCGTAAGAATATTTACATTAAAAATTACTTCTTCAAAAAAATATATACTGAAAAATATAAATAAAAAAACATATGTGGGCGAAAGCAAGAGTATTTCTGAAAATATTATCACGAGTAGGCGGATCCAAAGTCCACTCTTCAATTTACAGTCGCTGAAAAAAAAATGATTGCTCACAAAACTTTATAAAGTAAGTTTTCCTTTATATACTGTGAATAATTGCTTGAGGTTAAATATTTTCCCCATTAAAGAGAAAAATTTATTCCTGAATCAGTTTGAAACGGTACGTATTGTAGCAATTTTTCTATGTAAGTGAATGGTCGCCCACGGTGGAGGTTAAACATCCCCCTACCAACTCGCATTCCCCCTCACTCTTTAATATGACTTCCCTTCTTCAATTCCTTTCCACCATCCGAGCAATTTACTTTTATTCCACTTGGCGAAAAAAATTCATTCATGTAAACTGCTATATTTTTATTTCTTCGTAATTATTTTGATTGCGTAAAAGATTATCAAGTATTTTAAACTATGTTCACAAAATAAATATATGTACAACTATAAAATATATTAAAAAAAATTAACTATTTTACATCAAAAAAAAAAAAAAAAAATTGAAATAGTTTGTTTATATGATTTTATTAAAAAATAATCACGTATTCTTGTTGTTATTCCGTAAACCCGTACTTAGTTGTTTTTTTTTAATTTATAATTAATTTCGTTTGCTTCCCAGCTTTTGTTAACGAGCTTTAGTTTGTTTTTTTTGGGATATTTTTTTTTCTCTGTGTTTCTTCTATTGCTCCCCTGGGCCGGCTCAACAATCAAGTATTACTCAGCCCATGGGAGTGTCATTGCAACTCTAATGAGCCTCCCCACCTACCGGCAGTACGTCCGGCATGGCAAGTCGGCTCACCAGTTCCGGATCTTTTCCTTATTCTCATTTTGACTCTGCCTCTAACTCCTAAGGCCAGGGACCTCGGGCCCGGCTATACCGTTCCCGGGCCCTGCCCCAGCAGTCGAGTCTCCGTCTTTTTTTCCCCCTAAAGTAAATCCTCCCACTTCTTGCAATCTACTTCCTTTGCTCGTATAACCTCAGCCACGAATCTCTCTATTGTCAGCCATTTCTCTTAACCTCTCAGCATATACTTTCTTGTAGTTTACGGGGTAATCTCTTTTGTTACATCTGGCTTTTAGATCTTCCCAACGTGCACATTCAAAGGTGTGGCAGGGAGTCCCCTCTTGACCACAGAACAGACAATTTGGGAGCTCTCTTCTTTTAAACCTCTGTAAGTATACACCAAATCCTCCTTGACCGGAGTGGAATTGTGACATGCAGTATCTCACGTCGTCCGTGTCTCATTCCCAGCCACGGTTCTAGCTCAGGAATAAATTTCTTTATCCATAACTCACTCGTAGCGGCGATCCACTTGTCTTGCCATTCTTGTAGCAAGATATTAATGGTATCTTCCCTGTCCATGCCCACATAATCCGTTTCATTTGGGTAGACCGTAACTGGATCGGCGGTACCCCAGGCAAGACTCCCGGCCGGGAGTTTACTTAATTTTTATATTTACATAATTTAAAATAATTATTAACAAATTTTATCCACTGAAATTTTTACTTCCTTGTACGAAGTAAAGGACGTATTATGATCGCGAAAAATTTCGATTTCCAGATTTCAACAGAAATATCCATTTTGATCATCCCTGAATCCACTTTCACTAGTAGGCGTGATGTCTGTACGTACGTATATCTCACATAACTCAAAAACGATTAGCTAGCTGTAGGATGTTGAAATTCTGGATTTAGGAAAGTTGTACAATCTAGTTGTGCACCTTCCCTTCTGCTTGCAATTCACTGCCCTTCTGCTTGCAAAATCCAAACAATTTGGGTTTTAGACTTTTTCCTAACTGTAGTATTTCTTTTTTTAACTATAGTAATAAGCCCTCATTGAGAGCTTTTCAACGATATATCATAAGTGGTTCTTAGTTTCAGAGTTATAGCCAAACAAAGTATAATTATTGAAATATTTGGATCTTACAAGGGGAAGGTACATCGGTTCAAATCCTATTTCATCTTTTTTTTTTTAATGTAAATATATTGATTTATTAATAATTACTAACCTCTGATTGTAAAAAAAGTTTTACAGTAATAATAATTCAATAACAAGAAAATAATATGAAAAAATATCAGAAGTTATTAATGAAATAAAATTTTATATACTTCTCAATTTAAAAAAATGTGTACAAGTAATTTAATAGATGTACAAGGAAGTCATGTAGTGTCCACATCAGAATTATTTATATGTGTACGAATTTTTTACATGTATAGTTTTTTTGTCTCAAAATAAAATTTACAATCGGTTACGGTTCACACTATTACAGAAACCATAAGTAGATATGATCACATACAATCAGATTTAGAGATGTTTCTAACAAATCTCCTCAAAAGTTACATTCTAACATTTCTATACAGAACATTTAATGTAAGCGCACGCATAGGTTAGGTCAGAGAACAGAGCTCACAGAACAAAAGCAATCATTCATAAAAAATGAAAAATAAAACTGTAATTAATAATGAAAAATTAAAACTGAACAAATTGATATGATAGGTAATAACTAAGTCGATGCAGTTCCATCTCAAATCAAATAAATTCATCAAGGTCCAACATGTGGAATTGTTTTAGTCTAATGACTTCACTATTGTCTAGAAGATTAATAAATAAATAGCTCACATGGTTGTTTACCCGCAATTTACATTTTGTACCGAATCGCTGAATTTCTTCTCGAACAAACGGTAAACCTAGATATTCGGGAATTTCACTGTTTCTTACGAACCAAGATGCCTCTTTAATACTTCTCAGTAATTTATTTTGGAATCTCTGTGATGTAGCTGCTTTTGTTTGCAATAGCTGGATCCCGTTTGTCCAAAACAGTTTCAGCATCGTCGAGTACAATAATTTTGTTAGATA
Source organism: Lycorma delicatula (assembly GCF_047948215.1). NCBI lineage: Eukaryota > Metazoa > Arthropoda > Insecta > Hemiptera > Fulgoridae > Lycorma > Lycorma delicatula. Next base: position 39,142,662 of record NC_134456.1, read on the forward strand.
GGGAAAGCTAACCTTGCTTAGTTAACAGCCCATTTTTTAAACTTAATATACAACTGTTTTTCCCTTCCATGTCAGACTACGAACAAGATAGGAGATGAAGATAAGAAAACCAAGGTACTGTTGAGCATGTGTTATGAGAACGCTATCTAGATGGACCCGTGGGCAGCCTCCTCTCATCATTGCAAATGTCACATAACTTGATAACTCGACTTCGATTAACCCTAATCATCTATCGTGACAGCCATCCGCTGATTTAGTCCAATTCAGATTGTAGTTTACTTGAAGATAGACTTGGGTTATCATCCACAGCCAGGATAGCCATGTCATCGGCAAATGAAGCGACAGTGACATAGTCCGTAGTCGGAAGATCCGTTGTGATGATAGAACATAAAATAGGTTCTAAAACCGATCAGATTAATGTTGATGATCAAACTAAATTTTTATTTAAACATTAATTTCGTGGCGCGAGTGGTAGCGTCTCAGCTTTTTTCACTCAGAGGTCCTGGGTTAGAATCCCGGTCAGGCATGGCATTTTTCATAGCTAGAAATTTCCGTTCGGGCTAAATAATCATAGCAGTACATGCTCGCATATCTCATTGAAAAAAAAAAAAAAAAATAGCAACGAATATTTAGGAAAGATATAATACTTAAATAAAAAACCTATTCATATTTTATATGTACAATTCTTTTTACTCATGAATATAAAAAATAATGTTTATGTAATAATTTCTGAAATCTAACGACAATTAGATGCTTACTCAAAACTTGAGTAAATAAATATATTTACAATTTAGTAATTTTATATACATATATATATTTTTTTTTAATGTTTTTGTTTGTTTTACTAAATTGGCTGTAATGATTTCTATCTTTTAATATTTAGTTATACTATTTGCACAATAAGTCAATTTAATAAATGAAATGCATTAAGGATGCTTTAAATAAATTTCTTTTAATTACTTCAATTATTTAAAAAAATCAGAAGTATTTTTTTATATAAGCCTACATTTTGTGATGGATTATACGGTAATTACAGCAAGCCGAAAAACTTATATACATGTGTATCTTGGTTCAGAGTGTTAAACTAGTAGTCATTTTAATAGTAGCTTTTATTAGCAGAAGTTTAAGAATTTTTATTTTTGTTTTTAAATATCAAAATCATACTTATGTTAATCAAAGGATTCAAACGAAACTCTTTTTCTGTATAATATTTACTTCAACGCAGAATGTATATTTGTTAAAAATCAATTTTAAAAACTGACAATTTTAAAATTAATGGGTACAGTTAACACTTTAATAATAAATTGTATAATAACACAATTAATAATAACTTTAATAGTAATTATTTAATAATAATACTAATATACTTCAATAATAACAATAATAATACACTTCAATAATAATTACTTAATAACACAGAATTGCTTTGTTTTTCCTGTTTATACCTCTAAGTATAGTGTTTGCATAGTTTGAACTTGATTTTTTTTACCCAAAAGGTCTTCTTCATTCTTTTGCTCAATTGTTTCCTTTCTTCCATCTATTTATTCAGGTGTGTACCTTTTTTTTTCTCTCTGAAAACTTTTCAGGATCAATTTTCTAAATTCACCTGTGTTCAATGAAATTTTTACAAATGTTGTTCAATTTTTTTAATTTTTTTCTATTACTTTTTTTCGTAAATATCAAATATTTGTTTTGTCAATTTTTTTTTTTGCTCATTCTGTATAAATATCCATAAAATCTTAATCTTTTTTTTCGAATTATATACTCAATTTTTTCTGTGTATGTAAGAAGAATTGATAAAGAATTTATCTTTGTAAATCTCTTTTTATTGTTTCAACGTGTAAATTCCTTCTTAAATTTTGGTTCTTTATATTTTTTCAAAATTCTTTTCTCTCCTTTTTTTAGTTCTTTTTCTGAGATGCTCTATAAACATTCTGCACCACAGAGTGCTTCTTCTATGACCACTGTTCTATAATGCCTTAATTTTAGGTTATATATCACAAATTTTTTTGAGATAAATCTTCTTCGTGAGTGATAGACGATTTCAATTATATGTATTCTGCTTTCATGACATGTTTTTTTTTAGTTATATTCGGTGTAATGATTTCTCCCAAAGTTTACATTTTTGGGTTTATTATCTTTTTGTTTTCATAAATTTTAATGGTTTGAATTTTATTCCCTTTGCCATTGCAAAACCATCCTGTTTTTTAAACAAAGATTGGTAGACCAATTTTATTTACATTCGTTCTGTTTTTGAATTCTGAGTTTTACTTTCTCTATATCTTTTGAAAAAATTCCAATATATTTTGCGAGGTCTAATAAGTTTTATTTATGAATTTAAGTTTTGTCCCCGTTTTTATGTTTTCAAGTATGTTTAATTTTTTAAGTTATTTTCCTATTTCTTTTTCTAGGTAATAATTAAAGAGGATAGGTAATAATCGATTGGTGGCAAAAAATGTTTTAATGAACAAGAATATAAATATTTAATTCTGATCAATATAGAATAATAAATTATAAAAAAAGTCACATCAAAAATGATTAGGTATGCTACTCCTCGGACAAAAAAAGAAATATTCCAGCAATTATCAGTTTTCATCAAGGCATACCGTGTTACGTTGACTTGAGCATTGTCAAAAATATATAACTAATAACACAATAAATATAGATACGTTTAAAGTCATTATGAATAATAAAAAAATAATAAATAGATTAAATAATAATGTGAAAATAAAAATAAATAAAATAATTCTAAACAAATAATTTAGAAAGCACTAATGAGATTTTCTTGCTGCAATGTTTAATTTACAATCTAATCCAGTTTACCGGAACCATAAGTAAATCTGTATACAAAAATATAACATGCAGAGAGGGGTTTCCATTGAAATCCCTCAAATAAAAGTATATGTCATATTGTAACAAGACCAACAGATTTCTTCCAGTTAAGAAGAAATAAAGAAAAAATAATAATGAAAAGAAGAATCGAGAAGGAACTAAAAGAAATTCTTTTCTCAGAGTAACAGGTCCGTCTAACAATCTATTCTTTGGAATAGAGACAATGGCACCTCAAAAAGCTGTTGTTCGACCAGAAGGGTTGTCGAACCTATAAGAATTTATTGGAAAACGTAAGGGCACGGACGATGAAAACTATTACGCTTCAACATTAAAGGGATGAGGTGGGTACTGGTTCTACAGGCCAAGTGTAATATAAATACTGCCAGGAACCAGCGGAGAGATTCTGCAAGGCCGTGTTTGGTGTAGTCATGATAACAAGCGATGACAGAGTAGTTTTGCAAGCCCGAGTTCGACGCGGTTGCGGTAATCCGATATTACAAGCATTGTTGATAGTGAGTGAATGCAAGTTGTCGGTGAGGTACTGGTAAAAAGTAGTGAAAATGAAAGTAATATAGTATTATATTTTATTCATAAAGTGTAGGGTAGTTCTATTATAAACAGTAAAATTAATAATATTTGCAGAAAATTGAATTGAATGAACTTTCAACTTGTCCTTATTTGAATTAGTATTTTGTATGTTATACATATGTATTTTCATCATCATTATTATTATTAGAAGTAGATGCAGTATTAGTAGTAGTAGTAGTATTATCATTATTATTATTTATTTTATTTTTTGTGTTTTTAGAGTAACAAATTTATTTACAAGAAATTTTTAATTTGTTAATCTTTCAATACCCCGGTCGAACCGCGAACACACGACAATACGTGTATATACCTTATACAATATATATAGATGTATAATAATCATTAATAAGAACATAAACACTGATCAATTCCGAACATAAAACACAAATAAAACGCTAATAGTCGTATCATTTGAGCACATATTATCTGTACACGTTAAATGGAGACGTAGAAAATTCAGAGATTTTATTTTAAATTTGCATTATTTAAAATTCATCAACTTAATAATATTGTTTCCATAAATGAAAATCTCATAAAACTGTATCTCTTTAAATAACACTATAAAGTGTACTTTGGGTTTACGGTAAATGGGTTTTTGCTGTAAACGAAAGGCGCTAAATAAACAGAGTAAATAACTGTGGGAAGATTTTTTTTTTTTTAATGAATCGGTTATTAATTACAAATGGCATGGGAAGTGTAAGAAGAGTTTTTTCGTACAACTATTTATTGTACCGATTTACAGTTCTGTTCTGATCAAGTTCAGTTGATCCGATCAACAGTTCTGTTGTTTGGTTTGAAAAAAGTGGATAATATTACTGTTTTTTTTTTTTTTTTTTTTTTTTTTTTTTTTTTTAGAAATAAGTGACTATTTGTTTTCTTCAAGGAAAGATTCGTATACATAAACGCGTGGAAAAATTAAAACTTTTAATTTACTTAATATTGGTTTAAATTATTCATATTTGTGGATGCAAAACAATGATCTGAGTTAATATTTTACTTTGAAAACTCTTTCTAACTTTTTTATGAATCCCCAAGAGGTATTATATTTCATACAGAAATATACGTAGACGTAATAAATATTAAATAACGTCTGTAAGCTTATCATATTGTTAAAACGCTTTAAAAAAACAACATGTTTTGATTTTAATGCAAACGAAATCAATTTTTTCCTCCCAAGAAAGTTTTTATCTAACAAAATATCAGAAATTTCACATACGAAATTTAATCGGAAATTTTAAATAATACTGTTGATAATAAACCTTCTATGAGGTTTGTGTATTAAAGATATTTAATGTTTAAAGTTTTGGAAAAAAAAGCTAGTTTCCATGCTAGTAATAATTAAACTAAGTATGAGAAGTAGGTCTTATTTTACCTGTTTAATACAAAAAAAAAAAAAAAAAAAATGGCAGATTTCAACCATATTTAATTTTTTTCATTTGAATTGTTTTTTATGAAAATACATATTTTGAAAATAAGCATCATTATTATCAGCTTACACAATATTACACAAATATTTTGATTTGTATACCATTTTCTTTGAGAACATTTTACGTATAAACAAAGAGATAGCTGTACACTAATCACATACTATCTTTTCAATAGAGCAATGACTTTAAGTAATAACAATATTTGCACAAAACAACATTTTTAAAATCGGTACTTCTTAAATATATAAATAACTATTTTATTCGGTTCAATATTTACTTAATATGTCATAATAATCATATCCGGATTGGACAAAATATTTACTTATTTTTAAAACTTCTTTGAATTTTACCAACGTAAAAGAATAGTAGCAAACTAATTTTTTTGGTACTGATATTAGTAAATGCGTTACTCATTTCAATATAATAACGATAAAATAAAATCAAATAACTAAAAAAGAAAAATGTTACTTACATGTATAAATAAATAGATCATGGTGTTTTAATGATGTTATATCATTACCTGAAACAAAGAAAAAAAAACATAAACAACTCTGGATTTAAATATTAATTTGATTATTTTTTTTATAAATAAAATATAGATTATTCTTTGTTTCAAACTATGAATGATTATACCTTCTACAAGAAATTAATAAAGGAGATAAACAGATTGACGAGATCTCAGACACGAACATTTTTTTCAAAGCAAATCTACTATTAAAACTTAGATTTATAAAAAAAAATTGAAACTAGGAAAATATACCATTTTGAAATTATTAAAACTTTATATTAGTCATTAATTTAAATGTTAAATTGAAATAAAAGGAATCGATTTCAATGCGGTTTTTTAAAACTATAATTATTTAAGAGGAGAGCTTTTTCAAAGATTAAAAAAATAATTTTTAAAACTGGAATTTTTAAAAATATTCTCGTTTTGTTTAAAACTTTTTACTTCTCATTCCAAAAAGTTGCAGTCCCGGAAAAAGAATATTATCTTTTATATCGCTTTAATACTATAAAAAAAAAAAAAACATTGCCAAAAAACCCTTACATATTTTTATTCAAATTATTTATCAAGCATGCTATTCAACAAATGCTTTCAAAAATTATTCTTCCTTTTTTTTTTTACAAAAATAGATATTTTACGTAATTTCAAATATAATTAAACCATAAAAGCAAGAGAAAGATAAGAAAATTTTTTGAGTACATTACTTTTTATGTTATAAACCACTGCATAAAACAAAAAAATATTTCAGTATTTTATATCAAAATCATATTATGTTCAGTCAAAGATAACATTAATCTTGTAAATATTTAGACTAAAACTTAGTAACTTGACTGAATTAAAGAAGTCATTAATACTGTTTAAATCAGAATGAATTGATACGAATGTTAAGGACGAAGGAGAGGAAAATTGTAGCTTTAGGCAGTAAGAAATAAAAGGTAGGAAAAACACAACGTAAAAGAAATTGAAGACATCGTTCCATAGGAAAGGAGGGGAGTTGGAACGCTATGATGGATGGCTTAGCCAATTCTTGTGCCGCAGCTTATCAGCAAAAAGGAAATATTCTCAAGTGAAATTCAGTCTCTTATACTACACAACGGTAAAAAATAAAATTACCTTAGTCGTAACAAATTTTAAGTTTAAAAAATATGAAATATAATTTAAACGTTTAAAACTAAATTTCATTCAAAGAAGAAAAAAAATATCTGATGTAATGAAAGCGAATATTAGTCAATGAGATGATAAAATTTTTAGTTTTTTTTCATTATAAGAAATTTCATTTATGATACAAAAGTAAATATGATTAATTTAAAATTAAGAAAGGCAATGAAATAACATTAAGTTTAATACAAACAAATTACTAATATTAATTAATAATTATGAGGTAAATTATTAATTAATATTGATAATTTATAAGCAATGATATGTATAACAAATAAAGAAAATATTTAAATTTGAAAATGAGGATTAACACAAAAGGTTAGTTAAAACCAAAAAAGTGGATGCCCGTTTCCTTTGTTAAACAATAATCATCAATAGATCATAAAGAAATACTAAACGATAACATATATTTTTTTTTATTTTTGCTCCATAAACTCTCTTAATTTTCGTAATTTTTTTAAATATGAGTATGTACTTTTTCATTTATTTATTTTTTGCATGCTACTTCCTCAATATCTACTGATTAATAATTAATCAGTATTAAGGAATTAATAACAATCAGTATTTGGTTGTTACTAATTAAACAACCAAAATAGCCATCAAGTCTTAAATTTAAATAAAATTTTTTGTTAGTAGTTTATAAGCCTTTTCTTGTTTTCCAGCATATTTCAACAACCATATAGGATAACTCTTTCTTTCTTATAAAGAAGATATTTAACAAAAATATTTTCTTACGTTAGACATATATATATATAAATATATAATAAATACATATATATATATATATATGTAAATATATATAAAATGTGTATTGTGTGTGTGTGTGTGTGTGTGTGTGTGTGTGTGTGTGTGTGTTTTTTTGACGACAAAAACATTTATTTTAAAACGGGACTGTTTTAAAATGCCAGTTTAATACTGGTCACGTAGTAATCCGTCCCATAACAGAGTCTCTTCCCTGCTAGTCTAATAAAATAGAAGTTGTGAGATATATATGAGTTAAACAGCTGATGTGTAACAGTGCAGACGTGTTTTTCTTCTGACTCTTAATAAGTTTTCGTTTTCTGTGTGTTTTAGTTTTCGTGTTCTTGTTCATGTTTTGTTTTGTGTTCTTTTCGTGTTTTGTTTTTGTTCATTTTTAGTTTCTTTTTATTTTATTAAATATTTCATTTAGTATAATTTTATTTATTTCAATAGCGTGTTGCTATGGACCAGCTACAAGCTGTTACTCATAGCAACGGCGAATGTAGCAACAACATATAACCTGATATGAACCCTACACTATCAACCAACGGGATACGCGTGCTAAAATGTTGGAACAGGGACTCTAGAAAACCGGCGCGGCGTAAGTCGATTAGAGATGTCATTGTGGTAACAGGAGTGACGTATCAGGAACAGAAAGTGAAGGTGACATTACAGACATCACAGACTTTAGTGAGGCAAATCCGCCCTGCCAGCTAGTACCTCGAATGCAAACCAAAATGATCAGTTGGCAGACCGATGAAGTTCCGGTGGCGAAAAAACGCCAACAAATATATTATACAGAACCTACTACTCGCGTTGAATCAGCCGGTCAATCTAATTTTACAGTTCTTAGAGCTAACAACTTTAGTTTTCTTGAAAACATTGCGGAAAATGAAAGTTTTCAAGCGAAACCATTGTAGCCAGAGCCTACTTTTGTGACAGGCGTCAACTCGATAACTAAATTGAAGAGTTTCTTAGCACACTTATTTCCTGATAATGATGTTACGAAATACACTTTGACGACAATGAGATAGACACACGGTAAAAGTTATACTAGTGAACACTGAAACATATAAAATAATCAGGTCAAAAATGCTTGAGGACAATGTGAGTCATTAGACATACAAGCTTAAACATGAAAGGGCATATAGAGTGGTCATGCGAGGCATGCATCACTCGAAAGACAAAACGGTAATCATTGATGAATTGACTAAATTAGGCCCGAGGTTAGAAATGTTGCTAATGCTCTTCATCGTCAAATGAAGGAACCGCTACCACTTTATTTCGTAGATTTAGAGCCGAAGCCTTATAGGGAAATTTTTAACGTGAAATCTCTGAATTATACAATTGTACGCTTTGGGGCTCCGTATGTCAAAAGGGAAATTGTCCAATGCAAACGTTGATAACGGTTTGGACATACTAAAAATCCATGCAATCGCCCATACCGGTGTGTAAAATTTGGTGTAGATCATGCGACTATAAACTGTTCTAAGGCATCACAGGTTCCAGCTTCCAGCGTTAACTGCGGCGACAAAAACCCAGTGAGTTACAAAGGGTGTTAAATTTATTAACAATACAACACTAAGGTCTATCCATCCAAACCCGCCCTATCTTCTAGGGTTACAACTACTAGGAATGCTAACTGCAATAATACTAATTCTACTGTCAATAACAACACTTCGCATGCCAAAGGAGGAGGTGTGCGGGTAACTGACTCGAGTGACAATGATTCTCATATTTGTAATAGGCTGGTTATTTCTGGTCCTACCTACGCTGAAAAAGTTACAATGTGTGAGCCCTCTGATAGCAGTGATAATGAATATAAACATAGTCTGAATACCTCTGGTTCTAACTACAGTGAACGAATTAAGATGAGTGGTTCCTATGGTCAGCAAACTACTGATAACCAGAATTTTCACGGGGTCATGCATATCGTAGATCATATGTTTCAAAGATTTGAATGATGGGAATTATGATGGACAGGATGTTCGGAGTTAACCTGAGTCATCATGAAAAAAAATTAACAACTTTCAGATTAGCAATCTGGAATGCTAACGGATTGTCGGATGAGAAACTAGATTTGGATCTTTTGTTTCCTTATTATTAAGCCACAAACCACTGGGTCTGTGGCTACTTAATGTTGGTTCAAGTAGATCTTACATACTTATTGTTCAATTTTCTTACTGAACAGATTGTAAAGTTGATGTGATGTTATAAAAACAATAAAAAAAATATATACACACATACACATACACAAACAAGTTGAATAGTATAAATTAAAAACGGTAGGCGTTGTTTTAAAGATTTAAATTTTAAAAGATGAGGAGACAGGAGAAAGTAATTGCGAAGTGAATCCAAAACATGATGTCAAACGCCATCTATCAATAAAATCATCGATCCTATGTCATTTTGTGGGTCATTGTCCTCTACCTAAGTAATTTACTTACAAATATCAGTCAAGGTCGGGTTTTTCTTTGCTTACTATGAAAACCGCGCAGACCACAGTAATCAGGTTTAAAACTGCGTGGTTTCTTGCCTCATATCACTTTCACTCTTACTCATGCTATTAGTTAAATCAGTGCGGGCTACTTCGTTTTGTAACTAACCTTCATCAGGGTGAAGTCACTTACCCAGTACGATTTACTTAATGTTTTCCTTCTCATATATTTTTTTTTAAATTATATATTATTAGCTTATCCTTTGCTTTATTTCGTAATTATTTTATGTTTATCTTTCATTAAAAAGAAATCTATATTTGTCGTCCTCTTTAGTTTTAAAAACGTTTATATCAGGCTCTGAAACGAAATAATTAACGAAAAAGTAAAAAGTAATCAATTTGATAGCCCGTATTACATTTTTTACGTAATAAACTTTGCATACGAATTTAAAAAAAAAAAAATATTATATTTAAATTTTAGATTCTCTAATAATTATTTAATTTTTAAATCTCTTAATTAAAAAATCCCTTTCGGCACGCCGAAAAGCTGAGGTAGATTTCATCGGCGCTTACTAGGGGAAAATTTCCACCTTAAAGTTAAGAAAAACTTCAAATTTACTCAATACGACAATGGTTGCATGTGAAAAAAGTTTCACATGTTTAGCAACCGACAAGCCTCATCTTGGTCAGCCCCATTTTGGTCATCCCTTGCCGTAAAGGTTGGTCATATCAAAAATTGTTTCAAACAAAAGTTTTAGGTAATGTTTAGAGGACTAAAGTCACTTTAAACCGATTTTATAATGTACCTATTAAGGGAGGTATGATTATTTTTTGTCTTCAAAACCCCATATTTTTCCACCCCGTGGGCAAATGGTTGATGATATAAAAAACCCTTACTTGATAAGTTTTAGACCCTTATACAATGAATAGTAGGACCTTTAAACCAATTCAATATTTTACTTAATAAGAAAGTTATAGCAATATTTTTTTTCTTCGAAAGAACCCCCCCCCGTTCCACCCCCATGGTCCGCTTTTGGCCGTTAACGAACTCGACCGAGATTTTGGGACGAGTTATTTTCAAGGAACAATTTGAAGGTGATTGGCTCAAAATTACGGCAGTTATCGTGTCCACAAAATAGTGAAATATATATATATATATAAACTTTTGAACCGACTGTGGTTTTAGGGTCTGGAGGATGTGAAACGCCAAGATGTCGAAATTTTCCGTAAGTCAAATCATGGTACCCATTACAATAACTAGCTTTTTTCTAAAAATTTCATTAAACACGAAAAAATAAGAAATTTGCTCTTTTTGAGACTTCTATAACTTTTCTATACGATTATGATCTACGTATATGTAACAATGCTTTTTAAAATACCAATTTTTTACGATTTATTATATGAAAATAATTTAGAATTCACTTATTTACGATTCTAATGTCTTTAGAGAGAAATTATTTTACCATGAAAACTGTTTCCCATTTCCTGGCTGTTTCTGGCACTCACTTCCTGAACGAATAATTCTATCTATGATATTGTTATTTGTCGAAGTTAATTATGTTTAATCTTAATTTACACTTTTTAAAATTGCATCCGTCCTTAATTGTTTAATTTGTTAAACTTTTTTTATTATATTCTATTTTACAATCTTATATTTTTTATATAGTTTATGTTTATTTGTCTGTAATAACAATTCTTTTTTAATTTAGTAATGAATATAAATCTGTATGAATTTGTTTTTATAATAAAGGTAAATGTGTATTTTATTTGATAGCATAGTATAATTTTATCATAAGTCTTTCTAGATTTGCCAACTTCAATGTGTAATAATGCCATTAAAACTTATTTTTCTTATCGTTTCAAAGCTTATTTGAATCGATTACATTTACACAAAACTTTAGTAAATTGGATCATTCCCCAAATTACATGATAAGGAGTCCTCAGCGAAACTTCTCAAAAATTACATACTAACATAATAAAAACTTATATGTCAAGCACATGCAATTAGCAATAAATAACCCGTAAGAAACAACCCTCTCACAACATAAAAACAGAGATCACTAGAATACTAGACAACAGAAAGCATTTTAATATGTATAAACAGACGTAAAAAAAGGATGAACCAATGAAAAAAAGAAGAAAAATACAAGTAACAATTTGAAATTAAAAGTTGAATAGATAATGCACAACACTTACATCCGAGTCAACTGTAGACATATTAAGGCAGTACAGGGACACTTAGGTCAAGAACGTGAAGTCGGTTCAACCTTCTAATATCATCCCCATTGTCCAGTAGGTTTACTGCCAAGTCATTTGTATGATAGTTAAGCCATTGTTCGTACTTTGAATTGAAACGTTGTATCGTCTACCGCACCTAATTCTAAATATTCCTGGATCTCACTGTTACTTGTAAACCAAGGGTGCCTCTGTTATACACCTCGCTCCCTTATTCTGAAACCGCAGTAAGATGTCTATATTGCATCTGCTTGCGGTACCTCATAGTTTAATCCCATAATTCCACACAACTTTTAGAGTTACTGAATATACCATCAGCTTATTAGACAAGGACACACGAGAACGTCTGACCAACAACCAGAACATTTTCTTGAACTTTATCTAAAGTTGCCGTCTCTTCTCTCTTTCATGAAATTTCCACGTTAGACGCCGTTAGAGGTGTAAAACTGGTACCTCACACTCACAATTTGCGGAATTACAACGCCATCAAGGTAGACCCGCGTGAGCAGTCACCTCTACTCATCGAAAATTAAATCCTATTCATACATAAAATATGCAAAAATTGCTTTGGATCTTGGCCGATACGTACTTCCACAGGTGCTATTATTTACTCGGCTACATTCACTAATTCATGAGTGTCGCGAGACTATTTGTATCCAGCTTACTGATATATTTCATTACTATTCTTTCCATATTGAAATAATTCAATACGTTTAAATCAATTCAAACTAAAAAACTTGTATTAAAATCAGAAAAATACATCATAATTCATGTTTAAAATATCTCTGATAAAATAATTAGTTGATGAAAAAGTTCATATAATGATTTTAATACCTTTTCATGGTAAAATATAATTTATGTAACAGTTTTTATTGATTTTTAGAAATGTTATTCAAATTCTTTAATCTTTAAAATTAAAAAAAAAACTCTGGAGACATATAGAATGATTTTAAGCCCCAATTTTTTTTTATCCTGATATCTGATAGAATAATAGTATAGACTAACTACTGATAAAATAATAGTAATGGATGAGTTGTTATCACAAAGGTACTTTTTTTTAAAACAATCTGAGTTCAAAACTTTTATCTTGATTATGTATAAATTATTAATATAATATAATAATAATTGTGATGTGTTCATTCTGATTTTTTAAAATTATTACCGTATTTTGTAAACACATGAAGTATGGAGCTATCAGTCCGCAAACAGTTATGATATCGCAAAAAACCGGTTCTGTCATTCGGACAAAGTTAGGAATATTCTCGTTTCTTTTTCATAATAATCAATTATTAATTTAAAAATAATCTCTACTATTTTTCATCAGAATGTGCACTATTTCAAAATGGTTACAAAATATAATTAAATTTCAATCCATATTAGTTATAAAAAAATTAACGGATTTTGTTTTTAATAAATACAAATTATTAGGTTAAACTTATTAAAAGATTTTAGGGTATATCATCGATTGTACGTTTAATGTTATAATAATAGAATTCCATGTTTGAAAACAATTTACAATTTCATAAACTCTAATTACACTATAAAATTAAAATGGTGCTGTTTTACAGTGTATTTTATGACTTTATGTGGATAATAAATTATTCTTTACGTTCCTAGAAAGTTATGTAAACTTTCAATAAAATTTATGGGTTTGTGTCATATGCATAGGCTACTAAATGAATTATTACGCGTGTAAATATTTGAACTTATTGGTTCCCAATAATGAATACAACGGTTATAGAAAACAGCAAACTTTGTATACGATTAAAAAACAATTGTATTTAGTCCATTTCAATTTTACAACACAAATTTTATTTTTTTTATTATTTATTCTTTTAACAACTAATTTTATATAAAGCTTTCTAGGTATAAAACTATAAGGAAATATGATGAAAGAAAGTTGAAGTGCAAAATTGCTTCTCACATGTAAAATTATTTTAAATATTTATGAAATTACAAAAAACAAAATAAACAATAATAAATTAGAAAAATAAAGATAAATTTATGTTTGTATAATTTATTTTTTTCTAATGTGTACGTCACAATCTGTTCAACTAGTGAACAATAAGCAACCTCCCCACGCCCCCTAATTGAGATGAAGATGATATTTATGACATAAATGTGGTATGACAGAAATGAAAAAATACCACCAAAAAAATATATAATAAAAGATGCATCTCAATAAATACCAAACTCAGACACTACAGAACTGTAATCAAACCCATAATATCATATGGAAGCAAAACACTCTTCAAACTAAAATCCAGCATTTCCTACTCAGCAGAGAATAGAAAGAAGAATTCTAAGAACATGTATAAATAAAAGACGACTTACTGATGGGGGAGAATGGAGACTCATACCAAACCAAGAGGTACAAAAAGACGTGGAATCAGTTCTAGACTACTTTAGAAAGAAAAGAATCTCCTTCTTTGGACACATAATAATAACAGAACCGAACAGACTCGTCACGAAACTGGTCGAGAAATACTGGAAAATGTCCAAAACACCAACCTGGAAAACCGAAATTAAACAAGATATGCAAGAACTAGAAATCACAATAGAAAATTTACGAAAAAACTGACAATATAAAAATATTAAAAGAAGCAAATTCCAGATTTAAAATTAAAGAAAAGAAAACAACAACAAGGGTTTGTTCAGAAGAACTCAGAAAAGCAAGATCTGACAGCATGAAGAAGTATTGAGAAGCAATGAAGAAAAAAAAAGAAAAAGAAAAGACGAACCAGAGGTGACTAAAGTGGTCCACTGTGACCTCAAAATCCTCAAAAAAAAAGAGATATAGTTTTGTATAGACCCAGGGCGACCATTTCTGAGATGTGTGGTTAATTGAACTCTAACCATCTAATACACTAGTATCCCCAGTCTAGAATTCAAATCCATATAAATGCAACTTTTACTAGGATTTGAAACTTAAAGCCTTCGGTTTCGAAAATCAGCAGTTAAATAATCGATTTGCGTCGACTACTTAACTAGTAGACCTAAGGATTAATAATAAATTAATTAAATATAATAATGTATAACAACAATGAAATATGAAGAATACATGAGATATTGGGCAATGTACCGAATCAATCTTCCAGAAACTTAATTCACATGAACAATCTTCACTATTTCAAATAAAGTGAGTGCAAAAAAGTTTGTTTTTTTTAGGAATGGATTACCACCATACCATTTTTATATTTCATTCTTGAAAGTTTAATTTCTTCAATAGATTCTTAAATTTTTCATATCATCAGACTGAGATAATGATGTTAAAGAACAGTCAAGAAAAACTTAGATCCGGAGTAACAGTGCAAGGTGAAAAGATAAAAGATGCTACGATTTGCTGATATAGTAATTCTAGCTGAGAGTAAAAAGATTTAGAAGAAACAATGAATAGCATGGATGAAGTCCTACGCAAGAACTACCACATGAAAATATGAACAAAACGAAAGTAAGAAGATGTAGTAGAAATAAAGTAAATAGATCACGGAAAACAAAAATAGGACGAGAAAAGACTATGGAGGTAGAGAATTTTGTTATTTGGAAAATAGAATTACTAAAGATGGATGAAGCAGGAGCAATAGAACGCCGAATAGCAAAGGCAAAACGAGCTTTCAGTCAGAAGTATAATTTGCTTACATCAAAAATTAATTTAAACATCAGGAAATAATTTTTGAAAATTTGGAGCATAGCTTATATGGAAGTGAAACTTGGACGATCCGAATACCTGAGAAGAAAATATTAGAAGCTTTTGCAATTTGGTGCTACAGGAGAATGTTAAAAATCAGATGTATGGATAAAGTGACAAATGAAGAGATATTGCGGCAAACTGATGAAAAAAGAAGCAATTGGAAAAATATAAGTAAAAGAAGAGACAGACTCGTAGGCTACATCTAAAGGCATCCTGCAATAGTCGTTTTGATATTGGAGGGACAGGCAGATGGGAAAACGTTTGCAAGTATTTATAAATTCCTAACTTTTGCTAGGAATTTAGATGTAGGGAGTATATTAAAATGAAATGACTGGCACTAGATAGGAAATTTTGAACAGATGAATCAAACCAATGAAATCACTAAAGATAAAAAAAAGATATTTTTAAAAGGTTTGAGAAAGGTAAGCTTCTTTCTTACAATAAATTTAATGTATTTTGAATTGTCTCTAGTAGTGTAAAAATGCCGGTTCTGGGACAAGCGTCATCAATGACGTCATCAAAAAAAAATCAATGACGTCATCACCCCCCCTCTGACGTCATCAAAAAAAAAAAAAAAAAAAATTGACCTTTGACCCGAAAAAAAAAAAAAAAAAAATTGACCTTTGACCCGAAAAAAAAAAAAAAAAAAAAAAAAAAAAAAAAAAAAATTGACCTTTGACCCGAAAAAAAAAAAAAAAAAAAAAAAAAATTGACCTTTGACCCGAAAAAAAAAAAAAAAAAAAAAAAAAAAATTTCAAAAAAAAAAAAAAAAAAAAAAAAAAAAATGTGCTTACTTCGGCATAAAAAAATGTACACGTGCTTGCTGACTTTGCATTAACCTTGTTTACTAGTTTGAAAGTCAACCGATAATGCATTTGCGTCAATTGGTGATAGCATTGTTATTTTCAAAGTTATCTCAATGATAATGATAGCCGATACATATAAATACCCGCCAAAAATTTAACGGATTCATACTACGTTTTGCTGTTACTGTTACGTTTTGCTGCTACTATTATATTATCATCTTTATCATCTTTATTTAAAGAGGTAAGTGAAATAATATTTAAATGTAAAATTATTCGCTTAAATATAATTCTATTTCATATTTATTTAATAATTATTTTTCCAGCCAATATTTAAATGTAAAATAATTCTGTTCCAGTTTATGTATTTAAAATCAATTCTTGTACATCTAGTTCATAAAATTAAAATAAATAGTAATGCAACTGTTTTCTTTGCAGATTAAATAAAATTAATACTCTTGTTACTGTTACGTTTTGCTGCTACTATTATATTATCATCTTTATCATCTTTATTTAAAGAGGTAAGTGAAATAATATTTAAATGTAAAATTATTCGCTTAAATATAATTCTATTTCATATTTATTTAATAATTATTTTTCCAGCCAATATTTAAATGTAAAATAATTCTGTTCCAGTTTATGTATTTAAAATCAATTCTTGTACATCTAGTTCATAAAATTAAAATAAATAGTAATGCAACTGTTTTCTTTGCAGATTAAATAAAATTAATACTCTTGTTACTGTTACGTTTTGCTGCTACTATTATATTATCATCTTTATCATCTTTATTTAAAGAGGTAAGTGAAATAATATTTAAATGTAAAATTATTCGCTTAAATTAAAATCAATTCTTGTACATCTAGTTCACAAAATTAAAATAAATAGTAATGCAACTGTTTTTTTTACAGATTAAATAAAATTACTTTGTTATCTTCATTTAAAGAGATAAATATAAAATAGTTTTTAAAAATGTGTTTACAAAAAAATGAATTTTTTGTTAAAAATATGTTTGACATTGATGAAGAGATTGATGAAAGTGAAGAAGAGGTTGATGAAAGCGACGTATGTAGTGATTGTGAAAATATTGGACATGAATGTAAAACTAAATGGTGTATAGTTCCATTTGAATCTTTAGCAGTAGGAGACTTATTTGATGTTTGCCAGCAATTGTTTCCCGACTATTTTGTAGATGTAGTAGGTGAGACAATAGATTCTGATGATGAAGAGGGAATAGAAGTTCCTACTGCAGTAGTAATAATAACAGAAAACCCGATACCATTTACAGCAATATATCATCCACTACATGGTGAGGGTTGGGATGGGATTGTATATTTTTAAAAAAATTCTAATTTAGTAATTCAATAATTAATTCATTTAATATAAATTTATGTTTTCAGAAATGTTATTTTGTTTAGAATCATTCCAAGATGAAGTAATAGCATTGTGTGATGAAAATTTAACATCGGATAGAGTATTTTTAAGTTTAATTAAAAAGCAATCACCATTTACTACAAAAATTAATTTGAACATTAATCAGAATTTAAACATAGAAAGTATAATTAATATTAAAAATTGGATAAGAGATCTTTGTTTAGAAAACGATTCATATTTTAGTGTAGCTACAAATGCTATTATTTATTTAAATGAGTTTTTATCAAAAGAAAAAATTGAAAGTGCGGAACTAAAGTTAATAGCTTGTGTGTGTTTATTTATTAGTTCAAAATATATTGAAGCGTATAATTATTTTTTAGTAAGTGATTTAATTAGTTTAACTTCTGGATTATATAATAAAAATGATATTTTTAATTATGAGATAAAAATTTTGAAATGTTTACAATGGAAAATTGCAATTGTTACTCCACATAGTTTTATACTTCAAATTGTGATTAGGAGTAAGATCATAAATCAGTACAGTATAAGAAATATTATGTATTTATCACATGCTATTATAAATGAATTGATATGCGTTGATTTTGATAATATTTTACCTAGCGAACTTGCTGCAGTATCTGTTTGCATTTCTCTTAGTTTTTGTATTTCTTCGAAAAATATTTTTAAGTTACTTATTGATGAGGTTGAACAAATTATAAATTCGAAAAATATAAGAAATTTTATTTTAAAAACGTTAAATAATGAATTCATTTTTAAACAGATGAGTCGAGCAAGAAGAATTATTATATCTGATGAGGAAGAAGAAGAAGTACAATTAGTTAACAACGGTGAAATTTCAAACATCTTACGAGGTATGGAGGCTGTCGAACCTGCAGAAAATGAAGCTAGACCGGGTCCATCCGGTTTACAACATTCTTCAGCTGGTGGGTTGATTAATATGGAACCGGATGAACTTTCAATAACATTAATTGATATTATTATTCTATTTTATTCGTATGGTTTGATTTCTATCACCCTCTGGCAAGAAGCATTACGTAGGGCTGAAGAGAAAGTTATGGCGCATCCATCAATAAAAATAAAATCTATATTTCAGATTTTAAAAATTTATATACAAGGACTCAGAACTAGGGTAATGTTACCTCACGCATATGATGATAACCAAATGGGTATTTTAGATGTGTTACATAAAACATTACCCTGTAGTGAGATTCTTGTAGGGGCGAAAGGATTGAGTGATTCAGATAAGCCACAATTTTTAAAATCTGATGTAGATGAAATCTGGAATTACATGAAGGTTTGTAATAGAAAAAGGACAATTGAAGACGTTTTTAACGAAGAGGCCATCCCGCAACGTGAACCATTTACTTATTCACAATCAATTGAGATAAAATTAAATGACAAACAATTTTTAGCATGGACACCAGCAAAAAAAGGTAAATATTTGGTAAGGCTAGAGTTGTTTGAGACAGATGACATTGAAGGGTTATCGTTTAAGGATAGATACAAAAGAGTAAAAACTAAATTGGAGATGGTTATTAATGAAAATGATGAACGCTTCGAATTAATTAATGATATTATTTCGCTAGCATGTGATAATTTAAAAACTGAAAACGGGTATAAAAAAGTAGTTAGACCAGTTGCAAAGGTAAGTCCTATACAGCAAAAAAATTAAATGTTTACTTGATTAACTTTTTTGTTTAAATTTTTTTCGCAGGATTGAAACAGGAAAATGGACAATAAATATAAAAGAGTTAGGTTGGAAGCAGTTCAGCGTATGGGAGAGTTTACTCTAATTGAAAATGCATTTGCATGTAATCTTTTAACGTATTATTATAAAAATGATAATGATGTATGTTCGGATGTATGGTTAGCGTTGCAGAATGCTAGTGAACATATTGTTTTAATATTAACAGAATCATTAGCTCGTTATGGTTCTGTAAAATTTAATATATTGATAGAATTAACGTATAAAAAGCCAATGACAGGTGATATAAAAGATGTAGGATTTAAAACTAATAATTTTGACATATACAGTATAAATGATATAGATAATGCTATTCAGAACGCAACCGAACAGTTGCTTGAGGAGGAAGCTAGTTTTGAAGGAAAACAGAGTGGATGGACTCTTATTACTTTAGATGGAATATTAGTAAGAGTAAATAAATTTCGTCCTTTAAGAGGTTCATGTTATATTCCATTACCAAGTAAATTTCAACAAAAGCATGCAGTTATTAATATTAAGAATGAGGATGAATTTTGTTTTAAATGGTCTATTCTTTGTCGTTTTGTAAAAGGTACTCATCGTGAAAGAGTAGATATGCGATATAAGACTCTTTTAGATAAATTCGATTTTCACGGTATAACTTTTCCCACACCATTAGGCGAGATAAAAATTTTTGAAGAAAAAAATAATGTTTCTGTAAATGTATATTCATTTGATGAGAAAGGAATAATATTTCCAGTAAAAGTATGTTTACAAGAACGCAATGAACATTTTGATTTGCTACTTTTAACAAACAATGAAGTTTTTCATTATTGTTATATAACCAATTTTGAAAGATTGATTGGCTCCCAATTAACCAAGAATAACCATAGGATTACTATTTGCAAAAGATGTTTTACATTTTATAAAACCGATAAATATTCAACTATAAAAATGAATGAACATATAGAAAAATGTAAAGTAAATGCGCCAGCAAAAATTATTCTTCCTGAGGTTGATTGTAACGGTCTTCCTCCTATGTTAAAATTTAAAAATTTTCATCATATGTTTGCAGTACCAATTGTTTGTTATGCAGATTTTGAATGCATATTAAAACCTGTTTCAACATGCTATCCCAACAATGAAAAATCTTTTACTGTATCTACGGAACACCATATTCCAATGAGTTTCTGTTTGTATTTTGTTTCAAGTCCATCAGTTCCAGATTTTATACAAAATGTTCTACCTTCGACTCCTTTCTTATATAGAGGAAAAGATGCAACTAAAAAATTTATGATAGTGCTTAAAGATATTTGTTCAAGAATTGATAATTATTTAAAAATTAATAAAAAAATTATATTTACTGATGAAGATAAAATCGCATTCGATTCCGCACTTTCTTGTCAGATGTGTGAAATTAAATTCAGTTCGCAGGTAATTCCAGTTCGTGATCATTGCCATTTAACAGGTAAATATAGAGCTGCTCTTTGTAATAAATGTAATTTGCAAAGACGTAATCAAACATTTCTTCCTGTTTTTCTTCATAACAGCTCAAATTATGATTCGCATTTCATTGTTAAAGAATTAGGATATGATGAAAAAAGAATAAATTTAATTCCGAATACTACTGAGAAGTATATTTCATTTACAAAAACTATCGGTAACCAAATGTCTATTCGTTTCGTTGATTCAATCCGGTTTATGTCATTTAGTTTAGATTATTTAGTTAAAACATTACCCACTGAAAAGTTTTTTCATTTAAAAAAATCATTTAAACAAGATGAACTTCATCTTGTAACTCGAAAAGGAGTTTATCCTTATGAGTATACTAGCTCCTGGGAAGTTTTAGAAGATACTCAATTACCACCTAAAGAGAAATTTTATAGTTCGCTTACAGGAGAAAATATTGATGAAAATGATTATATTCATGCTAAAACTGTTTGGAGTCATTTCAATATAAAAAATTTAGGTGAATATAGTGATCTTTATTTAAAATGTGATGTTCTTCTTTTAGCTGATGTATTTGAAAATTTTCGTTTACTTTGTTTAAGAGAATATGGCTTAGATTGCGCATATTACTTTACACTTCCTGGTTTTTCATTTGATGCTATGCTTTATAAAACGCGAGTTTCACTTGAATTAATCACAGATTATGATATTTATTTGTTTTTAGAAAGGGGTATTAGAGGGGGAATATCGGTTTGTGTTAAAAAGTATGCGAAGGCAAACAATCCTTACATACCTGAAGAATATGATAATAAATTACCACACACATATTTAGCATATCTAGATGCCAATAACTTATACGGTTGGGCAATGAGCCAACATCTACCAAAACAAAGTTTTCGATGGGTTGAAAAAGAAATTCAACAATCAATAGCAGATAGTATATTATCGTTTAAAGATGATGGTATAATTGGTTTTATTTTTGAAGTTGACGTAGAGTATCCTGAATTTCTTCATAATACACACAGTGATCTTCCATTTCTTCCGATAAATGAAGTTCCCCCTTTTTCATCTCACACAAAATTAGTAACAACATTAAAAACTAAAAATAATTATATTTGTCATTATGTTAATTTAAAACAAGCTATTCGTAACGGACTTAGAGTAACTAAAGTACATAAAATACTGCAATTTATTCAATCTCCTTGGTTAAAAAGCTATATAAATTTAAATACTATAAATCGACAATCGGCAACAAATGATTTTGAAAAAGACTTATTTAAATTAATGAATAATGCGGTATTTGGGAAGTGTATGGAAAACGTTAGGAAACGTATTAATTTAGAATTGGTTTCATCAGAAAAAAGGTTGATGAAACTTATTGCGAAACCAACATTTAAAGATAGAATAATATATAATGAAAATCTTTGTGCAGTTCAGTGTACTAAAGAAAAAATAAAATTAGATAAACCTCTGTATGTGGGTCTATCAGTGTTAGAACTTAGTAAGACACTAATGTATAATTTTCATTATAATATAATGAAGAAAAAATATAGATCTAAGATTAATCTTCTTTATATGGATACCGATAGCTTTTTTTATGAAATAGAGACTCATGATTTTTACCAAGATTTACAAGATGAAAGTTTTATTGAGTATTTTGATACGTCTGATTTTCCTGTTTCACATCCTCTTTTTTCAATTAAAAATAAAAAAGTTTTAGGTAAATTTAAGGATGAATGTAACGGCATTCCTATAAAAGAATTTATCGGATTAAGAGCAAAATTATATACTTTTACAACTACAAAGGGGATTACGAAAAAAGCTAAAGGAATAAAAAAGAATGTAGTAAAAAACAAATTAAATATCAACCATTACAGAAACTGTTTATTGAAAGCAAGTGACGATAGCAAAGACCTTTATGTTCAAATGAAACTGATTCGATCAAAAAAACACTTAGTTGAAACTGTGACAGTAAACAAATTAGCATTAAGCAGTTATGATGATAAACGTGTTGCAGTTAATAACATATTAACTTTACCTTGGGGGCATGTTGATATTCCTTTAGAACTTAAACGTTTATTTAATCATTAAATTATTTTCAATTTTGTTTTTTCTTTTCAGTTAAAAATGTACAAAAAATCTTGTTATTATAGCATTAGAGTAACCAAACCGCTTTCATTAGTAGCATGTTCAACATTAAGTGTGGTTCAAGCAATAACTAGTGGCTTAATAGAGGTTACAGATGAATTAAGGCATTTATTTTTAATACTAGACGAAAATGAATTAGATTTTAAAGTTAATGTATACAGCAGGTTTAATTATAAGAATGTAATCGATCCGAATATATGTTATTATTGTTTACTAAATAATTTTTTCTCACTTACATATCTTTCAGTTAAAGAAATGGTTGATAACTATCTTTGTGTTCATTTGACTAAAAATTTAAATATTGATGATGAAGAAGAAAATTATATATTTTCTGTTTTAACAACAGAAACTCTCAATAACATTGTATCAATTTTAATTAATAAAAAACATAATAATTCCGTAAAGATTCACTTTCTTACAGAAAGATCGAATAAATGGTTTAGTTATTTATTTAGTAAACAATATAATTCTATATTATATAGTAAAAATTGGTAATTTTATCAATAATATTTTAAATAAATATTTATTGTTTTAATTAAATTAATGTATGTTTTATTTTATTATAATCAATATAAAATGTATTTAGTATTTTAATATATTCAATTAAAATATATTTATTATTTTATTATATTCAATTAAATTAATGTATGTTTTATTTTATTATAATCAATTAAAATGTATTTAATATTTTAAATAGATATTTATTGTTTCAATTAAATTAATGTATGTATTATTTTATTATATTAAATAAAGATGTATTTAGTATTTTATTATATTTAATAAAATGTATCCAGCATTTTTTTTATAGTCAAAAGTAAATGTTTTGTAAAAATAAATAATTTTTCAAAGTTTATTTCAGTTTTTATTTTATTTCAACCTTTTTTATCATTAAAAACTAATTATAAAAAGGATAAAAGGTAGTTATTTTTATTAAAATAAGTTACAATACATTTTTCTGAATTAATTTATTAAATAAAATTTGATTACAAATTTCAATCAAAAATATAATTTTTACATGAACTTATCCATAATTCTTTCTTTATCCTAAATTCACACAATTCCTTTTAAACTTCTTTTTTAGGATAAACATGAAATTTACTGATAAATTCAGTGAACTGTTTTAAGATATTGTTACTGTAACATAGCAAACCAAAAAGCTCATGATCTTTAGTTCCAAATCTGATTACTTTTTGGAAGAATTCATTATACTCATAATAATTTCCATTCTTAAAAAAATAAAGTAGTCCGTTGTTAAAACGAGTAACCCCATCTATATCTGCCGGTATTCCAGGAAACAGATTGGATACAAGATCTGTTCGAGCAACAGTGAATGAACATTCATTTATCTCCCCCACAAAATCTTCATTATAAATCACATAAGTTTTTCCAGTATATGTATTTACGATACCATTAATCGTACAAGGATGACCGATGTTAAAGTGTGAACATACATTCCTAGGATAGCCTATGACCAACTGTTGAGTATTAAGATTGAACATAAACAATTTATGATTTTCAATTAATACTATTTCTCCGTTCGGTCTCTGGTACATCGCATCTATTCCTTTGAATGTATCTAAATCCAAAATCTTATTGTTTAGAGGAGAAGGGATAATTAAACCTAAAATAAAAACAACTATTTCTTTTTTAAGTTATTTATTGTTCTTTAATAATCAAAATACAAATACATATTTTATTTGATGTTAAATTTTAAATACATTTTTATTTCAAATTAAAATTTATTATTCTTCACTCCAGTCTTTTTCATCTTCAGGAAACAGTTGATGAATCTTGATGTCTGGATCTTGTTGCATGTAGTTGGGTAGATCCTCATAAATTTTAGGCGGAACATACCTTCCGTAAAGGTCGATAATAACCTGCTTAGGAAGGTGACGTAGAACGTTACGTCCGGGACTGTTTAAATAACACTCTTTTGCTTTTTCTATAGCATTTCCCACCGTTTCCAACATATAATAAAATTTACTTTGTTCACTCCACCACATGTGTAACCATATAGCCTTTTTCATAGCGCAATTATGTTTTTCACCAAAAGGGCATACTTTATTTATTGAAGAACCGAATAAATCGATCGGAGGACAATCGTAACCGTCAAGGTCTTTTATTATATTCCGTTTATTGTTTAGTATTTGTTCTAACACTTTTTTCTTTTCTTTACACTTTACATATATAGTACACATTGGTGCTAAATTTTCAAAAATGGTTGATAACCTCAAGTGTTCAATAAAACCCGAATTCCAATTGAATCCGATTTGTTTCTGAAAGTTTTGTATTGCAACTCTTGTAGTTTGAGATGAAATATCATAGTAGTCAAAAGGTGGCTTGAATAGATATTGCTCGAATCGGAGCCCATCCAAAGAAATTAAAACTAATTCTTTAATGTAGACATCAGCGTTGGGTAAACGAAAAAAAGTAAAGTCTGATATAAAGACAGACATGTTGACTTTACCGACTAACAGACTAAACTGGTTAGGAAACGTTTTTGACTGTGCCAGTTAAAGGAGAATATTGCATTATGCAATCACTTATCATCAAACAATAGGCTGTTGTGTTGTCGGGAATGTTGGTAGAAGTTTGTATCTCGATTTTAATATCGACCGCGCCAGTTTTCAAAGTATCGTTTTGTTTTGAACAATCTATAAAGATTAATGGCATAGCATAGTACTTGGATGGGGTAATTAACGCGGCCGCTGAATTCCTGTTATAATAAGATCTATAGAAACTCTTAAACATTTCGTATAATATAATGCTATCTCCTTGAATGTGTTCATAAGGATAATATACTGAATTCAGATACAAGCGTATGTTATTAAGTGAAATGGTATCAAAATTCGAAGCTCTTTTTGTTGCGTCTCCTTTTCTCGATGTTTGAAATCCAATGATAACATAATGAGGTTTTTCCACCTGCGTTGTTGTTTTAACTGTCCAAATTACATCTTTACTGATAGGTAGAGTTGGGTATTCGTACAAGTTCCACTTTCGGAACATCATCAAAATCGGTTCATCCTTATCTACCAGTCTAAGAAGTGATAACCGTTTTTCATCCGATACGTTAACATATGGTATTTTCCAACTAATTTTCGTTATTGTGAAGGTAAATGTTTTTCCAGCTGGAACGACAACAGCATTATTATTAGTGGAAGCCCGAAGCAGAATGAGTTCCTGTTTAACGTTTAGCAGTATCTTATTATAATCTTCAAAAAAGCCCAAGAGCATCTTCAGCGGAAGTAATACCTTAAACTTTGCCGATTCACCATCGATATATACACCGTTGACCGGTTGGATATCTTCAACACCGTCCGATGACCAACCATGCATAAAAATTGAATCTTTTTCGAAGTTTCTCAGTGATAGAGCATTTTTCATCGTTGAAGTTATCCCCACATTTCTCACCCTATCCACCTCCTGTCCTGCAATTTCATAACGAATTTCATCGAAAAGAAACGCGCCAAAATTGTTGCATAGTTTTAGTGTTGAATCTGAAACTCCATTAGCATCACTATACGTTCCGTTGATGAGTAAATAACTTTCGCACGGAAGCGTGTATACATCCTGTTGCTGGACAGGAATTCTTATTTCATCACTATTATTAAATGTAGTTGATGCATAAGGATAGTGAGTATGAAATTCTTTACCCGTAATGCTTTCATCAAATACCGCGTTCGCAGTATCAACGTCTATTATCTGTCCGCTCATCGTTGTAATACTTTAAAACCTAAAGATTCCAAAAATCGTACGTTTTCTCGTGTTAGCCGTTTAAGCTTCGCAGGTTGACTAGTCGTTAACGGGACTATGGGAGGGAATTTATATTCTGCTTTATCAACGAAAATCAGCACCATCGTTTCTTCGTCTTAAATGCAGTCTCACCGTCACTTCTTCACCACCGAAACTTATCAGTTCTGAATTTTGATTATAAACCTGCACAGTTATATTCCGTATAGACTTGGTGTTGACCGGAAGATAAATGACACTGTGCGGTACTTCAATTATCTTATATCCCCGTCCAACTCTGGGATAGAATTTGTGAATGATATGACCTTCTTCTCCGCCTACAAATGAACCGCGGGCGATGTTACAACTTATACGTATTGCATTTACAGATGAAATACTAACAGGTTTCTGAGATGTATGCCAGAAGTTTGCTGGTAGGACCATTTCATCAAATCCCAAAAGAGTACGGATAGAATGTGGTTTTGTAAAATCTACTATTTCAGTACAAAATAAACGCGAGTGCATCGTCGTAGGTTCGATTAAGATTTTAATCAAACATTTTGCATCATTTTTATTGCGATTTCGTTGTTTACCTTTATCATTGTCAGTCGCGTTCGATTCATCGCAGTTGCCCATCCCATGTTTCAATTTAATTTTCAAATCATCAATCTCATACATCCCCGGCGGAAGCTCTATCGATTTACTGCCATGGTAACCGTAATAAAACATATTATTTTTTTCTTTTTCTACATTTTGAATGTTATTATATGACATAAAATCAATCAGGCCGATTTCCCACGCGGCATCGCCGAGTTCTATCGGAGGGAAAAAATCTGCAGACAGTATAGAAGATTTTCCGTTTAGGCAGAACATATCAGAAACTTTAAACATAGATGCCCGCAAACAACTGAATTAAAATCCTGTCTGCGGTCTAAATTATACTGGATGTTGACTTTCTCTTTGTTGGATTTAAGATATTGGACTAGCTCTTTAGGTGGCTGTAAATTACCGTAACTGTCAAAATAAAACACGTTCGCGTTACGTTTTTTATAACAAACCCAATGCGTACCCGGATTGAGGACACTGTCCAAGTTCACTATTCCCGATTCGAATTTATTTATTCTAGCTGGTAAAGTATCGCGCATGAAAACACCTCTGAAGTGGGGTAAATTAATTTTTCGCGCAAACCGTATTAACTCCACATCTGATAAAGGATGAATGGGGAGTTTGCGTAGTAAATTTAATGCTTTTTTCTGCCTTGACGACGACGACGACGACGACGACTGCGACCTGCAGACCGGCGTTTTTTTACGCCGCATCCGGTTTTAGATCGGTACGGTTCAAGATAAGCACCTTTCCCCTTTTTTCTTATAGTTTTTTTTCGCACACCTCTGACTGAAGCTTTCTTCAATCTTCCGCCGAATTTACTCTTTATTTTCATAGCGTTTGTTACAGCCCACGCAGCAGCCTTCTCTGCAATGCTGGAATCGGGCGCGGATACCCTTTGCCAAGCTCTTTCCGCTAACTCTTTATCAGCTTGTGCTCTTCGCCGAGAATCGTTGTAGATACTATACGCTATATCATGCGCCTTACAAGCTTTATCGAGTGGATTTATACCAAGATCGCCTCTTTCCAATCTTTGTTTTAGTTTTGTTCCGGGTCCGCAATATTGGTAACCGGGTATGTGAGCCTCGAAAGGAAGAAGATCTACAGCCCGATTGAGAACTGTTCCTACTACGTTACGTGCAATACCGAAAGTTTTACCCGGAAGACTTTCGATCGAACTTATCAATCCGTTTCCTGTTTTACAACTAACGTTACACTTGTTCGTGCTCTTCATTTTATCCCCAACTAAAAGTCTTCGGTCAATGCATCCGTATTTAAATCAGATTCTTTTTCAGTTTGAGTTACCGCATCTTTCTGAACCTCGCTTTTCAATCGAGAAATACTTTCCTCTAATCGCTGACGAACAATGGGGTCATTAGTATTTTTACTTCTTAAAGGATTTTCTATTTCTTTTCCTATCATATTTTCTATTTTAGCGATGATCTCATCGAATTTCTGTTGAATAAGGAACCGTACATATCTCATGGTCACCAAATCGTTTTCATCATCTGGATGAGCGGCGTTTTTGGCACGAGCTCCTTTGAAATCTACCACTTTAAAATGTGTTTGTTCTTCACACGCTAAAAAATCGTGATCAGAGGCATATTGCTCGATTAAATATATGCAATCGTCCATGTTAACAGCATCATCATAATATTCCGCTGATGCTAGATTGCAAATCTTTTTTTCGCGGGCGTCGATATCACCCTCTTCAGTAATCCCAAACGGGATTCTTGAACCAAATTCTGTCTGTCCTAACCTGTTGACTGGCATGATCTCAAATGACTTGCTTACAGTGCGCCTTCTCCTTTTATTAGTCCTCGTTCTTTTAATTCCTCGACTATCGATACAATTTCATTATCATGTGCGGTATTACCTGCCTTTTTTGACGCGATCAATAGTTTTAGCCTCTCACAGATTTCGTTAGGATCATCAAAATAAACATAATCGACTTTATGGTTTTCATTCAAAGTCATTGCAGATGGTACTAAACCTTCACCTCGTTTTTTCGAGGTGAACGGTGGAAAAAGCTTGCTTATTACTTCCACATACTTAAATCCCGAATTAGTCTTTACCCGTTCCAGAGCGGAATTATTTCTTCTGTGCGCATTTGTTGCGATTAAAATTTTCCTATATTCTTCCAAATCTTCTTCAGTGAATAACTTCGGTTTTTTCCAGAAAAGTAATTCGAACAAACCTCGGCTTGCAGGATACTTCACTTCTCTTATCAGGATGTTACTTTCCTTATCGAAATCGATTAATGAATCTCCAATCTTCAGTTCGTTTCCTTCAAAATGAACACCGTAAACGTTATCCATGTTGTTTTCTACATCTCTGATGGCGTCAAGCATAAATTCCTGCGCTAACCCTTCTCGCATGCTTGTCTTGAGAGACATGCTCATTTGCATTTTCCCTTCGGGTGTATTCAACATTTGTACTATGCTGGGTTGAGATTCATAAGTCTCTTCTTGTTCGATCCTAGGTGACTGTTCGGTTTCTTCGGCTTTTTCAGCTCGATGGTGAGCCGAATAAGAAAGAAATCTTTTAGCCTTTTGTCGACGTCTCATACCGGTCATTTCATCATCTACCCTATCAGATGGTTGAGCTAGCTGAAAAGGAAATGGACTAGAAGTATCCATCTTATTATGTAATTTTGCAGTCGACCTTTTTATTTCAGGTTCTGGTTCATCATTTGCTAAAGAACGTTTACTATGTTTCATCCTATCTTCTTCAGTTAATTGATCGAATATAGAACCCATATCAAACCTCTTTTCAAAATCTCGGTAATCTCGCTCCTCTTTTTCACGCAACTCTTCAGCTGAGATTTTCGGTAGTGAACGTTCTTTTGAATCTATTTCTTTTTTTATCCGTTTTCCCATTTCTCTCTCTTCAGAACCGAACTGTTCTGCTATTTTAATCAGAGGTTCAGTAAGCGGTTTGAAATCTTGTTGAAGTCTTAAATCGGACTCGAATCTTCCTCTTACCAATTCGCCATGTTTTCTTTTAATACTCCTGCGGATCTCCGCGATCTCCGCGGTGACACGCTCACGATCCTCCATAGTAGACATTTATGTTTAATCTGACTGCATGCACTCACTATCTTTCTTTAAGTATGTTGAAGTATTTAAAGTTGATTCATAAGCGCGCACGTTAGCCTGTAGGCTTTTTAGGCTTTTTCATAAGCGCGCACGTTAGCCTGTAGGCTTTTTTAGGCTTTTTCATAAGCGCGCACGTTAGCCTGTAGGCTTTTTAGGCTTTTTCATAAGCGCGCACGTTAGCCTGTAGGCTTTTTTAGGCTTTTTCATAAGCGCGCACGTTAGCCTGTAGGCTTTTTTAGGCTTTTTCATAAGCGCGCACGTTAGCCTGTAGGCTTTTTTAGGCTTTTTCATAAGCGCGCACGTTAGCCTGTAGGCTTTTTTAGGCTTTTTCATAAGCGCGCACGTTAGCCTGTAGGCTTTTTTAGGCTTTTTTAGGCTTTTTCAGGCTCTTTTCAAGCTCTCTTTCGCGTTTTTGTATGCTTTTTTCAGGCTTTCCGATAAAGATGTCAAAATTAAATCTGTACCGTCCTTTATCAAAATCTCTCTCCTTATCAATTACTAAAAATCCATTTTTTATCCGGTTCCAAGCCTCATTACATATTTCTTTAAACTTTTCAAATGATATATCCGGTGTAACATGATCATGATATATATGTCTCAGGTTTCTTTCATCCTGTCGAAACACCATGAGAAAATTCGCATTGTCTCGGACCAATTGTTTAGGAATTTTACTATATGTTTGACTCATATAAAACACATCAATGTTATTATGCCGTCCCATAGTAAAATATTTTGTTATGTTATTTTGTTTTTCGCATATTACATCATCGAATATCATTATAGAATTCGGTTCCGTTTCTTCCGGTGCCACAATAACATCGTTATCACTATAAGGATAGTAACCTATCCCTTCAACATCAGTCAACAAACTTTTTAAAAATAAGTATTTAGGCTGGTACAATGATTTAGAAAAAACATATATGTTACTGAACCTTAACCCGCTAGGGTCAAATAAAAGATTGAAAACTGCATTCGTCTTACCAGAATTTGAAGGACCTACAACCAAGCATCTGATATTATCTGGAAGAAGAGGACTATGTCTTTTTATAGAATTTAAATCGGATACCTCACCTATTAAACGGTCAAAATTAATTACTGTTAGCTTCCGATCTTGTTCTTCAGCATCCATCTCTGCTACTGAATAAATTACATAAGTGTAATTTATTTTATTAAATCCTTTTTATCTATCCACGAGTCCTCCTTCTTATCAAATCCCAACCAGCGAACTAATAATTTATCACCGCGTTTTTTTAATACTTTTTCAACCAAATAAACGTTGCCGTACTTGGTTTTACTAAGTTCTTCCGTATAGAAACTTCCTTTTAACACTTCCCCTTTCCCATCTTTAAGAATGTACGTTATAGGTTGTGTTTGTTTTATCTTGAAAATTGTAAAAACTTCATTAGTCCAATTCGGAAGATATCCTTTCGCAAATATCTTTTTATACTTACTTATCCTTACCTGATCACCAACATTAAATTTAATCGTGGTCGTATGCTGATGACGTTTTTTTGCAACCTTTAATATATTTAACAACACTTCGCGTTCGTTTTTATAAGAAACATCTTTAGGTTTAAAACCAGTAGTTCTATGCACCCTATTGTTATATTTTTCAATTATTTCATCCAATATACTTACCCATCGGTAATCACCCTGTTCGGTAAATTTACGCCACATATTAGTCTTGAGAGTTCTATTGAACCGCTCCACTATTGATGCCTTTTTATCGGAAAAAGTTGAATAATGATTTATATTGAATTTTAGTAATAACGATCTCAATTTTGAATTAAACCATTCTTTTCCATCATCGGTTTGAAAATGCTTCATTTTATGTTTATGAAATATGGGTTTAAGGACCATTACAACTTCATCTGCGTTTTTACTCTTCAATGGAAAAGCAAAAGCAAATTTTGAAAAACAATTTATAATTGTGAGAATATATTTATATCCCCTATTAAATCTTGAGTATTGTATCATCTCTACTAAGTCTGCTTGGTACAAATCGTCTATACCCTTAAGTTCAACAGACCTTGTCAAAAAATTTCTGCGAGCTTGCTTGTGAAGCTCTCTTGCTATCCCTTGTTTAACACTCATCATTTTATTATAAACTAAATTTAAATTGGATGTTTTTAACTTATATATTTAAGGTGAAAAATAAGGATAAAATAATAAAATTCTTTTCAATTTATAAATCTATTTATTCATTGGTTTTGATAACATATTATTTTACAAATAATAAACGAGATAAAATTCCCACTCAATTAATTTGTTTCGCAAAAATT
Organism: Lycorma delicatula; assembly: GCF_047948215.1. Lineage (NCBI taxonomy): Eukaryota > Metazoa > Arthropoda > Insecta > Hemiptera > Fulgoridae > Lycorma > Lycorma delicatula. The sequence goes on from NC_134456.1 coordinate 39,175,486, forward strand.
CATATTCAATAACTGTCGGTATTTTCATTTTTACTACTTCTGTTTTATTACCGAAATATTTTCCTTTCTTTATTACTTCTAATCTTGATAAAGGGAAAGTTTTCTTCAAAATATTTATTAAATGATTTATCGATTTTATTCGACCTCCCGGTACAAATCCTATTATCCATGAATCGCTTGTGATATCAGATTCAGATTCGCAAGCTGTCTCGTCGGAAGAACTCTCTCCCATCATTGATAAATATTCTTCAGATGAAGACGAACCCATTATTTCTCCACAACACTCCGTCAGCAATTAACCTAGAACAAACAAATAGAAAATAATTATACAAATACTTATATATTACTGATAAACTTATAAAAATGTTTACTAAAATACAACACACCTTTCATTTTATTTTTCACCATTTTGCAATTATATGAAACTTTTTGATGCTCCTTAAACGGGTTATCATTATCCAACCACTCAAAAATTTCAAGACCACATTCGATACATGCCACAGAATCCATCACGCCGGTGAAATAAAATCCTGCTTCCAACAATAATTCAACCTTTGGAAAAAGCCTTGGCCAATTACTAAAAGTACTCATCATCAGGTCAATACAAACTATGCTATCTTTAAAAAATAAACAACAATTGAATAATTCTTCAGCAACACTACAAGTTTCATCATATGTTTTATGTGCAATTCCGCAATGAAATAAATTAGTTTCAGAGGTTATAGTCCAATTACATTCCTTACATGAAACGATTCCATCATTATCGAAGCGATTTAATCCACATTCTTTAATAATTCTGAATGGGAGTGTGTTTATCCTTTTGCTGAGCGCCGCAAACGGGACAAACATCTCCTAGATTTATTTTTCTGATTCCACTTTTGACAGCATATAGTCTTATATCAAATTCAATTTCTTCTAGTTCTTTTTTAAATATGTTCAGCCTCTCACAGTAGCTCTTAAGAATCTCTTTTTGCAACTGCGACATCAATCTTAAACAGAAACAAAAAAATATTAGAAACAGAAAATATTAGGAACAAAAAATTAAAAAATTCCTTTCAATAAATTATTAACATACCTTTTTCACGAATGAATAATTATATTCTTCTTCTATGACTGTTGATTACTTCTTCTACAACAACTGATTCATTTGGTTGCAAAAAGGAAATATAATATACTATAACGTTAAAGACATTTATTAAATACTAAAATTAAAGTGTTACTTAAACTAACATAAGAATTAAAAACAATTATTTAATACTAAAAACAAAACTAGCATGTAATAGCTTCAGTCATTTCAATTTTTTATTTAAACTATTTTTCCACCTTTTGTTTCAATTACTAATTGTATTGGGCTTCTACAGAAAGGACATTTTTTTTCATCGACTATAGGTTTACTTTCGAGACGATCATTACATAATTTGCAGACGGAATGACCACACAAAACAAAAGTTACTTTTATTAAATTACTAAAGCAAATTTGACAAATATATTTTTCTTTTATCTCATCTTCTGATAAAGAATTTATTTCAATATCCCCCTCCTGGGTTTCGTCAAATTCATTTTCTTCATGTTTCACAATACATAATAATATATTAGATATATTATTGGAAAATGGATAAATAATATATTCTCCTTCTTCTATAATCGCTGATTCATTCGACTGCAAAAAGGAAAATATAATAAATCAATTTAAATTAAGCTTAGAAACATTTATTCAATGCTATAATTAAAGTATTACATAAATTACATTCGACAGGTACTTTTTTAAAATATAATAACTTACATCTAAAACATATTGGATGTGCACATGGAATAGTAATAAATTTAATTACATTTATTTTACAAAATTGGCATGTTATTGCTTCTCGATCGTTTAAAGCAATTGTTTCACTAAGTCTAATAGGAAAACTATTTTTATCAGGTTTCCTTTGCGATTTTGCAAAACCTTTATTTAACATTTTATGTAGAACAGAACCATTTTTTATTTTGTGCATAAATCCTCCACCTTTTATTAATAAAGAATTTTTTGTTGAACAAATCATTACTCCACAGTTGATTACCTCTTTCATCGGTATATTTTCAATATTTATTTTCATTTTATATTCTCCTTCTTCTTTTGCATTTAGACAACGCCTAAGTCCAAAATAAGCCTCTTGTTCATTATGAAACTGAAATTGAAAGAAAGACCTATTAGTTTCTCTGTAAAACTAAAAATATATTTCTTTTTATCAAATAAAAAAATAATATTTGCCTTTGTAAATCTAACACGGTTTTCGAGGATGAATGATGTTGTTACTACTGTGCTTTCTTCACTTTCATTATTTTCAACATCAGCAGCAGCCTCTGCTATGAGGTTATCGTTGCCGTCATCTAATAAAGGATGATGTTGTTGGTCGTCGACTTCCCCATACACCAACCTTCGCGGTATTAATAACTGCAGCCGCTGATTAGGAGTTCCCTCTAATTCATCATCTTCTTGTAAAACATCGTAAACAACCTGTTCTAATTGCGCATCATTTACTGGAAACATTTCTTCGGACATCTACAAAGAAATATTTTCATTGTACTCTAACAAAAATAACGAAAAATATGTAATAATATATAACTTATAAGAAAAATAATAAAAAAATATGTAATAATATATTACTTCTAAGAAAAAACTTACTGTTTTATAAAGGTGACGAAAATATTGATATAATCCAATACAAAACGCCAGTTTTCCAATCTTAGCACCAATATGTTTTGAATTATTTAATTTTAATTAATCTGCAAAGAAAACAGTTGCATTACTATTTATTTTAATTTTATGAACTAGATGTACAAGAATTGATTTTAAATACATAAACTGGAACAGAATTATTTTACATTTAAATATTGGCTGGAAAAATAATTATTAAATAAATATGAAATAGAATTATATTTAAGCGAATAATTTTACATTTAAATATTATTTCACTTACCTCTTTAAATAAAGATGATAAAGATGATAATATAATAGTAGCAGCAAAACGTAACAGTAACAAGAGTATTAATTTTATTTAATCTGCAAAGAAAACAGTTGCATTACTATTTATTTTAATTTTATGAACTAGATGTACAAGAATTGATTTTAAATACATAAACTGGAACAGAATTATTTTACATTTAAATATTGGCTGGAAAAATAATTATTAAATAAATATGAAATAGAATTATATTTAAGCGAATAATTTTACATTTAAATATTATTTCACTTACCTCTTTAAATAAAGATGATAAAGATGATAATATAATAGTAGCAGCAAAACGTAACAGTAACAGCAAAACGTAGTATGAATCCGTTAAATTTTTGGCGGGTATTTATATGTATCGGCTATCATTATCATTGAGATAACTTTGAAAATAACAATGCTATCACCAATTGACGCAAATGCATTATCGGTTGACTTTCAAACTAGTAAACAAGGTTAATGCAAAGTCAGCAAGCACGTGTACATTTTTTTATGCCGAAGTAAGCACATTTTTTTTTTTTTTTTTTTTTTGAAATTTTTTTTTTTTTTTTTTTTTCGGGTCAAAGGTCAATTTTTTTTTTTTTTTTTTTTTTTTTCGGGTCAAAGGTCAATTTTTTTTTTTTTTTTTTTTTTTCGGGTCAAAGGTCAATTTTTTTTTTTTTTTTTTTTTTTTCGGGTCAAAGGTCAATTTTTTTTTTTTTTTTTTTTTTCGGGTCAAAGGTCAATTTTTTTTTTTTTTTTTTTGATGACGTCAGAGGGGGGGTGATGACGTCATTGATTTTTTTGATGACGTCATTGATGACGCTTGTCCCAGAACCGGCATTTTTACACTACTGTCTCTAATTTTAATTCGATACATTTTTTAATCCGATTTTTAAATCTGTTGAATTATTTCTGAAGTTTGTCGAAAGTAAATACAAAAAAAAAAGAAATAAATTGTAAATTTAAATTTAAGTGAAATTTATATAAAACAAATTGAACTGTTCCTTATCTGGTTGAAATAATTTATTATTATTTATATTTAAATTTGTACTCTCACGTTTTCATTCCAAGCTTTCAAACTGATGTACTAATTTAATTCAACATTAACATAACTAAACTCTATTAGTATTACCGATTTCATTTGGAAACTATCCAAATCTACTTGTCGCAAACTAAAATTATCTATTTTATCAAAGCTTGGGAACCATTGCTGAAGAAAAAGATCACGGGAAATAATAAAAAAAAAATTCTCTGACACAAAAACCATCATAAAGAAGATTGTGTACTGACAAACATCTCGGTTGTTGACACACAACACAAACTCATTTTTGATCATTTTAATTATATACAACTGAACATTTATCTTTTTTATATATCCATTTAAATATTAAAATTAAGATACAGTAACTTTCATTATAATTTAATTTACACAAAAACTAACCAATTGATCTTCTCATTTATACTTTTTTACTGAGTTTTAGTTATATTTTATGTACAGTTCTACAAATCAATAATTGAGAGAATAATTTATATTATATATTATGCAATATTCTTACTTTAAAAGAGTACAGTATCAACTCTTTTATTTCGTGCAGAATCTTTTTTTTTCATAATTTTTATTCGAGTAATTTCATTACGTTTCACATCATTTGCAGTTTGTTTCGTAATTTGAAAACAAATCTAAATTAAACTATTACTTTCTTATTTATAAAACAGAGACTATTTTAATGATCACTTGAATAGAATAAAACAATTTATTTGGAGTTAATTAAATACGTATGTACTGAAAAACTTAGCGTCGAGTTCAATGAAGTAATACAAAAATATTCTAAGATTTGGATTTTTTTCTATTTTCAGAATATAAATTCCAAGCGAATTTCAATAACATTTCCATATAGTACATGACCATATAGTACATTTCTAATATTTATTTATAATAAAAAAAAATTACAATAAATAGATTTACAGAATGTTCATAAAATATTATTAAAAATAAAAAAAAAATTAAACCGACAAAACTTCTGTAAAAACTAAAACAAAAATTAATATTTTGTTAGCTGTAATTTAAATATTGGCATTTAAAATTCGGCGCCATATTAATCAACTATTTACAAATTATTATCCTTTCATTTGGAGTTTATGAAAAAAATGAAATTCAGAAAAAGAATTAAAAAAAAAATGCAAATAAATAAATATTTAGGTTTATTTTATTATAATTTTTTTTAATACTTTTATTTACAGTCGTATCAACAATTACAGGGATTAGCGACTAAAGTAACAACATCATGTAGTGTTACATAAAACAACAAAAATCATAAACAATAAAGAATAAACAAAGACAAGCAACAACAACAAATACAAACTAAATTACATAAATCAGACAAAAACCGCTAAACTGTATTCCTCATTCAACTGTAGGAGAAGAACCGCAACAGACGTTTTATACTTTCTTTCCAGTTTAGTAGATATTTCATATCTGAACCCAGGTCTAAATTTTGTCGGATGGTTCCAAAGATTGGCCATCAAAGAGCAGAAGCTGCACGGACCATTTGACCTTGCCAGCCACATAGAACTTCTGAGGAGAGCAAAATAGATGAGCGATGTTCCCCGAATGCTTCGGGGGCGAGTGGCGGAGGTGCCTCGGCATTGTCGTCACCAATGTCTCCCGCAGGACGCGTTCCTGCTGTCTGAGGCCGGCATAGCTATAGTGTATATATTCTGAGCTGTATGTATTATTAATTCTGAGTTGTATATATTATTAATTGTAAATATTGAGTGTAAATAGTGTCTGAATGTGTTATGTAAATATTGATGTGAATGAGAAGTATGCCTGTGACGCGGGTGGTGCTGATGTTATACTTTTACTTCAATTCCAGCACCATCCTGCGTGAGGGAGTTGGCTTTTAGTGGGTCCCACCGTAAAGACAGTGAACCCCATACACTTAGTATGTACGGGCTGCTGGGCGTTTGGTTCAGGGAAATTTCCCACTTACTATGAAAAAAAAAAATAGATGAGTGTGGGTAAGCATGGTGTACCCAATCCTTAGCCGAGTTAAGATGACTTGGTCTCTTCTGTTGCTCCATTTTAATTTTTTTTTAGCATTTTTAACTAATTAAATAAAACTATACACTGCCCGTACGAAAAATCTTGCGTAAAAACATGAACCTGGATCTCGATAAATAACTGGTGTCTGGAATGTTAGAATATGTATTATTTATTTACATTAAGTTAATTAAAATTCCTAACTTTTCCCGTGAAAATATCTTTGACTATTACAGAAAGAGATCAGGATGTATTTCATAACCAGTTCAATATACTAAGCAATGATGGCGACAAAACAATGGATATATCTTCCAGTCGATCAAGATCATGCTATTATTTTTCATGTAAAACATTTTCCTCTTTTATAATCTGAAAAAGTTACATTCGCGTGGACCATCGAGGAACTTCCTCTATACATTTTTTTAAACCATCAATTTGTCCACTGCGTAAAGGAGTAAGGCAGTAAAATATGTAGTAGGCTGTAAAAAATCCGGGTGAAATGAGAACCTTTTCCTTTTAGTAGTCTGTTAAAAAGAGACTTCTGTCAAACGCCGTTCTGTTTTGGTTTGATTTATATTCAGACCCTAAAATGTAAATTTGTATTAATACAAAACCATATAGATATAGGCATCGAATGAATATATCACCAGTCAACCTTAATAATATATACTTAACCTTAATAATATAAATAATCAATAAGACATCCCCCCACAATACGATTTTCATTTCAATAAGAGGCACTTTCATTCTGCTCATCATACGGATTGACTATACAATGTTCATCATTAACCTTAAAGAAAGAAATTTGAATTGGTGGTTCGTATATCAGATTTGTTATAGTTATACCAAAGACAGGGGGATTGATTATGTAAATTAATACATAGATACTCCTTTCTTCGAAAAAAATGGACTACACTACATATAAATTGTCTCTGTTCACAGGATAAAAGTTTTCAAGTATGATGCCAAAAATTTAAAATATTTTTACGAGTTAATAACAAGTATTGTTCTCTAATATTTATACAATAAATTTACGTTATTTACAAACACATTTGTAAAGGCTACAACACACACACCATCCACGTGTTAATTTAAGTAAAAACAATTTTTCATTGTTTACGAAATCTGTCCTACATCTTGTTACTTTGAATACGTATCTAAAAGCCTTCTTTGCATTCAGCTGTACACGTGATATCAAATAAGGAAGTGCTGATACTTTAACTTTTATTGGAAATCGTACACGTCTTACAATTTAATGAACTCTCTGAAAATCGAAAGAAAGGGGGAAACATTCTGTTTGTTAGTCCTGAAACGAACGCTGACGCACCACCCAATAGAAGCAATATTAGTATTAGAAGCGGTAATAATGATAATAGTTTTAGAATTCGTTTTACCTTCAATAGTAAATAGAAATAGTAAGCGGATAACACAACAAACAACGGACTTAGAAGGAGTGGTATCCTCCACTAAGAAATAAAGTTCAATTCATTGTTTTAATGGAATCGGGGTCGTTTCCGTCGTAATAGAAAGACAAAGGAGCAAAACAAAATACAACTAATAAAAATTTATTTCAGTACAACACTTTACTGTTTATAGAACAGAAAAGGAAAGGTCTTAATTTTACAGGAAAGAGAGGTAGCGAAATGAACAAGGCAGTTTTAATAAAATCCTACGGTATTATGTTATATATGCTAATTTTATTATTTATTACTGGATTTAATGTAATGCTACTTGTATTAAATTACATCAATAAAAGTAAAATAATTTATACATAGATTGATAACTAAATTAATATTTTTTTTTAATACAACAAAACTGTTCACAGTTATTAAGTTGATATATGTCCATTCAAATAAACTGTAATATATAAAAGAAACAAAGACAATTTTTAAAAAGGATTCCTCTTTTTTAATGTAAAGGATAAATAATACGAAAGCAGAAGAAACTTTAAAAATAATTATATCCAAGATTTGAATTATCCAGTTAATATTAGTGAGAATATTAATTCTGGAATATTAAATCAACTCGATATAAAAGTCAAACTTTATTTTCATGAGAGTTTTGGATGACTAATGACAGAACCTCTATAAAAAGTTAAGTTTGTTGACATTATACAGAAAGTATACTAATATCTTACTTCAGAAATACATCAGTATCAGTAGCAGGAACGAAATGTTAGACCAAAAACAACAAACAATTCGTTAATGTTTAGACATTACTTCCTAAACCAATAGTATTATTCAATACTATTCAATTTTAATTTTTTTTATTTTACATTCTAATTTTATAAAATATATGAGTAATTTTTATTTGCATAAATTACTGCCGTGTTTATAGATTAAGTTAAAATTTATAAATTTTACAGAATATAAAAATAACTGGGAAATAGAAGGTAAGCAGGGTGAACAAAAATGTTCAGGATTGAAAAAAAAATTACGATAATATTTTTTAAAACATCTCTTAGAATCTATGTTATCAACATTAATCGAATCCAGTTAAAAAAGTATAAATGTACAGGAAGATCTATAGGAAGTAAATTTTGCACCTTTTTTTTAGAATAAAAGGATTTAGTTTATCTTTTCGAAGTAAATCTCGTTAGATTTCTGAACTTTATTCATATTATTTTACTCAAAATCAAACTGTCTACAAATTGTGTTTAAAACTTTTATTTGTTTATTTCCCATTAACAAAGTTATTTTAAAGTTCGTAAACGAACCGTTTACGAACTTATATATATATATGTGAACGTTCTTCTTTATTTTCAGCTGTAGAACATTTCCTGAAAATGTGTTATATTCTTCGTGAATCACCTGCACATTCAAAGAACATTCAACTTTTTTATGTTCTTTGCATAATGTTTCATTATTTTGTTTTAAAGACCAAACTGTATTCAGATTTTTAAAATTTATTAGCTATTGTCTTGGTAATATGATCAAAAAATTCAATTTGATCATAATATCCAGTGTTTTACGAATAAATAGTTCAATTATTATTGGAAGAACTTAAAGATTTTGAAGTAAAACCACCATAAGCTATTGCTTCAGAGGATGAATGAGGATGATATGTATGAATGTAAATGAGGATGATATGTATGAATGTAAATGAAGTGTAGTCTTGTACAGTCTCAGGTCGACCATTCCTGAGATGTGTGGTTAATTAAAACCCAACCACCAAAGAACACCGGTATTCACGATCTAGTATTCAATGTCGTATAAAAGTAACTGCCTTTACTAAGATTTGAACCTTAAAACTGTCGACTGTGAAACCTTTGTTCTATTTCAATTCTACAAATGCCAAATCATCTGTTTCCATGAAATAAAGGTGAAATAATCCTCACATTTTTGAAACCCGACTATAAATATATTAATGAAAAAATTATTTTTTAATAATAATTCTAATTATAATCATATTTTTTTAAATTATTTATTAAATTAATGTAAATAAATTGAAGAAATTTAATTTAATAATAATTAAAAGAATATATATCACTGACTTATGGGTTCTTTCTCTTTTTTAACTAAATCATTATTTTTGTTTATTAACCTACAGAAATTTTAAAATTTTAATTAAAATTCTGACGTATAATTTGACACCTGCATTTTAAATTTCTTTATGCTTGCAAAATTTCAATTTACATGCCAAAATTTTTGTTATTTATAAGGTAGGGATATTATGTAGCTATGAAATTTGGTGAATACAGCTTTTGATGATTAAAATAAAGGGAAAAAGAAAATAATTTTCCCGTGTTTTGGAATGAATTAAAATGAGTCATATAAATGGAGCTCTTTAAATTATTATCCATTCCAGAATGTAAGAGAGAGAGAGATTGAGCGAGAGTGAGTGAGGGAGTGAGAGAGAGAGTGACAGAAAGAGAGTGAGTGAGAGAGAGAGAATACTGAACGAGAAGGAGAAAGAACTTCGTTTATACTAACTTACAAGCTCAAAAACTGAAATTTTACGCTATTAAAAAAGTTAATTTTGTACTCGTAGACTAGTTAAAAACAGTTCCGTTTTGTATTTTAGGAAAGTTTAATTTTCTGTTTGTAAATTAATACGTAGGTTATCCGCTGACTTTTCTGGAAAGTTAATAAAAACGTTTGTATTCTAATATGTTTAGTGTAATATTTTAAACAGAAATTCTAGCAAAGATGACAAAACAGAATAAAACGGGCCATTAAAGGTTTAATTAATTTTGTTAGTTTGATAAAGTGAGTTGTCAATTTTAACTGCGATTTTAAGTACTACGAAGAATAACTTATTATGCATATTTTCTAAACTTTTTACGTTTAGTTTTAAAAGCATTTGAAATTCTTTTTTAGTGCTTAAATCTTTTGATGTTATATAATGAACAAGTACAGCAATTCAGCTGTTTTAATATATTTTAACGAAAATAAAAAGAAAAAACTAAAAATATAATTCCTTTTTATAACCGCTAGCAAATTTTTATCCTAAAAATTTTCTTCTGTACATTAAGTATCCGATTTTTTCGTTCAATTTTTTCTAACTATGCCTTATCCATTATCTAATGAAAATAAAAACACTAGAAAATTTTTAATTTCAAACAGTAATAAGATAATTTTTAATTGCTACTAAAACAAAGAAATCTGTTTTACATCTAATATTTGAATATACGGATTCCTTCCTTGTACGACGTCGAGACAATAAAAAATAAATATAATGTATTTCTGTGCGAAACATTTACGCTACCTGTTACACGCTGAATGAAAGTTAAAGTAACAAATAATTTCGGTTAGAATGATTATATTTTGGAAATTAGTATTCCAATGACAAAAAGCTGGTTAAATATATTGAATACTGATATTAACAGGTAAAAATTACAAAAAAATTGTACTCAAAGAATATTTATTTATTTATTGTTTTACAACAACAATGATTTAAGACATAATCCAAAAAATGTAATTACAAACTACAAGTTAAATCATTAACTATTAACATTTTCCGAAGGTATAACTTCTCATTAAAGAAAAAGAAAAAAAAATTACTTGCCTTATTAACAAGAAATAAATTTTCCGAGCAGAGCATTTTTATCCACGACGGAAAGGAGATGGTATGTGCGTTTGGGGAAGGAGTTTTTGTGTGTGTGTGTGTTTGTAACCAACTTTCTCAAAAAACTACTGAACCGATTTCGAAGCGATTTTTTGCATTACATAGATATCACTTCAGAAGAGGTTCTTAGATTAGTTTTACGGTTATAGTCTACCACGAGTCGCTGCAGTAGATGCGTTTCTTTAAAACGGCTGGGCTGATTTTCATGCAGTTTTTTGCATTACTTAGGAATCACCTCAGATCTCGGTTTTTAGATTAGTTTAATGACGTCAGACGGCGCTGCAGTATGTTTCTTCAAAACGGCCTTTGAATGTTTCAAAGTCTTTCTAACTACAGCCAAGGTAACATTATTGATTGGATTATTAATCAATTTGCGCTGGTCAACTATATTAAGTTTTTATCATCAGCCTATAAATGTCCCACTGTTGGGCACAACCCTAACAATCTTTAAAAAGTAATAAATAAAAAATAAAATTTAAAATTTAAAAAACCCCGACGAAAAGCACCTTAAAAAAGTGAAATAATTAAAAAACTATATTTTTACCTTATAATCATCTGTGACATCGTTTTTTAGACAATAAAATATACGATTTTGATTGATCGTAGTGCGTGAACAATAGACGTAGATAATGTTTAGTCATCTTAGTCACGCACGACGGTTAATCAAAATCTTAAATTTTATTGTTTTTAAAACAATATCACAATGTCACAGAGGATTATAAGGTAAATATACAGTTATTTAATTATTTCACGTTTTTTAAGGTTTTTCGTCATGGCTTTTTTAAATTTTAAATTTTATTTGTTTATATTAATCTGCTTGAGTAAAGTAAAATTAAGTTAAAATAATATTACCATTCAATAATGCAAGACTGAGTAGTAATATTTCTTTTCAGTAAATTAATTTAATTAACTTTTAAATTTATTGCAAGTGAACTTATTAAACTTAATAAGTTCACTCGCAATAGTTTATTTAAATACCAATTAATACCTGCTGGGTTGATCTTATAAGCTTTGTTGCTTACCCACCGACTGTGTTTATTATTACATCCTAAATGTTACTGTCTGGTTGGGTAAATGAATAGCATTTATGGAAATCCATTTATGCATTAGATTCACACTCATATGAATACTTGCGATTGTTATTCAATTGTATACTCAGTGATTTACGTCGTATGTAGCGTTATTAAAACGCTAAATAATTATAAATTATTTACATAATAATAAATTAGTCGAACTATATGAGTAATTTTGCTTATTTACATTTTCTAACAACAGTAGAATTAAAATAGTAAAAACATCTAAAATTCTAAGAGAAATAATACAATATAATGCCCTGAAAAGATCCATCTATGAAATGAAAGGAAATGAGTGGGATTAACCTGTGAACTAACAAAAAAGGCTTTACTTTTAAAGAATAATTTAGACTATATAACCAGAATACTTATATGCTGCAGAAACGATGATGACAGTCAAAGAATCGAGAATGGAAAAAATAAAAAAGAAAGAAAAATTTTAAAAAGGATTTTAGAATCTAAGTATAAAAATAACTTAATACATTTTAAGATCAAATTAAGAAACTTTTTCAAGAAAGCTTCGAGAAAAATTAACAAACTCTTAAGAAAAATATGATTAGTCTAAAACCGGAAAGAAAATATAAAACGTCTGTTGCGGTTCCTCGCCTACAGTGGTTAGAAGAATAAAATTTAGTGGTTTTTGCCTGATTTATGTATATTAGTTTGTATTTGTTGCTGTTACTTGTTTATATTTATTATTTATTGTTCCAGTTTCTTTATTATTTATGATTTTTGTTGTTTTTTGTAACATTACATGATGGTATTACTTTAGTCGCTAATGACTGTAATTGTTGATGCGACTGTAAATAAAGCATTAAAAAAGAAAAAAAAAGATTAGTCTTTTACACTTAAAAACAATGGAGGACAACAAATTAAAAAAATAAACTTTAACTTTCTTTTTAAATTAAAAACTAAGAATAACTTTTTTGTAAATAGAAAAAAATCTAAAGGAATTAAATATTTAAGAAGAAAAAAATGTTGAACCGAAATACTTTTAGAAACAAAATAAAAAATGTCAAGAGTTTTCAGGGAAAAAACAAGAGGAAAGAGAGGAAAAAATCTTTCCTCAAAAAAGAGAGACGATGTTAAAGAATGAAAGAATACAAGCCGAACAGGAAACATAAGATTATTTTTTAATGGGATTCATAAATGGACAAAATGAAATAAAAAATAAATAAATTATATTTACAGAATAAAGCATAAGCAGAATAATTTTTATAATAAAACATAGGCATGTTTTAAGGTATTCTGCTTAATACCTTAGCAGATTATTTTAATTTAATATTACCTTATAAAGAAAAATCAGAATATGAAGTCTTTGAAATTCTAAGAGACTGGAAACCAAACGTAACCCCTGGAATACATCTGGGGTTAGGAATTTCTTTAAATATTATGATGTTTGCTGATGTAATTTTAATCCAGAGTACGAAACCAATTTACAAATGGCTATGTATAAGCTGAGCAGTATCGCAAGACGCTATAATTTAAATATTTCACCACTTAAAACTAAAACAATGGCTTTTTCAGAAAATTTCCAATTTATACCACGATCGTGCTAGATAGTGTTACACTTTAGATATTTGGGAGTCAACATTACTTACGGGAAGGGTAAAACTCTTGATCATGAGATTGATAGATTTCAACACATACAGAGTCGGAAAGTTGCTGTGCACTAGTATTACGGAAGTGTAATGGCGAAATTTTCTTAATTACTTTATATTTTTACTTCATTATTTTATAGAACTGGATATTACATACAATAACTGGAAAAATTTGTTAAAGGTGTTGAAAATACCTCCTCCAAAATCAATACAACATGGCACACGTTTCAATTGTTTCAAAGATTTTAAGCAGGTGATGTAGTGGTATGTCTCGTACGTATGCCGTTATTGCGGTTTTTTAGTTCGTAAATCGTGCGTGGTCTGTTGCGATACCCTGGTTGTTTTGCTGTCCCCTATAGAAAGTAATCTGAAGGAGGCAGGTCAGGCGATCGTTCAGGCCACAAATCCCTCGAAATGAATCGTTCAACATAGAAATTTCGTAAAAAAAGTGATTGATCTGTCTTGTAGGAACCAACCGTGATTGATTTCTACTTCTTTTAAATGACTAATGAAGTTCGTTAAAATTGTATTTTGAAAAAAGATTGGACATACAATGTGCGTTTTACTCACACCTACCCAGACTCTAATTTTCTCTTCGTGTAATTCAATGGGGGTTAGTTTTCGACTACAGTCGTATCTTTTGTGAATTAATATACCCTCTCATATGAAACCACGTTTCATTTGCAAAAAAATGTAATGTCCAGGATACCTATGGAATTTTGGTCGATAAAACTTTTAAACCATTGACAATAAATTTAGTCTTTCGGCGTGATCTGTAGGTTTCAGTTTTTGAACACATTATTTTGTAATGAAAAAGTTTCAGTCCTTTTCTTTCAGCTTTATGTACGGTAGCAAGTCCGATATCTTGATGCTGAGCTAACTTATGCATTGAATTTGATGAAGTTAGTTACCGAAATATCAAACAGCTTTTGTTCGTTTAGTTTAGGTGGTCTTCCACTTCGATCAGCATCTTCAACAGACCTTGCTGCCCGAAAGTGTTCTATAAGAGTTCGAACTGCATAGGGGTGAGGAACAGGAGCATTTGGAAATTTTTCAGAGAACTTATACTTCACTAAATCAGTATACTGGTCATCTTCATGACAGACGTATTCATTGATAAAAATACGTTTCCCTCTATTGAAAAACCATTACGTTTCTTGCAACTATTGATTCCGATAAAAGAAACAAAGCTCGTTCAATCACAATTCAACTGATATCTTTCTTGGTTCGTTACTGAGCAAAGCCCAAAATATTCCGAATCAACGTAACGCCAAAAGAACAGAATGCATCACATAATTCTAAAGCGTACTGCACAGCGACTTTCCAAACGCCTGTACAATCAAGCATGCTTTGAAAAATAGAACTCAAATACACAAATTAGGTTCTACAATAAACGAAGGTGCCTTCCTTGTTGAATGGAGCGGAGACATGGGTAATTACTTAAAGAAAACCCTTAACAGAGCAAAAGCAGCAGAAATATGCTCTCTTACAATTTTAAAGGCTACACACTACTTAATAAGATCCCCAACATAAAAATTTGAAACGAACTTCATGTGACTTTTTTAACTGGTAAATCGGAAGACAGGAAGAGCGTGAGAGTGGAAGCTTCATGTGGAGTGTATGAAAGACGGAAGATTCCCGAAGGTGTAAACATGTAAATCAATGGGGAAAAGGGATGTTGGTAGACCAGCGGAGAGATTGTGATGGAGTTTAATAGTCAGTATAGTGAATTGTAGATTAAAGTGAAATTTCTTATTAGTAACTTATAGAAATTATCCTTTTGAGGCCGGAACAGGTGTTATCGCTTAAGCCTGGAAGGAGAAGAAGATTATCCTATTTTTCGATGTGTAAATTGGTTGTACATTTTATGGTGATCTTTACAAATGAATGTAAGACATCAGTGGAAAGTGGTTTCATGTATGGTTTAAAAGTAGCTCATTTAGTAAACATAAGAAGAATAACATTTTTCTTTCGTTTAGTTAACTTATAAATAAATAGATCCGGAATAAAATGAGTACCTTTGATAAATTTTTTCTAGGAAAGAAGCTTTATATTTGTAAGATAACATAAAAGAAGGAAAGTATACCGTATAATAAAGAAGATATCTTTGAAAGAAAAGCTATAAGAAAGACTTAGAGAGTGGGTACTGCCGTACAAAAGAAAGAGATCTCTGGTCTGTTGGAGTATTAATGTTGTTAGCATCATAGAAATTCATAGAAAGCGAGGTACGAGTGACAAAGTTAATACATACAGAATAGACAATAAGGGAGACTAGTTTGAGTGGAACTAACTAAAACGGTTGTAAAGTAATCCTCAACAAATAATAATTTATCAGGTCACTTGTCATAGTCTTTGTCTAAAAGGTCATTATGTATTTTAAGATGAATTCTGCACGTCATATACGAGTACCTAAACAATTTTTTTCTATAAAAATTACGTTAAAGAATATTTAAAAAAAATTTTCACTTTTATTATTTAATTTTAAATATCGTATCATACATATGATACGATCTTTAATCGGACTGTCCTATGCACCGATGTCTGCTTAACAATAACATTTGGGTCGATCTGAATGATTTTTTTAATAATATTTTTATTGAAATTTGATGATGATTTTAAATGTAAATTTATCCAGGGAACTTCATTATTGGTAAAGCAGTAAAGCTTAAACAGGGAATGTGTCATATTTAGAGCGTCATCTTTTTTTTACAGTAGAATTCTGAATCGCTGACTAAATCACGATCTAAATGAAATTATTAAACTGTTCTCGCCGATGATTTTTTTTTTTTTTGTTGTACTGCTTTATTTACAAACAGTTTCCTGAATAATAAAATAATAAGTAACTTGTACAGAGTAATAATGACGTGAAAGGGAGGCATCTAGTGAAGTATAGTACAATAAAATGCATAACGAATAAAAATATAACTAAACGTAACGAAGTACACATAATTCGACAGTTAACTGTTAAGAACAAAAAATTTAAATGGTAACATAGCTTAATATAGGAATAGAGAACAATATAATTAAATGGTTAACAAAACTGAGCAAAGCAATTGAGTAAAAAAAAAATTGTAACAAGTCATATATAAGAAACAAAGAAGACATATAACAAATTAACACAAGTCACATAAAGAAGCAAAGTCGAAACCATAAAACTTAATTCATAAATAACAAAACAAAGGAATTTACATTATTAAATTTAAATAACTTATAAGTAGTATAGGCCAAATTTTAGTAAGAAAAGGATAATATTCAATGATATTCTAGATTGATGTGTTGATTCACATCACGTGGTAGATCTAGACTATTGAATCTAGATTCAATACAAGCAGTCTCTTCAGTCATCTCACATCTTTACTATTATCCAAAAAGTTAATAGCCAGATCATTTTCGTTTGCGTTAAGCTTAATTATATACTTTGAACTTAGCTCGTGAATTTCTTCAAGAAATTAAGAAAAAAAAAATTTTTATTAGGGTATTTAATTTATTAAAATCTAGAAAACCTTTTCTAAATATATCAAATATTAATAAAATTAACTTTCACTACCTTGATTTTCGGAATTAGGCGATTACGCAACTTTTTATAGCAAGTACTCAATAAATAGTTAAGATTGCATCTGTAAATATTTTCTAAGATTCGTTTTACTTTTATGTAATCGTTGCATCTTTTATAAAATTAAGTCTTTTGCTTTCAATGGCTTTGTTTATTTCCATATATATCCACCATCACTTTTTATGTATCTTCTACTGTTTTTACAGGATTGTATTTGTTAACAAAACTAGAATAATAAATTTAACTAGAAAAAAATGAAACCACTGAGAAATCTTAATTTGTTTTTTTCTAATTTTAAATACGAGTATCAACTAGTAATTTAAAAAACAAACGTTATAGTGAGTTTAATAAATATATGGAGTTTTATAAAGAGTTAAAGTTTACAGAGAACTGCATTATGTATCAGAATGTAACACAATTTGAAAATTATATAAAATATTTTTCAATTATAAGGGGAGGCAATGAATGTAAATTTTAGAGTTGATAGGCATGAAGAGGTTCAATATGCAGTAGATCAATTGTGGAAAACATTTACCACTATACAGTGGTTTGTTTAGTGTTTCAGGAGGTTAGGGTCACATGATTAGGGCTAGTAGAATTAAATGATAAGGAATTTATACAATTGCTCATTGGAAAAATTTCTTCTAAAAATTGTTAAATTATCATAAAATACTTTTAAGAATAAAAAACAAATAAATATTGGTTTGCATAATTATTAACGTTATGAATTTTATTATAAATTAATTAATATAGATAAATATGAAAACAAAATCATAATTTCGGCCGTTTAATTGTAATTATAGATCGTTTGTTTTCTCTTACTATACTTCTGTGATAGAAAATTGAATTAAAATTATTATTGGGAAGTAAGGTTATTTGCTTTCATTACATAACTGGATTTATAATTTAATATTATGTCTGAAAAAATGGTTTGGTAGTCATTTTGTATTAATAATGACTGCAAAGGTGTATTCTGCAGACTGACATATTCCATATAAAGTTTTTTCAGATAAAATAACTTTATAATTCATCTGTAATGATCTTTTTTAGATAAATCCATTATGTTTTTTTACAAATGAAAGATCGTAACATAAAGAAAAATATTTTCTCGTTTTTTGTTTTATCTTAACTTTTTTCCAAGAATTTCTGACAATTATTTGCTAACATTGTTTCTTGAATAGGTTACCTAAGGACCAAAAAAAACATCTTACTCATTTTTTCTCTTAACTTTTTTTCTTTTCAATGTTTCTTAATTTTTTTTTCATTTTTTGCTTTCTCTCTTCACTCCATCTCTAATCATATTTCTCTTTCGGTTTTACCTGGAAACCCTTCGTATTCTAAAATAATATTTACTAACATTGCTATTTACAAAATTAAAAGGTCCCGCTACCCTTTTGATAAGATTTTTTTTTATTTTACAAAATGAAGATGAGATTTGACAAATATTTTCAAGTAATAAAAATTAAAAAACAAATACCATTAAATTGTAAACAATTTTCACGAAAAGTTTTTAAACTTTCAAAAGCATCTTTTCCTCATTTAGTTAATCTCGTCCATCTAAATCTGTCCAGTTTTTTGTATGATTTACAAAAAATCATACAAAGTTAATTTGAATAAACTTTAGTAAAAGAATTCAAAGAGACAAGAATTTAAAAAAATTAAACTTAAAACAATTTTTACGTGAATGTTTATTTTTTTGGAATTTTATGTTTCCTTATAGAAACAAATATGATTTAATATTTGAAAGAACAGTGAATAGATCAATTTGTAGTCTATAAGCTTGATACAATGTTTAACAATAGTCAATAGAAATTTATTCAAAAATTAATTTCAATAAAATGTTAATTCAAAGAAAGAGCTATATTAAACGGTTAGTGAAATAAATTAAAAATATAAAAACTCTGAAAAACCATTATCAAATAAACTTATAACAATGTTTTTGTACACTAGAGCTTCAGTATCTACTGATGGTGATTATTTAATAATCGATATGACTATCACGTTTTATATTTAAGTAACCTTATTTGTAAACGATTTTTAGAAGATTTCTTCTTTTTTCCCCATTATTTAAGAAAGTTTTAGATCATTACGCAAGTAATACTTAATAAATCGAAATCAAATCAACTACAATGAAATTGAAAAAAAAAAACAAATTATATTTAAAA
The DNA here is from genome assembly GCF_047948215.1 of Lycorma delicatula. Classification (NCBI taxonomy): domain Eukaryota; kingdom Metazoa; phylum Arthropoda; class Insecta; order Hemiptera; family Fulgoridae; genus Lycorma; species Lycorma delicatula. The sequence continues at coordinate 39,194,960 of NC_134456.1, forward strand.
AAAAGTAAAAGCAATAATTTTAAGTCATTATTTGATGTAATACGATTCTGAGACTTTAGATTTTTCATTTTCAAGTAGTAAAAATATAACTTTAAAATTATACAACAGCCAACAAAATAGGTAGCTTTAAAATACATGACATTAAAACTGGTCCAGCTGAGTGTAAGAAGGGTAGCAGCCAACCTTTTTAACTGATAACATAAAAAGTATTTGGTACACTACTTCAATGGAAAGTAAATTCAGGTGCTTCAGCTAGATGGTAAGGTAAAGAAGGATAGAATAGGGTGTAAGAAAAAGTAGAAGCAGAAGAAGAGGGAGATAGGAGCCCCCCTGAGACCGCTTAAGCCTCACCAACACCGAGCCACAACTTACTAGGTCTGTAGATTTATGGATGCTAAAATCCCCACACCTTGCATCCACAACTCGCTTCAAAACGTTTTTATTTCGCCTTGTTCCATCTGTCAAATCCTTTTAAACCTGCAAGTTTTTTTCATCCTTTTTCTCCAACATTTTTTACATTATACATGAATACAAATTATTCAAATACAAGTGTACGTAGTACTTGCTGAAATATTCCAATTATTTTACGCTGTATTTGTATTATACAGTACTTTTTTAACATCTTTACAAAACATTTTTATGACATCAAATAATTTTGTTTTTAACTTTTAAAAAATGTACTACAATTTCATAATACTATATATAAATCAGTTCAATATATTTTTTTAAATAATTATATACAATTGTAGGTGATATTTTAGATAGAAAATAAAATTTTTTTATATATTTGAAACATTCAAGAGAATAAACAATAAATGCTCAAAACTTTTCTTTTCTAGTTTTTAATAACATCATAAAACTTCCCTTGCCTAAAATTCATACATCGAATTAAGTGTTGGTATTAAATATAGAATTAGGAAGATAAAACAATTATACGACTAAAATCTGTACCCTAGATTTGAATTTATATCTATGGAAGTAAGAAGCACAACAAAAAAATAATTCGGTATTAGCTAACAGGAACTGGAAACAACAGAAAAACATTAAAATCTATTCTTCATGAAAATCTACTTCATCAAGCGATCCGTAAAGATAAAAAAGTAAGAAATTTGAAAATTAAAAAAACAGGAATATTGCAATTAAAATCTTTGACTCTATTGAGTAAAGAGTAAATATATTTTAATTATACTAGAAGATGCAAAAGATTAGAGAACAAAGATAAAATAGAAGAAAAATAGCCCAACAATCCCGAAATTTTTTGATATTTTAATAACATTATATTATATTTTTTGATATTTTAATAACATTCACTTTTGTTTTTATTCTATTATCTCACGTCAAGAAAATATTTAGTTCTGTTCAACCACAACTAAAGAAATGAATAATATTAGCTTTTTAATACAAAAAATCTCTTCGTTGTTAAAAAAATTTCAAAAATGTTTATAAAACAACATTACAAAGTATAGTAATATGGGTATACTCGTATTCACAATTAGGTGTTTCAGACATTAATTTTAAATTTTATTTATACGCTTTTGATAAATATTTATTAAATTATATATATTTTAATTCATACAAAAACCATAAGGCAGTAAAATTTTCACTAGTTAATAATTTTTAGTATCATTTCAAAGTTAGGTAATAACATGTAAATTTTAAAGGATACGTGGGTAGACTCTGGTATGCTTAATTCCAAAACTGAATACATAGCCTAAGCAATTTACAAGTTATGTATTACATGATATTACCACATACTGTATTCAAATTAATTACAATTCTCTACTTTGATGTTGAAACTGGGATTTAGCGTAAAATCACTCTGTATTACTACAATTTTCTAAAGCTTTAATGGTTTAATAACCATTATAAGAATAAATCAACATACTACATTAAAACGCGCGCGCACACACACACACACACACATTCATGCATATATATATATATATATATATATATATATATATGTATATACTATTCTATAAAATAGAAGAGGTTTTTGTTTGTTGGGAAAAACAAAAGACTATTTTCGTTGACATGGCATAACTGAGAAGGTTTTTAAATAATGTTCACCTTGAAAAATCTCGAAAAACAAAATATATATATATATATATATATATATATATATGTGCAGTAGTGGAGATTTTCCAGATAAAGCACAAACTTTAATGAACTGAATTAATTAACTGTGAACTGTGACTCTATCCCTGTCAGCTGGGTTTCAACTGAATGAATAATATTACAAAAATAATCTAACTAAATTTACGTTAAATAAAATAATATTATATGAATTTAAATAATTTCCGTTCAAAAATAACGGGCTTCCCGTATGGACTAAGTGTAAGGCTAGAGTGGTGAGTTGTGCGAGCACAGACTGGTTTCAAATCTACAGGATACATTCGTGTTATCCCACGGAAGATTTTAAGTCATGGAATGAGACACTATCTCTTTAACATTTAAGATATTAAAAATATTCTTTATTTCTTCACCTCCAAGGAGGGTGAAGTTGCGAATTAAAGATTCATTAAAGGAACAAAAATGAGTAATCCTTTTACTTCATTATTACATTTCTGCCAGCATTGCCAAAAAATAAGTTATGAATTTTTCGTCGTCAAATGTGTGTACTTTTGTTACCATAGTTATTATTATTCTGCTTTTTGTAATCAAGTTTCTTTTTCAGAATTGAAAAATTACTTTAATTGTTATTAGTATTGTTATTGTTATCAGTATTATTCTCACAACCATGAGGATAACGAAAAGTGCGCAGGGTCAGGTGGCGGAGTTCTCCGAGTAGACGGGAATGACGACCGAAGCGAGCTCTGTGACCTTGGGGTAGGCCCTATGGTCTCGAGGACCCCTTGAGTTAGCTTCAGGGTTCGCCTGGGCTCCGAAGGTTTAGATTCTGGCTAGACAATATACACACACGCGCACATACACGCGCGCGCACGCATATATATATATATATACACTCATATTCATTTTATGAACAGTGTCACGTACAGTAAATAATTATGAATACTTTTAATTTACAGGTGACGCTATGGCACAAATTAATAAATTCCTTCTTTTCAACTAATCGGGATCGATAAATTAAAACAAAAAACAGTAAAGCACCGTTACTATAACAACGCCACCAAATAGATAAAACCAGATACAGTAGTCTCAATCTAAGAGCTTGAGTTTGAGTTGTTAATTAAACACAAATAGAATATAGAAAAAACTAAAATTGCTTTACGGTTAAAAACGTGGAATAAGTTGTCAATATGAAATATTCAATCATTAATAAATTAAATAGAATTTATTCTAATACCATCACATGTTTAATGTACTGATATTGAAAAATAACATCAATATTTTCATGTGTTAATTCATTAATTAAATTATAAAAATAGACAACAAATGGTTGTATAACTCACGATTTCGCCCTTGACAGACCTTTATTTCAAATGCACCAATCATTTTTATTTAAAATCGATCAAATATATTATAAAATACAAATAAGAAACGATTGTGGAAATCGAATTTATATAAATTTAGCAAAGAATTTTAAAAATCGGTTTCTGTAAAGTGTTCCTGGATGTTTTGGGAATATTTCATTAGCTGGTACCACCGAATGTAGATTTTTATCCTATGTAAAAAATTAATAAACAATTGCATATTTTTCTTAAAAGAAAATATTTTATTTACTATTTTGTATTAATATAAAATCTATTTAATGGTGTAAGAAAAAAATTAATGAATGATATGAATATTAACCTAACCCGCTTGTCTGTAGGAGAGCAGACTGGAAACTATGCAGTCTAATATGTTTGTTTTCTCCCGTTATTTTTGCGTATAAATTTAATAATTTCAGTAATATTACAACTGATTTCTCTTGTAATGACGCTGTGGTACTAAAGCCTGAGCTTATAACAGCTTGTCTTATACAACAGTATAACTCAGCTTCTACATGATACAGCTTACCTCTTACGTAAAATAAAACTTAATTGTTGTCGCTTGAAGATACAAGGAAACTAGTACTGAGTGCTGCAAAATAAACATTATATGCATTCTTGAAACCCCAGAGCTCTTTTTTTTACAACCAGTATTATTTTCTAAATCTATTAAGGTAGACAAAAGCTATCAACTCTTTTGTTTACACATGTACTGCATTAATGGGTTTTTTTTATTATTACAATATTTTATAAATATAAATATGATAATTCTTTAATCAACGAGTCATTCACACTGACAGTAAATGACAATAATATTTGATAATCATAATAATAAAATTATATTACATAAAGTATTTTTTTGTCTTCAGTCATTTGACTAGTTTGATGCAGCTCTCCGACATTCCCTATGTAGTGCTAGTCGTTTCATTTCCGTATACCCCTACATCCTACATCCCTAAAAATTTGTTTTATATATTCCAAACGTTGCCTGCCTGCACAATTTTTACCTGTCCCTCTAATATTAAAGCGACTATTCCAGGATACCTTAATATGTGGCCTACAAGTCTGTTTCTTCTTTTAATTACATTTTACCAAATGCTTATTTTTTCATAGATTTGCCGCAACACCTCTTCATTTCACTTTATCTACCCATCTGATGTTTAGCATCACATTTCAAAAGCTTCTATTCTTTTCTTCTCAGCTACTCCGATCGTCCAAGTTTCACTTCCATATAAAGCTATGCTCCAAACATATACTTTCAAACATCTTTTCCTGACGTTTAAATTATTTTTTGACGTAAACACATTATATTTCTGTCTGAAATATAATTTCAGTCTGTGCTATTCGGCATTTTATATCGCTTCTGCTTTGTCCATCATTAGTAATTCTACTTTCTAAATAACAAAATTCTTCTACCACCATAATCTTTTCTTTTCCTATTTTTACATTCAGTGGTCCATCTTCGTTATTTCAACTACATTTCATTACTTTCGTTTTGTTCTTGATTATTTTTCATGCGGTAGTTCTTGCGTAGGACGTCATCCATGCCGTTCATTGTTCCATCTAAATCTCTACATAAAGTTAAATGATTATATAACACACTATTAAATAAAACAAGTTAAAACATGGTTCTTTTTTGCAATTATTTTTACTTCCAAAAGGTGGTGGGGAAGTAACAGAAAAGATCCAGTTAATTAACTGTTTAATTACAATTTATAAATAAAATTTTAGATTACAGTATTTACGATCTAGAAGAACTTTTGCAAACTACATAAATTTAAGATGCCTTGCATACTTCAAACTCTGATATTAACCAATGAACTCTGAAGGAAAGAGTAAATACTAAGTTTAGTCTTTAGTTTTAATCCAAGAGAAAAATTAAACGTTCGAGCCGTCTATGGCTAGGAATACGAATATCAACTTGAGGAAAAGAATAAATATATAAAGTTAGGTAAGCTGGATAAAAGTTAAACAGTGATTTGTAACGAATGAAAATTATCTGAAAAGAAAAATTTAATACAAAACTTTTTTAATCTATTCCAGGGTCAGAAAATAAAGTAGGAGCAAAAAACTTTAAAAAAATAAGGTGAATGTCATGGTAGAATAATTAATTTTTACTTAACAAAATTCTGTAGGTAAATATAATCCATATTTTATAACTAACATTAATATTTAGACATAATACTACTTTTGCAAGCAGAATAAAAAAATATAGGTCGGTATTTTAGAAAATAACTACAGAATTAAGAAGAGAATGCTTCGCAGCTATTATTATATGCTTTAAGTGAATACACTACAGACACTCTCAGGATAAGGTTGCATTAAAAATAAAAGCTGTAAAGAAACTCCTGTATTTGCTTTTAATTATAAGATTTCTTTCTACGGTTTTATAAAAGAGGTTTAAAAAAACAGCACCTAATTAAATTAAAATAATTTTAATTAATAAGTTTAAAAAAATAAACAAAGTGGTAAGATAAATATCTATTTTAAACCGAAACAAATTTAATAAAAAATAATTGTAATAAATAACCAATTCTGTTTTTATGTCGTAAATACCACAAAATACGAGTATATTAGCAAAAAAAGTAAACAAAACCGAAACGTTGGTATATAAAATTAACTTAAACAATTGGCATTACACAAATTGAATTATTTTCAAACCATTAAACTCACAAATTATTTTGAGTTATATAAAATAATAAACAGCCAACATGGATTTAAAATTTTAAAATAAGCACATTACAAATACGATTAAATTATATTTATTTTATGTTTTTTATCTATTAATATTATTATATAAAAAAATAAATCTAGGATAAGGGTTAATCAAGTTACTGACATTTACAGTGAGGTAAGGAGATAGCCCACCGGTCCACTTTGATAGCATTTTAATCTCGGATACTGAAAGTTTAAGGTACCTGAATTTCACCTGAATCGTCATTTGACGTGGAAGGTTCATGTTAGGGTTCTTAACATGAAGTTCAAGGAAATGTACTACCGTTGGTAGTGCCCACACGGCATCGCGAAAGTGTTTAAAGATGCATCCGTACAGAAATTCGTGTTGTTAACGAATTGTTACCTATAGATACTGAAAAACATGTAGCTTTCTGCCAGTGGTTTATGTTATCTAGTGTTACTAAGGGAGATCTGGGAACTGCATAGCCGGACTTGGTTTCCCTTCTTGGTGACTTGAGGCAGACAAGAGGCAAGATCGAGTCCCAGTTACTATGGCGGGGCTTGGGAATGGCATAGCCGGGCCCGATTACCCCACCTCAGGAAGGCGAATGAAGTAAATAAAAGATTCGCCCCCCTGCGTTGAGTATTGCTTGAATGCCGATCCGACCCAGGGGAGCAGGAGAACAAACAAAGGTTCATGTTATCTGTAACGCCAAATGGAAAAGAACTCGATGATCGGTTTTCGTCCGACGAAGCATGGTTCTACCTTGATGCATACGTGAGTGCACAGAATTGACGCATTTGATGTAGGGAAAATCCACATCAGCTGCACGTGTCTCCTTTCCACGAATAACAAGTGGGTATTTGGTGTACAATGTCAAGTAGGCGAATCTTCATGACATATTTCATGTTACAGTGAACAGTGAGCACTACATCCAGATGGTGCAACAATTTTTAAACACTACACCTGCAGACCGGTGGTTCAGCAGGACAATACTATAACTATATACAGCCAACAAGACTTTCTTGGATCAGTTTTTTCATGGACAAGTAATTTCAAACAGGTTGTGGCCCCCTCGGTCTCCTGATTTATGACCAGCTAAATATCCCCTAACCGCAACAGGAAACGCAATTACCATATAGCGTGGGCGAAGCCGCGATGGGAATGCTAGTATTATTATTAAAAAAATTGAGTAACATACCTGTGAGTTAGAAATATTATTTGGTTTTTAAATGACCTACGATGTCTTTGAAATAAAAAAGTAAAATTATGACATTTTATAAAGAGTAAATATAAAAGTATATATTGTAATATATTGTTAACTGATTATTTTTTTGAAGTAGTTTTACTACCGTTATATGAGTCTAAAAAGCCATCAAAATCATAAAAAAATCTCTAAATATTTTTATGAAAATAAAAAAATAAATTTCTTGTAGTTTAAATTATTTGCTATCTTAATAATGAAGAAAATAAGGCCTTAAATTTGATTTATACTTTATTCCAAAAATTTATTCTTAGAAACTTGCAATTGCTCAAAATGATGAACTTTTGATTGTTAGCAATAAAATAAGCAAGCAGAAGTTATAATGCAGAACTAAAAAGATAAGCCAAGTTTGGTTTTCGGATTGCTAGCCAGTTATAAAATTTTCTATTGCCATTTGAAAGTAACTCACAAAATTATTAATTAAATGGATGTCTATTGTAAAATCGTTTTTTTTCTGATGTGAGATTGTTAAACACAGTGAAAATAATATTATAAGGAACTTTTTGATTAAATTAATATATTTTAAAAAAACATTTGGGCAAAATAACTAAATTATTTAGTTATTTGGGCAAAATAACTAAAATATATATATATGTATACATTTTTCAATATTTTTTTCTGAAGATTTTCTACTAAATAATTTGTTTGCACATGTTATTTTTCTAACGATTTCACTGCAATAATATAATACTATAATGTTATAGCATTATACTGAGAATTAGTCATATAAACAAATTTAAATGTGTTTCAAGCAAAAGAGGTAAAATAAATGTATAATATTGTCAAGCAGAGTTATTTGTGAAGCAGAGTTAAATTGCAAAAGACAAGTGAAATAATGCGTAATGTTTTGGTAATAGGTAATGTTTGTTGTACGTTTCACACACTGACGTTCACTCTGTCACTCACTCTCTCTCTGTCTCTCTCTCTCTCTCGACCCTCTCCCGCTTCTTCCATTTCTGTTAGAAGGATTTAACAGATATACACTGGATAATTTTAAGTATTAAAAGTATGTTAAATATTTATAGTATAGTTTATGATTTACTGGTATGATTGTATACTCGTGTGTACCAGCAAATTGTTAATTTGATGAAATATGAAAACGAATTAAATATAATGAAAAAAATATCTAGGTAAAATTAGAATTATTAATAAAAAAAGTTTTATAAAACAAATAATTTAACAAGAGATAAATATTAAAAATTAAAAACACGACTGGCAAAAAAAAACATTACTTTAAACATAGCTCTTTAATGTAGGATAATTAAAGAGCGTCGGGTGACAATTTTGTGTATAGTATAATTTTTTTTTTCAATTTATTTAAACAAATATATTTATGTATATACATACATAATTATTCAACGCGGGATACATACATAATTACTCCAACGCGGGATCATACATCTAAATTCGTTCAGCTATTGAGTGGCTACGGTAGAACAAACAAACATACACCCTAAATACATTACCTCCTTTTTGGGCTGTGATGTAAAAACACTAGTAAGACAACTTCATACATATGAGATACGGGGTTTCCAAATCGTACAGAATGAAGAGTTGAGATGCGAGTTATAAAAAAACGACTCCAACTACACACACACACACACGCACGCGCGCGCGTGCACACACACGCACCCACCCACACACACATATATATATATATACTCATACATATATATACATACATATTATATAGCCTGCAACACTCCGGGGCAAGAATTCCAACGCGGGGTCATACATCTAAATCAGTTCAGCAGCTGAGCTGCTATGCTGAAACATACATACATACTTACAGAAGTATTTACATACGTAAACTCTAAATACATTATATTCCTTTTGGGCAGTCGTGTAAAATTACAACTGTAATTTACCAATAAATTTTGATTAAAATAGATTACTAAAAAATAGAAGTTCTAAACATGGGCAAATATTTATTCATTCTCAAAGTTAATATTAAAATTATTAGAACGAAACTCAGGAAGAATAAAACGCCGTAAATTCTATAAAATAGAAATAATCTAATAAAAAAATGTTATCGTTAAAATTATGAAAAAAAAAAACGTCATAAAATTGATATAAGCAGTTGATTAATCTTTTTATCTTGGATTGGAAGAACGGACGGGTTTTAGGTAATCTGACATTAATAAAATAAGCGGTATAGACATTCATAGGAAAAATATGCATATGAAATCTAGAGCACTAAGAAAAATTAATAGTGAAGTGGTCTAATATTATTTACTTCCTTTTGCTTGATGTAATACAAATCAACAAACTACATCCACTGAAATGAAGGTAAAATTCAGTCCTTCAAACTGTTCACCACAGAAATGGTAGTATGAAAATAATTTTTGTAAGAAAAAGAAACTTTAATTTTTCCTTGAAAGAGAGAACTTGTGTGAATAGAGATCAGGAAAAGTGTAAATAAAATCTGCAAAAAGAAGTACAAGAAATTAAAAAAGAAAAAAGTTAAGTATTAGAAAAAATAAAACTTTGTAATTCAAACATTCTTAGATTATATGAATTTAAAAGTACCGCGATAAAAAATATAAATAGACATTTATGTGAAATTCAGAATAAAACATAAATTCTAAGAAAAGATAGGACTTAAAAAATGTATAACTAAGTTAAACGTGGTCGTTTTGCTTATGTATATAATAACAATGGGTTTAAAAAAATCACTGTATTGTCGGTGGTCTTAACTGTATTATCACACTGGTTATCACATGAACAGAGAAGTTAAGTAGCTTCTGATATGATGTTGATATACTGATTTATTTACGGATTCTCGTATGCCTCTGGTATGGTTTACTAGGTTACCATCAGGAAGAGGATTTGGCCATGAGGTTTAAGCAAATCTCTTTAACCTCTATCCAAAACAAGGGAAAAGTGATGTAAAGAAGGAAATATTATATTTTTTACATTTATCCTAGTAATTAATAAATAAATAGTTATTTAATTAATATTATTTTGTTATAAATTGATTTTATTTCGCAAATAAGGCTAAATAATTTTGAAAATTAAAATGAGCCTTAAAAAATGATCAAAAACTTTTAACTACTGGGTTGATTTTTCCCAAGATAAAACAAAATAACTTATTTAGTGTTATACTACAAGTAACAAAATTGGATTATTTAGAAAATATATAAATCCATCTCATTTAATTACATCAAGCATACGCGCTGAACCGAGAAAGAAAGTAAAACAGAATAATAAATTACCAACTAAATAATTAAATAAAACTTCAAAAGATAAGCTAATTACATTTTAAAGAAAAAATAAATATGAAAAAACTTAAAGTCAAAAAAGGTACAACACCTACGTTGCGTTTTATACTGCGGTGTAAAGTGTAAAGCTCATTTCCATCGTTTTCGTTGCAGTTTAAATTTCTCTACCCAAGATTTACAACTGTGATACAGTAACGAGTGGGATGGGATGTTTTTAGAGCAGACTGCAGTTGCCAAAATCGATGTTCCATTATCAGAACAGGTCTGCGCCTGTACGACAACAGAATACACTCTTTAACTGCAGTAGTGTAAAAAGAGTTGCCGCAAATATATTGTAGGCGTAAGTAGATATGGAAAGTATGATTTTTTTCATATAAAAATTATTTTCGTGTTATAATGTAATAAGCTGGAATAACACGACTTATGACTGATAAGAACAAATACAAGAAATTAAAAAAAAGATTATTTCAGTATTTGTTGTTACTGTTTTTAAATAGATAACAGTGAAAAAAAACATATATTAAAAAAAAAACCGATAAAAATAGAATTAAAGTATAAATGATACAAAAAAACTAATTCATTTAAAAGTATAATTAAGTTCTCGCTCAATAAACTTGGCTGTAATATAGTCAACAAAGTTTGTAAACGTAGAACATATTTTACACAAAATTAATTGTTTTTTTTACACCTTTTCTTATGAACAAATTAAATTTTATTAAAAAAAAATACCAAAATTATTTTGTGTACTATTAAAATTTTGAGATAATTTCTTAATTATTTTTTTTATTTAGCAGATTAAACAAATTTATCTTCATTTTACATCTGGTTCTCTTGCAACATTCTATATTGAATAAACAATAAATTTTCTAATTAGTGGTCGTATTATTTTAACATTAATAAATAATTTGATTTATAATTATTTACTAACAAGTGAAGGTAAATCTTTTATAAACTTCCAGTATGGTTTTCAATATAAATTAAAAATAAAATCATTTTTTACAATTTTTGTTATATTTTGAAGAAATAAAGGTAAATTATTCATTCCATAAAGATGCTTCATAATATTCGACGGTCAGTATGAATAAACAATAGATATAAAACACAGAAGTGAAATTACCTGAATTTTTTTTCTAATAAAATTACTTCCTAGATATATGTTTAGAATTTTTTTTTTGGGGGGGGGGGAATTTGAGTCATTACATTAAAAAAAAATTTCAATTTTATTTATTTATTTTTTGCATGATTAAATTTTTTTTAAGTAAAACTATCAGAAAGTAATATTACATTGAACCTAAGTAACGCAACCACGTTTGTTAAATGTTTTGATTTGTAAAATTTCAGCAACTATTAATATTTCAGCGTAATTTTTAATACAAAATTTTTAGATTTAACAGGACCTATATCCATATTTTGTGACTATATCTTTACAACTGCCATGAGAAATACTTATGTCTTCATTTAAAACTTAACGTCTTTGGTTTTCCTTCATTAAAAAAGTTTCCTTTTAGGTTTATTTCTTTGAGTACTACTACACTACTAATAACTTAGATTCTGAAATAGCTAGATTTCCATTTATATAACAAGAAACGATAATAATCAACGAAAGAGTTCTGCAAGCACAGTTACCAGTTAGTAAGAATTACATTTCATTAAACAAATCCACTATCTCAAAACATATGATGTATTCAGTTTAAAAAAAAAACTTTATTCAAATAAAATTTTTTCGTACATTATTTTTATTAATGTATTTAAAAATGTACAACAGCAAAACATTAAACCTCTTTAGGTCATCATTATTTACTGGTTTGAATTTTTTTGTCTATCTATTAGCAATTGCAATCGGTACCTCATAGGGACCATAAGTAGATTTGAATCTCGTGACAATCACGTGAAGAGAGGTATCCGACGAAACCCCTCAATAAAGCTTACAAAGGTATGCTTTAGGTCTACAAAGGCATCTCATAGATAAGAAAAGCGCTTTTATAGATAGTCCAGTTAAAGTTCAATATTTAACATAGCATTAAAGATAAGTCACAGGAGGAAAAAATAAAAACGTCATCATTACTAATATACAAAAGCGACACTGTAGATGAAACAAATATTTGTCGGTAAATAGAAGTAAGTATAATTTGTAGACTACACAGTGATAGAGTCATCAGCCATCCTGTGCACCCACTCTTAGGTTCTCCAGGTCACTCTTTTGGTTACATCTTCCAGGTCCAGCCCACGGAAACTTTTCAGTCGCATGTTGTCTAATAAATTTACTGCCAGGTAATTTTTTCTGTTCTTGTCTAACCTTTGTTTGTACCGCAAGCTATTTTTTTTTTATTTAATGTTTTTTGCATTAAAAATACTTTCGTTTAAACAAATCTCACGTCTCCAAAGATTTGGTCACAAAATTAACAGATTATTATAGATTTAATAGTAACAGATAAATTGTAAAATTTTATCAACTGATTAGGTCAAAGTTAAAAAGTAAGTAGAAATTTTATACCGAAGAAACAAAAATTTTATACCGAAGAAACAATTATCTTGAAAATAAATACAAAATGTAATGAAACATTTTTTTAAGCTTTAATTAAGATAAAAGTTAATGTAACATAAATTAATAAAGCAACGTTGCAAACATTTGTATTTATATCAAATCCCATAAAATATACATATAATTTTTTTTTTATTTAACGCAGTTTATAAAACATATCTTAAATTATTAATATTAAAACATCGTTTAAATAAAAAGTTATAAAATTTTTCCCAACTAAGATATTATTTTTAGAGAAAAAAGTAATTTTATCCAGTCATTTCACAACAAATATAAGCTACAAGACAAATTTATTTTAATATATTTAACCGTTTTATACTCGAGTTAATTTATCTTTTACCCATTAAATTCTGACGTTTTAAAACATTACAATTTTAACTCATCTGAAACAAAGTAACATTGGATAACTTCTAGAAATTTCACAACAGCAATAATACATTACAACACGAAAATTAAAAAAAGTTTGTAAACGACATTTACTAACTTTTATCTATTAAAATAATCATTTAAATCTTTTTTTTTTTTGCCGCATTATTTAATTTACAATCGTTTCAAATTTACCGGAAATGTAAGTAAATTTGAATGCCAAAAGAGTGACATGCAGAGAGGTTTTCATTGAAATCCTACAAAGAACTGTATATAAACGATTGGAGTATTTTGTCGATGTACAACACTCTAAGTTAGGTGATTCACGGATTTGAATACTAGATCGTGGGATACCACGATCTTCTTTTGTGGTTCAGTTTCAATTAGTTAAACATCTCTGAAATGGTCGACCTGAGTCTGTACAAGACTACACATCATTTACATTCATATACACCTCCTCCTCATTCATCCTCTAAAGTAATACCTTTCAGTGGTTCCGGAGGCTAAACAGAAAAAGAAAAAGCTGATTCACCTCAAATTCCGAAAAACTTACAAATCGAATATATGCAATCGATTTAGGCGTCTAACGTCCTTGCTGTTATCCAGAAGGTAACCGCGAGAAAGTCCATATGTTTGATCAGTCTCATTTTGTATCTTGCGTTGAGTCGTCGTCTCCCCTCTTTAACTGTTTCAAAATCCTAGATAATCGTGCATTTAAGTGTTTTTCGCAAACCACGACGCTTCTGTATTTATCTATTGTTTGCTCTGTTTCTGTACGACTTCGATTTTAGTGTCGCTTGTCGTACCCAACAGTTGAATACCGTAGGTCAAAATCGGTTTTAGGACCGCTGAATAAAGCAATTGCTTGTTAAGATGATAGTTGCAACCCCCTGCCTAGCAACCAGTACATCTCCCTGAACTTAATGTTACGCTACGTCCTTTTCTCCTCGACATGACGGATCCTCCGTCATGTCCTCCTCCGCGTAAGACGGCGATCAAGATACAGTAATAGGTATCGCACGTTGTTAGCATACGGATTGAATTGGAAGCTTCAACAGTTTAGATATTTTTAATGTTTTTATTTAAATTGCTGAAAATGACACTTTTGTTCTATAAACACCGTTAAAAACATTAGTTTACAGAGATTCGTATTTAATGATTAATATCAATTCTTATTCATTCATTATTTTTTCATTAATTAAGATTTTTGTAAAACTATACCTTCATTAATTATTGAATACAATAATTTTAATAATATAATAATTCATGTATTCAGTCTATTCTAGCGATCTTCCTAGCACAAAAAAAAAATCACTGTTGCATTGTTTGCTGACGACAAGGTAATTATGGTGGTTGACGTTAACCTAACAGTAGCGTTGGAGAAACTGCAATCGAAATTAGACCCTAACTAAATAAAAAGATATATATATTAATACTGAAAAGTCGAATCATGTGAGATTTCCGATGAGGAGGGTAGTCTGCCTAGAAGGAGTTCATATCCCTCATTCGAACAATGCAGGATATCTAGCACTTAACATATCATGGAAAAATTACGTGAGAGAAAATAGAAAAGAATTAAATATCAAGATTAGGCGGTTGAACTGGTTCTTAAGAAGAAGGTCCGTATTTTTAAATAACAAACCGATGTTGTACAAGGCGTTTTTAAAGCCAATATGGGCCTACGAGATATAAATTTTGGGTACGGCAAACAATAGCAATATCGACATTATCCAAAATTTCCAAAACAAAGGGCTGAGAAACATATCGGAGGCGCCATGGTTTGCGAAGAAGAACAACCACGATTACCTAGGGATGTCATCTATTTGTGAATAAATTCAACGGTTAAGCTCAAAGTATACATTTAAGCTTAACACGCATGAAAACTATCATGGCTGTTAACCTATTGGATAACGGTAAGGATGTGAGACAACTGAAAAGATTAATGTATTGAATCTTGAGACTGTTGGTGAATATTGGTGTTTCTTCGTTTTATTAACAGTTTCACTGTTGTGTATACCATTTATCCTTTTCGCTCTTTAGTTACGTGTTGATTTATGTATACTTTTTTACAGGCTTGTGTGCATTGTTAGTTATATTTCATTTATTGTACTTTTAATTGCATTATTTTTTGTTCAAACTTTTATTGCATTGCCTTGGGAAATACAACTGGACATCTCTCTTTCACGTCGTGTCGCTTTATACTACTTACTTATAGTTTTATTATTTTTGGAAAACTGAATTAAGAAAGAAAGTAATTGTTGTTTAGCAACTGAAATTGTCGTCTAGTTTTAGATTTTAAGTAACATTTTTTGTAAACGGTTCTTTTTAGCGTTTCCTACTTCAATAAGTAATTAGTATAATTTTTATTTTTTTATTTAATAATTTATTATTTCTTATGTCATTATTTCATTATAATCATATTAATTATGTTTATAGATCATAAATGACAATTATATTAATTAATTATGTTACGAAATAACTTCAAGGCAATCTCTGTAAGATCTAAATCTCATTAATCGATTAGTTTGACCGGACAAACTTTCCTGAATTATGTAACACAACTAAAAGGCGAGTCAATGAATAATATTGTAAGATAAATAAGCAACTTTATGAACAGCAATTAACTTGAGCAAAAAGAAACTCCTAATTGTAGGTTAATATTTCAAGAAATAAAATAATTACACTTTAAGCATCTTTTAATCAGTAATTAAAGATGTAATATTATAAATGACGTATATTATTTCTAAACACTAAAAGTTAGTTCTCCTTTTGATGGACTACTTTACAGAATTACAACAAAAATAAAATATTCTTCCACTAACACTAAAAGATTAGTTATCTTATAGAACTCCAAAAAGACGTACCTAGAAAAAAAGTGTCATTAAAACACTCCAGGCAAAATAATTTGAAAACAATATAATCATCGTTCATCTAAATAAAAGAAACATATAAATCTGTTTCTTTATATGCCCTGTTCTTTTCATACAACGATTCTTTGACACATTACAGATTTTATTCACAATGTAGGATTATACTTCAAGTATACTTTAATCAGTATGGCTTGATTAACAAATAGAAGCTTGATGATTTCTCAAACTGTGTAATTTTCTTTCAAAGAATTCTAAGGGTTTGCTTTTATGATCCTGATATTTAGTGAATTAATTTTGACGGTTTCGTGCTCTCATCAGAGAAGTTTTGAAAGCAAACAACGCACTGTGGCTTTCCATCCAACGAGATAAAACCATAATTTAAATAACTGTCATTGCACAATCTTGTCTTTTTATCAATCTATCCAGTGGTTGTAGACGTCTCAGTTTGCTTTTTTTTTAATTTATCCATTTTGCATAAGAATTATAAGAAAAAACACAGTTCCACCATTAGACCACACACTAAAAACCGAAATCTCAATTATTACTATTTTTAATGAAACTACGCTTTTAAAAACTTAAATAAAGGCACCAGACCCACGCTTCGCATTCGAAACTAAACTGATGTTCTGCAACACCCTACGCCTCTTTTATACTGTTGAGAGGACGACGTATCCAGACATATTATATGCATATTCGAACATGACACTCCCACAGCGAATATTACGGAAGCGCATCAAACTATCTTCAAGGAGATTAGTATTTTAAAGTTACATTAATTTCAAAGACCACGTACATATTAAGTTGGAACCTGTAAATTGCTCATGTTTGTACATTTCATACATGCATGTTCATACCCTTGATATCAACGCAGTTAAATAGTTTTAATTAGGTTTCATTGGGTTGTGGTTGGGGGATCGTGAAATATTATTATTTTTTTTTTTTTTGTGGGGGGTCGTGAAGCTAAAATGGTTGAGAATCACTGAGCTAGATGATGTAATACGAATGATACAGTTGAAAAATTAATTATAGGGAAACTAAATATGCACTTTTTCACATAAAAATGTCAACTCAGCGTAATATTAAAACCAAAACGTTTAAAACAAATGGTAATTTTAAAATATTAAACTAAAAAAAAAATGTATTATTTGAATACAAAAGTAATAATAATAGGAGTAAATAATGTAGGGGGAAAAATTATAAAATTAAAACTTCATATCTTTTGTTATTTTACTCTCAATGAAATTAAACCTAGATTTCAGTTATAAAGATTCAATATAAGTTTTCAAATATAAAAAAGTGCAGTTCATACTTATATATATATATATATATATATATATATATAAAACAGCGAGAAATAATTTATCTCGAAGATCACTATAAGAAATAAAAGTAATAAAAATGATTTTCTCTATTTCTAACAACCACTCTAGTTTTAAGCCTTGAGGGATGGAGAAAACGAATGTTTACGGTGAAGTGAGGTAGGCGGTAACCCCATGAGAACTGTTAGAGGTGCCGCAAGTAGATTTATAGATGCAAATCATGGCTCCCGCATTCGGTCCAACACTTTTTGAATTTTTAATGAAAATTCACCCACAATAATCTTACTCCTGTCTAGTATTGTCTTCTCAATAAATTTTCACAACTTTTTTCTCTGAATAAAACTTATTTCTTTATTCATGATAATTTGCTTATCAAGAAAAACATAAAAAATAAAAATAAATAAATCATATGTTTTACAGAAAACTGTTTGAAAACGATTGCTCATTATATTTAATTCAATAAAAAAGAAATAATTTCATTTTTCCACAAAATTTTAATATGAGCTATTTTTTACTAATAATTTTCCAAATATTAAATAATTTTTCTGAACTGCAATTTTAATCACTAAGAAAATAACGATTAGAAAATAATGAAAAAAAATTATAAAATATGAGTACATAAAACTTGTGAAAAAGTCAAAAATGTCTATTTATTTTCTGTGATAGAAACTTAACAATTTAAGTTTTTTATACGTGGCAAAGTTGGTATATAATATTAGTTATATATAAATAAATGAAATTCAATCTTACCAACAATTCGTCCGTTCTCCTTTATAGCAATTTCGAAAATGTATATATATATATATATATATATATATATATATATACATTTAAGTCCATTACAATAAAAAAAAGAACGAGCTCTAACTGTAGTTGAAAATAATCTCATTAAAATAAAATAATAGTTAACAATAAAAAACAGAACGGTATTCTTCCCAGGGAGAATAATGCTGAACCCCTTTTGGTAGAACTTTAGAAATAAGGATGTTTTTATAAAAAAAAAATCTTAGCCATTTAAATAAAAAAATATACTGTGTGTATATATATATATATATTATGAGCATCTGATATGTTTTCATTGAGCTTTTAAGATCCAGTACCAAATTACTCAATCTGTAAGCTATTAATCTTTCCCCTTAAATAGATTCCGATAACTAAAAAATATTAATCGTTCTAATATTCTGTTACAATTCAACATTTAATGGAAAACTCTATATATTATTTTGCTACATTTTAATATTTTCCATTAAATATATCTCTTTAAACGTTTTTCCCACTTATTCTTTTAATTTTTTTTTTTAATATCCAAAAATCCAGCAGCAAGTTTTTGTACTCATGGAAAACTTTTCTATCAGTATGTAACAAATAAGTAGTCTCTATAGTTATTGTCTCTTTTATAATTTTTTTTTTTTTTTTAATATTTCCATATTTGACGCTCCATTCTTTCTAAAACATAAAAGCTGTGTCCATATTTATATATAAGTAAATGATCTAATACACATAGATACTTCCTCTATTTTTAAAATCTGGTTCTAAATTATTTTTGTACTGTTGTAATTAAACATTCTTCATATTGTCTCATGTTCAACAATCATTTATAAAATATTATTCTATCTTATAAATCAAATCGTTCACACACACACACCGAGATAGAGAGAGAGAGAGAGAGAGAGAGAGAGAGAGAGAGAGAGAGAGAGAGAGAGAGAGAGAGAGAGAGAGAGAGAGAGAGAGAGAGAGAGAGAGAGGAGAGAGAGAGACTACTAGAGGATAATTAAACATTTACACAATAATCTAGAATACAGGTGTTTTCAGGTTTAAACATGGAAAGGTTTTGATGAATTTTTATTCAATCAGGCGTACGGGTCAAGGAAGCGTTCTCGGACCCATCTTGTATGTTCTGTTTACGGCTGACTTGCCAATTACGGTAGATACCATGCTTGCAACATTTGCTGACGATACTGCAATTCTTACCGAGCACGAGGATCCGGCTACTGTGTCTCGTTTTATTCAAGATTATATCACTCTTCTCGAATCGTGGCTTACATGTTGGAAAATAAAAATAAACGAAACAAAATCAAAGCACGTCGTTCACCCTTTGTAAGGAACACTGTCCTCCTGTTTCTATCTTCAATGTTCCGATTCCGAGAACTCAGGACTGTAAATATTTGGGTTTTCATCTTCACCGACGACTTACTTGGGCAAAACATACCAAATCTAAACGGAAACAGTTGGATCTTAAGTTTAAGAACATGTACTGGCTGTTAGGACATAGATCTCTGCTTTCAGTAGAAATTAAATTATTAATTTATTAATCAGTTTTGAAGTCTGTTTTGACTTACGAGTTTGAACTGTGGGGTACGGTATGCAACTCCAATACTGACATACTTAAACGCTACCAGACAAAACATTGCGAAAAATTATAAACATACCCTGGTACATAAGCAACAGCCTTATATACTTATACACCTCGTATAATGATCTTAAGTTGCGAACCGTTCCGCAGGAACCTCTCTGGTCAGCCTACGGTATCAAAATCGTTCGGATCGGCACCCGAATTATTTGGAGGTCAATTTATTGGATAACACTATCAGTAATTTTTCAAGATTGCTAAGGAACAATAGTCTTGGTTTGCCTTATCGTTTCAATTAAGTAACTTTATGGTCTGGCGGTACGGAATGCTCTTCTATTTCATTACTTTCATTTCATTGTTATCGTTAAGTCACCAGGCGCTGAGTCTGTGACTATTTAATAATGTTAGTTCAAATATAGATCTTATTTATTTGTTGTTAAATTATCTTGCTGAACAGATTGTAAAGTTTCTATAATAAAAAAACAGCTAACAACAAAGTTATAATTCTTTTTTATCGTTAGTTATTTATTCTTATGTAGTGGGAAATAATTATACGTGAAAAAACTTTCCTGAGATTTATTTTTTGGGGTGTGGTAATTTATGATGAAGTTTTTTTTAAAATTATCGTTACCTGTTTAAATAAAGTAATAAATATTTTAAAAATTCAAAAAATCGACATATTTTTTATTTTCTCTGCTCCCCACCTGCAAAATCACTTTACAAGAATTTTTTGTTGATTTTTCTACCTTACTACGTTAAATTAAAGAAACTAGAAAATACATCCAACTGAAAAATGTACCAACCAATAAAAAATGATCTAAGAATTCTTTTATGGGGTTGGGGGTGAATTCTGATGAAATTTTATTGTAATATTATTACTAAAAGTTTATTAAACTTTAAATATTATTAAAAGAAGTTTAAATAAACCAAAAAAAATATTTTCAGAAAATCGATATTTTTAAACTTTGAACGGCTCCCCATCCCCAATATTGTCATCAAAATATTTTTTTTTTTAGCCGTTACTACCATATCTAGGAAGAAATTTAAAAAAAATAAAGAATTAAAAAAATATGCAATAAAGAAAAAGACAGTTTTTTTTTATTTTTGGAGTTGGTGAAACTTTTTTTTTTTTGATGTTAAGATAAGCATGTACCAGCTTAATATGAAGTGGAGTTATTGTTTATAAAATTGTGAGCAAATGGATCTAATAAAATTACCTACTTCATTCCCTGCGAATATTGAACCCAAAATTTTACCAAATTGTCGAGTCTGTACAAAATTTCATCAAAATCGGTTTATCCAGATAAAGTTCTCCTTTTTTTGTTTTGATTTTTTTGTAATTCCTGGATCATGAAACGTCGATTTATGGAAAAACCCATCCGAATTCTTTTGACTGATTACCACTCTTTCATTCTTACAGCACAAATATACCAGGGAAATTAAAAAAAAGACTATCTTTTAACATTTTGAAATTTTAGTATTTTTTTTTTTTTAATTTTAGTAATCTTTAATCTTTTATAAAGCTTGAACGAATAATATATAACACTTTGTCACTGAAGAATAAACATTAGAAAAGTCGAGAGTAGATAAACAAAAAAAACAAAAAATCAGATACTCATGCAATAAGGCAAACTTAAAGTTATAAATGAAAAAGATAACTGAAGTAAAATATTTATATGTATACGTACAAATTTTAATCTAATTATAAATAATATTCAAATATATTCTAATTCTAATATTTTTATCTAATTAATATCTAATTATAATTCTAAATTCTAATCTAATTAGAAATATCGATTTTGAAAATTTGTTGATAAAATATAAATTAATGTATCTAAAATGACCTGAGATATATTTGACAAAATGTTTTAATAAGATAAAGTTTGTGGCCACATATTACATAATGCAGCATTTAATAATTTTATAGGGAAAAGTAAAGAGTAAAAGCAATGAAAAAAGATAAAGATTAGAATGTTTATAAAACAGATCCATTTAGAGACGGTTTACGACAATGATTTAAACTATTTTTATTACATTAAAATGAGCAGATAATTTATCAAAATATCAATAAATTATCTATTTTTTTATCAAATAAAAATTATTAACATCGCGTTTAAATCGATATATAATTTATTTACATATAAGATAAAAAAATATATCAAATGATTTACCGCAACAAAATCAGGTTGAAAAATACATAGTAGAGAATTATAGGACAATGAACTTACGATGCGTAGTATGAGAATCAATTAGCAAATTTTGGTTAATCCCTACATTAAAGCAAAGGCGATGAATACTCTCTCATAATATCAAATTTAATGAAACGCAACACACAGATTTCAGCTGAAAATGAATACAGTACTGCTAAAACGATATTTTTCATAACTCTGCCTCTGGCATAAAACAGCGTTTCAATTAATTAATACATAATAATATTATAAGAACTGTAAGTAAGAAGTGCCGCATAATCTATGTAAATTAGGCTGTATACAACATTAGAGTTAAACAACTAAAAGGCTTCAGCGTTATATCTTTAATGCATCGTCGTTTAAACAAAACACAGAGAACCTAGCAACATAATGTAGGCCTATACTGTGAAAGAAATAAAAGGGAATACAAGAAGAGGGTCGGACGGCTTCTTAATGCTTAGTAGTAGGATTGTGAGTATTATGAATGTTAGGGAGAGATGAAAAGTAGCTGTACGCCGTAAGAAATCAATATGGACCTTTCTGTTTATTTGTAGAAATATATACAGCAGATAGTGCCAATATACTAGGCTTTCACAACTAGACTTTATATTGTTACATCCCTTCAGCATCATTTTTATCAGTATTAATTCGGTTTTAATGATTAAACGTAATATTATGTATTTTTTTAAATTGTTAAATTTTCTTTCATAAAATGTAAATTAAATTTTTAATGCTTTAAAAGAAGGTTGATTATGTCGTAGTGAATTTCCATTCTTTCATGGCAGAACTTATTTGAAAAATTCAATAGAAATCCCAGAACATTATTTTTCTTTGAAATAAAAAGAAAACTTATAAAATAAGGAAATTTAATTGATAAATATAAATAAATAATTTAATGATAAGTTAAACAGATTTTAAATGAATATAATAGCTTAAATATTCGATATAAAGCACGTATTTTCATCTTTGATCAAAGTGGAATGTCTTCAACAAGCTACACAAAAGGATTCTCTGCTTTCCCTATTAAAAGCATCATCATCAGTCAAGTATTTTACGTTCACCAGCTAACTATGTATTTAAAAAAGGGAACGAAAAGAGGGCTTGAGCTCTTCTTCTTCTTCTTCTTCTTTAATTATTAATAAATTATTGATGATCAGAAGACAAAAATAAGAAACTAAATAATACAAGAAGATTAAATAATTTAAGTCCACTGTTTTTTATTAGAAATATTTCAAGAGAGTTTAATAAATAAATAAATCTAATAAACTAGAAATGTATCAAATTTAAAAATGTTTCCTTATTTTTAAAATGTGTTACGTTTTTTTAAAATTTATTATTACATTTAATCAATTTTATATTTAAAAATAAAATTATTGAATTTATTTATATTGGTTTGATTTTCAGGAAAAGATATTTAAATTTTGTTATAAAACCTATGTGGAAAAAGTGTTTGACACATAATACATTATATAAAGTTATATCTATTGGCAATTGATGTATTAAGGGCATGAACAAAATTCTAAAAATTGTCGAAAAGGATTGGAATGAATAATAATTTCTCACTACTTTTGAAATAAGTGATAAAAAAAAACCAGTAATAATAATTCAGAAATTTATATCACAAATATGACAATTATGAATTTATTTTCACTTTTCCAAATTTCACTTCATTTTCCTGGGGATTTTCTGACCCACAGATACGGCATTAGGTTTTTTACCATTTCCACTAAGTTGAAATGTTAACTCATCAATAAACACAATACAATAAAAAATATTGTAGTCGTCTATATGCAACAATTCGACCGCAAAGTCCGGTACCCTCTCTTTTTCCTGTTTAGCCACCGGTAACTATCGTTTAGATAATACTTCAGAGGATGAATGAGGATGATATGTATGAGCGTAAATGAAGTGTAGTCTTGTACATTCTCAGTTCGACTATTCCTGAGATGTGTGGTTAATTGAAACCCAACCACCAAAGAACACCGATATCCATGATCTAGTATTCAAATCCGTGTAAAAATAACTGGCTTTACTAGGACTTGAACGCTGGAACTCTCTGCTTCCAAATCAGCTGATTTGGGAAGACGCGTTCACCACTAGACCAACCCGGTGGGTTGCAAAGTCGGTACCCACAACTTAGTAACAACACGCATGTTAGCGTTTCCCTAAAATATTCCATACTGTCATCACCAGAATTGCTAGTTCGCAGCGGACTTCCCTAGCAAATTAATAGGAACACGCAGGAAGTACTCTCTGACACCTTCAATATTTTCTAAGTACACCCTCGGTCGTCTTGTATTCTTCCCGTCAAACAGACATTCAGTCGTTTCAAACCGATTATGTCATCGACGAATGATAATGCCTCTAGGAAGATCACAATTACAAGTTTCTACGAAACGCAAATGAACTGTAAGAAAAACCCGATTCACGTTTTGAAAAATGAGAAATACAGGCTTTCTGTTGAGGAGCCGCCAACTTTGCTAGTGGCGCTGTTAAGACGAAAATAGGGAATCAATCTATGGCCATGCGTGCAACTGAAACTGTCTTTTTGAATTTGCCTTAAATCTACTACAATTTATACCTTATTTAAGAGATACGAGTATAATTACAAATTTAAACCCCAATATTATTTTCTATACCCGGTACAATTCTGTATTATTATGGTATTATTTATATATTTTAATATAGTAATATTTTTTATTCACTACAAATAATAATAAATAAAATTTAAAGTAAAACTATCTTAAAAAGTAAATTAAGACATAAGAATTCAGGAAAAATATGTAGCAGTAATGTGCATAAATTTTAAGAAAATTAAAAAATAAAATTATTATTGATTCAGAAAAACAAACAAAAAAGTATAAAAAACAAAAATGTTTAAATAATAGTGAATATTGATTTTTAACACTTTCAAATTTTCATGAGTAAGTTATTATTCTGGTCTCTCAGTTTTAAGCGTAAAACCCATGTAATTTACTTGTCGACTTGAAAATACAGGAGAGAAATAATATTATTTTGTACCTGTGAAATCCCACAGTAATTAGGCTACCAATTTAGAAATTTTCTTCACAAAAAAATCTGATGTGGATGTAATATGACTTCCTTGCTTTCCTATTAAATTACATATACACATTTTTTTAAAAAGTGGATAAAATTTTATTTCATTAATAACTTCTGATATTTTTTAAAATTGTTATTATTGAATTATTATTTAACGTAATTTTGTTTTTTACAATCAGAGGTGGATAATTATTAAGATATCAATATTTTTAAATTAAATAAAAGTTAAAAAAATTAAGGAGATGAAATCTGATTCGAACCGACATGCCAACTGTAAATCTAAATATTTCATTAATTAAAATTTTATTTGGCTATAACTCTGGAACCAATGAAAATAAGTGCCACTTACGATATATAGTCGAAAAGCTCTCAATAAGGGCTTATTACTGAAGTTATGAAAAAGTGAAAAATCCATTTTTTTTGGATTTTGAGCTTTTTTAGGTTGGACACTTTAGGTTCAGTCGATTGCAATCAAAAGGGGAGGTGCACAACTTGATGTTAAACAGTCCTAAATCCAAAATTCCAACATCCTACGGCTAACCGTTTTTAGTTATGCGAGATGCATACGTACGTACGTACGTACAGATGTCACACCGAAACTAGTCTAAATGGATTCAAGGGTGGTCAAAATGGATATTTCCGTTAAAATATGAAAACAAAAATTTTTCGTGATCACAATACTTCCTTTACTTTGCACAAGAATGTAAAAATGAAACACTATGATAAAATGTTTTCTTTAAAGAATATAAAAAAATACTCTTAAAGACTATGTTTTAATGTTTTCTTAGAGTATAAAAAATATTTATTATAATAAATGATAAAAAATATTTTTTATGCTCTTCAGACATAGAAATGACAATAACCAATATTATAATGTAATCCTGAAGTGTAAACAGAAGAGAAATAACCGGGTAAATACTATACTTCAGAAAAATATTACAGAATAAAGAACAACATTTTTAGGGATATAAAATTTTGTTTTTAATTAATCTTTAAATCAAACAACATTTGAGAGAAAATTTGAAGAGAACACTTTTCAGACCGAGACTGAGAGACAAATCTTCCGCATAATTTTGGAATTCTATTGACCTTAACTTTAAACTCAGCCAAGGCCAAACCAAAAAGCGAGTTTTATTAAACTTTTAATCTCTTCATGATTGATATCTTATCCGGCAGATTTTCTTTATACGATACATCTCGTGTATATACATATATATCAAATTATAATAGTCTATTATTAAAATACAATGGTAATTGTATATTATATATATATATATATATATATTAAATTGGAAATTTAACCATTAAAATTAAATTAAATTGCTTTATTTGTTGAACGACGAATTGAACTTCAAATAAGTGAAATATTATTAATAATTTAAGTTTGACTAAACAGAGTAGTTTACCAAGAGAAAGCGGTTCAGTTAAATTCTGATGGGATGCCCTATTACTGAATAATTGTCCGATAGTTCGAAGGTTGCAATCTCTGTCCTTCCCCCACACAATTGTTCTATTCCTACAAAACCTCAACCTCATCAATAGAGGATTACATGCGGGCTCACAATGACGTCAGCTTGAATATCCTTCCACCCTAGGAATGTTCCCGGTTCAATATAGAAGTGGAGGTGATTCAGAGTGCCATTCCTTTCTAGAACGCTATATTGCGAATCTAATCATAGGTCCTTCCACTTTTTATCTCAAAAAATGGTTTTCTCAGTCACTAAAATGACCTAATATTTTTTTTTATGACTCAAATTTTGTTCTCAATTACATAAGGGTGCTCAGAATAATCTTATGCTGACCTTATAGTCTGTATAAAATTCGATATTTGCAATTTAGAATATTATGGTTTGCATAGAATGGCATGAACAATTTCTTGTTTATTTAATTACAGAACTTATAGATTCCTTGTTAAAAAAGCGTGATTAAGTATAAAGGAGTATGAATACACAAATTAATGTTACACTTTTTACAAACTTATACCATAATACCATACTTTTTTTAATAATAATGATTTTTTGTATTGGTTTTGGACAAAATCAAGGACTTTTTCAAGGAATTCAAGAAAATCAAATCAAGGAAATCAAGGAATTTTAGTTTTAACAGTAATATGATAATTTATACAACATTCCATGACTAATTGGTTATGTTTTATTTTATATATGTTATATTTTAGTCTCCAAGAATTTACTACTGTAGATTATTTCTATTACAAATAGCACAAATTCTTGATTCAAAAAGAATGTACACTAAGTTGTTGATTTAAAAAGTACTATAATTCAAATACGTAATAATTGTAGATTTTTTTATTCTTACGAGATAATCTGCTGTGGGGTAACATAAACAGAAACCACTTATTTTGGACTGTTTTTTTTTATTTTATCAGTCGATTTTCATCCTTTCGCTGTGTTTTCTTCTTCTTCGTGCTCTGTTTTATTTTGTTCTTGTTTAATCCTAGAATTCCTTCAGCTTTTCTGTTTTTGTTTTGAAAAGGTTTCTGTTATATTTATCTTCTTTTTTAATTTCTAGTTTACATAAATCTTTCAACCATTTTGTTCTTTGTGTCAAAAACAAAAAAAAAAAGAATGAAGGATGGTTTTTGTATTCTATCTTTGTTCATTCTGTAGATACGATGGGAATAATTTTAATCTTCTTATTCTGATTGTGGTTTCAAATTTTTCGTAAAGTTCTTTGTTTTGTTTAAGGTAAACTTCTAGGGTCCTATGATTTTCCTTAATATCTTTTTCTTTCTTTCTTTCTTTTCCGATTCTTTGATTAAGTTTTTTCTATTAAAGTCTAAACAGTTTGCTGCGTACAGAACTTTGTATTCCGATTACTGTGTTGTATAATGTCTGTTTTTAAGGTTTACTGAATGATTTTGAGTTGTATTATTTAAAAGCTTTTTCCATTTTTGTTTTTATCAATCTTATACAACTAGTTTTTATGAATAATTTGGTGTAATCTATTCCCCAAGATGATTAAATTTATTGTTTTTTTTTTTAATTTTCTAGTATTTAGTTTCTATTAATGGATCTTTTTTTGATTGTGTTCATGAATTTTGTTTTTTCAAAGGAGATCTGTAGTCCAGTTTTGCCAGCTACTTTACCCAAGGATTTGATTTGTTCCTTGATCTTTTGAGAAAAATACAATGTCATTTGCAAAGGTTAATCAGTAAATCTAAGTTCCTTTGAGTTTTAATCCTACTGGGATATCTAATTCTTTTGATTTTAATCTTTATTCACTTATTTTTTCTTAGGACGCAATTAAAAAGAAATGGTGAAATTCCGTCCGTTGCCTTTTTTTAGAAGGATCTTGAGATTTCTGCCATATATTTTACTGTTGAGGTGTCCGTTATATATTTCTTTCACTATGATTTTTATTTTGTTGCAAATTACAGTTTTTTTTTTAAATATTGATAAATATTTCTTTGTCTATTGAGTAATAGGCTTTTAAAACTTACAAAGATTATCAAAACTTTTGAGTTAAATATTTTGTATTTAACAATAGATTTTAGACAGAAAATTATGCATATTTATTAATAATAAAAATTTACAAAAATAGAATACACAAAATATAAATTTAACACTAGATTTACTCATAATATCCTTCAAACAACAATTTTAGATTTAAGTTAAATGTATAAATAGGCCTGTACGCCTAAAAGTATAGATTCTACACCTTCCGGAAATATAATTCTAAAAAAAAAATTCACTTATAACATATAATACAAAAATTGCGTAACATAAACATATAAACGTACCTCTTTCTAGCAATGTATTATGTACTATTTATGTTTTATGCCACTTCTAACACTGAATCTTTTTGTTTACATGGTATGCGTTTCTTTAGTTTAACAAGTATTCTATTACTTTAGTAAAATGTTTCTTAAATAAAGATTTAAAATGAGATTTTCGTTAAGGCACCGAGTTTTTATTTAAAAATATTATCTAAGAACAAATTTTTATAAGTAACCCTATTTTAAGTATTACCGTAAATATAACTGTATATTGAAAAATAACGAATAAAAAAAAAAAATTAAATCCAAATAAAAATTAAACATTTTAATTAACGATACTGAACAACCTAAAATCAAAAAAAAAAAAAAAATGTAAAACCAAACTTTTGATTTGTTTAGTTAAAGTTAAATATAAGAACAACCAAAGACATTCACTATCTTTTTATGTTATTTCATCTTGATTTTTTTAATTTTGTCACATATAATTTTATATGTTTTTTTCCCTTTATTTTGTTATTATAACTGTATAATAAGCGTAAGAATTATTTCAAAATATTTCCTAATATCGGTTTACAGTGCTAAGAAGTTAAGTTTTTAATGAAATTGAAAAATAATTCCAGCAGTTTTCCGGAAAATCTTTCCGTAAATTGTTTTCTAAGATTTTAATTCCTTAAAAAACAGTTATTAGAGCAATACTACAATTAAAATTAAACTTTATAAAATAATTAATTGTTTTCAAGAGCGTAAATTAATCTGCTGAAGCAGGTTAATTACTCCTAACGATTTAATTAATGTTAGTGGTCAAAATCATTCATTAATAACACACATAGAAATGACGTTTATTTCAGAAATATAATTCGCTCTATCTAAACGAATACATCAATAGAAAACAATCGAATATGAAATGCGAAATCCAAATATGTTTCAAGAATTATATTTACGTAGTGATAAAATTGGCGTTGGTGTACCTTATCGCGCAAATAAATTACCGGATCATTTTTACTTTTAATAATTCTGAAAATAGATATGTCTTCCAAGACTTTATAAATAAATTAATTTCTTGTTTAAAACTTGAAATATGTACTTGTGTATATATCTACAATAATAAAGTACTATAGTAAGCAGAAAAGCCGAAACCATTTCAAATAATCGATGACTAAATCATTTCATAAGAAATGTTTTCCTTTCTTCCCAAATCATCTGACCTTATATAAACAAATTATTCTTTTGAGCTTTTAAAAAATGAGTAAAATAATAATCCACACACCACTGAAGAAGTGAAAAGGAAAATAAATAAAATTTTGCTCGTTTTTCTCTTTTTTTAAAACAAAATTTTGCTTTTTTCTCTTTTTAAAAAAAAAAATTATGAACTACAGGAGCTAATGTTACAAAAATTATGCATAAATAAAAATATAATATATTATTATATTTTCAACAATTATAAAATATATTAAAATCCTGTTGTAAAATAATATAAATTCTGTTAAATTAATACATATTAATTAATATTTAGTAATCGCTGGATTGTGTTACATCTGGAGTACTCACGGGTTATTAATATAGTTAGAAGTTGACTGTTTTTGGATAAAGGTATCAAACTCAAAATTCGGCTTATGTGAAGTGTAGAAAAGATAGGTTTACAGGCATCCATACTCACCCTTACACTGAGAGTACAGTAACTTTACAAGTCGCCACTTCTGAGTACGGATCCATGGGCTTGCAGCCAAAAACCAAAGAACAACCTGGCAAAGAAGGGGTCAAAGATAACAAGGGTTGAATAGTATGCGTAATGGACTGAAAAGTTCATCTCTATTTCTCCCAATCTATAAAGAACGTACTCACCAAACGAGATAATCAATCCCATTTTAAGAAATGTTTCCAACTCCTCTAAAAAGTGGAAATCCAATCCGCTTAATCTCTTTCGGGGGAATTAGGCATCCTTATTCAGGATGAGAGTCACACATTACTGAACAACGATTATGCCTTATACCACTCCAGAAAAAAATTGCAATTTCTTTAGATAATAAAAGATTTCTTGAGGAAAGCCCTTAAGAAAAAAATAATTAGGGAACCCTAAAGAAAGCCTTTCTTTCGCCCATTAGCAGAATTTTAAGAGGTCTGAAAAATCTAACTGAAGTAAAAGCTTTCTTAGGAATAGGCAAAGTATAGATGTAAGGTAAATTATTGTTATTTTATTATTTCAATCGGTTTTGCCAACTCACTGGCAGATCTGGGTGTGTGTGTGTACAGGCAAATTCAATTATTGTTTCCGGCTTGCCAGGCTTACAGCTGTAAATGTAAGTATAAATGTACCGTTAAACATGTAGTCCTGAACAGACACAAGTCACCTCTCCTGAGACGTGTGGTTAATTGAAATCCAACCACCAAACAACAGTAGTATCCACAGTGTAATATTCAATCAATACAAAAGTACCTGCTTTTACAAGGACTCAATGTTAGAACACTCGACTTTGAAAATCAACTGATTTCGCGATGACGAGTTTAACGGGTTAATAGGAATTTAATTTGTCACAAAATATAAATATATATTATTTAATTTAACAATGAAATTTCTGCAGAAGTGTGCAATTTCATCGAATTTTTTGTTCGTAAACATACTTTACTGGTCCAGTATATGTTAATTATTATTATTAAGACTCCCTTTTAATCTGTTGTTAAATTAAAGATATAAAAATTACGCTTTGAACGGTTGTATAATGCGTACAAAAAAATATAAAAATGTAATTAATTTAGATTTATAATGACTCTATGAATCAAACTAACGTAGAATATGTTTTGTTAAATTATCCATTTTCCAAAAAAAAAAACTTATATTAATATTTCTGGAACATAGCTTCACTGGTACATTTTAATAAAATAATTAAAAGTAATTAATAAGTGATAAATCCACCTTATCAGCAAATGTGTGTTAAGTCCTCGAAATCTTTAGGTTTTTCAAACCATCATCAGGAGTTAAAGTAATATAATACGGTCAAAAGTTAAAATACGTATAAAGTTATGACTGTCAGCACGTTAACAATATATACATACATACAGTGATATTTTAACTATTAATACTATTTTAACTGTTAATAGTAAATAACTCCTATTAGTATTTAATATACTATTTAAACGGCTGATAATGGTTTGAAA
Organism: Lycorma delicatula; assembly: GCF_047948215.1. Lineage (NCBI taxonomy): Eukaryota > Metazoa > Arthropoda > Insecta > Hemiptera > Fulgoridae > Lycorma > Lycorma delicatula. The sequence goes on from NC_134456.1 coordinate 39,227,138, forward strand.
AAACCGAAAGCTCTCGAGGACTTACCACTTATTTGCTGGTAAGATAGATATATCACTTGTTAATTACTTTTAATTATTTTAATACTTTTATTATTACAAGATTTTAAGTTGATCAGTTCAAATAATATGTACAACTAACTGTTGTTGGCAAACAGATAGACACACACACACACACACACACACACACACACACACACACAGAGAGAGAGAGAGAGAGAGAGAGAGAGAGAGAGAGAGAGAGAGAGAGAGAGAGAGAGAGAGAGAGAGTGAGAGAGAGACATTCTCTCTCGGTCACTCTCTCTCTCTCTCTCTCTCTCTCTGTGTGTGTGTGTGTCTCCTTTCCCCCGTCTGTCTTTCTCTCTCAGAGTGTATCTGTGAGTGTGTGCTGAAAATGTGTGTATGTACTTACTCATACGTCTATACAGATGCTTAGTTAGTAATCGCATTTATGAAACTATGCGCACGTGTACGTATATTATATTTATTAAAAATGTACGTCTATTTTTTTAACACATTTAATTTTTTAAATAGTTTTACTTTTTATACGTATATTAAATATTTTTATATTTAAATAAATAAAATAGATTATAATATTTATTGATATTCTACTATCTTTTCTTAAAAATATAGCTCTATATCTCTGTACAATTACAAAGTTATATGTAAAGCAACCACTGGCAAAATCCTACCTCTCAGAAATTTAATTTGGGATTGAAAAGAGAAATATTAAAAGGAATAACTGAAAAAACAAAATTTATTCAAAAAACATCAAGAGTGTAAAATCTTGAATTTTAAATACATAGAAATAATTTAAAATAAATATTATCTAGGAAACATATTTAAATTAAATAAAGGAAATGAGCATGCGAAACTTATTTAGATGAATTTATTTTTTATAAATTTAGCATTCAGTTCCGTTGAAATAACAACGCTAAATTTTCAATATTGGTTTCCTTTAAGTCTTTCATTTTATTTAAAATGTATTTGTTATTAACAACAGTTGGAGAGTAAATAGTAATACGAACGGTTAATGTCAGAGCAAAAAATAATTCGTTGTTATTTATTTGGATTAATTCTTATTCTCTAGGCAGTAAATAAGCCTTTACTGAATTGAGTTTAAACATATTTGTAATGTTTCGAAGAACGGTTAACGTAACACTGTTAATCATTTTGTATTTAAACTTCAAACTGTAAAAGTTAATAATTTAATTAGTGCTTCGAAATTAAGAGGAAACCGAGAAATAAAAATCTCCTTTACTAATTACAGATATAAGGTTAGCAAATCAGTTCTGAATGAGACTAATTCACTTTAAGTAAAACATTAAATAAGTTAATATTTTATAAATAACGATTTTGTAAGAAGTAATTTTATTAGAACGTTAAAGTTAATTAAATTTCATTCCTTAAATTTTGTTTACTGTACTTCTCTCTATCTTACGTATTATGTTAACTGTTATAATTTTGTATCTGAAAATCTAAAACTGATTTTAATGTGTAAAAGATACAATTGTATTTTATGAAAATATTTTCCCTTAAAACAATTTCTGCTAAAATATGACCGACTCAAATATTTATTCCTCGTTAATTAGTTCAATTATTTAATCATCATAATATTAAAGTTTTTCATAAGATTTATTTTAAATTTAAATGAGATAGTAATACAAATTTAGTTATATACTAACAGTTCTTTTTTTTTCTCTGTAACATTCTCTCTTGAATAACGTTTTCATGCCAATCCATCGCTTAGAAAAAAAATAACAAATCCTTTTCTAAACATGAAACCAAACTGTGAAACCCACTGCCACAAGAAATTTTGCCTAAGTGGGGTGTTTTCAAAAAACGCATTATTTAGTTCTTTAGCAACTCAATTCTTTCTGTATGAATGTCTGTGTGCGTTTTGTATAATTGCATACACTTCTAGTATACAACAAGAAGAAAGGAGAATTATTAATAATTATCTCGTTGATAATCAATCACAAAAAAATGTACTTAGTTCACATTAGTTAATAATTTTTTACATGATTGTATGTGAATAAAGGCTATTGTTCTTACATTTAATCTCGTACTTTCTCCTTCATATACTTTTTTTCTGCTGTTAATTATCGTTACTTCAATTTAATTTATTATGTACTTTATTTTACTATTTTTTCTTCTTCCTCAATTATTGATTTCTTTATCTTTTTAAGTTTAAGGTTTTTACTTCCTTATTGTTTTACATGAAGGAAAAAAATATTGTTCATCTTCTTTGAAGTTGTTAATTAACATTCATTCATTTTTTTTTTACTACTTTTGTTGATTGAAATTACCGATTTTGTTACTAATTTAAAATACAAGTTACTTAATTTAAGCTATTATTACATTTATATTTTCTATTCTTTTTTATACAAAAAGGTAAGGAAAGACGCTGAGGTGACTTCCATTGATTCATTTTTTTACAGGCACAAAGAGGAAAAATCGATCAATGTGGAATTTCTACAGTAATATAATGGAATTTATGAGAATTTTTACAAAATTCAGTGAAGTTCTTCCTGACACTTCCATTGTGTCCATTTTCATACAAAAGTATTTTTTCGTACTAAAAATATTACAATTAAAAAAAAAATCTTTTTACTTTCTTGTAAGAAGTAAAGGAAGTATTGTGATCGTGAAAATTTTGGTTTTAGATTTCAACGAAAATATCAATTTTGACTAGTTTCGGCGTGACATCTGAACGTACGTACGTATGTATCTCGTATAACTCAAAAACGATTAGCCGTAGGTTGTTGAAGTTTTGGATTTAGGACTGTTGTAACATTTAGTTGTGCAGTTGTTCTCCTCTTTTGATTGCAATCAAATGAACCTAAAGTGTCGAAAAAAGCCAAAATAAAAAAAAATGAATTTTGGATTTCTTAACTGCAATAATAAACCCTCATTGAGAGCTTTTCAACGATATATCATAAGTTAAACTTATTTTCATTGGTTCCAGAGTTATAGCCAAATGAAATTTTAATTAATGAAATATTTGGATCTAACAAACGTTTTTTTAATTTAAGTATATTAATTTATTAATAATTTTCACCTCTGATTGTAAAAAAATTTCAATAAATACTAATTCAATAATAATAATAAAATGAAAAAAATATGATAAGTTATTAATGAAATAAAATTTTATGTAATTTTCATTAAAAAAAAAAAAAAAAATATGTACATGTAATTTAGTAGGAGTACAAGGAAGTCATTTGGTGTCCACATCAGATTTTTATGGATATTTCATGACAGCCAAAATCAGTGATAGTGTAGATCGTGAACATGATTTTTCCATCATATTTTCAGGAAATTTCAATACTACTGATTCGGTTGGATTTTTCAATTAAAAAAGAAAGTAATAATAATTAAATAATTGTAAACAAAATAAAGTATATTTTCTAAAAATTTATTTTATTAAGTTGTACTAAATTTTAACCACATTATATCATTAACACCTAAAGAAAATACGAAAATCTTTAAAGAAATTTTTCAACTGGTTGAATTCGTTGAAGCAACGCTTCACTTAAGTTAATATTTTTAGTCATCACTGACATCAAAACGTTAGCTGATTCACTCATTATCACGGTCGTAATTATAATTGATTCACTGTACTTTAGAATATAATGATTTTGTTACTTTTATTTATTTAATTTAGAAATAAAAGAGTGATTAAATTTCATTTTTATTATGATAAATTCATTTTGTTGCGTATGAAATTACCAAGCCTGATCAGGATACTAACCCAGAACAATCTGGATAAAAGAAGCCACGATAATCAGCGATGGGATATAAAAAAACAACACAAGATTAACGCAACAAATGTTTTCAAAGCATTATAAAGATATACATAAAAAAAATTACGCAAGCAATGACTGAAATTCTATGGACAACTGACAAGAAAGGATTTAAATAGGCTTACCAAGAAATTCTTGACAAAATGTATCACGAACAACCTTCATAATCTATTCTACTCGTGAAAATAATGGGAAAAGTTCAAATAAACTTATGTCCTAAAGTCTTACGGGTCAGTGCGAGTTACGGTCAGTGAAAAATTTCGCTCGGATTTCAGCTACCCTGGAGAAATGAGGTCGTACTGAAATTTGTTGAACGTTAATGAAGGAGAAGAATTAGTGATTTGTTATGACCTGAAAAATCGAATAAAATAGGTCCTAGAACCGAATCTGCATTAGGTTTTGAGAAATCTGTAATATATATATTGGATATTTACGTGTCTAACCATTAAATAAGCAGAAAATTAATTCCTAACAAAATCAAAATATAACATTAATTAAATGATTTATACTAAAATAATACAATTCGAATTTTTCAATTAACGGATTCATTTTCATATTCTTTTTGCTGCAAATATAAAATTTAATTCTAAGCAATAAACAATAAAAAATACAGCCAGATTTAAATGAATATAAATTGAAAATTTCATTGTTGTAAAATATAATAGAATCTTGGTTATCATATGTTTTTTATTAAATAAGGTTAAAATTCTTTATAAGGTATTATTACCTAAGAACTACACCAGTCCTAATCTTTAGTATTGTTAAATTCTAGTAAAAACTTTACCTTCTCGTATTGCAGCAGTGCGGAAATTCTCATTCCCTCTATACCAGTTGCAAAACGACCTCGTTATCTTTAAAGCGCCTCTTTCTTTTTCTTGTTCTTTTAATTTTTTTTTTTCAGTTCTAAACTTGGTGAGCTACTTATATTTTGTTGCTTCGCTCTTTTATCATAGGATATTTATCAGATTAAGTAAAGAAAAATAAGAGAAAAATTGTTCATAGTTACATGGGATAGATTCATGTGTATATATTTACATATTTAATGGTACATATTATATTTTAGTTTTCCACAATAATAATAATTACTGTTTAAAGACTAAGGAAAATCCTGGGATTCAAAAAAACTAACTGATAGTTGGAAATTAAGGAAGAATGAGGAAATTTTCTGGGAGTTAGATAGAATTACGGAAGCAACACGTAGGCGATGACTGAAATTCTAAAAACATCTGACAAGAATGGATGTAAACAGGCTTACGAAGAGACTTTTATGACAAGTGTAATGGTGACAAGACAAAAGTAAAATGGTTCAAGAGAGTTAAAGAGGAAATTTATATGGGTAGCAAACATAAACGTGACAGATTTAAGACAGGAAGTTGCTTAGAAAAAAAATTTCAGAATTCAAAGGGATCCAGAAGGAACAGAAAGAATGTACTAACCTGTAGTAGTGGGAAGAAACGAGGAAGCGGCAAAGTGAAAGAATGAACGAGTCCTAGAGAGCTAAATAACTAGCCAGAAATTAACTATTTCATAATTGTTAAATTAACTATTCTATGTTAACATGTTATAGTGACCGGTTTCGAAAAATATATTTACACCTATATTTATATTCATGCAAAATAAAATTTTCAGAAATAATTCTGAATTGTTCTTTTTTGTATACATTTTCCTTAAAATGAAATCGGTAAAAATTCTTTATAAGTTGTCTCAAATATCTGTGGTCCATCGATTTTATCGCTTACTTCTTTGTAGATCATTTTCTAGACAAACCATCCATCTTTATCTCTTCTCCAACTTCACCTAATTTAAAATTTCCATCATTTTCTAATTCATATTGCTCTTCATAAGATGACCATATTATAGCAAAGAAGAGTAAGGGTCAATGAGTCGATGAGTAAGGGTAATGTAAGGATACATAAAGGATTCATTAGTCATTAATTTAATAATTGTATCAAATCCCCTTGTTACATATAGTAATTGATATTACTGTCTTTTCTCAGCAACCTTAATTTTTTTTCATTCTTCTTTGAGAGTATAACAAACTGTACAACATACCCGAAATTCTTCCGTTCATATCTTTACTCATCTTTGTTTCATACAAAACGTCACAGACTCTCTTCTGTTTTAACTATTTTCCAGGTATTCTATAATTTTACATAACAGCCTCGATTAGGATCCTACTATCTAATTTTAATTACATAATTTAACTTAATTGTGTCTGTTTCAGGTTGCACATCATTTTTTTTCAATTTAACAACCACTTTTAAATCCTGTATGTCCAACTTAACTTGAAGTTCATAATTCATCTCTGACAAAATGTTTCTTAACTGAGTATTCAAGTTATATTTAACTGAATCTTTCACTGTATTCAATGTCAAAAGTTTATTAAAATAAAATTTTAAGATTTCTCTGAAGTGACATTAGCAATAACTTAATTCCTTCAGTTAAGATTTGGTTACAAAATATTTAAATTTAATTATGTACGGGTCAAATCGTACATATTTCTAGAAGCATTTCTTGGTTAATAGTTATTTAGTTAAAAAGTTTAAATTGTATAACGTCTAGTAGTTATTTCAAATACCGGAGAGCACAAATTCACCGCAATAAATTCATCATATGATCGAATAACATTATTGCCTCCCAGATTCCGCTTTAGAGCTAAATAAAATTTCTTTTACCACGAGATAAAAATTTATGTCCGATCACCTATCTTTACATCATTTGTGAAGTAAACCTGGATTTGAAAGTAATACTCTCAAGTGATAAAATGTTTTAATGTCCACAAGGGGTTTATTGATAAAATAATAATGCTTACTTTTCGATAGATTTTTTTACTGTTTTTTTTTTTTTTTTTTTTAATTTTCGATTTACGAATCCGAAAAATACATTAAAATGAGTGGTGTTATTAGACTACAATTGAGTTTTATTTGACAATTTTGATGAAAAATATGAATATACAGAATGTAGGATCGGAGATTAAGAAGCAGGGAGAAGATAAAACATACTGACTGTTAACGAGTAGGATCGAGATGGAGAAATTAAACATTTATGAAATAAATTAAGGAAAAAAAGGATTTGTATTTCTACTAGCGGTGCAGAAAGTAGGTGAACTGGAGTATGAGGCTATAAAAATAAAACCGTCCATTAGACTTAAAAAAAATTTCACCACACTTTGGAGTAATCTTTCTATTACCTTATTACTTAACAAAATTTCAAAATGAATTCTCAACAGTTTTTGAATCGTTATTCGACTTATAAAATCATACTACCTTTGGATTTATTCGACGTACAAACATTAGACAAAGTTTGCTACCTTCATTGTTATTTTAAATTGGAGACTAAGATATCTGATAAAACATATTGCTAAACATACTTTGTTGTTGAATTTTATTTGTTGAGAATTCTTCTTTTTTTGAGAGAGAGAGAAAGAAAAAGAAATTTCTTTACCCTTTTCCCGTTTCTTACAGTCGGTCCGTCCTACATTTCCAAATATATATGTGTCAGCTAATGAGAGTCGGAGATATCATTTAGAATAAAAAACGTTTCATTTTCATTATTATTACTATTAATATTGTATTAATTTTTTTCTCACAAATCATAAAATTAAAAATCGATAAAAATTAGTAAAAATAAAAAACCTATTCAATGTTATTTTTTAACGTAGTAAATATGGTTTTGGTTCAATTTTCTTAATTATTTTAACATAATTACAATTTAAACGAATTTTTTGAAATATTGGAATACACTAATAATATTCTTAAAATTAGTATATTGGAGAAATTTAATAAGTATATGAATAATAATATACTTATAAATGAACAAATCAGATTTGATAATGATATTTTATTCAAGCAAATTACACAATAATTATTAATTACTAGGTTGGCTAACTGATTCAATTTATACTGCATAACGGTTGTAAACATCTTACTGAGAAGACATTTTTCTTAACGTTGACTTAATTTAACTATTGACAATCAACTGTTATGAACATAATAATTTTAAATTTTATTTTCATTTTAATTCCCATTTATATTTACACACACAACTATAAAATTCATAATTAATCAGTAATCCCTGATGATGGAGGAATAATCCGAAAGCGCTTGGACAATCAATACTCACAAATTTTATATTTTTATATAAAATGTGGTTTTAGCTGTCAGTACCTTCTTTTAAATGTGTTACGTGTTTTGTAAACAATCTAGAAAAATATTTTCATAGTTCCAAACTGATCAGCCCAAAAATGTTGCTTTATCGTGATAGAGATAGACAAAGTGCACGAAATCGCTTTGAACCAAAATTCCTTATGCGCTTATGAATGTAACACTGTAAATTGAAAGCTTCCGATTCAGTAAGATAACGAGATAAGTTCAGAATTATTCTGATATTGGTTTTGGGTGAAGAGAATGGGTAGTACCCATTCCTGCATATGGTAACACGGTAACACTACTGACATGACCAATAATAAAGTTTTTAGGTCTTTGAACACAAATATTTTCCCCTTTTCTCAGTTTCCTCGCAAAATAATACATTTTTAACAAATAAAAAACTGACAGTAAAGTTACAAAACTTTCCTGGCATTGGTTATAATATGATGGAAAAATAATGATGAGTGAAATAAGTTATGTACGATTTCTTTTTTGGGGTGGGAGTAATTTATAATGAATTTTTATTCTAAAATTATCATTATACGTTTAATTAAAATAAAAAAGTTTTAAAATTTCAAAAAACCGGTATTTCCTATTTTTTCTCCTCCCCATTTCCAAAATCATCGTCAGAAATTTTTTTGATTTTTGTTAGTTAAATGTTTCTAAACGTTTCTATGTTAAATTATTTCTACGATAAATGGAAGAAATTAGAAAAAATTTCCAATCAATAAAAGGTTACATATGATTTATTTTCTGAGGGTGGAGGTGAATTATAATTAAATTTTATTGTAATATTTACTGTAAAATCAAGTTTGAAAAATGCAAAAATTCGATATTCTTAAACTTTGATCGGCTCCTCCGCTCCTAATATTTCTTTAGAAAATATTTTTTGGGACGTTTGAACTATTATTATGCCTAGGAAGACATAAAAAAGATTCCATTAAAAAATATGAAATAAATAAAAATGTAGCTTTTTTCGATATTTGGGAAGGGGATAATTTTGCAATAAATTAAAAAAAAAAAAATGGTAAAATAAGTATGCACATATGTACTGAGCTTAATATAATGGGTGGTTATGTCCGAACATTTTGAGGAAATTGACACAAAAAACTATCAAAGTCCCTGAATATGTTGACCCATAAATTTTACCAAAAAATCGCACTACATTCACGAGCCTCTGTACAAAAATTTGTTTATCCAGTCAAAATTTATTCACTTAAATCCAAAATAACGATGAAGGAACCTTTGTATTTTTGTGTACGTCGTATAATCCAGAGACAATAGTTTTAGATATATGAACACTTCAAAAGTGGTACCTTAAACAGACCTTTTTAGTAGACCATTTTTTTAACAGATCATTTTTTAATAGCCAATTTAATTTAGAATTTACTTCTAATAATTTATACAATGTTTATTGCGAAAATGGTTTAGTTAAATCATTTCTACATTGAATTATACAATCGATTTTTATTTGTTATTTGTACTTATCTGTGTTATATATTTTTCTGTTTATATTTTTTACTTTCCGATTGTACTTATAATTAAGAATATTGACTCGTTCAATGTTACTATTGTATATGATTTTTCAATCTCAATGTGTTGTGCACAAATCTAAAACAAAAATATAAGAAAGTAAATTTAAGATTCACCAACACAACAATGTCTGAAAACAGTATCTAGCTACTCGTCTGCTAAAGAAAGACAATTTTAGGATTTTAAGAATTTATTTCTAAATGTATTTAGATGTATCTTCTAAAATATACTATGATAGAAATATTACAAAGATCGAATCGAAGATTTTTATTATTTACTATAAAAAGATTTACCTTAATTAAAATCGAGTTTAATAAGCGTAATTGGTTAACGGTTATTTTAAATCACGTCCTAAGGCATTATTTCTCATTATTACTTAGCGGTTAGTCTATTATAAACTATAAAACTAAACACTAGTGCATCTACTCACCCTTTTTTAGATCTGCTTAAAAATAAATTTCAAAAAGTTGAAAAAATTGAAAGCTAAAAAATTATTATGATACGTCATAATAACGTCGTATGACAGCAAGAATATATACTTTTACAATTCGTCTTAAAACATGAAATGAAACGTACTTCTAGAATAAAAAAATTAAATACTTAAGTATAATAAACTTATTTACTTGTAACAGATTAAACTGTCCCCCTCTCCAAAAAAAAGACGGCCCAAATGGAATTTCCAAGATTTCAAATTCATAAAAGTGTAATTTAATTTATTTCACATTCTGACTGAAGTTTTAATTTTGGTTAAATCACCAAATTAAGAACAATACAAATAAAATTGTTGGTACGAGAAAAATTGAGAAATAGTTTTAAAATATTCAAAATTCTGAAATATTTATAAAAATAATTTCTTGTTTACTTAGCATTTTCTTTTTAAGTTGAGGGCTTTTGCAGAGATCTCTGTTTCATCAGAACGAATGAATATGAAAATTTCAGATTAATTTTAATATCCTAGAATAATTAAGCTAGAATATTTATTAAAACTTTGTAAGTGTGGTTCATTTCAAGTAATTATGACGAATTATAAATGCATATATTTTTGTTATCATACTGACATCATAAATCGCATAAAAAAAGTAATTTTGGAAATACAGGGCTTTCAAAACTTTTTTTGTTTTGAAATGACTACCAGTTCCTGTCTACCACTCAAATTTATTGCCGTGCGGCGCATTTTAATGACCACACCAAACTGTGGTCTAACCTTACAGGTTTTATATTCACATCCCTTACAGCTAAATTTTGTAATGATCACGTACATTGGACTAAAATTATTTTTTCTCTTCATTTCTTCTCAACATAAACGTAAAAAGGAAAAGTAAAAAATTTGTTAAAATCGGTCTTTTAATAATATACATGTTATAAATTCTAGATAATCTTTAAAAATTTTCAGTTAATGACGATTCATTAATTATTTATTTATAAAAATCATTATAGGCAGATTTAAAAAAAAAAATAGGCACTTAAAAAATATAAAACAGAATTTTTTGGTGATTAATATGTATAATTAAAACTTTTATGTTATCCAGATATAACCTTGTTAAATATTCTAGAAAAAAGTTTAAATAATTTTTAACTGAAAAAATTGTTTTATTCTATTTATTTATAACAATAAATTATAAATTTCAAAAATTTATGAAAGTTTTTTTTTTATTATGAAAGAGATCGGGCGTCAACAGCTGTGGTCATTATCTCGATGGAAATTGGTAGCGAATGAAAACATTACATACCTGACCGAGATTCGAACCACGAATCTCCATACGAAATGGCTAGACGCAAATATTAAGCCACGAACGTCGGTATGAAAGTTTTATTAATTTAAAATTATCAAAATACATAAAATAAACATTCTACAGTAAATTATGTTTAATCTATGAATTTTGTATTGGTTAAGGAAAGAAAAGTGACTTGAATTCATCGAATAAGACCATTATTTACCTACAGGAATTATAAAACACAGAACCATAATATCAGAAAACTGAGTTAAAAGCTGATAAAACTATCCGAGAATGTAATAAAAATCAAAGAGCAGGTAAATAATACATCGTATTTTGAACTAGTAATTACAACTTTTAATTTTTTCTTTTAATTAAATTTATACTGAATTTGAAATGGTTTACATTTATTCACGTAATAGTAATAGTAGGCAGACTTTCAATAATAGCCACTCTCATAGATGATAATAAATTCTGTAGAGTGTGAAAAATGCCAAGCCTGACCGGGATTTGAACCCGCAACTTCTAGATGAAAAAAAGGAACGGTAGTCCCGCCAAAGAGATTGTGATATAATTTTATATTTCACTGAATTTTCAATGAAAATTACTTTTGATCACACATCCATCGATTACATAAAAATCTTTTTTCTTTCAAAATGATAATGCATACTACAATTTATCATTTTACGTTTAATGTCGTTCTATTTTATAGTTTGATAGTAAATCTGACCGTATTATGTACTGTAATATTACAAATATTCTAATCACACTACATACTAGAAAAAAAAAATTAAAAAAGGTTTAAGAACTCTTTTATTAGTTATTCACTAAAAAGTAAAAAAAATTTCAGCCATTAAAATAACTTTGGTCATATTAAACTAAAAATAAAATCACAAGAAACTCAGTATTATCAATTTCACTACAAAAAGGGCTTTATTATTTTTTTACGTTTGGAACGATCAGCGCTCCAAAATTTTATTTTAAGTCGTATAAAATCCTAGAAACATTTAAAAAATTGTTAAACTGATAAAAGTCATAAAAAAAATCTCTGTTAGTTTTTGAGAAAATTCTTTTTAGTGAAGAAATTTAGAAAAAAAAATTTCAGTAAAAATCTTTTTTTAACGTACAAATTTAATTTTCATGTTTTATTTTGGTTTCACAGATTTTTGTATTAAAACATTTCAGAGAAAGTAGGCTAAAATTTCATCCTAAAAGACATACCAATATCAAGGATTTTTCCCCGAATCCTGAATACAAAATATATAAAAATAAAAAAAAAATCAATAAATTTAAATATCTAGAAGAAATAACCCAAATCAATATTTGACAAACAAGAATGAGATAAATGGAATTGGCCTACCGACTAACAAAAGCCAACATTAAGAATTTCAATACGGTAATCAAACCAGAAAGACTCTACCCATCAGAATTCATCTTCAGTTTCAAATCAGGTCAAGTAAATGCAACAGAAAAAAAAGGAAAACCTTTAAGAAAAATCCTAGGACTAATAAAAATAGGTAAAAATGAATACAAATTCAGAATTAATTAATATCTTTACAAATTCAATGAAAAACTTAAAGAATGTCAGATTTAATGCAAAAAATACGATCTTAATAATTCTTCAGCCATCTTATGAGAATGTGTGGTAACAAACTCACAAAAAAAATCTTTGACCCCGTTAAAACCGAAAAGGATGGAAATCAGTGAACCCCAATGATTCAAAAAATCCTAAAAGAAATGAAAATAGCTAAATAAATATTATATGACAGTACAACGTTTAGAAAATTTTTAAAAAGATTTTACGAGTTTCCAGGAGAAAACTACCAACATCTTGTGAGCAGAAAGAAGAAAAAAACAAAATGAAATAATCAAGAAATATTGGCATACCAAGAAATAAATCGCTCAAAAGGTAGAGAAATTAATGCAAAATGTTGCTTCACGTGGTCGTTAGTCGGCCTGACTAAGCAAAAAGAAATTGCTATTATATGATCAAAAAAATACATATTTTTTAAATAGAAATACCATCTTTATACCAAACTTCTAGTGCAATAACAAAACGACTGTGGTTTTATTATAACAGAGAAAGAATGAGAACAATTTTATAAATATGAATAATAAGAAGCATGTGAAAAACTAAGTGTAAGCTTCAGTCCGAAATAAGTGACAGTGTGAACTGAATAAAAATAAAATGTAAATAATTGAATAAACAGTGTATGTTTGACTACAACATAAAATTCCACATGCAGTATAATTGTTTGGGATATTTATACATTTTATAATTATTCATTTATTTGTTAATAGATACAACATTTAGCTTTAGTTTTTACTTTTTCATTAAATGTTTTTACGTTTATTTTCCTTCCTAATTATATAAGTAGAATAATATTCAATTATTTTACACAGTACGCATTGTAAATATAGTGTAACGGGAACAGTGTAACAGGACCAGTGTAACGGGTTTTTCCAGAAAGAAGGAACCATGAGAAAATAAATAAAGAAGAATCTAGAAGGAACCAAAAGGGATTTATTTAGATAACGGGTCCGTTTAACAAACTTTGGAATACAGACAATGACACCTCCAAAAAGCTCGAGTTTGACCAGAAAGATAACTAAATACTGGACCGGAAAAAGGCTTATAAAAAAGCGTAGAAAGCGGGGACATCTCGATTCCCTCCCCCCCAAGGGAGAAGAACACCCCCTTGTAGAAAGAAATAAATCAATTTTATTGCTTTTATTTAAATTACTATTTTGTTATGTTTATAGAAATTTTATGTTTTAAGAAATTTTTACGTTTGTTAGTCTCTCAATATTCTTGTCGAATCGCGAACAGGTGACAATATATATCTGTATCGATAGGAATCAAAACAAAGTTTAATTTTTACTACAAAATTAAGTGAATTACAAAAAGAATTGAGTTTAGCCGTAAAGACTTTGGCCAAAATAATAATCAGAATTTTAAAAATTCGGAGAACATTAACAAATAAAGAAAAGTGTACTTTCTGAATCACCAAATTCAAGGTATAAAAGCACTGACAAATAAAAAGCAGAAATATATAATCCTAAAACAGGTTATTCAGTAGTTGTTAAGGGCGTAGGTTAGCAGGATTTAAACGGCCATATCTACATCTAGTTTTACATCTAGTTAGTATTAGTTTAGAAAATTTGAAGAGGGAAATGGTAGGTTAAATGTAGATGTAGTAGGAATTAGCGAGGTTCGGTGGGAAAAGGAAAACGACTTTTGATCAGCTGATTTTAGAATAATTAACTCAGTTTCAAACAAAAGGCAGGAGTAAGGTAATGAACAAGAAGATAGGGACGAGAGTAGCGTATTACAAAATGCATAGCGACAGAATCACTAACAAGAATAAAATCAAAACCTGAGCCGCCAACGATTGTTAACATCTATATGCCCAAGAGTGCCCATGATGATAATGAGATAGTGTGTGCATACGAAGAAATTGACGAACCAATTTAACGCATAAAAAGGGATGAAAATGTAATAATAGTTGGAGATTGTAAAAGGACAAACATTGGAAAAGGCAAGGAAGGAAATATTGTGGGTGAATATGGGCTGGGCAAAAGGAATGAACGGGTGGACCGACTTACAGAGTTTTGCTCGAACTATTATTTAATAATTACCAACATCCAGTTTAAAAATCGTAATAGAAGAATATACTCATGGAAAAAGCAAGGTGATACTGCAAGGTATCAGATAGTTTATATCATGGTTAAACAAAGATTTAGAAATCAACTTATCGACTGCAAAACATTCTGGAGCAGACACTGATAGCAACCATAATTTAGTTATAATGAAATGTAAATTGAAATTTAAAAAAACCTGAAGAAAAGCTGTCAGATGAATCGATGAAATTTAGAGAAGCTTGAGGAAAAGGAGGTAAATAAGATGTTTGAGGAGGACATCGCAAGAAGTCTGAGTAAAAAAGATAAGGTAGAAAATGTAGAAGAAGAATGGAAGAATGTTAAAAAGGAGATTCTTAAATCAGCAGAAGGGAACTTAGGCGGAACAAAAAGAACGGATAGAAAACCTTGGATTTCAGACGATATATTGCAGCTGATGGATAAACGTAGAAAATATAAGAATGCTAGTGATGAAGAAAGTAAAAGGAACTATCGACAATTAAGAAGTACTACAAACAGGAGGTGCAAACTAGCGAAAGAAGAAGGGATTAAAGAACAGTGTTCAGAAGTGGAAAGTGAAATGATCTTAGTAAAGTAGACGAGGCATACAGGAAAGTTAAGGAAACATTTGTGGTACATAAATTAAAATCTAATAATGTGTTAATTGGTGATGGTACACCGATACATAATACGAAAGAAAAGGTCGATAGGAGGGTGGAATATATTGAACAGTTATAAGAGATAAATAAATTAGACACTGGTGTTATAGAGGATGAAGATGAAGTCGAAGAGTATGATTAGGGAGAAACAATACTGAGATCTGAATTTAAGGAGCATTAAAAGATTTGAATGGAAGAAAGGCTCCTGGATGGAGTAGCCGCAATACTGCCATAAATAGACGGAAATCCTGCAGAATTACTGCGCAGCGCAGGTGAGGAAGCGATAGATAGATTGTACCAACTGGTGTGTAATATTTACGAAAAAGGGGAATTTCCGTCAGATTTCAAAAAGACTGTTATATTCATACCAAAGAAAGCAGGAGCAGATAAATGTGAAGAATACAGAACAATTAGCTTAACTACTCATGTATCAAAAATATTAACTCAGAATTCTCTACAAAAGAATTGAAAGGAGAGTGGAAGAAGTGTTAGGAGAAGATCAATTTGGTTTCAAAAATAGTATTGGGACAAGGGAAGCAATTTTAGGCCTCAGATTAATAATAGAAGGAAGATTAAAGAAAAACAAAGCAACATATGGCATTTATAGATCTGGAAATGGCATTCGATAACGTAGACTGGAATAAAATTTTCAGCATTTTAAAAAAATTAGGGTTAAATACAGAGATAAAAGAACAATTACTAACATTTACAGGAACCAAACAGCAACAGTAATAATTGAAGAACATTAGAAAGAAGCCGTAATAAAAGAGGGAGTCCGACAAGGATGTACCCTTTCCCCGTTACTTTTTAATCTTTACATAGAACTAACAGTTAATGATGTTAAGGAACAATTTAGATCCGGAGTAACAGTACAAGATGAAAAGATAAAGATGCTACGATTTGCTGATGATATAGTAATTCTAGCCGAGAGTAAAAAAGATTTAGAAGGAACAATGAATAGCATGGATGAAGAACTTCTACGCAAGAACAACCGCATAAAAATAATCAAGAACAAACCAAATGAAATGAAATGCAACAGAAATAATGGATCACTTAATATAAAAATTGGAAGAGAAAAGATTATGGATATAAAACAGAAACGATATAAAATGCCCGAATAGCACAAGCGAAGCGAGCCTTCAGTCAGAAATATAATTTTTTTACACCAAAAATTAATTTAAACGTTAGGAAAACGTTTTTGAAAGTATATGTTTGGAGCGCAGCTTTATATCGAAGTGAAACTTGGACGATCGGAGTACCTGAGAAGAAAAGTTTGGTAGTTTTTGAAATGTGGTAATATAGGAGAATTTTAAAATAGATGGGTGGATTAAGTGACAAATGAAGGGGTGTTGCGACAAATTTATGAAGGAAGAAGCAATTTAAAAATAAAGTTAAAAGAAGAGACAGACTTATAGCCCACATATTAAGGCATCCTGAAATAATCACTTTAATATTGAAGGGACAGGTAGATGGGAAAAATTGTGCAAGCAACTAACGTTTGGAATATGTAAAACAAATTGTTAGGAATGTAGGATGTAAGAGATATACCGAAATGAAACGACTGGCACTAGATGGGGAATCTTGGGGAGCTGCATGAAACTAGTCAAATGTCTGAAGACAAAAAAAATTATATATAAGGAATTAAATTTAGCTCGCATCATATTGCTTAGACTATAAAATAACCTACAGATGAACGGAAAATTGTGAGTAAAATAAATAGCAGATAATCTATAAATATAAATTAAAAAATAAGAATAATCGGAGTAAATATAAGTCAAAAAAGGAAATTATTAAAGAAAAAGAGTTAAATAATAAAAACTAATTTTATTATACATAAAAACAATAGCTGTTTTAATTTTAAAACAGACAATTATTTAATGAACTAACTTAATATACCTTACATTAAAAACCTTCTATTTGAATGATAATAGGAAATAAAATGAAACAAAATAGGCTGATTTCATAGCACAGTAGTCAGGAAAATACAACAATAATAAAAATATATTACCTTTTATGTAATTTTACTTTTAACAAAAATAAAGGATAAAAGAGTCGGCAAATGTCTTTATAACAAATTCATTTCTAACTAATGAAAAGGTATTGTCTGCAATATCCAGGGATAAAAATAGGTATTTGGATGCAAAACAAATTTAAAAGTAGATTTAAAATAAAATAATGCATTAGTGAAACTATAACGTAAAATAAAAGGTAATGTTTTAAATTACAATAACGAGTTTTTTTTTATTGCGAAAAGAATATTTATAATAAAACGAGAAGATTTACTTTTGTAAGTCCTTATATTAAAAATATATGCAATAATATTATTACACATTAAAAAAATATATCTTATACATAAATGTGAAAATCTTTCTGTTTGTATGCGTCATCATCATACGAGAATGAACAGACCAATTGCTTTAACATTTTCAGGATACATTCCTGTTATCTCAGGGCAGATGTTAAACTATAGATCGGGACCCTAGTCACCTTAGGAATGAAGTTGTGAATTAAAGATATTCAACAAAGAAAAATAAATTAGTCCGTTTAATTCATTATTATATTTCTGACATCATGGCACTAAAATAGGTTGTGAAGTTTTCTTCGGTAAGATTCTGTGCACTTTAGTTACCGTATTTACGATAATTCTAACCCAGCGGGTTGGTTTAGTAGTGAACGTGTCTTCCCAAATCACCTGATTTGGAAGTCGAGAGTTCCAGTGTTCAAATCAAATCCTAGTAAAGGCAGTTTACTTTTATACGGATTTGAATACTAGATCGTGGATACCGGTGTTCTTTGATGGTTGGGTTTCAATTAACCACACATCTCAGGAATAGTCGAACTGAGAATGTACAAGACTAAATTTCATTTAAACTCATACATATCATTCTCATTCATCCTCTGAAGTAATACTGAACGGTAATTCTCGGAGGCTAAACAGAAAAAAAGAAGTTACTATTATTCTGACTTTTATAATTTAGTTTCTTTTTCAGGTTTGTACAAAGCCTAAATTGTTATTTATTAACAAATTGTTATTTATCAAAAAATTAAAATTAATTATCAATAATTGATAATTGTTATTAATCAGTATTATTTTCACAACCATGAGAGTAAAGAAAAGTACGGGAGACCCCTGGATAAACCGAAATGGCGAGCGATGCGAGCTCTACGGCCCTGGGACTCGCCTCAGTTAAACTGAGCCCCCGGGTGTCCAGAGAGCGGTGCTTGCTAGCTAGATGAGGCGAGCGATGCGAGCCCCACCTGCTAGTATATTTATATAATGAATAAGATAATTAAGAGGTTGAAGAAAATTGGATCCAGATATTATTCATTAGTTAAAAGCTTCTAGAAAGAGCCATCAAATCTACTTTAGAATTTAAATTAATTTATCGAAAGCATTGCGACATAACAATAAATTTCAATTTTAACCTAAAAAAGCGGTTTATTTCTTAGTTAATTAAGAACTGATACGTCAATATAAATAAATACGATATCTACGTAATAATAAAAATTATTTTTTAATATTATGTTCGAACTTTAATAAATACTATAACAAAATAAGACAACATTTTAGAAAAAAAAACTCATTTCTAGTACATAAATACGGGATTAAATTCCTGTTAATTAAATATATTAATGTTCCTTAATATATAAATGCAGTAGACTTATTTACTGAAAATGTTTTGAGGGTTTTTGCTGAAGTTTAAAAAGATAAAAAATTATAAATAGGAAAGTGAAAATAGAGTAAAAATAATACGTAGTACACTTGAAAAAATGTGAAGAGTAATTCAAGATTATGTATTTGGGTCTTTTTAAAATTTTAAGTTATGCTTTTACTGATTTTTTAAATTACAACTTACTGAGGAAAAGCAGGCGTACAGAACAAAGTTAAATAAGTATGAGGTTATAAAGAAAATTCTCTTACTCTAACGGCTTAAAATCTTAACTGAAAATCCTTCTCCTGTTTGGAAAATGTACTCTTTTTTAAAAAGTTAGAAAATTTTGTCATTTTTTTCTGGTTATTAAATCTTTGCGATTATTTTCACTTCAGCTCCTATTAATTATCTAGTTTAGAAAAAAAAATTAATGCATTTATATATGTATGTGGACAATTGTAACACATAATTTATACTTGTATTACATAACATAAAACAATTTTTAGAACAATATAAATTTTATTATTTTTCCCATTGTAAACGTTGCAATGTTTTCAACTAATGAACAATAAGCAACCCTCTCTCCCAATGACCCAGTGAGATGAGAATAATGATATATATGACGAAAAGAAGCGTAAAAAAAATTAGCAGGAAAAATTCAGGCAATATTTAACACATTTAATATATTTATAATCAGTTATAATAATAAAATTGGATCTTACATAGTTCATCCCTGCATGAAAATAATAGAAAATTATAAATTTCTTCCATCAAAAACATTTGGGTAAAAAAAATATTACTGTAAAATTACGAATAAAAATGTTATACACACTTTTAATCAAAAAATTTTTAACCAGAATATATACATTCGATAACACCAAAAAAGATTATATTTACAAAATATATAATATAGAAGAGTTAAATAAAATTCATATAGTAAAATTACTGTACATAAAAGAAAATTTAATTTAAAATGACAATACAAGAATATTTTTGTAATATTTTATATGGTAAAACATTATTGACTTCATTTGTTCTGTGTTCCCATTCATATCCTCTCAACCGCTTTGTATTATATCGTGCTGCAATACGCCCACACATTTTCTGCGTAATTTCCGATCCGTAAACAGCAACTCGTTAAAACAACAGCGACTGCTTTATTTAGCAGTACTGTTTAGTTTGTACCTATCAAATACAGCGAGTTTAAATATGATCTAGTGAATATTATTTATGATTATTTTTATTTTTTTTATTCTTGCCCCATTTCTATTTTAAACTGCTCTTTCTCAGTCATGCAAGTTTTCTTTTGTATTTTATTTATAGAATTGAATTTATCTGGAACGAATACTTCCTGTTAAAAACGCGTTTCATTTATTTTTCTTCCATACACCAACAGTGTTTAAAAAAAAGAATAATTCTTATCAGTAAAAACTAATTTTTATATAAATATTTTAAATGTTTTTTTTTTTTTTTTAAAAAACAAAGAATATAATAAAACTAGAATCCAAAGAATTATTTTAAATGATTAATTCCTTTGTAGCTACCATTTTATAAAGGAAAAATAATTACATTTTGAACATTAAAAAATAAAAATGTTATACAATTATCATATTTTTGTAAATCTATAAATAGATATTAAATAATTAATTTAATTAGTAGTCCTTTTAACCTTTTTAGGTATTTTAATGATGTCAAGTTGGTACCATTTAAATAATCGTAGTTTACTAAGCTTTTTTCTTTTATAACGCTGAAGAGTTTGACCTTACCATTAATTGAGAAAATGCTCATATCTCTATGTATTAAGTGTTGGAAATGTTCCTGGGTAATATTTTGATTGTTCAAAGTATTTTTCACTAGAATTTCAATGAAGTACTTGCGAACTGATATCATTTAATACACCCTAGAATTTATACAGTATTTTAAAAATGATTTTAAGAATTCGACTTATTTATTTCATGATTAATTTTGGTTCTTTTTTATGAAGACTCAACACATTTTTTGAGATTGTAGTCTACCGTTTCAGTTTATTTCATAACATTTAGTTGATTATCCGAAACACACATATGGAACAAACGATCGATTGAAGTGAATGTCATGATATAGCAGTTTCATCAGATTGTGAGATAATTAGTGTATTGTTTATAAAATACTGGTGAAACTTTTTTTAAATACAAATGTGAAATACAATCTCTTTGTTAATATGATTTTAATCACTGCTGTTAATGCAACTCATGTATGAAGCATAAATGTGGTACACAAGCAGTAATCAAAAGCGGAGGTTGTCTTTTTGTATACAGCTTTAACGGCCGTGTTAGTACAAGTTTCTTCTGTTATATTATGTTTAAATGCAAAGTTAGATGAACGCATGTAAAATTGAATAAGAGATAAAACTTTCCCCTTCAGCGTTCAAACATGAATTAATTTTCCTGATGATTGATCATTTAACCTTTAACCTCATCATGAATAGTGAAGTTTAATATAAAATTTGATAATCGAAAAATCTGATTTATAAAGCGGAGTTAGATTAATGTATTATATTTCGTGCCATACTTTTTGAATACTTGGTTAATATAGAGAAACACTGCCACAAATTTATTTTCTTTGAATGCTTAATAAATGTTAAAGCATAAGATAAATCATGTTCTTGTCTGACTCTAAACCGGTAGAGATAGGATTATGTACTAAAATTATTCTTAATCAATTATCCCTTAAGGTTTTTTTTTATAATTATTTATCACGGTAAACACCTGATAAATGTACAATTTAGACAAATTTCAAATTAGGCAGCAACTGATATAACGACGGAATAATATCTTCAGTATTAAATAGATAAAGAGACATATCTTATAAATAGGAAGGTTTATCGCGCACGTATAACAAGTAATTTTGAATAACAGAATACAATAAATAATACACTGTAATTAATGAATGATACATGAACCAGATGCAATTAGTAAAGCTAGATCATTAAACTGAATTGTATACAGCAGTGCATACAGCATTTACTTAAAACATTAAGTTTACTAACACAAATATTACATTAAACATGTCAAATAATAACCTACGCGTACTTTGTATGTTTTATTAAAATATGTGGTATAGTTGTACTTAATTGGATTTGAAGTCTAGAAGTAATTGTTTCTTCTAATTTTTTTTTGTTATTAAGTTACTAAATAAAATAAAAACTTTCTTTTGTGGACACCACAGGAGAATTTTTCAGTTCCGTGAACGCCTATTAAATTACACACATTTTTTTTTAATGAAAAGTACATAAAATTTTATTTCATTAGTAACTTCTAATATTTCTTTTATTGAATTATTTTTTATCGAAAATTTTTTTTTCAATCAGAGTTTAATAATTAATAATAAATCAATATTAACCAATCAAATTAAAAAAAAAAATGAGATGAAGTATGATTCAAACCGATGTGCCTTGTAAGATCCAAATATTTCATCAATTAAAATTTTATTTGGCTATCACTCTATAACCAATTAAAATAATTATGATATATCGTTGAAAAGCTCTCAGAGAGGGTTTATTACTGCAGTTAAGGAAAAGTCCAAATCCAATTTTTTTTGATTTTGGTATTTTTTGGACATTCTTTAATCAGTCGATTGCAATCAAAAGGGGAATACAGAACTGGATGTTACAACAGTCCGAAATCCAAAATTTCAACATCGTACTGCTAATCGTTTTTGAGTTATGCGAGATACGTATGTACGTACAGACGTCACGTCGAAACTAGTCAAAATGGATTCAGGGATGGTCAAAATGGATATTTCTGTTGAAATCTGAAAACCAAAATCTTTCGCGATCACAATATTTTTTTTTTTACTTCGTACCAGGAAGTAAAAAACAGTTAGGTGTTCTCCTGGGAATCAGCTGTTTTTTTTATCTAAAAGGAAACCCTTTTAAAAAAATCTAGTAACAATTGAAAAAAAAAAAGTTTAAGAAAAATTCACAGCACAAAACCCGAAAATAATATTTATAAATTAAAAAAATCAAAAGATTCTTTTAACAAAAGCTTAACCAAAATTTAAAAAATAAATCATGCAATAAGAAAACGCAAAAATTCTATGGTCACTTATTTAAGATTAAACTATATTAAAAAGAACACATACTTAACTTTTCCAAAAAAAGGAAACTGAGAAAAGATGGTTCAAAGAAATTTAAACAAATCTAAAATTATTAAATATTACCAAAGAAATCATTTTAGACAGACAATATTTCGAAAAAAACAATGGATTAGACTAAATTTCTAGGGAAACATAAACGGAAACACACTAGTAAATAAAAAGGTTAAAAGGAAGAATGAAAGCGTTTTGGAAAGTAAGAAGTTTGGGCTATACATCCGTGATCCTTAGGAGGTTCGATCACAAAAAAAAAAATAATAAAAAGAGGAAAAAAATCACTAATTAAGTTCAAGTTTATTAATATTACTAAACAATATTTACTTATTCAGTGATAATAGAGTTCTGAACTGTGACATATTTATTTTATGTCTTATTTGTTTTTTTGTCGCCGTTTGAGAATATTGATCTAAAAGGATCAATAATTCATTTAATACTTCCATACTTCCACGTATAAGCTTCACGCTTTTTTGGTGAATTAAGTCATCAAAGTAAAAAAAAAGCACAACATAACTCTTTTAAGTAGGACCTAACTTATTTTACCAAAAAATTAGCCCAAATCATAGAAACAATTCCCCAAAAACATAGAACGATGTTCAATTACCAAGAATACAAAATGTAAAAAACATTTTTAAAAAATAAGTAAAACCAATGAAGCAACGAGTCTTTATTTGTATAATCGAAAATATAAATATTTAAAACATAAATTTAATAGCTTTAAGGTTCTACATTATTTACTGCCATCAATTTTTAAACTAATGTATCCATTCATTTACTTGTAATTTATTAATAATTCAACGTTGATTCTGCTAATATTGTATCTTTAAAATACATTATATTATTCATTGATTAAATTTTAAGTATTATGTTCGTTGTATTAAAAATATATGGCATGTATACCTACATGTACTGGAAATTGTGCTACGGAAAAGAGGATTGCTTGGGAAATGTTAAGGGTAGTTCGAGGACTGGGAAAGATAAATGAACATTGATTAATATATTGCCGGTGGATGTCTAGAAGATTCTTCACAGAGATACTTTATTTTAACTAAAAATAATAAATTTAAACCGTAATACTTAAAAATGAGTAATTGCAATGAAAAATTGCAAGTAATTAACAATCTTGTAGTTTGTTAGCTAACTACAAAAATGTTGTAGATGAATTTATTAATTTCTTTCAAAATACGACATTCTATTATTCACACCCAAATTAAATCAATGTTTACGAATAAAGATAGATGTGTCATTTTTTTATTTAAAAAAAAAAAAAAATAATACAAAAATATTATATAAATGATTAAAAAAGATAATAAAAAAACTGATGTGGGAATCACATGACTTCCTTGTACGCCTGCCTATTAAATTCCATACAAACATTTATTTAAAATGAAAAGTACATAAAATTTTTTTTCATTAATAACTTCTGATATTTTTTCATATATTTTTTAATTATTATTGGGTTTTTATTTATCGCAATTTTTTTTTACAATCAAGGCACATTTATAGACTGAAAAAATTTACATTTATAGACTGAAGCAATATCATTCCTGTTTAAAGAACCGTATTAGGAATAAAATGAAAATTATGGGATAACATTATAATTATATGGAATAATAAGACGGTTTCTTAAAGAAAGAGGTTCCTTCAATATTGTTTACTTTTTTCATTATATAATATTATTACAATGTTCCAACTAATACACAATTAGAATTTTCCTAGGTTCTAATAAAAATGCATAACACTTCCTATTTCTTTCAATAAAATTGTGCAATCTGTACAGTTGACTCTTTCTTGAATCCGCATAGATAATATAAAGCAAACATATAATATTACCTTCTTAATAATTCACTGTATTTTTATAAAAATCTGGGTCAGATGAATAATATTGAATTTATGCTGCTTGTTTCAGTTATTAAATAAATAAATACTTCTGAAGTTTTTGGTGCTTTAAAAATGTGCAATATTTCGTTTCCCAAACAATATTTACTACCGCGTAATTATTTTTGAAAGTGCAATGATAACATATAATTTCTTTCGTTACTTGTTAATTTAATTTCACAACTAGTCATCCGAATGTCACTAATCTAATAATGTCAGTAGTTATGTGATTTGTAAACTTACATTTGGGGATATTAATTAAGACATGTCTACTGAAACTTTAAATTAAAGACATACTGTAATACGCTAATATAACTTCGCAATTTAGTTTGTACAAATAATATTAGTTCAAAATAATGACAAAACTTAAAAGCTGAACTCTTGAAATCATCAGGTACTTTATGAGAAATTCAATGGATTTTTTTTTTGTTTTAAATTAAAAACATATTACTAGAGTCGCAATCAGTGGTGTAAACTACATATTTATTTTACAAATTATAGTACGTTACAAAATGTTTTATGCAAACCCAATAAGCTAGCTGTTTTTTTTTTTTTTAAGTATTACAAGTTATCATCTATTCACTTTTAAATTTCATGATAAATCTGTATTTTTTTCTTACGATCCTTTCGAATTTTACTTTTGTAAAACCATATTCATCAAACTACTAACATTGAACAGAAAAAAAATTAAATGTATTCTGGTTACGAACTATAATACCGAAAAAAAACAAAGACAAACACAGCACCTTGAAGTACACGAACTAATATAATATTTCAGAATTTCAATGAATATCATATGTGACAGACTAGAAGAATATTGATCCAATAAATACACGTATAAAAGAGATCATATACAGATTATACACACAATAAACTATTGGCAAATCATTTCATAGAAAGAGGACAAACGCAAATTGAAAATTTAACACACGGCATCTAATAGAAAGATCAAAATTATAAAAAAATTAAACATTTAAAGACATGACCTGAAAAATCGACTAAAATAGGTCCCGAAACTATATTTTTCGTAGTTTTCATGATATTCACCGTAAAACAGAAACGTTCGGTGACGACAAACATATATTTTTTGTTTTTCGGACATACATGCGGCCCTGTTCCGAGATTGACAAGCTAGGTGGAATGCGTCTACCAAGGGCAGGTAGACTCATCGCCTTATCACGGATATAAAGCCGTGGGCCGGTCGGAGGTTCGGTGAGATGAACTACTGGCTCACGCAATTCCTGACCGCCCATGTGGGGTCTTCCGCACCTACCTGTGTGGTAGGAAGAGAGCGGATGACCCCTCCTGCCCTTACCACGGCGACCCGGATACCTCAGAACATGTGGTGTTCTGGTACCCGCAGTGGAATGAATACCGCCTAGCTTGCTCGGCGATTACCGGACAGAGTGGAGAACATCATCGCCACTATGTTGCGGAGCTCCAAGAGTTTTTATTCCATCGTAGGGTTCGCGGCGAGGGTTCTTCAGGAGAAGGATCGGGGGGTTCGGGAATGAAGGACAGCTCATCCGTTTGCACCTGCTTGCACGAGTGGGCGGTAGCGGGATAAGGCACGAAGACTTTCGCATCCCCAACCGAAAAAGACCGAGTCCCGACGGGGATGCCCCGCATTGGCACTGGCATAAAGATCGAGTCCCTGCTCCCTGATTGGGAACCCAGGATCGGCATAGCCGGGCCAGATGGATCCTACTGTAGGGGTTTGAGGTGGCGCAAAGTAAGATCTGACCGACGGGCCGAGACGTGGAGGCCCGTTAGAGTAAAAGACACTCCCCTGGGCTGTGTAATACTTAACTGCAGGATCCGGACCGGGGGATTTAGGAAAAAACATATATTTTTTTAGTTTTGAAGTAGAATAACTTTATTAAATAACTAATAGGTGTATAAATTTTATTAACAAATCTTATAGAGAATTTAATTCTGAAAAAGTGATTTAAAAAATTCAACTTTTATTATTACAAACAAAACTAAAATAAAAAAGAAAAAAGAAAAATGTTATAGTAGTAAAATTAAATTTTTTCCACAATAAATTTAGACCTTTGAAAAATTAAGTTGGCACATTAAAATTAATTTGAATGCTACGTACTGTTATAAAATTGTGGTCTTTTGTTAATAATAAACCTTTTGCGGTTTAGTTGTTTTTGACAGAAACTTGATTGTGTTAATTATTTTTGGGAATGATATTGTTTAGTATGTTGTACTTTTGCATTTTTCCAAGTGAACCTGAATTTAAAAAAATCAAATACGGTTTTAATTTTTTTATTCCGAAAAATGCCGCATGTATTCTCTTATGCAAAATATGATTTCCAATTTAAGAAATATAAAATAGCTTTTAGTTAGATCCATTGTACTAATTATTTAACGGTACTATACTTAACACAATACGATACAAATTAAAGAATATGGGGGAATGATTTTTCAAGAAAAATTTTTACCAAAAACACCTAACTACTTGTGAATGTTGCAGAAGGAAGTTTTTTAGGAATACTATCGAACCAATGACCAATAACAAAACAAGAAAATCTTACCATGAATTAAAAAAAAGTATTTTTAATTTTGGGAAATTCCCATAAAATTATATCTGTGTAAGAAAATTCTAAATATAGTATATATTAACAGTATAAAATAACGCGTTTTCCTGTTGTTAATTTTTTTTAGGTAAGGAAAAAATGAAGTATAAGAAAAAAGTTATAATTTAACGGTTATATCATATTTTTAATAATTTACAAAATATGATAAAATGAAGATAGCGTAATAAAAATTACGGAAATAAAATAAAAAAACATTTAATACAACTTATGTAATTATATTCTAAAATAAAATCAATAAAATGTTACACAGAAAGCACTCATATTATCTCAGTTGTTTAGATAGTATGAGAAAAGTGGGAGAATAGGAATGAAAAGTGTTAAGAAGGTCTTAGCTCTTCATCCAACAGAAGACAAAGACTCATTATGAAGATTACTGTGGATAAATTTAAAATTCAGTCTTTGTGTTTCGCCCTGTGAAAGTAATAGCAAACAAAGTCTGTTTACACCTACGTGAGTAAGCCCTCTTTAAACACTGTACAACATGCAATAATAAGAGCTCCGGGTTTCAACCAGAAATCGATACAGAGGTATTAAAAATAAATAATATAAGTAGTATTCAAAGGTTTGTGAAATGTTTCAAACAATTTTATTATTGGTCTGATATTAAAAAAAAAAAAAAATCCTTCGGACTATTTCACTCATTTTATCATCAGAAGTTTTACACCATTAACTTCCCAATCTTTTGAGAAAATCATGAAATTCGCTCACAAATTTGTTGAGTTTAAAGAAGGTATCAAATATTTAAAGATTTCAGGACGATTATTATTAAAACAGAAAGAAAGTATAATTACAATCTGTACAGAAGAGGTGACGTAATAATAATTAAATTATCGTTAAATAAGATAAAGGATAATAATAATATTATATTCTATCTATTCTAAAAGGGTGATTAACACTTGTGATTGAATGTAAATAAATATGTTTACTTTGATTGGGACGTAATACTAGTACATTTTATAAGATCACGTCAGGAAAGAGTAAATATTAGTGCACTGATATAAAATGATACACAATAATATTCATAAACATTGTTCACCAGTGTGCTTGAAAATCACACATTCTCCAAATACACATTCTAACAGTGAAAAAAAAGCCAACCTACTGTCGGTAGATACGAAGATCGTTGCCATGGTTATATTTGTCACTGTCCACACAAATGCGCGAGAACATATGAACAAAGTATTCTATCGTTTTCCGTGGAGTGTACGACATCTGAAGCAGTATAAGAAAACATATATCAGTACAAAAGGTTGACTTGAGGGTTCTTCGTTTCATCCCTTTCACATACGTTCTCTTCTCCCTAAGTTCATCTCGTGCTACTCCTGTTTATGAACTGACCTAACGTCAAACGTCAACCCCTTTTTTAAAATGTATGAAGTACAGAAGGGTTAAAACTTTACATTAACGTATATATGAATAAAGAGCATGTTTTAATTTTACTAAGTACAGTAAACCTTTCTAACTTCTTTTATTCCATAATTCATCACTTATCTACATATATATGTTTATGTATATACACATGTGTATGTACGTGTGTAATTTTCTTTTTTTAAACAAACTGGTGCAAAAAAAAATGAAATGACCTGAACATATATATATATTTGACACTACATCTTAGTATATCCGTTTTGAAATTTTTATAATGATAAAAATACAGAGTACTCTTTTTCCTTATATCTAACGTTTCTGGTAACACAATTTCATTTCATTATTAAATTTGTTGTAAATTAAACAAGGAAAATTCTTTTTTTTTTAGTTTTTAACTTGACCATATTTCATCTTCGCATGAAATAAGCAAGAATCTATTAACAACATGCCACTTTAACCGTGTAATGACTAATCTTTTTTCATGTTCTCGCTCAATTTGGACGTGGACAATTTAATAAAGTACGTAAAAGTGTTTCCTTTTTTTAATAAATTTACTACTGCGTAGTGTAGTGGAGAGTATTGTAACAACCATAAGATAACCTTATTTAATTCTACTACGTGCTGCTTTTTTTTTATTAAAAACGGCGATGGCAGATTATTTTCGTGGGGCACTCCAATCTCCATGGGGCAAAATATTTAACCATATATTTATGTAGTTGTAAAACTTCACCCATACCGGAATATTTTTATTAATACTGTTCGCATTTACTTACTAGGTTGATCCAAAAGAATATACTATATCAGTTATTTTCTTTCCCGTCTAGACAGGGATGATAACAGAGGTATCGCTATAGAAGAAAAGTATTGTAATTGTTCCAATTTGGAGATATGCGGTTTTCACCGGATCCTGGCGTTTTGACATCTAAGGAACCCAAAAACCGGATGGAAATTTTCCTGATGTTAATGTTCGTATGTACGTGTGTTCATTGTTGGCCTTTAAATCACCTTATATCTCCAGAACTATTGACCCGATCTTGACCAAATTTGGTCAGATTACTTCCATATGGGACATTGATGCAATTAAATTTTCAATTTAAAAGGTTAAGGGGGTGAGCTGTAGAGTAAGGTTACCCTCAGTATCTCGAGATTTCGCCTAATTAAGGTCATATTTTTCTTAGAAACATTTGTTAACAAATAAAAAATAACAATATTTGCAAAAAAATTTTTTTTTGCAAAATCGGACCCCTATCTCATTTTACTCCTATTGCATTCGTAGTTTGTAATTTACCCCTACTGTATTCGTCAGCAATGTTGTGACGTCACAGGTGAGCGGTAGAATCAAATTAATGAATAATATTTAAATTGTAAAAAAAGTAACTCGGTTTGGCTAGGTCTCGAACTCGATCCCCCAGTTGACTCGTTACCTGGTGCGTTAAGCCTCGCGACTACACCAGTCTGCCGACCGTACAAGCAAAATTTGTTCTATGTAAGTTGTGAAGTTACATTACTTTATATAGTGCCGACCGTCGCCGCCAGTACCGCCACACCCGCACGAATTAAGTACGGTATACGCGCACACGTTAGTTAGAATCAATGAATTAAATAATAGAAAAAAATATTATATTTAAATAAAATGATAAATATCTTTAATTAAATTGTGTGTATATGTGTGTTAAGGCCGTGCATCAGAAATAACTGTGTTTTCAGTTTTTTTAATTTTTAAAAATAACTTTTCCAAATTGAAATAGTTGTTTTTTTTTTTTTTTTTGTTTTTTTGTTTTTTTTTTTTTTAAATTCTCGATTACTGAAAAATTATAGATAATAATCCGGAATCGGATAAGATTACGCCGTTTATACTGCATGATGTATTTTTAGAATGTTATTATGTTTTATACTATCATAAAATCGGGTTAGAATAAAAAGTAATACAAATGGGTACCTATCTTAAGATTTTCAATGAAAAATTTCAATAATGGAATGAGATTACACATGATAACAAAAAAGGGAAAGGATAGTAAATAAGATCACCCCAACGTTTTCTTATTCAAACTTGAGTTATTAGAATTCAAACTCATGGGTAAAAATATGGCAAGCCATTAAGTCTAAATTTTCTAATTTGTTACAACTTATCTCAATCATTCTTTCACTGATAAAAAACATCGCTTATAAAAAGTAATGACATTTGAATATTTATTATTATAATAATATTTATACAATTAAAACAATTTCTGTTAAACACACACATATTATTAACTTACATCTATTATTATTTTTAAAGGGATGTTTACGGAGAACAATGATTTAATGTAAAAATATATCTTACACTAAAAGCATATCTGACGAACTTAGATTATAGAAAAACGCTAGCGATGCTGAAAAGAAATTTTTGTACAAAAATACGTTATAGAGATATTTATAAAATATATAAAAAAGGTCTTGCGTAGAAGACCACATATTCGTTATTTAATTTGGTGTAATATTGCTAACAATAGATACTACAGATAAAGAAATATTAACGTTCCAGCTTGCAGCATCATAACGAACGAAGTTTCTAACTTGCCACAAAAATGTTTTCTACCATAAAATGAGAGTAATTCAAGAACGATTCGATCAATCTTCATAAAATTTTTATAAGCATAACTTCAGATGTATTACTACTTCATATCGAAGCTTCAACGAAATTAATTTAGTAGTTTTGGAAATTTTCGAATCATAATATTTTATACATAGGCCTCATATATATACGTATATATATGAGGAAACCCCTATTTGATGAATGGCTTTTTCGTTCTCTTCATACCTCAAAACATAAAGAAAATTTCTTTATTTCATCCCCATTTCCACCATGGACGGAAAAGTATACCTTAATTTTTTTCTGAAAAGTCAATAAAAAACTAAGTTTCAATTTGAAAATTATGAAACAAAAAGTGAAGTAAATAAAATGCTCACAATGTGCAACAAATGGTACTAGACAGAAAAAAAACACAGACTGATGGAGTTTATAGTATCGGGAACAATACGTCACCTTGCCATACAAAAGAAAACAACGAACTTCTTCAAGAAACAAAATCGTAATTCTTTTAGTGATGTAAATTTTTTGGTTTTATAAGTAAGTAAGTCTTTGGTGTTTTTGTAATATTTATAGATTCTTTAAAATTTTTAAATTTCTAAAAGTTTAATTGAGTATTTCACCTAGTTTAATTGGAAAAAAAGAAAAGAAAAGCACTTAATACTTTAAAATTCTTTTATACTAGTTGTAAAAAATATTTACGATAAATTTTATATTTTAGAATACACCACATTGTTAACCTGTGTTTTCCCCAAATATGATATATCTTAAACTCGTGAATTTCATAATTCATTATTTTCCCTATTTCATCACGCCTATTGCTCGAAGATAAGCTGTATAGAGCCGTACAGCCGTAAACAGACGCTTAAGTTTTTACTAAGTCAAAATATTCTCCATCAGATAAATTTCTGAAAAAAAATCAATAAATATTCAAGAAACTTTCCCCGATCCAACCAATCAAGGAATTCTTATCAAGAATACGTAGTGGTTGCACTGCACGAAGTACGCACTTGATATAATTGTTTTCAGACATTGACAGATAATGTTTCTGCTTTGAATAAGACCCGTAAACAAATAACGTGAAATTAATACATTAATTTCACTTATCTTTGAATTCAATACAAAACTAAAGATTTTACTTTAATAACTTTTCTTATTAAAAATAAAAAATATGTGAAAAATTTGTTCGCCGCCATTATTCGTCGTTTATATACTTCATATCTACACCGAAGTAAATTATGAAACTGTTTTTGAAGTTGTGGCAATTATTAAAGAAACCAGACAAGAAGAAATTTATTTTTGTGCATTATGTGCATCTCAGTGCACTTCAAATTAGCACACTAAAACGTTCTGGTAGAATGCTTCTAAATATTACGATTGATTTTATGAACATCATTCACTTGTCTTCTACAGATTTTGAAATATTTTTATTAATAAATGGTTCAAAGTAAAAAGAAAGAAAAAACAAGTGCAATATCAATTATCTCGGTTGGTATCACAAGATATAATGTACAAAGTAAAAGGTTTATTTATCGTGTCTAGTATTTAGAGAAAAGATTGGATTATGTATAGTTGATTAAATTTTTATATTTAAAAAATAATGTAAATGAATATTCTTTTTTTCTATTTTAACGAAATATATTTCTATTTTAGTAATTTAATAAAAAAAAAAGTTTGTTTAGCAATGTGACGAAACTTAATAACACTAATTAAACGAATATATTTCACAACAATGGAACTTTTTCCTCCAAAGGATATTTCACAATTAATTAATATATCCTTGTTTATTGGGTTCATGTGTAGCAAAATATATTTCACGTGCATAAAGAATTTCCTAATTTGTTTCCAAGATAACCTACCCGGTTGGTCTAGTGCTGAACGCGTCTTCCCGAATTTGAACGCTGGAACTCCAGCGTTCAAGTCCTAGTAAACGCAGTAATATAGGGAACATTAGCAACGATGTTACTGGTAACTAAATTCAATAAGGAGGTACTAATTAGCTCCTTAAGGTCCTTTGAAAGAAAAAGTTTCACTATTTTGAAACATATTGGTTTATATTTAATAATTTTAAATAACAAAAAGTAATATTAAGAGTACATAGAACTCAAAACGAACATTTTCCTTTTGGGTTCAGTTTAAAATAATGTATGATTTATATGAGGTATTAATCTGTTAGAAAATGAATAAAAAAAAATAGGTTATTCCTCAAGACGTTTAGCAAAAATATTAAAAATATTCAAAAAACTTTTTTTATATAAAAAAAACTGAGAAACATTTCATAATTACGCTTTGAAACAATATATTCACTGATTTGAAAAACAGTAAAAATATTGAAAAATGACTGACACAGCATTGTTTTTTTTTCAGATATATTAAGGAAACAATTAACTTTACACTTTAGAAAATATTTTTTTTAACGTTAATATTTTCCATTTATTCTGAGATGAGGCCAGAAGAATTTAGTGAAATTTATTAGAAAACATTATTAGGGTAAATTACATTTTTATAATTATGTAAAAGATTCGTTGGTTTTCGACCTTTAACGTATAAAAATTTAGAGAAATAACATAAGCCCAAACTCAGATATAACTATTACTTTTTAATTTTTAAATACGGTTTAAATGAAATGCTGCTAAAATGTTTCCATGTCTCTCTTGAGACCGAGTTCAAATTCCGGTCAGGCATGGCATTTTCACACACACTAATAATCATTCATTTAATTCTCTAAAGCAATGCCTAACGGTAGTCCCGGAGGTTAAACAAAACAAAACAAAAAAAAAAGAAAAGAAAGTCGTTCTTGAGTGGTCGTTATATAAACATAATATAGGTCTATAAAACTCCAGGCTAAAAGATTTCCGATATAAAGTGAAATCAACAATGTATCAAAAAATAAATCATTTTTGTAATTATGTCTTTTTGTACTCATGTGTCTGCTTGTTTGTATTTTCCAGTGAATAAAGAGTAGACAGGTTTTTTTTTAATCTTCCTTAAACTTTTTTATTATCGTAACTCCACGCTGTTAAAACTTTCATAAATAGGTATGATTATATACCACAGTTTTGAATTTGATATCATTTGATAAAACTGCTGGACAAAGAAAGGGCCTGCCTAAAGATACTAGTACAATCTAGGCAAAAAAAAAAAGAAGAAAAATATGCAATAGAACTTCGTGGTTATTTGTTTAACTAAAAGAAGCTCCTTGTATAACTTTATACAGAATTTACGGGGATGGTATGCCTCGAGCTCGTTTTTAAGGGCAACGGGTGCCCGGATGCTCACCAACCACGTTAATTTGAATCAATATCTGTTTCAGTTCCGCCTGGCAACTGATGTGCTGCGTCTGCGGGTAGGTCCAGTGAAATGAACACCTGATATTTGACTGCCCTGCTCTTGGAGGAGCCACAGACCGAGCAACCCTGGAACTTAGAGGTCAAGGGGAAAATTGGCCACTCACAAGCGGCGAGTCAATGTGGCGAGAGCCGCATAGCCGGACCGTGTGGGAGTTCCTAGATGCGGTTGCTTTGTTCAGCCGGCATCCGTAGTTTGCTTAAGGGAAAGACTCTTACCGCATTGAAGTGGAAAGCTAACCCAGAGTATAGCTGACCACCAGCCAATTATTATGGCTCCATGCGCTATAAAATGGTGGACAAGTACTTGCCGGCATTCAGCAACCCAGGCGTGGCAGTGAATTGCTGCCTAGACGAAATAAATTTTATTATGGATGTCATATATATTTTTAGTAGTTGACGGGGTGCGCCTACCCATTTTAGTAAATATATGACAAGTAAGCGGTTGGGACACGTAAGCTGAAGGTGTATGGTACCAAGTTTAGTCCGCTCACGCTGTTAGGTAAGCTCTAGGAGCTATGTTAGGATACTGGTCGCTAAACTGTTCGAGGCTCAGTAGCCGTTTGTGACACAGACATTTGGTCTTATGCTTTAGGGCGACCGAATGGGATGGTGTCGGGAGAAATTCCAAGCAAACCGATTTGTTTACGTAGTATAAGATATTCTGTATTCTGAGTTTTGTTTTCATGTCACTGATTAACATAGATTGCGCGCTTCAATCAAGATGCATCTTGGATGCTTCAGAACCACAATGTGATGGCTTGTGTAGCATATTAAAAAAAATAGAAATTTTGCGCAGTTCTGCGTAAGATCTACTTTTCGTTAATTGAAAATATGTAATATGAAGTTACATATTTTGTAAATGCCTCGCTCAAATTTTTTCGACATTAAATTGAGCGTAACTCAAGAACGACTCAACCAATATTCATCAAATTTTCACATGCACAACTTTAGATACACTACTACAAGATATCTAAATTTCAATGAAACTGATCAAGGTAGTTTAGAAATTTTCGAATTATAAAATTTCATGTATATGCCTTTATATATACGTTACGATAAAGTTGATTAATTTGTTGATTAACCTTAATTACCTGTTAATATGTATAATTAATTGTCCGTAACATATGTAATCTATATATTTAACGTTAATTAGACGAGGTTAGCGAGCGAAGTGAATGTTGGTTATGTTTGGTTCGGTATTTATACTCATGTATCTGCTTATTTGTATTTTCCACTGAATAAATACGATGTATAAAAGGAGTCTACAATACAATAAAATTTCCATTGACATCAAAGGTAAAGTAATATTAATAGAAATATACTCGTATATGTACATTACTGTTAAACTACATTATATGAATATATGCACAAGTATAATAATAGACAGGTTATCATTTCCGAAGTAGTGATCATTTCAATCACATCTTTGTTACTAATGATTTGGAAATCATTTGTAAATACGAGTACGTAGCTTAATGAGTGATATGAAACAAACATGGAGTATTGCATATAATGTATTGAATACTGAATTATTTCATATGTATCATTACAATTTAAACATACACTTACGTAGAGTGTATGGGGAAAAACAAAGAAGAAACAATTCAGTGATAATTATCTATATATATTACTCCCATTATTTTACTATTTATTGTTAGTAATCTATAAACTTGAAATTTAAAATAATTTCAATATTTAACTTTCAATATGAAGTAAAAATTATTTTAAGACCTCAAAAAAAAATTATTTTTAACCAAAATTCCACCAATAAATGAATTCGAAAACTAAATAATTCGAAGTACATGGAAAACAATTAGGGAAAAATTACTTTTATTAAAATATTAGAAAATTTTCTATTGTGAGCTCAGATAAAAGCATTTTTTTTATTCCATAGAATGGTTTAACTAAAATGCAAAGACTATTTATAAAATTCTGTATGAAATATCCTGCATGTAAAATTTTGTAAAAAAAATCCTGTGCCATTTCTTCCCTTAGGACATCAACGTTTTTTTTTTAACAAGACGTTTGTACGATTTGTCAAAGTTTAGAAAGAGTAAATACATACGTGCGCAGTAGTTCTACCTAAGGGTGTCTGAAGTAGTGTTGGCACTGATAATATTAAAATTGAAACGTGCACAGGATGTCGTAGGTAACATAAAGCCAGTCACCAACCTAGTGCCACTGAGCTTTCTAAACTTTGACAAAAATAATTCTGTATGAAATAATAAGTAAAAATAATAAAATATCATTTTTACTAGTTGCAATGTTCTTTACAAAATGTTTTATTGATGAAAAAAAAATCAAAATTTAACATACCGTTTTTAATAAACGTTACTCACGAAAATTACAGAGGTTGTATAGAAAAGGAGAAGAGACTATCATCACCCTTTTATTAAGTAAAGGCATTATTCGACTGGACAATAGATACTTACAAGTCATTTCTAAGATAATTAACCGAGAGTGGGTCACAGTAAGTGAACAAGGACAAAGGACGGAAATATCAAGTCACCGCACATGTACGCTGATAGTGGCAAACCCTATATGCTAGCCCCACCCTTCTTTAAAACAAAAAAATAACACATCCTCATTGTTTTCATACACATGCGCATCCAATATAAATAACAATATTAAGTTTTATAAATGTAAACAAATAACGAACATTTGCATCAAGAAGGAAAATAATTTATTGCGTAGCAATAAAAAATCATATTTATTATTTGTTCCTTACATGATTAAAATATTTATAACTTTTAGCAAAAAACAAACCTATAAGCGAATTTCTGTCAAAAATACTAATAAATCAAGAAATTATATAGTAAAAATACCCAGTAGGGATAATAATATATAAAACAACTTGGGATTTTCATCCTACAAAGTAATTGGTATAGTAAAAAAAAAAACTGGCAAAGTATTGAATGATTTTACCGGCTATTAATAATAAGAATTATTAATAATTAATAATAAGAATTAGACAAAAAACAAAAGAAGAGAATCTATATTTTTCAGAAGTGGAGAATAACTTTTAAGAAATATCTTTCTAAAAATATTTTATATATATATATATATATATATATATAACTTAAACTTAACAAATTTTCTTCAGTAAAATTTCTCAAAATCTAGCACGCCCTTCAATAAAGGCTAAAAACAGAAAACGAACATTTTCAAAAAAAACATCTCTGCCTGTTTTAGGTCCGCGGCCTATAATTTGAAAAAAAAAAATTTTAATATCTTTATATATGAAGTATAAACTTTAAAAACAATTTAATATTTAAGTTGAAGAAAGATAGAGCAAAGGAATACAAATATATATTTGAACTTTAAGAGGTGGGGGTCGAATTTTTGAAATATTGTTTGGCTTATTTATATAAATATGTATTGCAGGTGACAAATTTGCTTTAATAAAGTAAAATACCTCTGAAGAAAATCTAAATTGGTTTTTTCGCAGTATCACCCAACCCGTCAACGAATTGAAACAAATTATTATTTATTTAAATAACTGAATTAAACAAATATAATAAATTAAATAAATTTGATTAAATATTTAATTATTATTTTTTTAAAATAATATGATTAATGCCTAATATATATAAGAATTTAAGTTAAATTTGAAGAAAATCGGTTCAGTAAATCCTGAAATATAAGGATAAAATCAGTCCCAAACACACGCCCGCGCGCACGCACACACTCACACACTCCTACAAATTACAAAAATATATGCATAGGTATGTTTTTTTATGTCTAGATAAACTAGTTAGGCCCTAAAATGTAGATTTGCAGAAAACCTGATACCACATTTATGACATAATTTTACACTTAATATGACTATTGTAGTTATATTCACCCGAAAATTAAAAAGAAAATGATCATTAATCAGTAGGGCTAAATCTAATTATATGGAATATTATTCCAAAAAGCTTTTTGTAATTACAACGCATATTTTTCATTAGTAGAAATAGAATTGGCGCAGGTTGGGTCATAACTATCTTATGACATATTCTGAAGGTGAAGTAAAAATAACTTTCTAGAATTTAGCCGTATCTTATAAATTTCTACCCATTTGCGGGAACCGTTACTTTTTAGTTTTCACTTGAAGAAATTGGCAGTTTAAACTCTTCGTTTGCTTGCAAAGCTGATGGCTATTATGCTACATCGATTTCATCTTTTGAGTACTGGTTTAAATGATTTAAAAGTGAAGATTTTGATTTGGACGATAACAAGCGCTCTAACCAATCAAACATTTAGAAGACGAAGAATTGGAAGCATTGCTGTACAAAGGTCGATGTCAAAGACTTTACGAACACGCAGTTGCATTAAGTTTGAGCGAATTGGCCATCTTTAAACTTTTGAAGTCGACGGGAGTGGCTCTAAAATAAGGAAATTGGGTGCCATACGAACTGAAGCCAAAGGACACCAATAGGTGTTTTCTTACGTGTGAAATGTTACTTCTACGTGTAGAGAAAATTTTTTTGCCGCAGAAGAAAGATAATAATGTCACTGGCAATGAAAAGTGGATACGTTACGATAATTTGAAAGGCAAGAAATCATGACAGAAGTCTGACCAACAATCAACAACAGCAAACCTGAATAGCCTTCGTTCGAAGCTACTTCACAGTATTTGGTAGGATCGCAAGGGTGTGGTCTTTTAAGAGCTGCTAAAATTTAGCGAAACATTATTGGGAACAGTTACTAAAAAAATTAGTGCAATTAAACCGAGAATTAAAAGATAAACGACAGAACACACCAAAATACATGAAAAATTATTTTCTAACTTGACCAACGAGTTTATTTAAAGATATCTAAAACTGGCTCGATAGCATCAAAAGATGAGTCTTCCGATGAGAAAACCGTCTTTTACCAAAAAGGTGGGAAAAGGTTGTTTGTAGCTAGAAAGGAACAATACTTTGAATAACATGTACTTATCTCTTAGTTTCAAAATAAACGCTCATTTTTACAAAAAAAAAAAAAAAAAATCCTTTAAAATTAAGATTACTAAACAAATAAATATTTTGTATTTTAAACAGAACAATTAAAAAATGAAATCTGGCAAATTTTTTTATTAAAAAATTAAAACAGTTAAAATTCTTATAAAGTAAATTGTCATTAACTGTTAAATGAATTAAATAAAACTCTAAATTAGGGACTGAATGTGGATATTAACCTTGAAATAAATCATTTATATTTAATAATACATAGAAAATTACTGGATTTTTTTCATTTTCAATTTAACAACCGTCTCAGATATATAATAAATTATTCAATAAGGTAAAGTAAATAAAAATAAAGCCCCAATTAAAGTTAATAACCTCAAGAAATAGCACTTTACGGTGACAGAACAAATAAAGGTAATCCATGGATTGTACGGGCAGTAAAAAGACTTCCCTTTTGTTAGAGGTAGACAAGTGGACTAAAGGATGACAGGACTTTGAACTACTTACGTAGTGTAGACCACGTATTTCTTACTTTTTATATCTTTTATATGACATTTTTCTCTACTGAATGGAAACATAATATATACTGAATTGTCCTTCTCAGAAAGGAAAACATTAATTTGTTACTTCTATCTGGGTCTTTCTTATGATTCTGACGAATGTAACATATCTCAGAAACAACTAGCACCAAGCATAGTTGTGCAGTCTAAGAGTAAAAACGTTCATTATACAGATAAATCCGAGCGGTGAATAGTAAAGCTTCAGTTGTAGGGCTGATGACAAAATGAATTTTGAAGAGCTTGGCAAGCCGAAATACAAAAATTCATTCGGCTCAGTGTTAAAGGATTCCTTCACTTAATATTTGTAGGAATGGCTATGCCATTTTCATGAGTCACCGTTTCCCGTATCAAATCGACTACAACACATAATTTAAAATTGATTTTTTAAAAAACCATAATTAATATTAGTAATTTCTCCTAACAATTTTTTTTTAACATTAATTCATATTTCAGTTCATTTCGATTACAATATTAAAAAAATTCCGGCAAAGAGTTGAATAACTTTCTCAGCTTCGCTCTTTTCAAATTTTTATTGCAATTACGCCGTACAGTTTTAAATATTAATCTTTGATTATCCAATGTTTAGAGTAAAATTGCAAAATATGTCAAAAATTTCAAAAAAAGTTTGATATTATTAGATTTACTTCATCAAATGACGTTTTTACATTAAAATTATAATTAATAAAAAATAAAGATGTTTAGTAAAAAATGTCGGGTCTTGACCCAAATTTTGGGACCCCCATGATGAAATGACTTTTGTACCATTAAAATATCATACTGAGTTTGGAGTATAATTGCTAAAAAAAATCTGATGGATACCACATGGATACCACATGTATTAAAGTATACACATTCTTTTAAAATGAAAAATTTATTTCACTAATAACTTCTGATTTCTTTTCATAATATTTTTATTTATATTGTTATTATTGAATTATTATTTATTGTAATTTTTAAAAAATAATTATTAATAAATAAATATATTTAAATTTAAAAAAAAGTTTAAAAAAAGAAAAGGAAATAAAGTCAGATTCGAACGTCCAGTTGTAAGATCCAAATATTTCATTATTTAAAATTTTATTAAGCTGTAACTCTGGAACCATTGAAAATAAGTACCACTTATGATATATCGTTGAAAACTCTCAATGAGGGCTTATTACTGCAGTTAAAAAAAAATCCAAAATCCAATTTTTTTTTTATTTTGTGCTTTTTCCGACACTTTTGGTCACGTCGATTGCAATCAAAAAAGAAGGTGCACATTAGATGTTACAACAGTACTAAATCCAAAATGTCAATATTCTCCGGCTAATCATTTTTGAATTATACGAGATGTATACATACGGACATACAGACGTCACACCCAAAATGAATATTTCTGTTGAAATCTGAAAACCTAAATTTTTCGTGATTACAATACTTCCTTTACTTCGTACAAGGAAGTAATAAAAATCATAATTTTTATTAAAAACTTTGGGTCCCCCTTGAGTGGGTGAAAGATTTGATCCCCTTGCTCGAGAGGTATCTCATAAAATATTTTTAATTATAGTCACATCTTGAAAAACAAATAACATATCAGAAATTATAAAAAAGAGACATTTTTAATAATTCCCATGTAATCTACATTAATAGTGGATACAACAGGATTTTTAATCTTGAATATTAAAGTATAAAAAAGTATTATTTTAAGTATGGGCCCCATTCGGTGTTTAAAAGTTTATTTACTGGAGTTACTTATTCAAAACCTTATCCCAATTACTGCAATTGTATTCAACAAGGCTAAATAAAAATTGTATTACCAGGCTAAATGTTTGATAAGTTTATTCCAAAAAATAAAAAATAAAAAGAATACTTGACTCCCCCATCACAGACGAAGTCAAAAATCAGGCCAGAGTTGGAATATATACAGCCAAATATTTTTTTCAAAATTTCAACTATTATGCTCGAGGGGTTTTGAAAAATGAGGCGAAGTTGTTTTAGAAATATTGTTGAGTATCGACTCACCCCTGAACTTATGAAAATTTCATAACATTAAAATTCAATTTTCTACGGCTACTAGACAAAAACTCGAAAATTCCAAATTGCCGAAAACTACCCTTTCGGCTTTTAAATTTTGTCCAAACTTTAATGCCATCAATGCTCTAAATAGACGGTTTTATAATGTGGGAAGAAATTTAAGAAAGTAATAAAAATCAATTTGGATTTATAATATCATGGATTTTTTGATATAGCACAAAAAATGTAGTAAACAGAGAAATATATCAGTTTTTAGTCAGAAAAGTAGTAAATAGTGGAAGTATTGATTTTTACAGCCAGAAGTTTTACTTTCCACAGCCAGAGATCGACTTACAAACCCAATTTTTTTAAATCAAATAATTCCTTACAAAAAAAAATCAGTAACTTTAATGAATTTACCCTTGAAAAGTTCATCAAATAAAGTAAAAATATAAATAAAAAAACGAATTAATTAAAACCTTTCTTTGTTCAGTCAAATCGCTCTTTGAAATTACTGACTGGGCAAAAAGCTTTTTGTGACTTGTCCGTATAAATTCACATTCGCATGCTTATTTGATCGGATTTAATTTTCACACAGGCTATTCGATTAAAGGAAACTAAAATCTTAAAAAAATAAGAAATTTCGTTGTTTGAATGAACGAATATAGAATTTGACTGTTTGATTATAGAATACTGTTAAAATACACTGCTAGAAGAAATATTTTTTAGCATTCATTTAACAGTACGAATTATTTATATTTTAGTCTAACATGATTATAATTATGAAATATAAATTCAGTATTTTTGTCATTAAAATGATGGATATAAAGTAATTATGATAAAAAAGATAAAATTAGTTCCGCCATTATTCTATCCTTCAAAACCTCAAGACAAAGATAAATACAAAGATATACCAACATAATTTACAAAAATATTATTTAAAAAAATTAAAATAAAAGAATCTCTCAAATGAAACCTGATAAAAATTTAATACAACATGAAAAATATACTGCCCAGTATAAAACTATGATAAAA
This sequence comes from Lycorma delicatula, assembly GCF_047948215.1. Lineage (NCBI taxonomy): Eukaryota > Metazoa > Arthropoda > Insecta > Hemiptera > Fulgoridae > Lycorma > Lycorma delicatula. The sequence continues at coordinate 39,270,705 of NC_134456.1, forward strand.
AATTGAAGAGTTTTTGCATGGAAAAAGATTCTACATTAAATTATACATTCCTTGGTTACAAGAAAAAACCTCATTACCAGAAATCCATAGTCAGTGACCATGCAAAATGATGCTAAAATTATACAGCGTGTCATTTAAAGACTCCGTAATTGCATAATCAAAGTAACAAGTATAACATAACATATCCATGAATTTTAAAGGTCAATTGTTTGTTTTAAATATTAGGTAGTAAATGAAGTAATCTTTAATGGTGGTTAATGTTAAGTGTAATCTGCGAAATTGAAGGATGAATATGAGGTCATGAGATATCCATGTTTGAGTTTAAGGTGCCCTACTCGTAAACTGTAAATAATAACCTTTCGACGGTTATTCCACCTGTAATCAACCTCAGGTACAAAAATCCACACAAGTACTCCAAACAACAATATAATTAACTTTTGTGTGTAATTTTACACAAATAGGACACACATACCAAAATATTAACCCCTAGATGCAAATTTTACAGTAAGAGCATGTAAAGCAAGATCTCAACAGTACACTAAATTAATAGAAATTAAATTAAAAACGTTATTACAACCAATGACAATTTTTCTATTGAAGAAAGGTGCTGAATAATTACCTTCGAAAGCTCTTCTGAAGAAAGAATTTACAGGTAATTTTAAAATAAATCTTTTATTTGTCTCAAAAGTATTAATACGTTTATTTTGCTTTCCAATTAATAAACTCAATATACCATTAGAAACTAAAATATTTATTAACAGTATTACCTGAATTTTTAAAATGATTGATATAAATTAAATAGATAAATTAACAGCACATCTGTAAATACTGCTGAAAATGAATTTTTCTAAGTTCACAGAATTTTCAAATGGCTTGTGTTCAACAGGCAAGCAAAAGTTAATTTTAGTAATTAGAGCAAACAACAGGGATACCATTTGTAAAACTGTTTCTTATTTTATTGTAATGTGACTGTAAAACACAAATAATTTTTTATTTGAATTTTAATTTGTTATTTACATTTTCTTACTTTAATACATACCTTTAATTATTCATAAATATTATTACAAGATTTTTATACGGGAATTCAAAATAAAATAACCTAGGGTTTATCTGCGTCTTGTTAAAGCGGTAACATTTTTTTTTAGTCTTCCTTAAACTTTATTATTGCCGTAATTCCACGCTGTTAATAATTTTATATATAGGCATGATTATATATCACAGTTTCGAATATGATATCAATTGATAAAACTACCGATAAATCAAGGGCCTGCTTAAAGATCTCTAGTACAATCTAGGCAAAAAAAGGAATGAAAAATATGCAATAGAACTTCTTGGTTACTTGTCTACGTAGTATAAAATGTTTTGTAAAACAAATCTTAGTCATAAGAACTGAGTTTTATTTGATGACGCAGATTAACATAAAAAAGGCGTTTCAACCCCGATGCATCTTGGATGCTTCAGAACCCCAATGTGATGGCTCGTGTGGCATAATAAAATAAATATTTTGCGAAGTTCTGCGTATGAAGATCGACTTTTCAGTTATTTGAAAATATGTAATATCAAGTTACATATTTTAAATGCCCCGCTCAAATTTTTTCGACATTCAATTGAGCGTAACTCAAATTTTCACATGCACAACTTAAGAAACACTACTACAGCATATATAAGTTTCTATGAAACTGATCAAGTTAGTTTCGAAATTTTCGAATTACAAAATTTTACGTATAGGCCTTTATATATACTATTATATATATGTTACGATAAATTTGATTAATCGGATGATTTTGCTTAATTACCGAGATCTTTTTCGGAATTCGCTCGCCAAAAGAAATATTAATTTAAAAAAAAAAATTTCAAAGTTTCAAAGTAAAAAATCAAAATTGGTTCTTATTCGTTAATATTTAAATATTATTTATTCGTTAATATTTTTTTGTTATTATTTAAATAATCAAAATATTGTGCTTAATTAGTTGAGGTAAACCAGCGAAGCGAGCGTAGGTTAATTTTGGTTGATTATATTTATAATTATAAGTAATAATGCTTATATTTTTAATATGTAGAATATGTTAATATGGAAAATGACGAGTATAAAACACCATGTTAGTGTGTTATCGGTTTACTGGGTTATTTCTCCAACCTGGTTATTATTATATCAATATTTCCTGCTATTTTGAAACATGCATATTCCCACCTCACTCTTATTGGATATTAAAAAGTGTTTTTTTTTTCTTTTTTTTTGAGAGGGGAATTCCAAAAAAGATCCAATTACTGGTTAATATGTACGAGTATAATTAATCCTCTGTAACATATATAATTTGTGTATTTAACGCTAATTAGACGAGGTTGCCGGCCTCCTGGCGTGAGTGGTAGCGTCTCGTCCTTGAATCCGGAGGTTCCGGGTTCGAATCCCGGCCAGGCATGGCATTTTCACACGCTACAAATAATTCATCTCATCCTCTGAAGCAATACCTAGCGGTGGTTCCGGAGGCAAAAAAGAAAAAAAATTCAGTAATTATTACTTATAGTCGAATATTTTTATTAATATGTCAATATGGTGAATATGTAAATGACAGGTATATTTATTAAATTTTCCAACATTTGAGGTAAACAATCAAAATCACCGGTAATTATGCATAAGTGTGTGTGTGTGTCTACATAAAAGGAAACCTCAATTTAAGTGAATGATTATTTTGTATTCCTCATATCTCAAAACGTAATAAATTCCTTTTCATCCGATAGTAATTTCTTACTTTTCTTAAAAAAGCCGGTAAAAAAAATCCATGTGGACAGTAAACTACACCTAAAGCCTGAATTTTTAGCCTTGGTGATCTCGGTGGTGAAGTTGTAGCGTCTCGGCCTTTCATACGGAGATCCCTAGTTTGAATCTCGAGCAGAACCATTTTTTATATGCTACAAAATATTCATCTCGTATTCCTACGGCATTCGATCGAGCTACTGTGGTGAACTAATCACAAAAAAAAACCTTGCACGATTCAGCAATTTATTTACTTATTCTGTCTCTGGTAACCGTAAAAACTAAATTACGGGTCATTTTTTAATGATAATTAAAGAATTTTGTAGATTGTAAAAGATTCCAAGCCTGACCGGTATTCAAACCCAGAATCTTCTGGATAATGTTGATGTTTATTTTTTCAGTTCCACGAAAACAAGGACTCACTGGATCAGGTACAAGAAAAGAAAAATCAGCAATATTTTTAATGATTTCATTGCTTTACTATTAAAATTATCAATAATTACGTTGATATTAAATTAAATATTATTTTATAACCAAAGTACAAATATTTATTTAACAGGAAATTAGCAAATTATTCAGGTAGGCTTTAAACATATGTTATTAAATCGCTTCTTTACATGACTGTTTTATTATATAAGAATAAGGTAGGACAATAATCTTTTACCAAAAAATACGATGGAGCCTCTTGTACAATTTACAGATTTTAAACTTTAACAATAGACAATATAAAAAGCATAAAACACGTGGCTAAATAATTGACCATTGACACAGGACTTTCGAGTTTGTTAACAATAAGGTCAATATTGATTGACTGATATTTAGTAAACATTACCTTCCTAGAGGTACACTGGAAATGACTAATCACGGTCAGATTGTGTACTATTCAGGTAATTAGAGGACATCATACTCAAATTATTTAGAGTATTTTGTATTCTTTACACAATAGGTATGTTGAATACATCATACATGACGTATTTGAATCTGTAAATACGTCAAGATAAAAGAATACAAACAAACAAAAAGGCTCCAAACTTCAATTAAAATGTTAATTTTAAAAATGAATCTACTATTACAAGAAATAAAAAAATCAAAGTTTATTAATAATGCAAAAAAAAAAAAACTCATATATAACAAGCTAAAATTAAACACTTTTTTAGAACCTTTTTCTAAACTGAAAATTTATTAATACTTATTATTACTAATATTGTTATATGGCCATTTCAAATTTATTCAATTAGTAATTTAGGATCGAAAACATTTATTTAAAATTTTAAATTAAATATTGTAATATTTAAATATCAGATATAGCCGTTTAATTTGATGCTGTGTTTTAAATTATTAATTATTGTTTATTATTATCAATATTATACCATATTATACCAATATTATATTGTTTAAAGTTCATTATTGTATGCATTATGAATGTAAAATTGTTTATGCATTATAATTGTTTGCGCGTTTTACCTTGTGAAAAAGATTTTTACATAACAACTTTGAATGGTTAAAACTCGATAACGAACATATTAACAGAAAAACAGGTTTCACCGTTGTTTTTCTTGTACAATTTTTTAAATCGAAATTATGTGTCATATGTCCACCTTCCTGTTTAAAAAAATCTGATATGGACACCATATGACTTCCTTGTACGCCTATTAAATTACATATATTTTTCATTGAATTTTTTAATATTTTTTTTGTTATTATTGAATTTTATTTATCGTAAAAATGCTTTTACAATCACATGTCAATAATTATTAATAAACCAATATATTTAAATTAATTGAATTTAATTCATTAATTTATTATTAATTAATTTCACTGAAATTTAAATAAGTTGTATTAGTGTATCTGAAGTTGTCCATGTGAAAATTTGATTATGATTTATTGCGTCGTTACAGAGTTACACTTAATTTAAGATCGACAACAGACAACATAACCTCAATTTGAGGTTGTTTTTTTCGGTTGCATGGTGTGACTGGGGGTGAAAATGAAATTGTTTTCGTTATGAGATATGAGGATGAAAAAAAATATCATTCATATACACAATTTTTTAGCTCAGAAATTTCATAAGTAACATTCATTTATAAAATTGTGTTGCTCGAGAATTTCCATAACTACTGGATCAATTTCATTGAAATTTACATATGCTGTAGTAGAGTATCTGATATTGTACATGTGAGTATTTGATGAAAATCTGGTTGAATTTTTCTTAAGTTACGCTCAACTGTTCCAAAAAAATTAAAATGTTGGAGGCTCAAAAATCTCCAAAACTACAATATCAATTTCATTGAAATTTAAATATGCTATAGTAGTGTATCAGAAGATGTGAATGTGAAAATTTGATGAAGGTTGGTGGAGTTTTCTTCAATTACGCTAAATTTAAAGTCGACTACAAACATTTGGCAGTCGATTATATATCGGTGTATTTTTCATACGCGCTTACGTAGTGGTGAATCACAGTGGATAGGGAGTTTAAACTTGATTCTTTGGGTAGAGCCTAATCACTATTTTTAATCATTTCATAAAATTACAATTATAATAATTTCTTATAAGCAAAAAGAAAATATATTTTAATATTAAATAAAAAAAATTATACCTCCTTTAATTTAGGTTTTGTATATTTCTGCACAAAAAATTATTCAAAATAATTATACTAAAATATATATATATATATTTTATAAAAAATAAAATAATGAAAAGTCGGAGTTCTTGGCGCAGAACTACGCAAGAATTTTATTTACAACAAAGGAAAAATAAGTTTTATTTATCCCTACTCCATTACGGTATGGTAGCTTCTTTCAGTATTACATCTGAAAGGACCGGAAAACAAATTCTGATTAGATTTAGCATTTTTGATTATTCTAAAAATTCTTCCTTTCATATTCGTAATGCAAAAACTTCAAACTATGTCAATCATAAAAAACAACTCTTTTTTTAAGGATGTGAATTAAAAAGAATTATTATGATTAAAAAATATATATATATATGTATTTATGTCGATCTCCGTTGTGGAATGGTAGCATCTCGGCCTTTTATCCGGTGGTACCAGGTTCGAATGGCACGCATGGCATTATCATACGCTAAAAAATTCATCTATCATAAAGTAATGTAATTAGGCCTGCTGTTGCTTTGAAATAAATAAATAATTATTATTACTTTTTTTTTTAATTTGATAGGTTTTCTTTATTCATTAAAATAATTGATTTGTAAAAATAAAAAATGTTTTTAAATCAATTTGAATTCTGATTAATACTTCTCAGAAAGTTATTAAAGAAAACAATATTTTTCGATTTTTATTTTCTTTTAACTGCTTAATTGTTAAAATGTTTTCAATTTTTTATTTAGTTAGTGATTAAAAACATTTGCATTTCAATACTGAATTTTTTTTTAATTTTATTTCACATTTTCATTTTTTTTAAAGTAACCTAAAAAATAATTATTACTATTTTTTAATGTCATTTGTATTTATTTGTAATTATTAAAAGTATTGTTCTTTTGAAATTGGAAACAATATTGAATAAATTATTTTTATATTGTTTTCTTTTCCAGAAATGTTTAAAAAAATATCTACATTCATTTAATATCATTGGCTTTTGTTTTTATAAATTTGTATTTTTTCATATATCTACCAACTGGAGAATAACTTCGTCATGTATCTAATATATATATATATATAAAAATAAACATTTTACATACGAGTATTATAATTTGTACGTATATAATTATTATTATTATTATTATTGTTGTATTATCAAATAATTCTTATTCTGGTTACTATAGCGAAAGAATACAGATGTTTTCTCAAGAATCCATAAATCTTGCCAGTTTAAGCCTGTACCTCGTAGTATTGTATACCTCTTTACCTTTCTCCATCTATCTATCTGTTCCTCACTTCTTCTAGTATCTTCACTCCCACTCTCTTTTACTTTCTACCTTCTTTATTTTGTTATATATATATAAAGACCTAGTTCCTGACTATCTCACCCTTTCGTTCAGTCATATCACCGCAACTCAACTCCCATTTCTAGGCATTCACATTTTTTTCCAGCGGAATCATCATTCACATCTTTATTTCATTCTTTTATCATTTTTATCCTCTCTCATCTTTATCTTTTACTTTTTTACTTTCTACCTTTTTTTTTTTTACGAGAACGATTATTTACTTTCCGAAAGAATTAACTTTTGACTTCGTTATTTTATTTTCTAAAAAGAAATTGGATTAATATTTATTGTTCTTAAAATTTATAACAATATTAAGTAACATAATTTATTTTATAGAAGTTTTATTTCTATATTATTTCTAAAATAAATGGTATAATAAATTAAAAACGTTATACTAATCGACAAGGCGACGTGCATATTAAAACTACTGTACAGTCACGTTCCAGTAATACTAGTAAAATAACTACGACTTTTGCCGTGAAATTAGATTCCTGTTTTAAATATTATTTTCTGTATGTATGGATGCAGTCGCATATTAAGATAGTGTTACATAACATAATATTTATCAGGTTTCATTTATATTAATGGATTAAATGATGTAATTTTAATTTCAATGTTTAATAATAAAATGGACGCAGGCGCATTTCATGATACTGTTAAAAGTTTAACGAGACTTGAAATATTAACTGCAAATCATAATTATATTATAACATAAATTACTTACTAGGTTGTCTTGTTTATGACAAAAATTATTTTTGAATTTATTTCATTATGATTTAAAAACCATTCAATTTGTGGTAAGTAATTTTTTATAACGCATTTCTGAGAATTTTACTAATGAAATAAAACCAATAAAATTACAAATTTTAATCAGTAATATTTAAGTAAATATTTTTTACCATTTTCAGAAGTAACTTAGTAAATGTTTAATTACTATTTCGAAAGTCTTACAGAAAAATACGGTTTTATTGTTTTTTTGGAATAAAATACACTTAAAGAACTGAAGAGACACACAAAGAATCAAATTCAAACAGAGGGAAAACATATTTTTGTAATTTAAAACTAGGCATCCAACAGATTAGAAGAAATGGTTCATTGAAATTTAATTTAAAATAATAATTTTACTAAAATATTTTTTTTTAGAATATTCTATTGAACCTGACGTTAGTATTAATTAAATGATTTAAATCTTTTAACCATTTTGTTTGCTATTTTTTTAGTTTATTATAAATGCATAACGAAATATTTTATTTCATATTATATTACATTTTACCAATACTATCATTTTATATGAAGTTGTCACATACGGCTACGATTAATGTTTTATTTCTTTTTATAAAAATAAAAAAAATCGAATAAAACCTTTAGTAAATGATGGAGACTGATAAAATGTAGCCGACTAATAAAACAAAAAATATAAATAAAAACGTTTCGTTGGACGATAGGAAATTTAGTAGTATCTTCCGAATAATCAGAGATCGAGATAATAAAAGTATATTTTGGAATTTACATTTATATATATTTTATTAGATAAAAATTTGTAAAAAATAAAACGGACCACCTTAAAAAATGCAATCTTATTGTACAAATATAAATATAATACACGACAATAAAATGCTTGGATTTGAACGGAGGCTGATAAAATAAAAAAAAGATCAGATTTCAATGAATAATTTAATAAATTATTTACCGAAAATCGATGATAGAGTGGTAACATCTCTACCTAATATCCGGAGGATCCAGATATGATTCCCGGGCCGGTCTCCGTGGCGCGAGTGGTAGCGTCTAGGCCTTTCATTCGGAGGACCCGGGTTCAAGGCATGGCATTTTTCACACATGCTACAAATCATTCATTTCATCCTCTGAAGCGGTACCTAACGGTGGTCCGGAAGGTTAAAAAAAAAATGATTCCCGGTCAGGCGTGGCATCACACACAACAAAACAAAATTCACTTTCATCTCTATAATATTAATCATTATTGAACCTCAGCCTGTTACATTACTGTTTCAATAAGTAAATACAGAAATTCTGATCGCGTAATATAACATATTATTACTATCCAGCGGACCAGTAATCAAATTTAAAATTAACTTAATCCTAATATCTTCATTTTTCATGTTTATTTTTTACTTTTATAATAAATTTTGTGCGACCATTATTTTTGTGTAGAAACTGAGAGAATTTAACAACAGAGGGATCAGTTAGAAAAACGTACAATTAAATTAATCTATTGTGATCCGAACAAATACGTGATACACAAAGGTACGATTATTAGAATATACATTTTCATAAAAAAAACTTTTACGTCGATCTTTAGTGATATTTTTTATTAGAATATACATTTTTCATAAAAAACTTTTACGTTGATCTTTAGTGATATTTTTTATAAATATCTCTCTTAAGCAATAAAATATACAGAAATAAATGAATGTGTTAAAATCCAATCAACCATAATAATTAAAAAAATCATTATTTATAATTATAAGCTAGCATTACATAATACCTTCCAGCAATCCGACGGACAGAACAAAAAAATTGAATTAAAATTTTTTTTTTCCAGATAAATATATGTTAAAATGATTACTATGCCCAGAAAACGATACAACCTAACCAACTAAAAACTCATTTAAATTTCTTTTTTGTATTTCTGCATCATTAGAAATGTTTCCTTGATCTAAGGTGAGTCGAATGATAATGTTCTAATATCAGAACATTGTACCAGCTTTTTATAAACAGTAACAGTTATGAAATAAAATGTAAAGACAACGACAAAACCGAATAAATATTAAGATTTATTAAGATCAGTCAAATATCAAGATTTTAAAATAATATTATTTACCATGAAAAAAATTAGATAATCCATTTAGTAAATCGGGTAGGCGACATCAAAAGGTCAGAACAGACTCTTTAATCGATCCTTCTGTAATGCAAAACGATTTTTTTCAAAAATCAACCCCATCAGTAAAATTGAAAGCATGTTTTTTTGTTCTTTTGCTCCATCTCTCTTCTATTAAGATATTTTTCAACAATTTTTTTGAAAGTTCCAATTTGTTAAAATAATAGATCCGGGACTTAAAACGCAGAAAAGTTTTTGAAAATTTTCTTTTTCTTACTTTAACCTATATTGAAGGATGAACCCATAAGAGTTGAAGATATCCATAATATGAATATATTTATAAAAATTTTCTTAAAATTTATTTCCCACCTCTAAAAACTATATGTAATCTGTTGGATTTTTGAATCTTAAATAAAATTTGCTAAAGCGAAGGGAATTATGAACCGGTAGTCAAAATCTTTACTATCATGATATCTGTATTTGTCTAATATATCTGTATTTTTATTTATACTTCAAATTAAAATTGATCTGATAATAAGTAGCAAAAACAATTGCTAATTTAAAATGTAAACTAATGTAAATTAAATGTTCTAGTCAAGACGAGGTGCATATTCGGAGACATTACGAAATAGTGTTGTGTACAGTTACGTTCCAGCGGTACTAGTAAAGTAATTGCGACTTCTGACGTAAGATATCATGATAGTATTACGTAACATTATATTATTTATTAGGTTTTATTTCTATTGTTTAATGATAAAACATCAGTTTTTGTTCAGCTTAATTATAACAAGAGCAATTGTATTCTTATTCAATGTACTTTAAAACACAAGCATGATGCAAATATATCGTACCAGGAAAAGTATATAAAAGAAAATAAAGTGTAAGTTTCTTACACCAATTGTTTTGGTATAAGTAATGATATTATGACGAACAGAGACGCGTGAGTCAGAATGACGGGTTAAAAGTGTAAAATAGGCGTGTAGTTTATACGCATTACTTAATTGGTAGAACTATTATTACTAATACAAACAAAAATATTCTTTTGTTTGCAATGGAAATTGCAAGAGCTGTTACATAAATTTAATCGTGTTAAGATGTCAAGTGAACGCGGTAAACCTCTTCGCAGTGAAACGCGTCGTCTTGCGTTTAACGTTATTAAGTTTACTGACAAAGAGAAAAATAGAGTATTGGTTCCTCTTCTAAAAAGCGACGGAACCTGTTTATAGAAAGCTAAAAAACTGATCTACAGTAACTGACATCAGGAAAATTGGATACGAGAAGAGGCTAGTGGTTCTCAATTTCAAACACCAAAGAAAAAAAGAGATATTATATAGATGATTTCTAAAGGTGCGTTATTAGAAGAGAATTTCTTATATATTTCGAGTTCTAAATTTAATTCATTTATGACTACAGTAAAGTAAATTAATATTTTTAATTCTGTTATCGTAATCAGAAAGAAATTATAGATTTCCAAAAGAAATACAGTAACCTATTTAAACGGACATATTTTGTTAGAACGGATTGACAAAAATGTCACTTTGTCCAATAGGACTAAGCCCAGACTGTACTATGGTTATTATTTCCATCTATATCTATAGAAAAAAAAACAAATGTTGTGTCCTCCACGAATATGAACTTCGCCTTGACTTGTACAATAAAAATTATATATAATTTATATTTACACTTTTTAAAATATTAAAATGCGGCAGGTGGCGAGGGAAAAGGCTATTTTTTTTTTCTTCACCACTTTTGCTACATATTGAGTAATAAGTGATAGGTCTAATTTAAATAATTAAATAAGATATGACTATGTTTATAATCGTAGATTATCTCAAATTTCCAAATTCACAAATATTCTCTTCTATCATGGCACAAATAAAAAACGAAATTAAATATTATGTAAATAATAACGTAGAAAATTTCTGTCACCAGTAGATTATTTATTGAAATCTCATTCCACAATTCAGACTGGGAGAATATTAAACGTTTTAACCTACCTTACCCAGAGGAAATTATCAAAGAAAAAAAATTTGCATTATCAAAGAAGAGAGATAAATAATATAACTGGTTATGAAGTACGGTGTTTCCGTTCCTTTCATCTATGCGGTACTCAAAACTTAGAAAATACTTTAAGTTTTTTGTTTTTCAGTTAGTATTAACCACCAATTAGTTAGTGCCCTCAAAAAATTACTGAAGAAACTGCTGTTTTTTTTTTTTTTGGAATCATCGTTAGTTTTACCTCTTTAAAAATACTAACCGCTAGAAGCTTAAATCACATAATTACAATAAATACGAAATGCTGTGTCATTTTAAGCTGCAGACGCATACAGGAAATATTGAACAATTTTAAATAAGAATAACATCGTAAAATAGAGTAAATACAGGGTCATTCACGGGAACCGGATGTTTTTGAAGTGGATTGTACTCGGACGTTCGTGGTGGGAGGGGCACGTGGCTGGTGTCTGACGTCTCCTTTGTTCAACGCATTTACATTTTAGTCGTTGAGATGGAGCCGTGGACGCTAGACCAAGGCCTGTACGCGTATGACAATTTTGTGCGAAATGACGAATCCGTAACTGCTGTTCAGCGAGATTTCTGCCGTTAGTTTAATATCCATCGTAATGCAAGTGTCCCTTCTCGTAACACAAAATTCCGATGGGTAAACAACCTTCGAACAAGTTGTTCAAAATTGAAGAAAAAACCACCGGGTCCCCGACGAACTGCTAGCACTCCGGAGAACATCGAACGAGTAAGGGAAGCCATTGTCAGAAGCCCACGCCGCTCTATTCAGAGGCATTCAGCAGCGCTTCAAATGAGCACAAGTACGGTAAAACGAATTCTACATACAGACCTGCATTCCATCCTTACAAGATAGCCGTCGTGCAGCAGTTAAACGAGCAAGATTTCACCCAGCGATTACAATTTTGTCGACAAATGCTTACCATTTTTGAAGAAAATGAAAATTTGTTATTGTTACTGAGTGACAAAGCCCATTTTCATCTGAATGGCTTCGTCAACAAACAGAATTGCCGGTATTGGGCAGAAAGAAACCCACATCAGCTTCACGAGAGACCACTTCATAGCCCAAAGGTAACTGTCTGGTGTGCAATAGGAAAAGGTCGATGTTATTGGACCATATTTTTTTTGTAGAAATGACGCTGCCGTAACTGTAACAGCTGATCGTTATATTGCGATGTTGAATACGTTTTTCATCCCTGAGTTACGAAACCGGGGAATCGATTTTCAAAATGTGTTATTCCAGCAGGATGGAGCTACAACGCACACAGCGAGGGCAAAGATGGCTGTTCTCCGTAACTTGTTAACGGGACGGATCGTTTCTAGATTCGGCGACATTCCTTGGCTCCCTCGGTCCCCCGACTTGAGTAGTTCTGATTTTTTGCTGTAGGGGTTTCTGAAATCGCGTGTATACGGCATTAATCCGCATACATTGAAGGACCTAAAGACCGCAATTCGTCATCACGTCACCCAGATTGATGTAGACATGTTATAAAGAATTGAGGCCTGTTACTGTGAAAGGCTACAACAACGTATTGCCCAAAATGTACATCACTTGCCAGACATAATTTTTCGTTAATGAGTAAGTAACAAATGCTTTGATTTAACAAGTGTTTCAGTACCAATAAAACTTTTTTAAAGTAAATATTCAATTTTTTACGATTATTTTAAAAACATCCGGTTCCCGTGAATGACTCTGTATAAATAAAAAGTAATTAAAATTATAGAATAAAGGAGATATTTTAAGTTTCATATACTATTTTTGAATTGAAAGAAATTGAGATATAACGGAACAATAAACAATAAATTATTTAAAATTAAAAAGAAAAAAGAAAATTAATATAATGTCATAAGTCAATGTGTCAATAATCAATTTGTCACCAGTCCCTCCCCCAGCAAATAGTTATCTTTTGGAGTAGGACCGTTATAATATCTGAAAGAGAAGGGTTCGAATTCCAAGTCATTTAACATGTTTTCAAGACGGTTTAGAAAAATTACTCTTGAAAATGTATTTTCATTTCGTCTTTCGATCATAACTGTCTCCACTATATGACTATCTATCTTTGACGTTGTAACTTACCGGCTATTCATTTGTGATTAATTAACGTTATACAAACTTTCAATACATCTATAAACGTATCAAAATGAACCCTATCATTAATACTCCGTTGTTCTTATCTATCATTTCACTAAGTTACCCTTCATTAAATGTAACTTATAACAAAATAATTACACGTAAATCATGTTAGTGTATATATACGTTCATTACAGTATTGCTCAACTGAATTTGTATGGTCCTCCCCTGTATAATCAAAAGAGAAATTTATTTTCTCTTATCTCTTAAGTAAATGTATTATTATTTATTTTTTATATCAATTCTGATAAATTTTTACTTCCCCATATTTTTTTTTAGAATATAGGCGCTTCACTTGATTCTATTAAATATAACACCTCTAGTCCATTGTGGAGAAAAATGCATAAATATTTATTACGTGTCAATAAATTATAATTAAGATGACGTAATATGATGACAGGTTAAATGTGTTTTGCAAATTTAAAAATCTGATGTGCACATCATATGACTTCCTTGTACGAAATTACATACACATTTTTAAAAGTACATCAAATTTTTTTTCACTAATATCTTCTGATTTAATTTTTTTATTGTTATAATTGAATTATTATTTATTGTAATTTTTTTATACAATCAGAGGTTAATAATTATCAATAAATCAAAAAAATGAGATGTTAATTCAAACCGATGTGCCTTCCCATGTAATCCAAATTTCATTTGTTACAACTCTGGAACCAATTAAAATAAGTTCCACTTGTGATATATCATTGAAAAGCTGTTAATGCTGTCAGCTTATTTACTGCAGTTAAGAAAAAGTTCAAAATCCGATTTTTTTTTTGGATTTTGGGCTTTTTTGGTTCAGTCGATTGCAATCAAAAGTGGAGGTTCACAACTAAATGTTAGAACAGTCAGTCCTAAATACATAATTTCAACATTCTACGGCTAATCTTTTTTGAGTTATGCGAGATACGTACAGACATCACGCTATTCCTTTACTTCGTACAAGGAAGTAAAAATCTGAAATTAAGCATGATTTTACTCAAATAAAACTAAAGCTGAAATTAGTTTTATAGAATTATGTTACGCGCCATAAAATAATTTTTATAATTATAAATGAAATCTATTAAAACGAAACGCTTTACGTTATTCGTCGTAATTGTTCGGAATCTAAATGGTGTTTTGATATCCATTAATAAATTTTCCTGTAAGAGTAATTTATAAGAAAGTATTGAATATATTTAAAAAAAAATAATAATACAAACAGCTTTAATTAGTAATAAACAAAAAAAAATCTGACAACTAAATTGTAACCTTTCCTGGTATTGAATATTTATTCATAAGTAGTGAAAAATTTACCTAAATTTTTTTTGGGGTATCCAATAATTTTTATTTTTTATTTTTCTAGGTTCACTATGTTAAATGGACGTAAGTAAAAAAAAAAAAATCAACTAAAAATGTATAACCAATAAAAAGTTACCTAACTTTTTTTTTGTTGGAAAGGTGGGGGTGAATTTTAAATACTATTAAAGTAAATTCTATTAAAAGTTTAAATAAACAGAACAAAGTTTTGAAAAGTTATTTTTAAACTTGATCGGCATTTGGGGTGGCCTGCACTATTACACTATTATGTTATTCTATATTACAACAGGTAATTTTTAAATTAAGTTCAGTGTTAAAATATAAATTTTTGAAAAGAAAGTAGAAATAAAATAAGTTTGTAGGTAGTACTAATAATATAATGAAGCAGTAATAAGTTTTTTAGAACTAATTTATCAATAAGAAAGCAAAACTTGAATTTATCTGAACAGTATTACGTTTTAGGGACATACATTATGGTAAACAAAATTTTAAAGAATTTTTATATACAGGACAACAAATATTTCGTTACAAGAAACCTTTTTATGAAGCGATAACAATACTCCTTTTTAATTACATTAGTATGTCACGAATCATTATGCTTCAGTTTTTTTGGCTTAAATTTTCATCGCAAAAATATTTAATTCTGTACTATTATTAAGAAAAGAGCAATTTTAAGAATGTTGTAACGCTAATTGTGCAATTAAATCAACTTTCAGTAGAATTTTTATTTATTATTTATTAAATCTGCACACTTCTCGCTGGATACAAGCCAATACAAAAAGTATATCCAAATGATTTCTCATTAAGTTTATCCATGGTTGCAGACTCAACAATTTAAATCTAAATTCACACTATGAATTATTGTAAGGTATAGGATCCCATTAGAAGTTTAAATTGTATTTCATTAAAACATTTCAACAAGATAAACTAAATAAAAAATACGACTTTACTTCAATTTTAAAGGAAAATACTTTTAAAATTTCAAAAGGGCGTTCACCACGCAATGAAGAAAATTTTATGATTTTCTAAATTAGTACGCAATTTAGTGTGAAATGAAAAGGAATATAAATAAAAATTAATAAAATTTTAAACAATCTTATTGGGAAATTACTTGAAATATCAAATTGAGGACTTTATTCTCTTCTAATATTTTCTGATGTACTCTACAGTGATAACATTAAAAAGTCAGGGAGACAAGAATTGGACATAAAAATTTCGGGTAAAAAATAGAAACTGGAAAATCGATTTATTTTGTAGTTTTCTGCGGATATAAAGTGAAAGATATTCATCTCATATTTTCAGTAAGTCTCTAAAGCAAAGTAATAAATTATTATAATCGGTATCAATTTGTTTGCAAATCATTTGATAATGGATATGACTAATTTTAACAGAAGTTGTTAAATTTAAATAAATTGTTATAACCGATTGAATTCTTAGAATATATATCATGGATAAAAGGCATAGCCACTTTAATTATTTATTTTTTAATTTTGTTCTCTCAGAAGAAATTTTTTGTAAAAAATCGTAAGGTAAAAAGTAAAACGCACAACACTTGTAGTAAATTTTATAAAGAAAAATATCATTAGTAGGATTTTTTCAGTGACTTTTTTTATGTAAATATCAATAAATCAGACTAGGCATGTATTTAATACAGTCCTCCAATTCATTTTTTCATACTCCGCAGACGGAATGAAGTTAATAATTTCTTAATATTATCATTTAATTTTACTAGACGGGGTTCCTACAGATTTCTTCGCATTCCACATCTGCGTACATTTCTGTGCATCCATCCACCACCATTTTTCACTCTTCCATCACCTCTACACCCCTTTTCGCCAAGTCTTTTTTTTGACTAATTGTTTTTCTTCGTTTCTTTTAATTATGGGAGTTGCTCTTTTTACCCTTGATCTATAATTACCTCATCCCTTATTCGGTCCAGTTTTGAGAGTTGGCACCTTTTACGCAAAAAAACATCAGTATCCAAACGCTCCCTATTCCTTTTGCTCACCTGTCGGAACTCTGATCTATGAGTCACAATAGGTTCAACTACCACATAATACAACATCTGTTTAGTTCTGACTGTTATCTGTGATGATCAGAGTAAGCTGTACAATTTCCAAGTCGCTACTGTTCCCTGACCAATCCTAGCTCTGATATCAACCTCACACCCTTCATCCTCAGAAAAGGTTTTCCCATCTATTTAATTTTGCACCAATTTGGCACCTTCTCCGCCAAGGTGACTAAATCTTTTCTTCTTTCATTTACCTCAACGTATCCTGTTTTACTTAAATTAATTTTCATAACCCATTTAAGGTACTCCTATCTTAATTTCCTTAGCATATATCCTCAGCATCTTTAACCTCATGCATACAGTTTCTATTATTGGATTATTGGTGAATAATCAAAAATGAAAACGAAACAATCACACAGGAAAAATAAATAACATGAAGAAATATATCTCAAAAAAGCGACAAGAAGATGAATATGAAGGGGAAGAAAATGTTAAGAACAAGGGAAGAATAAAAAAATTAAAAGGTGATAAATATAAAGAAGAAGAAATGTTAAAACCAAAGAAAGAATAAAAAAATTAAGAAATGGTAAGTATAAAGAGGAAGAAAACGTTGAGACCGAGGAAAGAATAATAAGATTAAGAGAGGATGATGAATATAACGAGAGAGAAATTTTGAAAACTAGAGAACGTGTGCACAAATTAAGTTCAAAAGAATTATACAAAACCAAAGAGCGATTAAATAATTGACATCAATAAACAAATAAACGAAACTATGATCAATTCCGACTTAGGAAGAATATTGTCCGACAATATCAGAGAAGTAATGAACTAAAATATGAGAATTTTTTGCCATTTATTAGAGATCAGGCAAGTATACCTCAATGTATAGGATCTTCTTGTGAGGGTCTTTTTTCAGTCACTCTGTAGTTACCTTTAACGTAGTTAAATTAAACAAAATTCCAGAATAATTCAATAAAATTGAACAAAAATTAAACTAGACAATCCAGAAATAATACTAAATTATAATTTTCAATTAACATTAAATAATCAGATGTTTCACCAAATCTATTACATAAACACATATGGAATAATGCCTATTAAATTACATATACACATTTTTAAAAGTACATAAAATTTTATTTCACTTACAACTTCTGATTTTTATTCATACTTTTTTTCAGTTGTTATTAATAAATTATTAACCCGTGATTGTAAAAATGTGTTTACAATAATGTAATAATTATAATTATTGTAAACAAAATTTACAGTCACGGATTAATAATTTATTAATAAATCAATAATTTAAATTAAAAGAAAGAAAGAAAAAAGTTAAAAAAAGAAAGGAGATCAAGTCTGATTCGAAACGATGTGCCTACCGCTTGTAAGATCCAAATATTTCATTAATTAGAATTTTATTTGGCTATAACTCTGGAAACATGGAATTAAGTACCACTTATGATACACCATTAAAAACTTCTCAATGAGGGCTTATTACTGAAATTAAGATAAAGTCCATAATCCAGATTTTTGGGGATTTTGGGCCTTTTTTCGACACTTTTGGTCATGACAGTCCTAAATACAAAATTTCAACTTCCTACGGCTAATCGTTTTTTATGTATGCATGATACATACATACGTACGTACAGACGTCACGCCGAAACTACTTAAAATGGATTCAGGGATGGTCAAAATGGATATTTCCGTTAACCCTAAAAAAACCGAAATTTTTCGCGATCACAAGACTTCCTTTACTTCGTACAAGGAAGTAAAAAATTACTCTGATATAAATGATACGACTTCAACAAATCGTAAAATATTGTGATCGAGACGATAGGGTACGATTTTTTTTTTTTTTTAAGAATGATGAAAAATAAAAACAACGAAAAAATATCCATAAAAATTAATAATTTTTACGATGTTTTCATAACCACTAAGATCGAAAAAACTTCGATAATTTAGCTATTTATGTAGTAAACATAAGCTTACTTACTCCAACAGTTACCGATGGATGATATTGAATATTTTAGCGTATGAAAAATACTATGCCTGACCGAAATTCGAACCCGGGAGCTCCGGCTGACAGGCCGAGACGCTACCACTCCGCTAAGGAGTTTCGCAAATAATCAAAATGGTTTGATGATGTTTAACTAGCTGAAATGGGAAAAATTATTAGATATAGACCGTTTAAAACAAGAATCTTATAAAGTTATTTAAAAAAGTAACGAAAAAATCAAATAAAAACAAAATAATAATTAAAACAAATAATCTTTATAAAATTATAATGAAAATATTTTGAAGATCACAAAATAAATTTAACTTAAACGTTAAGTGTGTGTGTTTGTATGCGCGCGCGTTTGCGTATATATATATTTATATACGTAAACATATTCATTGAAATATACCGTTACTGTCTATTAATTAAAATATACATTCAAAATTAGTGACCTGTAAGTCAAACTGATGAAAAGACCGATTTAATTTTTAATATAAGTATCACAGAATTTTAAGAATAGACAAACATTTTCTGCTACAGTAAATACTCATTAAATTATTAAACCTAAAATAGTACAATAAATTTAATTATAAGAAAAGAAGAATAATTTTCATTCATCAGATAAAAATATATTTTGTCATTTCTTTTGTTGTTTAAAAATTGAAACTTAAATATTAAAGAAAAACGAAAATAAAATGATCATTTATTTCTTCATTTTATAAATTTATAACGAAAAATTATTATTTTTTCCTCGACAACATTAAAGATATTAAAATACAACAGCAATATCTCAGGAAAATTTCAGCATAAATTTTACACAAAAGTTAACATATAAGTACTTAATATCCAACTTACTCCATAGGATCTACATAGTCTTGTCTTAAGATTAATATTTTTCATACCATGAAAGTATCTCTAAGGAATATCTATTATATCAGTTATATAAGTTAATACTAGATGTTGAAAATTCAAGAGATGATATTTTATAGGCTATAGCAGCTAGCTATTTTTCTTTAAAAATATATATTTTTAAAATTATGAAAAGATTTTAAAAAAATAGATTTTTTAAAAATGTAATATTCAAATTAAAATAAATTAAAATTAATTATTTTGTTAATATAAGTTTTAATAAATTTGCTACTAATTCAAGAACTTACTTCAGAATGCATTATTATAATATTCGGTTCGATTTTGCACTGGAAAACCTCTGAAGCTTAACAGCCTTGTTATTACATGCATTTCTTTAGCTCACTTTGTTCTACGGTTCAGGATTAACGGATAGTACACATGCGAAGAAGATGTAGAAGAGTACTACACATGCACAGTAGGTTTCTGGGACGAACATCGATTACTCGATCAACCAGCGTAACGTTTCGAACACCCTTGTACAAGACATCGAAAACTCCCGTGGTATATTTATTACTCCAGAAAATATTTAAACATCGTACTAATAAGTATAAAATTTAAAACGCTTTTAAAATATCTAAAAAAAAAAATCGATTACGCAGTAAACATAAGTAGAAGTTAATTTTGTTTTTAACAAAATATGATATATAAAATTGTCTATTTTCGCAAGACAACAATAAAAAGTACGGGGCGCCTTTTCATATTCAATATCTACATAAATTCTTTAAATGTGACAAAGATTTTGATTCAAAACGGAAATGATAGCTTCAATATACAATATCTAATAAATCTCTTTGGATGAACAAAGTTAAGGTGAAAAATAGAACTGAGATCGTTCCCCGTGCTTTTAATTGTGACCTTGTGAAAATAGACAACGTTTTATTATTTTGTTGAAAACAAAATTGTCTTCTACTTATGTTTACATGGTTATCATCCATTTTTATAGATAATTTTAATATTTTTTTTGTCTTCAGTCATTTGACTGATGCAGCTACCTAGTCAGTCATTTTTTTTAATAACAAATAGTTTTATAAAATATTCTTTTAAGAGCATGTAAAAAAAAGTTTTTTATTATCTTTTTTTTATTAAAATTATAATTCAACTAATGAAGAAGTGATTGACAGTTAAGTACTATTGTTATTAAATTTATACTATTATATAAAACGAAGACGGTTTTTGTTTGAGATTAACAAAAAAACTGCACGATCAATCGCAACCAAATTTTTACCCATTTCTTGAAAAGCATGAGAAATAACTTTTTTTAGATATATTATTATATTTTTTAGAATTTTTAGATATATTTTATTTCGAAAAATTTTGAAAAAAGATAGTGAAGATTTACTAGTTGAAGCACAAACTTTAATGAACTGAATTTATGAAATTTGAGTCTATAAACTGTGTGAGCAGGATTTGAACTGAATGATTCGAATCAATCGAATATGGATTAATATTATGTAAATAATAGTATTAAATTTACGTTAAAAAAAAAATACTATTATATGAAGAAGAAGAAGGTTTTTGTTTGTTCGGAAGAAACAAAAAAACTACTCAATCAATCGCAATCAAATTTTTACCCTTGCTTCTTGGTAAAATTCAGAAGGTTTGTTGATATATTTCATCATGAAGAATCTCAAAGACCCAACTGAACGATTCCTTTCAAATTTTCAGGATACATTCGTATTATACCTTAGAAGGTTTTAAACCACAGAACTTGATGGTCTTCAATCAACGGAGCCTTCGCTCCCTTGATGGTTAAAATATTAAAAGTATTCATATTTATTAAGGAAAAAAAGATTAATTCTTTTACTTCATTATTATATTTCTACCTCCATGGCAAAGAAATAAGTTATGAATTTTTTGTCGTCAAAGGTGTGTACTTTAGTTACCATAGCAACTATTATTCTGTCTTTTGTAATTTAGTTTTCTTTAAACCTATAAAGCTTTATTTATATAAAGCCTGCATAATTTAATCGTTATTTATCAGTATTATTCTCACGATCATAAGGAGCCGTCTGGGAATGACGGCCGAAGCGAACTCTGCAGTCCTGGGGTAGGTCCCGTGGCCCTGGGAGCCCTGGATTACCCACACTGTTTGATGGGTAGTAATTTTCATATTACTAGATCTTAGGCTAAATTAAAAAAAATTACATATGTAATCATAAATGCTCAAACAATATTTCAATCTTCAAAATAAGTCTTAGGATATAAATAATTAGTTGAAGATTTTAATAAAAAAAAGTACATATGTTTTACTATAATAAATATTTAAAAATAAACAACTTAATGTTATGTTATTTAATTAGATATTTTTTAATTAAATAACATATGTGTTATAAATTTCCTTCTTTACCTTCTATTACTCGGTTACAAAAAAATAAATAGTTAATGTAAGTAATTTTAATTTTTTTTTTTCAATAAAATTGCAGAATAATGAAAATAATCTAAATTAACAAAAAATCCTAATATTTTATTTTACTTATATATTTTTTCAATGATTAAATTTTATCAGAAGTACTGAACTCAATTACGTTTTATCGGTTGAATTTGGCTTTAGGGACTATTCAGGTGTTTACTTAAGGGATAGAGAATCAGTAGAAACCGGAATGACAACAGTTGGTTAGTGTCACAATTTGAAGAAGCCACTTCCCATGAACAAGATAAATAAACGCACAGAGTTTAATAGCATAAAGTATTTAGTTCAAATTAATTAACAAATGTTCAATCAAATATTGTAAATTTTACATCAATACGGCATAAATTTTAATATTATTTACTATTAAATTCTTAAAACAAATTATTTTTTTTACATCAACGAATATTTATACTGCAATTTAATTTTTTAACTAAAATTTAAAAAATGAATATATAAATAAAATAGAACATAAACCAAAGAAATACATAAAAAAACTTAAAATAAAAAATTAATGAAAGAGAAAGCAAAGATAATTAAACAAACAGGTAGTACAAAAAAGAATATCGGGATTTAAAATTATTTTATATCTCGTAACTTTGACTAATAGTAATAAATCATAAAATAAAACAGTAACTTTTACAGTTTTTCCCTACAATTGTTCAACGTGAACAACTATTGTCACGCAGCTCACATCTTCCAACCGATAGGAGAGTTTATCCCATACTTTAACCGGCACGTCTGGAATGAAAACAACAGCTGCTTCAATCTTGTGCCTCAAATTAGGTTAGGTCACTAGGTAGCGGAGGCATAAACAAACGATCCTTAATAAAACCCCAAAGGAAAAAAATCAGATTGAATCACATCGGGTGATCTTGGAAGCCATCGCAAGCAAGCTCTGCGTACCGACTAATCAAGCGGTTGCGGAAGTCATTATTCAACAAATCCCGTACAAAATTAAACCAGTGAGAAGTCACACCATCTTGTTACCAAATAAAATTCTCTGATCAATCTTGCAGTTTAGAAAAAAGCTATTCCTACAGCACATCCAAATAAGCAACTCCTGTTAAGCTTGTTTCAGCGAAAAAGAACAGCCTGTAAACTTGCCATCGGGATATCGCATAGAAAACATTTAATTTTGGGTTGTCCCTTTCGCATCCTAAGAGTTCATGGAGATTTTATAATCCCCATCTATGGACATTATATTTATTAACTTTTCAAGTTAAATGACACATCACTAAACACAATACAATCAAGAAAGTCGTAACTTGCATTCTGCAAAATTTCGTTTATGAATTCGGCTTGCACAACTTAATTAGTAGGCTTCAAAGCCTGTAACAGTTGTAAACGTCATGGATACATATTTAAGTGGTTCCTCTTAAAACAATCCGCACTGTCATAATTGCTAGTACACTGTCGGCCTTCAAACAATTTTTTTAGAACTACTTAGGAAAGACTCTCTGACACGTTCAACATTTCTTCACATAGCCTCGGTCATCCAGTATTCTTCCCTTTACACAGTTCGTCTCAATAATCTTATGCCATCGACGAATGTTATTATCACTTGAAGGATCGGAAATAGTGACGTACTATGGACAAAAACCACAAAAAATAAAAGAAATACGATTAAAGATATTTAATGTACGAAATAAATGTTGATAATGATCAAGCAAGTTAATAAAGTTTGAAATGAAGAAGTTTTGAAGGAAATTGTTGAAAGAGAAGCTTTTAACAATTTTTTACTGAACAACTATGCTGGTAGGCGATTTATTAAGGTAGCCGGTTATTTACTTAAGTAATTGAAGGAAGTGTACAACGTAATAACTGTCATGGAAGAAAGCTTTGGATAGGTAAAGTAGATAATTTAATAATCAGGACCCAAAAAAATACCCTGAAATTAGAAAATTAACGAAGAATAACAAAGATATAGAGAACTACATCAAAATTTTACAAGTAACTGATGAAGAAACAGGGAAAAAGGTTTTCGTATAAACTACTACATTTACGTATATATATATATTTGCGCGCGCGCGAGCATGTATCAATATGTGTATGTACATGTATGTGTGTCTGTGTCGTTCGTTTATGGTGCAGGCAGGAAAATATCATTTAACAGATATATAGGAGTCTGAAAAATAACTCCGAGCTTCTTAAAAGAATATGGTTTTTATTTTTAAGCATTCGATAGTGTTTTATGAATAATCTTGAAACGACAACGATTAAGTTTTAGTTTAAATATTCTCCGTCAAATAGTAGCTTCATTAGACTGTTGCATGTTGCACAGGTCAAATTGTTATGATGAGCCCGGGCTTCAGTACCTCGGCGTAGCCACAAGAGAAAGCAAAGTGCGTGTACTGATTCATAGAAACAAAATCGTGGTTGTCGTACAAAGAAATTAACGCGAGTTTATCGTAGAAATTCTCTTAATGCCTAACTATATTTAAGTGATGTGAACAGTTTTTGGAAACCGGAAAACATTTTGAAAGAACACTCATCTGGTAGATCTAAAACAAATGCCGAAAACACAAAAAGAACACTAAACTTTTTCCAATGAAGTCAATGGAGAGCCAATTAATTCCCAATGAACTCCATTGGAAATATATTCATTCCAAGAGTTATTTATTTGAATATTCATTCATAAATAATATTCATTCGAAGTCTAAGTTGTTATGTAAACATTCCTAAAAGCATAGTACATGATGTTATTAAAAAACTATTAAAATTTGCTGCTACTTGTAAACTTCAGCTACTTCGTGAAATTAAACTACCTGAATCACATTTTAATTTCTGATGAAGCAACATTTTATGTTCATGGAGTTGTGAATTATTGTCGAATATAGGGCTTCCAAAATCCACATTAATCGGTAGAATTCGTCCGCAACTGTCCGAAAGCGAATGTCTGCTGTGATATCATCTATAATTAACTCACCGGGTTGGTCTACTGGTGAACGCGTCTTCGTAAATCAGATGATTTGGAAGTGGAGAGTTCCAGCGAGCGTTCAAGTCCTAGTAAAGGCAGTTACTTTTATACGGATTTGAATATTAGATAGCGGATACCGGTGTTCTTTGGTGGTTGGGTTTCAATTAACTATACATCTCAGAAATGGTCGACCTCAGACTGTACAAGACTACACTTCACTTACAGTCAAACACATAATCCTCATTCATTCTCTAAAGAAATACCTGACGATAACTCCCGGAGGCTAAACAGGAAATGAAAGGAAGATATCATTTATAATAAAACTCTTGGACGATTTTTTTCAACAAGCAGACTATTACATGGACCAAATACAAATTATCGGACATGTTAGAAAACTTTGTGTTCTCGCAAACTGAAAATATGGAAGACATAATGCAAAGCTTGTGCGGACTGTCCTAAATGATAGGTCACCAAAAAGCTAGAAGGCAGAGAAGATCCCATCACTTGTCCACCGCAATGCTCCAATTTGACGCCGATGGATTCCTTCTTTTAGAGCTACGTAATCAACTTAATAGAAAAAGAAAAAATCCGTTCATTTAATTATCTGCGCCAAAGTATAACAGCAACTGTGATTGCAGACGATCGTCTGCAATCACAGTTAGAGTGAATGCTCACTCTAGAATGTGAATGAAATGGATTACAGGTTTGACGTCTTCAACGCTATAAGCGGTGCTCATATTGAGACACATTAAGTGATAAAATAAAACCTTTAAATTTTATACGTTCATCTAAAAAAATTAACATTTGTAATTATTCTGAATGAAATAAAGTTAATTTAAAAACCGCGGAGTTTTTTTTTTGGACACCCGGAATATAAAAATAATTTTAAAGCAGGAAGTGCATTTGTGAGACTATTGATTAGTTAAGAGTGGAAAGACGTGAAGAAAGTGTAAAATTCTTAAGTAAAGATCTTCACGAAATTATATATATTTCCAGGATAACAGAATTTTTCACGAATTATAATTCTAAGAGGTACATTAAAAAATAACAAGAAAATATATTTTATACAATTTTTTAGTAAAGAAAAGTTAACTATTCAAGCGGCAGTTATTTATGCACGAGTATAAATATTTAGTTATAATTTTACATTAATTTCATTGTAATAATGAGTATTTAAAATGAAAAAAGCCTTTGATAAATTAGTGAAAGTCAAAATTCTTTTGAATAATGATACTCTCGAGGATAATATTACTGTAGAAGTTTACATTTTTCTCGTTTGGTCGTTTTCTTTATTCCTCTTTCTCAAATCAGTCTTTTTATTTTTTATTCTTAAAGCAAAGAAATTGAAAAAAAAATTGACTAGACTTAATGGTTAATTACGGAACAAATGTTTTGTATTCTCCTTCCGCAAATAGGAAAACTTGAGTCTTTATACTAACAAATTAAATATCTCATAAAATAAAGAATTCTACGTAAAAATCTGGACGGTATTTCTTTCCTTTTCTTTTGATTAATGAACAGTCCGACCTCTTGGAAAGAAGAATATCCACGTTTTATACAATCGTTTTATCTTCATTCCTTCTAACATCATTCTTGTTAATGTAATCCCAACACAAACCTATTCGGTAATTGGAATTTGTCGTGATACAGTGTTAACACAGTAGGCAATCATTTTAAACCAATACGACTCGTTTTAACTACTACGATGAAACACGATTCTCTCTTTTAATCTTAACCGGTAATTACTTTTTATTCAAGTGAACTCGATTTTTATATATAGAACAGTGACATTACAATTGTAAAACGTTTTTAATAATTTTTTTATAAGTACATTAGAAAGCGCTGGACGTGATATAAATTTTATACATCTACGATTTAATTTAATACTTCATTTTATAGTAAGGTAAATCAAATAATTTTTTTTAAAAAATAGCAAAATTATATAATTTGTTGTTAAAGTAACATAGATTTATTTCTATAAGAATGTGTTTCAAATAGTGTTTATTTTACAAATAAAACTCACTATAAAACATAAAAGAAAAAGATGATGATAGTGAATGTATTTATAGAATAAATTAAATAATAAAAAATTTGTTTCTGATAAGATGAAGGCAGAATTGATCACAAATAGTTACTGATTATTACAAATATACTGATTATTTATATATCAATATATAATATACTGATTATTAAAAATATACAGATATTACACAAAAATTCACCTTACAAGTTAACATAATATTTTATCTCTCACGTTATGTAGTTTATACCTACAATAAGATCAAAAGTTACTTTTAAGAAACTAGCAAAAATGAAACATTATTGAATAAATGGAAATAATATAAGAAAAAAACGAATATGAAAGAAAACTGTAACAAAATAAGGATAAATATACGAAAAAAGTTATAAAGAAGTAAGTTTTAGATTAAGAGAACTTAGTAATTTAACCAGTTTACAGAAAAAAAGGAAAAAAGACGTTGTAAAAAAATCATGAAATGAAAATGTTTTTTGTTTGAACATGGAGAAAAGTAAAATATTTTAAATATATAAAAAGGAAATAAAACAAAACTATTACACATACTGAAATAATAATAAAGCATTTGTAACATTTAAATAGCTAAAGTTCATAAAGGAAATAAAAAGAATTAAATTACTCTTAAAAATTTGTTGTATAAAAAAATTACAATAAAAAAATAATTGTTTTAACCGAGCGAAACGTTTCAAATGTTTATGAAAGATGACATTAACTGTAATAATTTTATATATAAAAACGAAAGTTTGTTTGCCTGTCGGTCTGATTGTATGTTCTTGCATCACACGAGAATCAACCGACCAGTTGCGTTTAAATTTGCAAGATATATTTGTAATATCCCAGGAAAAGTTTTAAGCCATAGACCGAGGCCCTAGCTCCGTTGAAGGTGAAGTGGCAATTAAAAATATTCATTAAAAAGTATTAAAACTAAATTCATTTTTGTTACTGTAGCAAGAGAAATAAGTTTTCCACGTCAAAAATTTGTGTACTTTAGTTACCAAAGTTACTACTATTCTGTATTTTGTAATTTAGTTTTTTTCCAAGTTTCTATAAAGCCTGAGTACTTTATTATTTATCAGTATTATTCACCCAACAATGAGAAAAATGAACACTGTAGGGATCATTGCTTTTATTTTTGTAATTTAGTTTCTTTTCCAAGATTCTATGACGCCTGAGTCTTTTAAATGTTACTTTCCAGTAAGAAAAGCGAACACTGAAGTGGTAGCTAGTCGGAAATGGTAACCGAAGCGACCTCTGCGAGGATCCAGGTGGGAGCTCCCTGGTTAGACGATAACAGCGAACGAAGTGAGCTTTGACCCGCGTTTTCGGGAGGCCCAGATAGAATCCCGGGGCCGGCTCCGGAGAACCTCGCCGTTGGTCCTGGGACTCGCCTTCACCGACCTGGGCCACGAGGATTCAGAAAGCAATGCACCTTGGCTAGACGGTCAGGCGAATTAAGCGAATCCAGATCGAAGAATATAAAAAATATCAGATTTAAAAAGCAGAAGAATTTTTAATCATAACTTTTCTATATTAATTCATTACCTATAACAAAAAAATGAATTGAAAACTTTTTTTAAATACATCTTATTTATAATCAGAATTTACTATGCACAATAAGATTTATACTGCTCAGTATCAGTATCAATAAAATATAGTTTCTGTCTGAACGTATTACTAAAACCAAAGTACAACTTCAAACGTTTTTCATCAGTTTTCAAAAATTATACATCAGAGTTTCAATTAAACTTTAGAATTGCATATCTTTGCTTCGTTACGGACAGAAAGCAATTTATAATAAATATTGGTAAACCAGTAAACCAACGTTTAGCAGAAGATCATTTTATATAGTTTTGTTAATGTCTTTATAACAATCAGGATTTAAATAAGGAATACCAACACATTTAATGTTAGTTGGTCACAGCATATATTAGCTAAAAATAAATATTTTTTGTCTTTACTGTAGACTAGCAATTTAATAGTAAACATTTATCAATTTACGTATAAAAATATTTTTTCAAAGCATCGCTTCTGAATACCTTATCAGTTATTTAAATTCAGGCTCTGA
The DNA here is from genome assembly GCF_047948215.1 of Lycorma delicatula. Lineage (NCBI taxonomy): Eukaryota > Metazoa > Arthropoda > Insecta > Hemiptera > Fulgoridae > Lycorma > Lycorma delicatula. The sequence goes on from NC_134456.1 coordinate 39,300,027, forward strand.
TTTGCCTACACTATGGTTACCTTGCATAAAACTGTAATTACACAGATCAAATTTTAAGAGGGGGCAAAATTTCATCATGTAATGTCTTCCTAAATGTTGTGAAGTAGGGTGTCATATTGTTTGGAGATATCGGTAATTCAAGCAGTAAATAAAAGAGTAGAACCTAAAATCAATTTCAAAAATATAATCAGGGTGATTAATAGTTCAATTAGTCTAAACAACTGAAATATGAATGCTGTTCAATTAAGTTTTTACAATGATGTTTGTTTATTGTTTAAGTTTTACGAGAAAAGACTTATAAAAAAGACAACTTTTCATGATTGTTGAAGTATGATTAGAAAGAAAAAGGGAACTGTGCTGGTAGCTAAATAAACAATTAGTTAGGTGTAGACTAATTATATATAAAAATCAATGAAAATGGAAAATACGATTTTAGAGTGCTAGAAATACTTATTACTCTATCCATCAAAAGAATTTTAACAAGCTTAAAAATCCAAAGATGTTAACTACACCAGAACCGGATTAATACTTACCTCAGCAACATTATAACAACATTTTTTATCTCCTCCTTTTTTTAAGCATTGCTAATTTATTTGTAAAAAGAATACTAAACGCGAAAAATAAAATATTTCAAGCATTTCGTTTTATATCCAACTATGTTTTCATATTTTTTATTTTAAAATAAATTAATGAACGATAAATAGACTAAAAACATTTCATATAACACAAACATCATTAACACTAGAATAAACCTATGAAGAATACACCACTTTTGCTGAGCAATCCGTGCCATTGTTTGCAGTACCAAACAATCACATTCAGTTGAGTGGCTATCACGTTCCGTAAAATCAAGCAAATACATATTCAACGAAGCGATGAACGAATAATATTATTGATTAATTATTATACGAATATCTCTCAGTAATGCACTGTTAACCTACTTTCTGCGCTTTGATAATATCAATGACGAATATATTACATCTATATTGTTATAAAATATAGAAAACCTTTGCGGAAAGAAAATGTTTTATTAGATTTATACTAAATTAACTTTAAAAAATACTAAAAATAATATTAGTATTTTAAATAAGTACTAATAATATAATACACTGTAGCACAAATAGTTTCAAATACTTCATTTCTATTTTTATACTTGCATACATAAGCCATGAACAATATTGATTTAGGTCAGCAAACAAAAGTTAAAAAAATGTTAGTCGTCTGAACTTTCCTTAATAAAAAAAGAGAAAATTGCAAAACTACACTGAATACATGAAAAATTTTAACTTGTAAATTTCGAAAACTTTTCTTCGTATTCTTCTGGTAGTTGTCTAACATCGCATAATTCCGATTATATTAATCAAATCTAACAAAAATTGAGTGCTTTTGATACGTAATATATCAAGAAATATTCTAAGAAAGATTATGATAATATAATTTTATTTATTTAAAAGTTATTTTATCTTTAAAAGGAGTGAAAAAAAAAAATCATTACATTTTGAAATTCTATTTTTCCGTGAAAAAAGAAAGAACGCGACTGAGGTTGATAAGGTAGATAAAATTGAGTAAAACCGGCAGATAAGAAGTAGTGATATCAGTACCAAATTAATATCAACCACAAAATATTTTAAACGTTTACAAAAAACTAGATACGAAAAAACAGTCCATGTTTGTTCAAAAATGCTACAAGATTTAATAATGAAACATTTAATCAATCGAATTTCCACCTACAAATCGTTGCTAAACTGGAAAAAAATGAAATCTAACCATTTTTGAAACGGATCATTAACCTTCATGAAAAATGGATCCCGTCTATGTATGGAAAAGATCATCTTGAAGCAAAGTGAAGCTCCATTGACGGTGACAATGCGTAGTGGGATCGGAAAGGAATTGTTATGACCACTATGACCTGCTGCAGCTAGGGCAAACGATTGATTCTAAATTCTTCTGTCAACAACTGGAAATATTACACCAAGTAATCGAGATAAACTTAACAGAATTAATAAATAGGAAGGTGTATCTTTTCAATCACAACGATGCCAGCGCCACATATATTTGGTGATCCATGAAAAATTGAGAGCGCTTTGACTGGGAAGTTTGAATGCAGCCACCATTTACTCTTGAATTTGCAGCATCAGACTACTACATCAGAGTTTTGGTCTCTACAGAACTTGTAAAATTATAAAGATGGTTTTAAAAGAGGCCTGTGAAAATCAACTGTTTTGTCCAGAAACTACAGAAGTTCTTCAGGACGGAATGTGACTTTACCTCAAAAATAGAAAAAGGTGGTCGATCAAAACAGCAAATATTTGGTTTAATAAACCTCATTTGAAATATAAACTAACTTGTTTTACTTTAGCATTATATAGAGAAAATTTTTCTCAGTTCATTATAATATATTAAATACTACATTAATTATATTTCAGCTTAAATAATATTTTTCAACCCACCGGGTGGGTCTAGTGGTCTAACTCGACAACACAAATCAGCTGAATTCGAAGTCGAGAGTTCTAAGGTTTAAATCCTAGTAAAAGCAGTTAATTTTTTACGGATTTTAATTCTAGATCGTGGATACCAGTGTAATTTAGTAGTTAGGTTTCAGTTAACAACACATCTCAAGAATGGTCGACCTGAGACTATACTACACTTCATTTACATTCATATATACCATCCTCTGAAGTAATACCTTACGTTACCTTACTACTAAACAGTAAAAAGAGAGGGTAAAAAGAGAGTGAAGGTTAAACAGAAAAACAGAGAGAGCTTAAATAATATTTAATAATTATCTTTCAATAAAATTATATTCTACATTTACAATGAATTTATTATTAAGAAAGAAATAAATATCATGGAATCATCCACTTCTGTTCGTTATCCTGGCAGAAAATTCTTACGTATGCACTATCGGAACTGTTTAAATCAACAATGACTACGTTATTTTAAATTCCACATACTGAAAAACATCTTTTCTTTCCTTCCACCCTTAAATTTTGAATTAACATCTTGAAGGCTTCCTGATAAAAAAGGTAAGTTTTTTATTGATAGAGAGTTAAAAGCAGTCAAGCGTAGTGCTGACATCATCATCTTTTAATATGATAATAAAATTAATGAAGTAATTTCTTATTAATTGCTCTGCAGGGTTCGACGATAACTTAAATTTAACTGCAATGTTACAGTACCATTATTATTTTTAATGATCTGCTAGAAAAAAAGTGGATTACTTCCGTAACAACTCTACCTATTAAATACAGAGTCATTTGAAGGGAGGTAATTAACAACCCTCTCTTACCAATAAACACACTGGCTATCTCAGCACTAGATACGATGATGACTGACGTTAAACATCAAATAGTGATGACTGCGCATTTAGTTATCTGTATAGTTCCCCCTTTACACAGTATAAACAAATATGGCGGAAATCCATTTTGGATTGCTTAACATTCTCAACATAGATCAAATTTTCAGGGAGAAAAGCAATGGCAAAACCAACTTTGACTACCAGTTTGCAAAAACTTTCAAAATGAATTTCTGAAAAATGATCGTACCATATAGATAAACTTTAAACTGAAATCTTTTTTAATATTTTTAATTATTACTCAGGAATAATTTTTAGTTCCCGCAATTTATCTTTAAAAACATATCAAAAGAAATATTTTTTTAATTATTTTGAAACTGGAATTTCATAAATTAATTTAAAAAATTTTCATACATTTTTTCAGCCTATTGTTGTGAGAATACTACTGCTTTACACATAGCGTAGAACTTAAAAGGCAATTTTCACAACTTTTTTAAAAATATTCTATCGTTACTTTACAACACTTTGGATCAGTGTTTCTCAACCTTTATTTTATGGCGGACCGGTAAAATTATAGAAAAATATACTCGTACAAGGAACAGCAAACCCTCAGCTTAGATTTTTGAAGAGCAAAAAAGATACTAATAATCATATTTTTATTTTTTTAGTGATTAAATTTACATACATATAATATTAATATCATTTCTATCTACAAACAAAAAAACAATATATAAATGAAAATCACAAAATCAATAACAAAAAATAAATGTAGGTTGTCTTATTTAAAATAGGAACTACAAAAATTATATTAGAAACTAATTGTAAATAATGGAAGTTAATGAGAAATTTATTATTGCTCATTTTGTACAATTATTTTAATGTCAGGTTATAAATTACTTAAACCTAATCGAAGAGATGAATTTATTGATAAAAGATTTCTTGTTTTGGTTTTAATAAATGTCACAGCTAATAATTCAACTTCGCACAAATATATGGTTGCAAAGGTAAGTAGCATTTTATTGAATATTTTTTGTGAGCCAATTTTTTTCAGGAACCGGTAGCATTATTTTGAGAACCGGTGGTTGAGAATACTGCTTAACATTGTCAGTTTTTTTTCTTAAGAAATATTGTTCGGAGAGGTATATGGTGTTGCTATGATTTTTTTAGATAAAATAAATATATATATTTTATATATCAAAAGAAATAAACAAATTGGTATCAAAAGATATTGGGATTAGTTCAAAAGAATTGCTACACGAATGGACAAATACAATTAAACTCGCAGACCTCTGTAGCCGAGTAGGTAGCGTCTGGCATTTCGTGTGCAGGAACCGGATTCGAATCTTGGTCAGACATGGCATCTTTTCACACATTACCATTTTCCACCGAGCTAATGACCATAACTGTTGATGTGTGTAAATATTTCTTATTCCAAAACCATATTAAAATTTAATAAAACTATTTTTAATTTGAAAAAATAATACAGAAAAAAGTTTTGAAATTCTTTTCCAACCATATTAACATTTTAAAACAATTTCTAAGGTTAATATTTGAAAATAATTATACAAACAAGAGATAAATATTATAAATTAAAAAGAATACGACTGCCAAATAAAACATTGCTGACAAACAAAATCTTTGATATAGGAAATACCGTAATATAGGAATATAGGTATAATTATCTTTAATATAAGATAATTTACTAATATAGGATCTACAATGGAACAAATATACATATTCCTAGACACATTGCACGCCTTTTTAAGCAGTCGTGTAAAAAAAAAAAAAAAAGTTATTTATGAAATGAAATGAAATGCAAAATTTAAGAAAATATACTGAAACTAAAAAGGACAAAGTTTTCTATTTAATTCTCTGAGAAAGAACTCGATTTCTTTAAGAACAGAATGTAGTCACAAGGGAATAAAAGCCAATCGAGGAAGGTGTGTCCAGTTTAAGACCAATAGGAATATCGGGGCAAAAATAACTTGATAAAACTAAGATTGGACCTCGGTGCTGTTTTCGTTCTTTGATATTATTATTTCTTTTTTATAACATACTCTGTTACTCAACATATTCTCTTGATAAAAAATACGTATGGATAATATGTTTATCCAGTTAAAATTTTTATAGATACCCATCTGGAACACAATCCATCATGAATATTAAGTAAAAATATCTGCTTCATATCTTAAAAAAGATTTACTGTTAATTGTTATTTTATGTGATAAACTGTATTTATTTTATACTCTTAATAGCATGTCTAAACTAGACGATGACGATAGTTAATCAATAAGTAACTCCCCCTTCCTACCAATGCGCCAGTACGATAAGGAAGATACTATGAAATGTAAATGCGGTGTAGTCTTGAACACAATCAGGTCGACCATTCCAAAAACATGTTAACTGAATCCCAACTATCAAGGTACACCTGGATCCACTGTCTATTATTCAAATCCGTATAAAATTAAAACATTCGTAAAAACATTTTTGTGGGCTGTATGCATTTTATAACAAATTATTAATTTCTCATATTTCTTTATTTTATACCTTTAGGATTCAATATTATTTCGCTCAGTTAAATACTATAATCAATGATAGTTAAGATTAATTCTTAATCCAGTTCCTCTCAGTTCATAGCTGCTTTAGGTCGTACCTGTTTTTGCGTGGGCGCATAGAAGAAGATTTATGTTCCTACTACGGCATCCTTGGTGATGTCGACCACGTGATATTTGGGTGGGGAAGATGGGCGGATTTTTGGGTGCGGAAGATGGGGAAGATGGGTGGGAAGATGATACGGTATGTGGCGGTGATTAGCTTTCTAGAGGCGAATAACATTGTTAGTGTCATGCTCGACTCCGTCGGAAAGTGGAACGCTGAGATGGTTTCTGAGATGTTGAGGAACATTATCGTGGGTAAGCTAATTGAAAGGTAGAATAAGGTGACAGCCAGCGGGATTAGGGGGCATCCGTTCGTGTATCGACGTGGGACTCACACCCGTGGAACTCCAATGAGTTCCTGTTTTCCCTTTCTGACTGACGACCATGCTTCTCGCATCTTGGGAATGAGCATCATCATGGGAGGAGGCAAATGGAGGACGGATGGACAGCCTGCGATCGGTAGGCTGCGTTTCGTCTGCGTCCGGTTGCGGATGGGCATTTGTCCGTTAATCCCCGTAGAACTTTACCGTATCGCTGTCTCCTTCTGGCAGTTGATGCTGCAAGTCCCACCGGAGACTGTGTTATACTTCTTGTCGCATCCGATCTTAGCGTGTTACCAAGGAAAAGGGGTCTGTGAGAACCCGAAAAAAAAAAATAAAACATCATTAATTTTTGTTTTATTATAATAGATGCCTACTTATGAAGAGAAGAAATTTGTGTAAATTTTAGATTTTTAGTCTGTTTATCTTTGTCGGTACATTTATTCCAATCCAGACTGTTTTTATATTCGATATCGACCTTGCCATTAACTGTTTTTGCTGGAAAAATACTTGCCGCCGTGCTGTTTTCGTTCTTTGATATTATTTATTTTTTATAACACACTCTTCCGCAACATATTCTCTTCATAAAAAATATGGATGCAAATGTTTATCCAGTTAAAATGTTTTTATAGATACCCATCTGGAACACAATCTACCATGAATATTAAATAAAATATTGTTGAATATTTGTTTAGAAGAAGATAAGGATGTGGAGCCCATCAGATACAGACAAAACTGGGAAAATAACTAGTGAGGAATGTAAATTACAACGATAAATAATGCTTAGAAATATATCTAAACCACTATTCTGTTGGTATAAATTCCTAGTAAAAAATATATTTTATAAACCTCAAAATGCCAAGGCATAGAAAAGAAGCTGATAAATGAAAGTAGGTGATGAAAAAAGTAAATGTAAAATATAAAAAAAAATACAGTCTCAATAAATATGAATTTAAAGCTATTAGGTTGTATAACTGCTAGTAAGTATGGTGTCACCAAGTTACATTTAATGGGTTTGTCACCCTGCGTTAGAGCCTAAATTATACACGGCATTAAGAGAACCGCGCTCAGCGAACACAAACACACACACACGCGCGCGTAACATAAAGTACATAAGCATGTCTAAGGATATTATATTACATAGCACAAAAGTTTCTTCTGATTCTAACCAGTTATACAAAACCTAGAAAGCATTTTTAATTTACAGTCAAACGTTTTGAGATCATATACGGGCAAAAGTGTTGAAGTGAGCCTAATTAGTATACAATTTAATATACGTTATTATTTTTTTAGGTAAATAAAAAGAGTTTTACGGCTAAAAAAGACATTTGGTTTCAAAATAAATAAAATTAATTCAAAATTAATGAAATCTAACAAAAAATTGGTTATGAGGTGTTAAGATAAAGGAAAGATGAATATATTAATGTATATTTCTGTGTATAGAAATGGAAGAGTTTTTGTTATTTAGATATTGGATTTCAAAGAGAGATACTAACTTTCAAACGAGGTAAAAACGGATATCAAAAAGTGGCAAGAACAAGAAGAGTTTTCATATAAAAAAAGGAATCTGCTAAATTCAAACGACTATCTAAAATTTGAGAGAAATTATATTCTAACAATTTATAAAAAACATATAATGACGTGCCTATCTCCAAAATGATGACTGCGGCGACTTAAATATCTATGCATAAATTTGATGGAAAAGTGAAATAATTTACAAAAAAAAATGAAAAATTTTTTCTGGAGTGCAGCGTTTTATGGTAGTGAACATGGAAAATACGAAAAAAAGGAAAGGAACAGAGGTTTCGAAATATGATGTTATAGGAGGATATAAAGATTAGATAGGTCGATAAAATTTGACTTGATAAAATCTTTAGAAGAGATGGAGAAGAAAGATTTGTGGTAGAATTTTGTAGAGATTAAATATGTCGATGGGTATGTCGTTCAGATAACCAGTTTAGTTGATATGATAATACAGGAACATATGAAGTTAAAAGCTACAAAATAGTAGAAAAACTGAAACATAGTAAAGGTAATTAAGGATGCTGGATGCAACAACTGTGACGAGATTAAAAGACTAGCAAAGAACAGAAATAATGAAGACCACCATCAAACCAGTCATCTGACGGATAACTATAAAATAAATAGAAAAACGGGGTTATTGTACGTTTTGAGATTCAAATTGTAATATAAAATTATAAATATGAAAAACTGAAGTATATAAAAATAATATATTCAGCAATTAGTATATAATAATAGAATTATTTACATAAAAAAAATGTGAAAATAACTAGTAGAAGTATATAACAAAAAAATAAGACACCATTAGAGTTTGGCTAACGAAAGAAGGGAACTCAGTTTGAGCAGTTATAATTTTGTAAATAATAGCTATAAAAAACCTTAAATAAAACACTAAATTACTTTTAATTTTATTAAAAGAACTCTTAAGTAGAAAGAAAAGTTTAAAAAAACACGTAAAATTGCGTTTTTTACATTCTTTTACTTATAAACTTTTTCGACTCCATATAACTCCACAAAACAAGTCTGTAAAATATGCTGCTGTTAAAGCACGTTCAAAAATAGTAGTAGTAGTTGGTTTATTATCACTTATTATGTTTCAGGTTGTTTTAGTGGTAATTTCGATAATAGTAGCTTTTTTAAAAAAAGAGATTGCATCTTAACTGAATCTTAGATTTTATGAACCAATATTCTTCTTAAAGCTATGATAATTTCACGGATTTATAAAAATACATGTAAAGACGTGGTATAACCAGAATTATGATTGCAACAATCTGTGAATAAATAATGATGGATATCTCGAATAATTTACATTTAAAAAAACAGATAGAAAGAGAATATTGTCCAATTAAATTCTGAGCGCAACTGGTAAAAAAGAGGTTCAGAGGTAGCAGGGTATATATTATTTGTTATATTAATCTGTAAAATCTGTTATATTATTCTATTGGATAAATAATATATCAGCTTTTCTCGTTATTACCTACAATATGTAATAGAGAGAAGCATTGCTCTCGGTAAAAAAATTACACATCCAGATTACTTTTAATTTTCTGACGTTTTGGTATCATTGTGTCCAAAATAAAAAATTCTGATACGAATATTATACCTATTATGCAACAGATAAATAAGATTTTGAAAAATCTTTCAAAAATTATATAAGAAAATGATGGAAATTGTAAGGAATGGCAATGAACTAACAGAAAACTAACAATGATTTACGAAAAGGGTGACTTTATCATCGATTTTTATAATTTAGTTTAAAATGGGTGGTACATCATCCAGGTGGTGCCTGCTGCGATAAAAATTATGCAATTATTCTAATATTTTACATATGCTGATGATATAGATTTTGTTGGAATGAATAAGCATTATATAAAGGAATTTTATGTTATTTTAAGAGAAACAAATTTAGTGTGAACAGACCAGTGGAAAAGGTTGTACGAAGCAATTGGTGAAAATCATTACAGAACACCAAAATATTTTATATGTCGTATGATCATCAGAATTAAGTAAGAAAATGTGTATATAACCAGGTAATTATATATATATATTTTATTACACCCATTCCGCTTCCTGATGTAATAGCCCTCAGTGTCACCCTCACTCATCTGATTAAAAAAAAATTACATACTATCAATTTCTGCATTGTACAAGCAACCACACTAAATATTTGTATGTAAGGATTATAAAATAAAACTAATATTAAGGAATTTTATGTATATATATATATATATATATACATGCAGAAATTGATAGTATGCAATTGTTTTTTAATCAGATGAGTGAGGGTGACACTGAGGGCTATTACATCAGGAAGCGGATTGGATGTAATAAAATTTTACTTGTATGTCTTTTTAAGTTTATTTTTAGAATGGAACAGTTACAAATAACTAAATACTTTTCAAACTTTATCTCAAATGAGTAATATCTAATTTTGTTACAATAGAACATTTTTTTCAAATATCCTAGAAATATAATCTTCCAGGGTTTTTTTTAGAACAATATTCTATGACATCAGAGTAGCTGAGCACAAATATTAATAAAGTAATTCTTTATAATAAATACTACACAACTGCATTACCTATACATCTCTGTAGCCAGAAATAGAAGGGGGAAAATTAAAATAAAAAAGAATATTAGTGACTGTAGAAGGTCAGATACAATAATTACTTATAAAAAAATCATGACGTCATAATATTCCTTAAAGGATTGTAAAATTAGAATCATAACTACGTAAATGATTTTTATTTAACAAATCAATCTAGAACTTTTTTCATTTTTCTTGTTATATGAAACTAAAAGCAATTTACATCATTTATCAGGAGAGGCATTCATTTTTAAGCTATATTCAAATATTTTTATAGTTCAGCAATATTACTACCTTTTTTGTAACAATAATGAACTAATTTTTTTTAATTTCATATACAAAAAACACATTATTATTATTTAACTTCAAGACTATTGTGTTATAATTACATTAATACAAATACATCACTAATCTCATTACATATGTATCAGAAAAACACATTTTCTTATAAATAAAAAAAAATAATAATAATACGTAAGAAAATTGTATAGCGTCAATAACTGTATTTCAAACTCAATTAAATTAATCAAACATCTGGCTTTTATTGTCTTTATAAGAACCTTCTTCTAATTAAATGGAAAGGCTTTTAATGAAAATACGATGTTATCTTAAAATAATTTCTAATCAAACGCGAAATTGTTCCGACAGTTATCTAAGGTATAAATTACATTAAAACAACAAACTGACTATCAATTTAACTAAAGTATATAGCAACTAAGATAATAAAGGAGAAAAACAATATATGTATAGAAAGGAAGTATTGCTGTGTCAATAGATGACGGCGCCACAACTTAAAACAACATATCTGCTAACGACATTTGTAGACTGCAGAACTCAATGCTACGCACAATCCATTTCACTTACGTTTTGAAATGATCTAAACAATTCAACGCAAAATTTGGTGAGTAAGTCACTCACACCGTGGCGACAGATTTTATGTACTGTTTGTCTCCTAGTACTACAAGGTGTCACTAGTGACGCGATAAGAGAAATATAGTTAAACAACTAATAAGCAAACTGCTGAATATTACATATATGTAAAGATGTATTAAAATTCATCAACCTATTTGTTTTTACTAAAACCTTTAAACCAAATAAAAACAAACTGACAACGACAAAAGATAATTTTTCTCAATAATTTTTTATTATTAATGTGAAAAAGTATATCACAGCAGAAACATTTTTAGAGCATTGACAGATTCAACACTTTTGACAATTTCATGATTCTATGATGAATTTCTAGTGACAGTGAGTCTTTTTCACCTCTAATGTTTTGTTAAAGGTCATGCAAGGTTGCTGGTTTTTATGCACATTTTTGAGTTTAACGTACTCAAAAGGAAAAACTCGGAGACGTCAAATCTTATGAATACATCAACTAATTAAAAATTTTCGAATTTCAAGCTTATCCGGAAAATTCTTCATAGATCCATTCGCACAGCCGGCTTTCGTGGCGCGAGTGGTAGCAACTCGGTCTTTCATTCGGAGGTTCCAGGTTCGAATTTCGGTCAGGCACAGCATTTTCACACGCTACAATAAAAAGTGTCATTCATCTCATCCTCTGAAGCAATACCTAACGGTGATTCCGGAGGTTAAAAAAAAGATTCATTCGCGCAATCCAACTCTTTCTTACTTACCGGGAGCGCAATCGTATTGCCTCGAATGAATTTTCCTAGATTTTGTAATACTTCAAAATCATAATTTTTTATTGTTGATTTATCCGTTCAATTCAAAAATGAAGCTTCGCCTGACCAATAATTTTGACGAGAAGTCTGTGATCTAGTATTAAGATTTAATAGTATCTTATACAAAGAAAGACCTATTTGAATATCAGCCGCACTTAATTATTACATTTTATTTTGTTAGGGAACAAATGTAAATCGGTTTGTATTAATTTTGTTCATGGACGATCTGTATCTAATTATATGAAAATTCTTTTCTTATAGATGTTTCTGATGTCTCTTGTAATTTTAACTAATACGCATAATGTTTTCCGATTATCAACATGTTCGGGGTCCACTGTATGCTTTCGATCAGCAATACCTGCATTACCTTTGAAAATCTCTTTTTTGTGAAAAATGATTTATTGTTACCGATTGTGAATCAAAATTATTGCAGTGCGTTGCTGAGGAGTATAATGAAAATTAAAAGTTTTTTTAGTTGCTCTTTAATAATTTTCAGATCAGAACAAAATAATTTACATAAAAGGAATAATAAAAACCAATGGGATGATAAATTTTATAAGTCCAATATTAATACATAATTCATTTACATAAATATATGTGAAAATGTCAGTAATATACAAAAAATTTATAACTCAATAACATTGCGATGTGCTATGTTAAGTATTTTCAATAAGCTTAAAGATATTCCACCATTAATCGGGTTTTTACATCGACAATAACATAGATGGAACTGACTATTTTGCATGGTAAAAGGTCTTTAATTTTCAGCGAAAAAGTAAAATCGCAACAAAACTAAAAGTATGTGTAATATCAAGCAATGTCTTTTTTTTTTAATTTGATGCTAATAACATTATATAATTTTCGAAAAACAATATCATTCGTATTACCTCCACGGTTTTGCTTGACATAGCCTTGTCTATCAACAAACTTTTACGTGACTCTTTTGCATAAATCAGCTTCAATTTCACTAATAACGGGCCAAATATTTGAAGTTATATTTCAAGTTATCAATCATTAGTGGTTTATTGCTGTACACTTGTGACAACATAATCCCAGAGAAAAATGTCTAAGGGAGTCAATATCACACGATCTTTGTGTCTCAACTGACGTTACAGTTTCGTGAAATCATGAATCGCCAAACATTTTACGCAATAACTGAATTGTTTCAGCAGCTGTGTGACATGTGGTACTATCCTGTTAAAACCAGATCTCAATCAAATCAATATTTCCCAAATTTACAACCAAAAATTACGAATCAAAGCTCGATAGCATTCACTATTTACTGTACCAGCATCTACTTGCTCGTTTTTGAAAAAAAAAATAGCACAATGATGCCACCAGCCAAATCCACACCACATAACAGTGATTGTTTCGGATGTAATGGTTATTGTTGAATCATCCAAAATACGGTAATTTTGCTTGTTTGCAAAGCCATCAAGCCAAAAATGTACTTCATCTGAAGAGATGATTTTTTCACGAAAATTTGGATCCACTTCGAGCCCCTCTAGAGTCCAATCACCAAACCCTTTACGGAAAGAATAAGGGTGTAGACCAAGATCTTGAAGCAAAATTTGCCATATTGTTGAAGAAATTGAAAAGTTTATTCAACGATGTTTTTTTTTTTGAACGATGTGAAAAAGTTTCGATTTTAACTATCACTTGTGCTTACAGCATTAATAATTTCTTGAATTCTTGCGTTTATTTTATTAAGTGGTTTTTCAACATTAAGTTGAGAAAATTCTTTTCGAATTTTGTTTAATTAAACGATAAATTGAACTTTTGCTTGGCCGATTAATCACACCATAAATACCGCGAAGTGCACGATACGTAGATGTAACCGATTCCATATTCCGGTAATAAACTTTTATGATTTGTAAACGTTGTCAAGGCGTGTAGTCTTCCAAGATGATTTTTCATACTACAGAAAAAAATGACGCTTGAAAAATTGTATTAAAAAATCCACGTCGTTTATCTGTCAATTTTTTGCGCTCAATCTGAAAAATAGCTTATATCTTTTTAGTGGGATTATATAAATTATAACTATATATTAATTTCACCAACATACTTGAAATATGAGATGGTAAAAATAATTAGTAAAAAAACCGTAATTGTAAAGAATGTTTTATGACATGAATATAAAATATAAAACTAAATCTTAAATGTCTTTATTTTAGAATCTACCACGCTAATAGTCAATCACGTTGATCTATCACAATCAATATGTTTGTTTTACAATCACTATTAATTGTGTATTGCAGTAGAGTAGTTAGTTGGCAATTATGCTCCACTGAACCAAATATGTTTTCACCGTACATGTCATTACTGTCCTCGGCCGCCGTGTTGTAGTTGGATTCTAATTAACAACAGATCCTAGCTTAGCCATACATGGATATAACAATTATCAGATACACTTACCATAAAAATAAGGATCGTAGCTGCGTTCGGATCCCAAATCAAAAAACCTGCTTTAATATTTGTAAATTTCCACAATATATTACGAATCATTCACTTCACCAGAGGTTTACTACAGGAAAAAAAACTTTTTCTGAGAACACAGAAAATCAAACTAAACAATATAAAATTATGAACCGAGAATATCTCTTAAAAAAAAAAAAGAAAAAAAGATTATTACTTTTGGGGGGATTTAATATGACCAGGTGAAATGAAGTATACGGGTTGTAAATAGGTAATAGTTGTGTTCAAATATAGTTTTACAATATTTTGATAATTCTTTATAGTTATTACGTGCATTACTTTTAACCGAAATGGTTTCTAATATAATTTAAAACCTTACTTCCTATATTTTCATATTTTTTCTTTAAAATTAAAATTTGGATCTTTATTAAAAAATACTACGATAACATTAAAAGAGAGGGAGGTCTAATTCTAATTCTGTAAATTCAACAAAAAAATACAAAGTTTATTTTATTTTATCAATAGTTGTTAGTGAATACATACGATAACTGGATTGTTAAAAATTTAATAACTACTGGGGAAAAAAGTGTAGTCTAATTAATATTTAAATTTCACACTCCGCTAACAGAAGAGGGGATAACACAGCATAAGCAGGCGGTACATAAAAATGTTTAACTGTGTATTTCGTAGAAGAAAGAGAATTTTTAAATAATTTTTCCGACTTGTGCTTTTTAAACGGTATTTTTTAATGTAATGTTGTAACGTTGTTTGTAAACGACCCCTGACTAAGCTAAGCAGAGTTATATTTACATAGTTTGAAGAGAGAAATATCGCGCACTTGCGTACGTGAATTCATCTCTACGTTATTACTAACACAAGTAAATAATTCCCAAGAAAGCAGGTTTAATTAAACCCCAACGGCAAGTGGCAGTCAGTAGTTACTGACAACTTCTTGAGTTAATTCGAGCAAATGTTTTACGTGCAACAGAATACACGAACAATTGACGGATTAGTACTTTCCCCACAGGGGGTAAAATAAAAGTACCAGTCAATATTATATCTTCTTAGATAATCATATTTCATATCAACCTCTAATATCCTATCTGACAGTATTACCTTATAACATATTTTTTTAATTTCCTTAATCATTCTACTTTACTTTAGAAATTTTACAATAGGCATACTTGTTTAATTTCTCCTTTTTTCATAGCTTTTAGCAAAACGATTTAAGTTATTGTTATTACGAGATATTACTAAAACCAGTAGGATTAAAATAAAATGATAAGGCTGTGTTATTATTAATGCGCAACATAAATATTCGTTCTTCAATGATATTTTACCACATCATATACGGTATAATTTCCAAAAACCCGAGAGTTAAATACTTACAAAATCATTAATGAATTTTATGAATTGACACTTCATAATATATTTCGATAACAAAAGTTTAATTGTTCATATATTTTTTTTCTTTTAACCTCCTGGATCACCGTTAGGTATCGCTTCAGAGGATGAGATGAATGACAATTAGCGTGTGAAAATGCCATGCCTGACCGGAATACGAACCCGGTATCTCCGGATGAATGGCCGAGATGCTACCACTCTCGTCATGGAAGCCGGTAATTATTCATATATTACCGGTAGCAAACAGTACTTTTCTAATAAATTAGAATTTTATAAAATGACAAAAGAAGTTTTGCAGAAATGAGACTATGGAATTCTAATAGAACCTAGCACTGATCAGTATAATGAGACTAAATAAGAAATCTTGCAATAATGCCTAATTTAAATAATAATCATTGTTGGAAAGCTACGTAATTTGATAAAACTGATCAATATAAATTACTGAGTTCAGCAAGTAAAATGTATTATTTTAGTTTATAAAAATAGTAAAATAATTTTATACAGAGTACTATACAATTTTATGTTTAAAAATGCTTTAAATTATAAAGTTCCAAGATAACTAACTGTTAAATATTAATCAAAGATTTAATGTACTTTCCTGATAGATGGAAGGGATATCGTAACACTCCTTACGCCTCAGGCTTGGACAGGAGTTTGTATACCACTTATAGGGGACTGATCCGTTTTCCGCTTCAATATATTGACGCTATCCTCCATTAACTATCAAAATATAGATGCCACCTTCTAAAATTACCCTTTGAGAATGATGAAGGATAAGTAAAGATTAAGGATAAAGTAAATTTGATTAGTTTTCGGTTAAAATTATTATTTTTACTTTTTAATTTAAAAGGAAAAGGACTAAGAACTATTACAATAACCCTGAAATATTTTTTTATATTTTGGCGCTTATCTTATATTTTTATAATATATTTAATCTAATCTTGCACATACGAGCACGGGAAAATGTAATTTAGTGGGAATTTATAGAGATTTCAGCATAAAAACAACAAGAAATTTACGTAAGTAATTGTTCAAATCGACATATTTAAAATAAAATTAGAGACTAGATAATATTTTCTTCTAATAAGTAATTTTTAAAGATTGAGTGCTATTTTGAAATTAATATTAAAGATTAAGATAATCTTTAAAAATTAAATTGTATCTACACTATTATATAAAGAGGAACAGGGTTTTTGTTCGGAATAAATAAAAAAACGACTCGATCAATCGCAACCAAATTTTTACCATGTTTCTTGGTATAACTTCGAAGGATTATAGATACATTTCATCTCGAAAAATCTCGTAAAGAATAAAATATATACATATATGTATATTGGGAGGCTAGACCAATTACCACCATCGATCGGTAACCCATGGGTTGCCCCAGGGGCACTGTTTGGGGAGGTGCAATGGGATATTTTTATAATATATCTACAAAATATCGTCCGGATTTCAAAATTCAAACGTGGTTAACAGGTTGAAGGCTAACTTCTGCATGCATCAAGTACACTCTTGATCTAACAGATCACGGTTATTCGGGAATGTATATATAACATTTGTCTGTTTGTTATCGCATCACGCGAGAAGCAACCGACCGATTACTTTCAAATTTGCAGGACATATTCGTGTTATCCCAGGGAAGATTTTAAG
Source organism: Lycorma delicatula (assembly GCF_047948215.1). Classification (NCBI taxonomy): domain Eukaryota; kingdom Metazoa; phylum Arthropoda; class Insecta; order Hemiptera; family Fulgoridae; genus Lycorma; species Lycorma delicatula. The sequence continues at coordinate 39,317,555 of NC_134456.1, forward strand.
TCGTCGACCGAGGCCCTTGCTCCCATGAAGGAAAATATAAAAATATTCATTATTTCTTCGCCCACAAGAAGAATAAATAAAAGACAATTTCATCTTCACCAAGGAAGATGAAGTTGTGAATTTAAGATATTCATTAAGAAAATAATAGATTAATCCTCTTACTTCATTATTATATTTCTACTACCAAGGTAAAGAAATAAGTTATGAATTTTTCGTCGTCAAAGTTGTATGTCCTTTAGATACCATAGTGACTACTATTCTATCTTTTATAATTGTTTCTTTTTCAGATTTCTATAAAGCCTGAATACTATAATTAATATTTATCAGTATTATTCTCACAACTATGAGCATAAGGTAGTGCAGTGGTCCCGGGGTTGAAGACCTTCTCCAAGTAGACGAGAATGGCAACTGAAGCAAGCTCTGCGGATGTCGAGGGCGTCGGGTCCCCCTTGAAAATTGGGAATGACGAAGGAAGCAAGCTCTGCGGCTATGAGGTAAGCCCTTTAGTCTCAAGGAGCCACTGAGTTGGCTCGGCGATTCGCCAGGGCTGACCTGAGCTTCCAGGTTCCAGGTTCTGAATAGACAAGCCGGCTAGTGTTCATAAAAGAGATTACTACCGGAACACTAAGTTTTTTTTTTGGCTTGATGTTATCACCACATAAGCTTTTGCGTGGGATATGAAAATAAAATTTTTTTTGCGTGAAAAATGCTATTCCTACCCGGGATTTGAACCCCGGACCTCCTAATAAAAGAGAAGAGACACTACTACTCCACCATGAAGGCTGGCATCTGGTTTGGAGTTTTCTGCCAAGAATTTGGCCACGGAGTTTTGATTTTGATATAATACGGGTTAATGTTACACATTAAGTATCAGCTAAATATTATTGCAGAAACTTTTACACATAAAAAGGTTAATAAAGGCTAATAAAGAGGAACTACTGGATGGAAACAAAGTGTATAATGAATTCATCGTACAGAAAAAAGGATATTTAATATTTATTTCATCTCATTCCTCTTTGATTTAGTGAATAGCAATTTTTATTTTTCATGGCTTGTGTTACAAGTAGATCACCTACATTTTACATTATGGCAAAAAATTGTTAAAAAATAACTAATCTCAGAAAGTTTGTACTAATCGTATTTAACTAAAAGGTACTTAGGTTTTATCCCTAGATTATTATCAAACAATTGAAAAGTTTGAGATCTGAAGTTTAAGGTTTTGCAGAACGTACTTTTCAGTTTCACAATATTTGCTGATCTATTTGAATTTTTAAGCTCACAATTTTCAGATTCTAAATATTTCTATAATATATTAAAACATTTTTTTATTTTCAGAGTAAAATCAAACAGCTGCAAACAAACAATAGATTAAAATTAAACATTTTGGCCGACTATTCCTGAGACGTGTAGTTAATTTAATCCCAACCACCAAAGTACACCAGTATCTACTATCTAATATTCAAATCCGTATAAAAGCAACTAACGTTTACTAGGACTTGAACCTCAGAACGTTCGATATCGAATTCTAATACATGTATATATATATATATATATATATATTTTAAGTACTCACGTTATTTTAAAAATGTGTATAATATGAAAGATAATTACTTGTTAAATATATAATTAACATAATGGATCATTATTGTAACTTAACGTTAATAGATTTGTGACAGCAAAGTGACACAAGTACAAAAAATAATTGATATATATTTTAAATAATTGATTTTATAATAATAATTTTATAATTTTATAATTGATTTTTAATAATATTTTAAATAATTGATTTTATATTTTAAAACATTCATTTTAGGTACGCAATAATTTCCCTGATGTATATGATGTTGGTTTTTCATTGTTACTCCCATTTTCTAACTCAGTTTATGAAAATAACATAGTTTTAGAATTTTTTTAAAAATCGTTTCTGATTCAATTAGCTGTTACTTGAAAAATAATTATTAAAAGTATGAAAACTTACCGGTAAACAGATTAAAATAATAACGTGGTGGTCAGAGAATATTATTTATTACGTAGAAAATAGGGAATATGCTTTTAATTTTTGGATTTCTAATTCAGACGTAAAGTAGCGTTAGGTTAAAATGTTTTCAAATGAGTAATTTTCTTTATTTAAAGAAACTTTTAAATGAATGTAGTAGAAATAAATAGGTTAAGATAAAAATAATGTAAAATAAAATAAGAATAGCATACTTATTTGAACTTTTCTTTTAATCGAGTAATTAATCTTCAAACTCGTAGGGAAAAATAAAACTTTCTTCTTAATACGTAATCAAATCTATAAAATTAAATTTTTAGAAACGAATTTTTCTAAGCCAAAGATATTTCTACGATATGATTACCTTATTGTTAATAGAATTTAATTTTAATTCCAGAAAAATAGGAATAAAATAAATATTTAAATTAATTTATAACTAATCTAATTTAACATATATATATTATATATATGCATATACATATATGTGTATATATATTATATATATAATACATATATTTAATAATAATTTTAAAAATTCTCCTATTTCCAAACATAATCCGTTACGATAATAAAATCTAATTTTTAATAAAAAATGAATTTTCTAATATATTATCGTATATAAAAGATTATCAGCAGGAAAATTTTAGTCATTTTATTTTCTTAGGGGACATACATCTCCTACCGTGGGATGAAGTTTTTTTCCCGAGGGTCAAAACGAGACAATATACTATGAAATATTGATAAGAAAACTTGGGTGATAAGCCTCAAACGCGGTCTGGCATTCTTGTTCACTATTCCCTGTCACGCACGCACTGAGTTTCTTTATCATTCTTCACTATTTTTTGACGTCCTTGAAAAAAATATGCGCCGGAACGCACACGTACACACTCATAATCTATTGTTTTTCTCTTTGATCTGATATCCCTTTAAAAAATGAATATTTTTATATCAAATAACAACTACTCATGTCAGATATTTTTATTATTTATATAGACATTTATCTAATTCTAAAAATATTTTTAGGTATAATTTAATAATAATAATAATAATAATAAAATGGTACTTAACCATTTCTTTTTCGCATGGCGGAGTGGGAAGAAAAAAATTTTCTTTACATTGAAGTGTGAGGAATACGAAAATACCGTTCATTTAAATTGGGGTTTCCTTATATAAATACTCACACGCGGTACACGCACACGCTCGCAATACATACATACATGTATATATATATATATATATATATATATATATATATATATATATATATATATACCTATATATAAAAGTTTGTGGCCCGAAATTCTCCAACATTACTACATTAATTTCATTGAAATTTAAATATTTTCTAAAAGTGTACCTGATGTTGTGCTTGTGAAAATTTCATGAAGATTGGTGTAGTCGCTCTTGAGTAACGCTCAATTTAAGGTCTAAAAAATTTGAACGGGAAAGTTAGAAACGTGGTTCATTATGATGCTGCAAGTTGGAACGTAGATGTTTCATTAACTACGGTATCTATTTTTAGCAATATTAGACAAAATTTAAAAAAAATATATTAATGTGAGATTAAATTAACAAAAACTCGGTCTTCTTCCTCACAATCACGCAATAGTTACTTCTTGTACAACGAAGTATAGTAATCGCGAAAAATCTCGATTTTCAAATTTCAACGGAAATATTCATTTGACTTGAATCCATTTGACTTGTTTCGACGTATGCCGAAACTAGGACAAAACTAGGATAAAACAGCCAAAAGTAGGATAACGTACGCTATTATCTCGCATAACTCAAACACGATTAGCCGTAGTATGTTGACATTTTTTATTAGGACTGTTGTAACATCTAGTTGTGCATCTCCCCTTTTGACTGCAATCGGCTTTTGATTGCAAATCCAAAAAAGTTTGATTTTGGATTTTTTCTTAACTGCAGTAATAAGCCCTCATTGAAAGTTTTCAAAGATATATCATAAATGGTACTTATTTTCACTGGTTCCAGAGTTTTAGTCAAATAAAATTCTAATTAATGAAATATTTGGATCTTAGGGGAATGCACATCGGTTCTAATCAGACTTCATCTCCTTTTTTTTAACTTTCTTTTTTAATTTAAATATGTTGATTTATTTATTAACCTCTCATTGTAAAAATAGTTTTACTATGAATAATAATTCAATAATATCAAAAAAGAAAGATATCAGAAGTTATTAATGAAATAAAATTTTATGTACTTTTCATTTTAAAAAAAACGTTTATATGTAATTTAATAGGTGTACAAGGAAGTCATATGGTGTTCACATCAGATTTTTTATTTTATTAACGGAACTAAAAATAGGGGCCGCTGAAAAAAATTCACAGGTTTAAATTTTATTCTCCGTTAATCCTGATGGAATATGATATAAATTATTACCATGTAAAAGAAAGATATATAAAATTAAGGAAAATGTAACAGTAAAGATTTCATCAACACCTCCTAAGTATTGATTTAAAATACCTACGTTTGTTACCTTACGTAATAAATTCTTAAACTCAGATTATTCATGAAACCGTAAATTTCACGCCTATAAATAAATCTCCTAATTACCTTTAATTCTCTAATAAGTTAGTAAGAAAAAAACGTTCTTTTAGATTTCTTTTATATGAAACTACTTACTATGAACAAATTACTATGTAGTAGAAGTCTGGATTTTGAGTTATGGAAGTGGTTAGTCAAATGTTATGTCGGAGTATACTGTTTTATGGAAATGAATCATGGACGATGAGAAAGTGAGAGAGGAAATGAGTTGAGGTTTTTAAGGTATGAATATGGTGAAGAATGGAGTAAGTAAGATGGAAGGATAAAGTGAGGAATGAGAAAGTATTGAACAGGGTTAAAGAAGAGAGAGCAGTTACACGGGAAATACACAAAACAAAAGAAAACTGGTTACGTATGGTTAGAGGAAGTGGAATCTTGAAAACTACATCGGAAAAATGAGAATAAGACGTAAAAGGAAGCGAAAAATAAGAAAAATGAAGTTAATAGACAAGGTGAGGATTGGAAACTACAAGGTGACAAGGAATAGGTTCTGAAAAAGAAATTGATGGAAGCAGAGGTGTCGTAAGGGATCTGCCGACCGGCATAACACCAGATGATGAATCTACTTCGTTAAACAAATATAAAGTTAACAACGTATACTGTACAATAAAAATTTGTATTTTTTTTTAGATTATACATTTAAACATAAATAAAACGATCAAATCTTTCCTGATTCGTTTAAGTTTATTTTTGTATTTTTGGTTATGTTAATAAAATTATTGGTAGGCTATAATTATAAACAACAAAAAAATTAAAATAATAATACTAGTAGAATTAATGATATATTTATCTTTTAAGCCTGGAAATGAATGAAAATCGAATATCTTCTCGATGATTGCAGCTGATTCCAGAAAGTGAATCAGCTACACTAGGGTGTTCTGCATTGTAAAAATTCTTCACTTTGAGACTTTCGCCACTTACTTCTGTCCTTTTAGTCCTTTGATTTGTTTCACTGTTTTTTGTGCATTAGTAGATAAGACTAATTTTTTTGGTGTTTTCTTTCCTTTTTATGTTCTGCACTTGATCGATGTTCTTTGGACTCATCTTTGAATGTACTTATTTATGTTTATTATTTATTTATTTATACTGTATAAGATATATGATTGATATTTATCAATTTTTTTGATAACTTTAAATGATATTTAAAGTTAGGGGTAGCAAAAATTCACATGCGTTTTAAACTCAGAGCCAAATATAAAAACAAAGATCAAATTTTAAATCAAGAATATTTTTAAGGGAATAAAATTAATTCCAAATTTCATAATAAATAATAAATATTCAAGAAAGGGCTTCCCCCCTCTTCAAACCCAGAAATAGTAAAAAAGCTACCTTTAACTTTAAATACCATTTCAATGTAAAAAAATAAAACATATATATATATATATATGTATGTATGCAGTTTTTTGAGGGATTTCAATGAAAACCTCTCTCTGTATATCTTTTTTTCCGCAGTGTCAAATTTACTTACGGTTCCTGTAAATTGGAACCGAACGTAAATTTGACATTGTAAAAATAAAAATTTACTAACTACATAATATTATTCTGTTTTCTCAATATTAAGCGATTTCACAGATATCTCTCCTTCATCAGAACGTATAAAACTAGATATACTACTATTAAAATTATATTATAAAATTAAAATCCTTTTTATAATATTTTATAAATAATAGTAGTAATCAGTGGCGGCTCGTAGCTAAAATTTGTAAGGGTATTGCCCCAGAAAATTTTTTTCTGGGCCTTTTGCAGGCCATGGTTAAAGTTTTCTGCAAAATCAAAGAACCCTAAAAAAATGAATCAAATAAAATAGCCTGACGCAGGATAATAATCTAATTCTATACTTTATCACATTCAAAAATATGGTACGCGGTTTTTAAGCACAATGTGCTTAAAAACCGTATTCGGTTTAACTAAATAATATTACTGTAAAATTTCAATACAGATAATATTGCTTAGTATGATTAGATAATAGTTTAATACAATGTCCACTTAAAAACAATACAGTCCAATGGTGCTTAATTTCTATTTACACAGAAATACATAATTAGTTTTTACTAATTACCTTCTCTTTCGCTTTTCCAGACAGATTTGAAAATCAAAGAGTCCTTACTTTCCACATCTTCTGATCACTACTGATAAGACAACTAAACCGCTTTCATATTTCTTATACCGACTGAACTAAAAAAGGGAACGAACAAGGAACGTTCCATACACACGCGTAGTAAAAAAAAAAAACCCTTCCAACAGCACGCCAGGATCGGCACTTCGAGAGCGATAATGCTCTCTCTCCCTCACAGCCTCGCGTGCAGCTTCCTATGTGCGCATGCGCACATCAGCTAAACATTACGCCGCTGGAACTGTGAAGCGCACAGTTCCATACAAAGATTTTTGTATCTTTTTCATAAACTTGGGGATGGCTACTGACATTAAGCTTAACGATTACACATTGTACAAGTATAAAGCAAGGATTAAAGAAAAAAGGACTCATTACATTAAATGTTATCGATAATATCAAATGGGAATAGGGTGTACTGTAGTTCTACAGTGCCTATACGCGAGCCGTCACTAGTACTAATACATTTTATAATTAAAATATAAAAATGTTGTATCAAATTTACCTTTATATGTTTTAATTTTATAAGTTTCTAATCTTCATAATTTCTGACAAAGGAGAGATCTGTACGAAAGCGCGTTTATTAAACAGTGAGTTAAGAATTTATTTTCATAAATAATTATATGCTGCTGCCAGGATATATCTTTCTAGACCATTTATTAACATTACACTGTTTTCTTATAAGCAATGTAATTTATCTGATAATATAAAATAAATAGCAATGAAAGAAAAATAAATACAAGTCCATATATGATGTCTATAAATACGTAAAATGCAAAATTTATCTAAACATCAAGTTAAAAATTACTTAACAATTATTTAATATAATTAATATTATTTTTTTGCGTAGCTAATAATTTTTTCTTTTTGTTTTGATGAGTTAATTCACCATAGAAGCTTGAAAAACCTGCATATGGGAATATGGAAATGAAAATTTTGTAGCAAATAAAAATACCATACATGACCGGGATACGAAGATACCCCTGGATAAAAGGCCAAGATGTATCACTCCGTCCCGGATATCGGCAGTTTTCCATAACAATTTTTAAATTTATCAGTGTTAACTTATTTCTGAAGTATTTCTTTTTTTTGACGTACTCGAAAGGTAAAATATATATATTACCACAGTGTAATATTTATTTGTAATGTTCCAACCCATTGTTTTATGTTCACATAATAACACAAGTACTAACATGTTTAAACACATACAAACAGTCACGAACTTTACAAACCAAGCGTAGATATTTGCTGAAGTGAACGCTTATAAGCGATGGGATAAAGTTAAAGTGTATTATCTGTTATTAGTACGCGATGCCTATAAATGCTACAAAATAAATTATACATCTACATACCGACGGTGTATTAATTGGTTTAATTTGAACTTTAATGATAATAAAATAGGTAGTTAACAGTGTAGAACGATATCTACAGCCGTAATTTACGACTATGATAATACATTACGTATTGTTAGTTATAACTAAATTTCATAATATACAGAAGCTGTTCATTCTGTCAAAATTTCGAGAACAGAATTTATTAAATCAGTAATTTATTATCACACAAACCAATTATATGTCTGAATAAAATAGTGAACATTTATATCTACACTGTGGAACGGAATAAAGAGATGAAACAGCCTCATATTTATTCATTATGAATCATGAATACACTCACTCGATCGTACACATTCCATTATAAAATGAACTATTTCTTCAATTGCATTGTTATTATTTTGACGTAGCTAACATTTTAATGTGTATTACTAAGTACTTATAGACATATACAAGCTACAGTTGGAAATAATATTAAAAATAATAATGCCAGAGATATAATGAAATTTTGCATAGAATTTTAGAACGTAAAAAATGACAGCACAACTTGTTTATCTCTAACAAAAATGAGACGTTTTCGCAAACTGCAACGATATACAACTATTTCTTACATCTCGACTAATAACTTCATCAATAACGAAAATGGGAATATTCATAGATAAAACTACTTTAATTTCCTGTCATAAATTACAAAATAACTAAAATTATTTATCGAACTCGAAAATTATAATAATACGTAATATAAAACATAAATAATAAAACTCAGCTGCATAATTCTGAATATCGATCCGTTATTTCTACCTGACAGCGATGGTACAAATATGAACAAAACGAAAATTAAATGAATACAAAATGAAAATTAAATCATCCCTAGTGCGTTTCAAAAAGTAGAGGAAAAAGTTAATAATAAAACATTTTAGTAAATATGTAACCTATAAAGAAAAACACAGTTAAATATAAAATCAGTCAGATTAAATAATATTTTTTGACATGTATTTTTATAAATCAGTTTCGGACTTCTTCGGAACTCAAGATTGTTTCAGTTAGAACTGCTGAATGGAGAGTGGAAGATCGATTATCGAATTGATGAACTGACAGAATTCCCTTAGTTTGGACGAATTACTCGCAGACAGCAATTAGAACTTTCTTTCTCTCCCTCTGTGTATTTGTGTGCGCGCACGTGTTTGGAGGGGGCTTTTCAGTTCCGTCATCAGTTAGCTTATCAATTTGTATAGTAGTCCCAGTCATTCAGGTATACGTGAAGTTCATCAAGCAAATCGGTAGGTGTAATATTTTCGAGATAACTACTCTTTCTTCTATTTACAACTTTTAATTTCATCTAACTTTTGCATAAAATTTATGCATAATAAATACACAAGCAAAGCAGTTTGTAAATTTCCAACATTTAACAAAAGTACATTAAAAATTTCCAATTAATGTATATATGTATATATTAATGTAAAACAGGAATAATTTTTGCGCGCACCGTTAGCAGATGTGAAAAGTGCGCGGAAAGACGATACTAATGACAGATAAACTGACAGATAGTTTGATCTTTATATAGGAAACAATTTGGTTGTAATCAGAGCTGATTAGTTTGAACTGACAAAAGATAGAAAAAACAAATTGTGTGTGTGTGTGTGTGTGTGTGTGTGTGTGTGTGCGTGTGTGTGTGTGTGTGTGTGTGTGTGTGTGTGTGTGTGTGTGTGTGTGTGTGTGTGTGTGTGTGTGTGTGTGTGTGTGTGTGAGAAACCTACTCATGTAGAACACTTTAGGGACAAGTGACAGAATTGCTTTCTCTAAGAGTAATGATGTCTGTTATATCTGATGAAGAGAATGAAGTTATCATTTTTAGGATTGACACACAGAATACAAGGTGATTAAAACTTGTTGCTGTGAAATATTACACTGGAAATTTCATTTCGATACAATAACTAAGAACGGAAATATCAAATTTTTTGAAAGCTCAACTATCACCGTAATAAAAATCTGAAATACTTGAATTTTTTTAGTAAAAATATAGTATAATACTTTAATACATATAACATACTTTTTTAAAATTATTTAATGAAAGAAACTGAACTTACAAATCATGTGATTTGTAAGTTCAGTTTCTTTAGAATAAATGTAATTTTAGAGAATTTATGTATATTCTAAAAAATTACGTATAAAGATTTTATTAAGCTTTTTTTTTCAAAAACATTTACTTATAAAAAAATTTCGTTTATTTTTATTTATGAACGAGTTCTAAATAACTTAACATAGAAAAGTATATAATTTAGTGAATAATTTGATATTTTAAAATGATTTATTGAAGCTCAAACTCAGGTGTTTCTTTCGGTAACCAAATTATAAATGGATTCAGAGATCAAAATTGATGAAAGTCATTATGGTAATGCTTGGAAAGCGAGTTTGGGTATAGCAGTATTTTACTCCTACTAATACGGTCAGCATATATTTCCAAAAACTGTTCAACCCAAATCGCCATAATCATTATATTTATTTCAGAATAAAGAAATCTATCTTAATTCGTTTAATTTCCATTTGATATTTTTTTTAAATGCATTTTATTTAAATAGGAGATTAATTTTCTTTAATTTAAAGGGTAATTAAAAATTAAGTCAATTGATATAAAGTTGAAATCATACAATGTATCGAAAGAAGCTCTAACAAAATACATACAGTTGAACTATACTAAAAAAAACATTCACTTATTATGATAATTACTTAATATTTAATAAAACTTTAAGAAGATAAGCACAATTAAAAAATGTATAAAACATGAGAATCTATTTAAAATTATTTCATAAATAAAAAGGGGGAATTGTATATATCAATTTTGAAACTAAACTTACATCTCGACTAGTAAATGAAAAAGCTAGTTTACTATGACTGGCCAAAAAAATTCCAAAAACCATTGAAATTAAGTGTTCTAGACTGAAAGTGTTCAATTACGCTTATGCGATGGAGCATATGTTTGTTATTCTAAGATGAATTATCAAGACCACAAAAGGACATGCTAAAGGAGCAACAGTAACAATAGTTGATATAATTTAAAATTATGTTAATAAAAGCGAAAATTGTAATGATTATATACCCAATTGCATATTTATTTTTAAAAAATACACAGCCAACGAATTCACTTTGATAACTCTGTGCCTACTGTGCAAGTAGAGGCATCTTTTAAAATAAAATAAAATATCTTGTTTTCAAAAACAATCCAATTAATAATGCTGGCATATGCAGTTAGTTTTTATAGATCTCAAGGTGTAACAAGATACTACGATTGTGAATGTTGAAAGTAACAAGTTTCATTTTGGTCTAACTTCTTCGTTCTTTCATGTATTAAGGCATTAAAAGGGCTGCTGTATAATTTCATTCAATTTTGAAAGGTTATTTAAAATTAATAAAAGTTCATCAATGTCTAGATGTCGAGATGAATTATAACGACTATTGAATATTATTAATAAAATTGCGGTCGGGGAATGTTTTTCGTCTAGCCAGAGGGTTCTGCCTCCTGGATTTCTTTAACTTATGTTTGTAAGAATAATAACGATAAATAAAATTTAAAGCTTGTTCAGTTTATAAAAACTTCTTTCTTTCTTTCCTGTTTAGCCTCCGGTAACTACCGTTTAGATAATTCTTCAGAGGATGAATGAGGATGATATGTATGAGTGTAAATGAAGTGTAGTCTTGTACATTCTCAGTTCGACCATTCCTGAGATGTGTGGTTAATTGAAACCCAACCACCAAAGAACACCGGTATCCACGATCTAGTATTCAAATCCGTGTAAAAATAACTGGCTTTATCAGTTTATAAAAACTATCAGTGTGTTATAATTCTTCAAAGCAATAGTTTGGTTAGTACAGGACCCATTGGTTTTTAGATTTCCCTTCACGGCTTTGCTCTCAAAATACGCAATCAGAATTACTAACGTAAATTGCCATAACAATGTTACTAAATTTCATAAAGATCGATTTAATAGCGGTAACGTAAATCGGCAAAAATTTAAAACTAATCTATGGTTTTTACCCGTTAAATTTAAAAAAATTAAAAAACCCGAAAATGGTTTTTAGATATTTATCTGAAGAGTATTTTGCAAGCCAAAATCAAATGAATATCTAGTTTAGCGTAGTTTTGTAACGGGCAAAATATGCAATTAATGTTCGAAATTATTCTACCTTTTTTAATCCTTTAAAGGTAGAATTTCAAAAACTCTAGGAATTAATTTTTAGATATCCATGTGAAAATTACACATACCAAAATCAAGTTGATTTAAATCAAGAGATTTAAAATAAAAAAATTTAAAATTTAATGTTACTCATTTTAAACGTTTAAACTCAAAATTTCAAAAAATATACAAATCAGTTTTAGATATTTCCGTAAAGGTTATATATACAAAAAATCAAGCTGATAGCTTCATTTTTTAATGAGAAAAAAAATTCAACTCATTGGTACTCGATTTCAACCCTTTAAACTTGGAATTTCTAAACATCCTCATGTCGGAATGCATTTAACTAAAAGAAGAACAGGTATACAAATTTTCATCAATTTGCCTTCACTAGGTTTTGCTTGGCGTTGATTATGAATTATTCACGACATTTTGTTTTATACATATATTTTTTTTTCAAATGTACCTTTATATATATTTAAATAACTTTTTACATACCTATTATATTTTTCAACAGTAGGTTGATCTTTAATAAATTATACTTTTCAATCTTACGTGTATGTTACATAATGCATTGCTTGTTTTTATTGTCTGTTTGTAATACTGCAGGAAATATACCGAAGATTATAGATTAGGAAAGGTGTTAAGAACCAGAGCTCATAAAAATTCAGCTGATTTGTAGTTTAATTTTATTGGTTAATGTAATCAATCTTAATCATAGTATTTATCGATTTTTAATGTCACAGTAACCATAATCAGACAAAAGAACTTAATGTATAATGCATTAAATCAAACTGTTGCATTATTTTCATTTCGTGATTAAAAAGGTGATGGTATATGGGCATTTACTTTCAATTCGTGATCAAATCACAAAATGAAAATAAGTTAAATAAAACTTCAATGTGTGCATGAGTGGGGGATATGCGTATGTATATGAATAAACCTGCGTTAATTGAAGTTATAATCCTTACTGATCACATAACTTTCGGATAGGATTAACAAGTCTATAAATTTGTTTCCGTCTTTTTTAATTGTAATTTATACCATCATAAATAATAATGTTTTCACAATCGATTTTACAGAATAAGCCCTTTAAAAAAAGTGTACCTAAATATATGATTTACATAATTTACCACCAACAGGAGGAAAAAAGTAACATGTTACGAAGTTATTACGTAATAATATGAGTTAAAAATATTTACATATTTTATGCTAAGTCTATTATATTATAGTGGGAAAACACTATGAAATGATTCACATAATTCATTATATGATTCCGCACAATTTGAATCGTATTCATTATGCGGTTCATAATGTGAGCCTCAATTTTTTTTTAAAAACATTGGGCTTCATTAACATGATAGCTAGATAGCGGTAATACTTCAAATATCTAGAATCAATAGACAAGAATTCAAATAACTAATTTATTTTACCCGTTAATAAATTGTGCTGTATTTTCCCCTTACGTCAGTTTTTTCTTTAACAAATTAAGGGTTGACTAATTTAAATCAAGATATTGCTCCTATTAAATCATCTAGAATAAAAATTCAGTTATCAAAATGTAATATACATAAGAATTTACGATTTTTTAAATGAAATTGTTCTCAGTACGTAATTAACTTTATCAACACAAACTCTTTTTACGTATTTCATTTATTAAGAAAATATATATTTATGAGGTAATAAGAATGAATCGTTTATTTATCGGTTTAAAAACTGAAAATTATCTTATCCCACACGTAAAATTTCAATAACTGATAACAAGTTATCCAGTCATTTTTTTATTTAAATACCTAAATTTCTTAAAATCGAATCTTGAATTTACGGTTAATTTTAATGGTATCTAAATTAATAGCTAATTTATAAATGATTTTTTTTTTATATCACCTCTTCACTCAAAATATTTTTGAGTAAAACGTGTTTTTCTAGTGTGAAGAATAATAAATAACGTGTAACGTTTTTCATTTACATTAAACGAAAAATATTTTTAGTTATTGGTCTTAAATCCGTTCATTTGACCAAAAAATATCAATACTTTTTTAAAACAAATATTTTTTTTTAATTTAACTAAACAAAATAATTTTTTTTTTAATTTTTCCAGCGAAGATGTTGTGTTATGCTTTTTAGAGTTAAATTGTCTACTTTCTTAACCATCCTATGTAATGGGAGTCTAATGTTCGCACAACAGGATTACTATAATAATCACCCACTGGCTTTCGGTTTCAAACGAAAACATAGTTAACTGACCACGACGCGGGTGGTTAATGAACTAAACATTCACTTCACATGACCTCAATTGATCTATAAATAAAGCAATATAAAAAAGCAGAAAATTTATTGAAAACATTTCGCAGAAGAATCAAACCTGAAATCTCCTGAGCACTGATGTATATTTTATTACTGCATTATACGTAATGAATAAAATAATAATTTTCATTTTGTATATTTCTATAATATTTCAAATCTGCTAAAATCACTCTAACTACTAAGTTGTAAGAAGGTATATTACAAAACAAATTCAACGTAATTGTTTTTTTTTGTTTCAAGGCTTTTTACAATCGGCTACATTAACATTAATATTTCGTAAATTGGATACTTCCCACATCAAATGATAAAGGAGTTCTCGGTGAAACTCCTAAAAAATTGCACACTAGTATAATAAAACCTTTTACGCCATCCATATACAATTAGCAAATATAAATGACACTAAATACATTAGAACAACAGAAAGTAAAATAAGCTATAATAGATAGAAGTAAAAAAAAAAAAATGAACCAATGAAAAAAAAAGAACAGTATATATAACAGATTGAAAAGAAACTACAGAGTCGAATAGAAACTACAGCGACACTTAGATCTAGAACGTGCATTCGGTTCAACCTTCTAAAGTCATCCCCATTGACCACTAGGTTTATTGTCAAGTGATTTGTGTGATAGTTAATATAAGCCGTTGTTCGTACTTTGAACTGAAACAATGTATCTCTACCCCTCCCTAATGAGCCGTAATCCTAAATAATCCTGATTTCATTGTTCCTTGTAAACCAAGGTACCACTGTTATACACCTCTCTACCTATTCTGAAACCGCTGTAAGATGTTGATGTTCCTTCTGGTCGCGGTGACCCCTAGTTCGAGGCCACTGATCCAGGTAGGTTTTAGAATAGTTGATTACAGCAGAAGATTATTAGGAAACAAGGAAAAACAAGAACATTTAACACAATTAAATACAAAGAATATTAACAGAAAGAAAATTATTTATAAAAAGAAGATAAAAATTAATCTTAAATCAATCTTCAATCTAGTCAATTAATTGACAAGATTGAAGTTAAATTTTGTAAAGAAAAATTAAAATATTAACTTACAAAAAAACTACCTGAAAAGACTTAATAATTAAAATATTATATTATAACCTGGGAGGTCCCGTGTTTGAATCCCGGTCAGGCATGGCATATTTTCTTACGCTAATGACCATAGTTGTTGATGCTCGCTCTTTCATAACAAAACGAAATTAAAATATATATATATATATATATATATATATATATATATATATATATACATATATATAAATAAATTTTTTAAAAATGTCCCAAAAAATATTTAAAAACAAATAAAACACGATCAAAAGTAATTTAATACTATCGTATAATTTAAACAAAATAAAATTTAATACAATAAGTAAACCTTTTCAACCAATTTGTTCCACGAAGATAATTGCGAAAAAAATTCTTTTCTTTCTCTTAAATTATGTTTCCTTGAAGGTTGAGTTTAGAAACATTGACCGAAAAAGGAACGTTAGAATGGCGCCATAAAACAAATACGTTTTTATATTTAGAACAGAAAATACGTCTAAGAATTTATGGCGCTATAAAATTTGTGCTAACATCCAATAACAATAAAAAAAATTTCGGCCTTTAAATCTGATATAAAATAATATTTATCATGTTTGCTACATAATATATCTGTGTAACCCAAAAGGAGAAGCTCACGCATACTACAAAGTCATTGAATAGAATATAATAATAAATACAACATTAATGATATTAAAAATGTATTATTATTATTATTATTATTATTATTATTACGAGTATTAATAATTATTATTATCAGAAAAACGTCAAATAAGATGGAAAAACCAAAAGAATTCTTTACCTAGATTTCGTCAGAAATTGGCTTTTTTTATAAGTTCATGATGAAAGAAAATTAAAGAGAAAAGGAACATTTTTTATGATACCGGAACAGTTAATATAGAGTACTCATTTTATGAAGTGCACTTTTTTAACGCATAAATAATATTAATCTCCTATAATGGATATGTCAGATAACTCGTTTGTATACAACTTACCTATAAATTGAAGTGAATTCTTTTCCAAAAATCAAAACAATAACAAAACTAATTACGTATATGGAAAAAACGTGTACTTATAAATGTTAAAAAGGTACAAAAGTGACATTTTATCATTATCTGACAAATATTCTTCCCTAAACAACAAGCTTTTTTCATGGAGTTCCAATTATACAGTACAATAACTTTTTTTCTGATAGCTTTTGTATTAAACGAATCTGTAATTAGTAGAAAAACTTTCTTTCAGGATAGTGAAGTGGATGCAATTACCTTTAGGTGACAGCAATATTTCCGATTGATCGATGAATTTTTAAACTCTTTAAAAGACTGAAAAACTGAAATCAAATGAGACGCGTGATACCCCAACAGGATGGGACGTTAGTCAAACAGTTACTCGATCGAATGAGTTGAAAAAATGTTACCTCTACAATCAGCAATATTTTTTTGCCAACAAGATCGACACATATCACAATTCAGTGATCCTTCTTCACGAAACGCTAGAGGATTCAGAGAAGAAATTCATCACGAAGATAAAAAATCGAATCACAGTTATATAATTTTCTTGTGGCAGTCTTCAGAATGTAGGGTTAAAACTTGAATATGTTAATGTACAGTTTACCGTTGTTTAATATTCGTTACTAAAATTTATTTAAAAAAAAAAGAAGACAATACTGATTTATAGTATTTGTCCTCATAGATTATTAATATTGTCTATACCAAACGTAGAACGCCTAACTATTATTTTATTGCTACTCAGATTAGTCTAATACTAAAACTGAACCAAAAGTAAAAAAAAAATTAATGTTTAGAATATCAAGAAAATTACATCTTCTAACTCTTACAAATAAAATAAAGAACTGGGGATTGCTATCGGGAAATCTTTGAATTTCGGTATTGTCCGCGATTTATACAGTATGGAGTTTTTTAAAAATTAAATCGAAAACAACTTCTTGAAAATGTCTTCGTAATATAAGAAACGAGTAAATTATCGTAGTAAATTAATAACAAAGATACAAAACGATCTACTATATAAACCAGTACACCTGCATCCACAATAAGAACATATAATAGCTTCTTATTTTATTAAGAGAGAAAGAGTATAACATTTACAAGGAACAGAAGTTGTACACAATTCTGAGGACAAAGATCTATTGTTTATTGTGGACGCACAACGAAATATCATTACAGACGTACTGACACGATATTTATGTAGTATATAAATGAATATTAAAAATCAACAGTTAAAAATTAAATTAAAAACTAAAATCTAGTAATATAAAAACACAGCATAAATGGAATACGCCTATGGCGTATGCTAAAACCGAAATAAAACAATAATGAAATAATACATCAATCATCTAAATCAAAAAAATAAAATTACCATCTGCCATACGCCAAATGGCATAAATAGCTGAAACATATTACACAAAACTAAAATATTTGAATATAAAAGTACTACCCGAAGAAATCGTAAAAAATTCGATAAAATAGTCTCATTGTTTCATAAGATACTTCGAAAGTTATCCCCTGGTTTAAACTTCCGACGCAATGCCACATAACAGACATAATCCACAAGGATGTGACGTATAGCAGGTCAGTCGCAACGAATGCAAACGAGTCATGAGATGAGAGTCATGAGATGTCCATGAGTGGGCCTAGTCTGTCCTATTCGCAAACGGCATATAAGAACCTCTTCCCGACGATTATTCCTGTATGCTCCACGGTGATACAGTATTCTTAACAGGACAATGTTTATTGTTGATGGTAGCATTCCATTCACTTTACCACTCATCACAGATCACCCTCTTCAGAAAACAGACAAGATTATAAAAAAAAACACGATTAGTGGAAGGAAGGTGGAAACAAGCCTCTTTCT
The DNA here is from genome assembly GCF_047948215.1 of Lycorma delicatula. Taxonomy (NCBI): domain Eukaryota; kingdom Metazoa; phylum Arthropoda; class Insecta; order Hemiptera; family Fulgoridae; genus Lycorma; species Lycorma delicatula. Next base: position 39,335,944 of record NC_134456.1, read on the forward strand.
CCCCAAAAATGTAGCTCGATTTAATTACATAAAAGTTAAAATAATTTTTTGATTCTAATTTTTATTTCTTAGTGACCAATTTCTAAAGAGTTTATTATTTATGTATGTAAAACACACACACACACACACACACACACACACACACACACACACACACACACACACACACACACACACACACACACACACACACACACACACACATGTGTGCGCTAATGAAAAATTTAAGGTCACAAGTTGAGAAACAGAGAAATCAAATTGAGATGTTTTAAGTGTGACATCGATAATTAGTAAATCAAAGGAAAAACTTCGTCTTAAAGTGTTTCTTTCGTGTTCAATTTATATATCTTTATATTACTTACATTGAAAAGCTTTGGGTTCTGTTAATCTTTTGTTTTTTTTTGTTTTTTTTTTTTAATAATTTCACTGATTTCTGTGAGGAGTGGTGACGTGTTTTATCCAGAGTGTTCTGGATTAATATTCTGATAAGGTTTGGTATTTTTCATACGGTACAAAATTCATTTATCATAATGGAACTGAAGTTGAATCACCCTGTTATTTCTAAAGAAAATGATTTATATAATTTATAATAATAATAAGTACACGGATCAATTATAATTACGACCGTGATAATGAGTGAATCCACCAATTTGTTGATGTCAAAATGGATTAAAAAGTGAAGAAGAAGAGTTGTTTCAGCGAAAGCAATCGGTTGGAAAATTTCTTTAAAAAAATTCCACGTCTTCTTCAGGTGTTAATGGTATAATACGGTTAAACTTTAGTACTACTCAATAATAAAACATTTAACAAATAGATTTGTAGAAAATATACTTTTTTTTGTTTTAATTATTCAATAATTACTTTCTTTTATAACTGACAAATCCGACAGAAGCAGAAGTATTAAAATATCCTGAAAATATGATGGAAAAATCATGTTTACGATCCCTACATCATAGAAAATACTCAAATGATTTTGATTGTCGTGAAATATTCATAAAAAAGATTCTTTCAAAATTCGATATCTTTTGTATTAAAAAATACTTTTGTATGGAATTTTTTATAAACGTAATGGAAATGTCAGAAAGAAGGCCAATGAATTTTGTAAAAATTCTTATAAATTCTAACGAATAACTGTAATATTTTCACATTGATTGATTTATTCACTTTGTTGCCAGGAGAATGTAAATCAACGGAAGTTAGCCCAGTGTATATTTCCTGTACTTTTTTTATATAAAAAAGGAATAGAAAATATAAATCTAATAATACGTAGATTAAATTAAGTATCGTGTATTTATAAAAAGAATTAAGTCAATTTCAATGAATAAATGTAAAAAAGGATAAAAAAATGAAAGTTAATTAACAAACTCAAAGAAGATAAAAAACAATTTTTTCCTTTCAAATAAAACAATAAGGAAGCAAGAAACCTTAAAGAAATCAATAATTGAGGAAGAAGAAAAATAGTAAAATAAAATACATAATAAATTAATATATGATAATTAATACCAAAAAAGAGTAATATATATGAAGGAGAAAGTGCGAGATAAGAACAATAAACTATATAAACACACTATCATGTGAAAAATTATTAACTAATGACAACTAAGTATATTCTTTTATGATTAATTGATTATCAATAAGATAATTCTTAATCATTTTCCCTTCTAGAAAAGTAGTTGTGCAGGCAATTATACAAAACGCATACAGACATTCATACAGCAAGAATTGAGTTGCTAAAGAACTAAATAATGCGTCTTTTGATTACACCCCAGTTAGGCAAAATACTTGTAGCAGTAAGTTTCACAGTTTGGTTCCGTGTTTAAGGATTTGTTATGTTTTACAACTCGATGTATCGGTATAAAAAAATTATTCAAGAAAAATTTTATCAGTTTTCTCATATTTTGTCAAGATGCCAAAGATTTTTTCAAAGTTTCCTTATCAAATTTAAGCCAATGATCTAACTTGAAGTTTAAAATAAATCTAAAGTAAAAGAAAAATTAAAATTATTTCATACTTATAAAATAGTGGGTATTAAATAAAAGAAGTTTCAGAAAACGTATTTAATTTCAGAAAAAAATAATGTTGTTTAAATTATTTTATTTGTTATTAATTTATTATATGAGAAATATTGAGTAAATTTCTAAGTATTAGGATACAAAAATAAATAATTATTATATGATATCTCCTTATAAAAATAAACAAAATATGCTATTGATTCCATGAATAATTAATGAATGTTACCGGTATGAATGACAACGCTAATGAACCACCCTCGCTAAATCTGTTTGTGGTTGTAGTGGTAGAATTCTCTTCCCATTTCATATGTCAGGGTTTCGAGCTTGTCTCTGTAATAATTGTTTTAAACAAATTTTTGTGGCAGTTATCGATATTATAAATATGTATTATGGATAACCAATAAATTTACCAAGCAACTTTTTTATCGACTTAACCTGTAACAAGATATATCAACAGCACTGATTTTAAGAACAACAAATTTTAATCAGAAATCAACTGGGTAACATTATTTATTTTATTTTCATTCAAAGTACTCCATAAATAACAAATATTTTTACAAAGAATTGTACAGTAGTCAAGCTACGAAACATGCTAAGTAATAATTTTTTCCTTTATTCTGGTTTCTCATTATACTCATAAAATATATATATGTGAGTAAGCTGCTTTGTCCCAAAGTTTCAAGCCTGAATATAAGTATTTATGATACGAAGAATCATATTATACATCCCTGGAATAGCGACGGCGGCTGTAGAAACTTGGAAAAGTAGAACGCTACCGTTTCCTTCAGGAAAATTCTTAATTTGTTAAGTTTTATAAGCGTGTAATTGTTCAAAACTTATAAGAGAAAATTAATGGGCTTTCATGTAACTTTCAGTTCACAAATACATGTTTGTAATCCTTTTTTTTTATAAATACTGGCTACATTTTAACGTAAAAATCAAGAAATGATTTAACAATTTTATAAATTTATATATTACGGGAAAGTCTTACAATTTTTTTTGACTGATTTTAAAATTACAAAATTTTCTTGCTTTCAAAGAAAATTTGTAAACACTCTAATAATGAACTAATGTCTGAATCGATTCTTTTTGCAAATTATGATAATGCCAACGGCTTTTGTTAAATCATGGTGGTTATACTAAAATAGTGTTTCCTATAATATTATCGATAAATTAAACTGCGGTGATAATATTAATAAAAATTGTAATAATCTCGTCACGAACAGTAAATGTGGTGAAAAAATTATCAATAGGAATAGTCATTCACCTAATTATATATTAATAAAAAAAAATCAGCAATAAAATAAACAGAACAAGAAAATATATTGAAGAAGGTGTAAAGATTTATTTACCAATTTAGGAAAACAGGTTCTTAGAAACTAAAAAGAAAATTTCAATAACAACAAAATAAAATAGGAATAAAAAAGAAACAAGATAAAAACCATAAATTTAAAAACCGGCCAAGGACAGATGCATTGAATGTGCTGAAACTTTTAAGACATTTCATTACATTATCAGTGAATATCAAAATACAAGGTTCGATCCAATTCTATTTTCTTTTTCTCTGGAGACCAAATCCATCAAATACCCTACCCGAAGAACAGAAAACATAATAAAAGTTTAGCAGTAGAAAGCACCTCTTTTCTGTTTCAAGAAACAAAAATTTACAAACAAATAAATTCGTACGTAATCTCAGACCATACATACTTATTGATCATTTATTTTTTTTTGTTTTAATGGAATATTTTATAAAAACCATAAAATAAATAAAAATTATAATCAGAAATTTAAATATATGAAATTTTATTAAATAAAATTCAAAAGGAAAGAATAAGACCTATTAAATAATTTAGAAGTTTTATATACCTTTCTGAGCAATCTCATTGACCAACTAGATATTGGTATATGGTTTCATAATACATTTTATTATTCTTTGAGTTTTATTTTTTTGGATGCGATAAAAAAGAACTAATGATTCTCATTTTTGTCTGTAATTAAATCTATTTTATTCGACTTTAATAACATTTAAAAATTATCGAATGGATTTTCGTCGCGAATACAAGTATGCTAAATGATAGGTTATAAACGAGACTTATCAAAGATCTACGTACGTAAAATAAACTTTTGATTACAATCGATTAATTATATTATAGAGAAACAGTGAGACTTAAATAATCAAGAATTTACCTGTTTTCATTTTTCTCCACTTAATTAATAAAAATACTTTCAATGAATAAAACAGCTATCTTTAAGGATATAAATTAAAATAGTTGAACCGATTTATTTAAGAGAACGCTTAGAAAATACTAAAATTGACTCAATAATTTTAAGATAACCTCCGTATTAAGTAATTTCACTAATTATGAAATGTAAAGCTCAAAAATGTATCAAAAACTGTTTCATTTCACAGAGAATTGAAGAGGATGCCATAGATTTCATAGATTAGAAATCATAAGTTAATTTTATGATAATAATAAAGTTATAATGGAGTTGCCCTTTAAACGCCTAATTACATTTTAGACAGCAGAAAATGAAGACGTAGCACAAGCATTGATAAAGTCTAGCCAGTAATGAACTAAAAATCATAATATACTAGTATCATAATAATTCATGAATTAAACTAGAACATAAAAAGATTGATAGACATAAAATAAAATAACATTAAAAACATAAATGATCATAAACATTTTCATGACGCACATGTTGAGAAGGGAGGTCTCGTCCTGAATATTATTATTAAATTCCAAGATCTAGTGCACGAACCCACATTTTAACCACCTTACATCTTTCCCATTGTAGAAGAGGTTAACAGCTGAATAGTTTACGTGGTTGTTAAGTCTTATTTTGTACTTAGTTGCAAATCGATCCACTTCCTCTTGAACGCACGGTAACACGCACGGTAAGTACTCATGAATTTCGTTGTTCCGTACGAACCCGCTTGTGTAATGCATCTCACAAATTTATGCTGGAATCGCTGAATAATCTCTATATTGCTGATACACGCCGTACCCCAGTATTATATTCCGTGTGTTCAAACCGGTTTTAGAATTGCAGAAGTAGCTTATTAGATAGGAATAGTTACCATTTTCTGTCTAATAACCAGTAAAGCTCTTAAATTTGATGTCTAGCTATTTCCTTTTTACTTCGTTGTACGAAGTAAAGGAAGTATTGTGATCGCTAAAAATTTCGGTTTTCAGATTTCAACGGAAATATCCATTTTGACTAGTTTCGGCATGACGTCTGTACATACGTATGTATCTTGCATAATTCTAAAACGATTAGCCGTAGGATGTTGCAATTCTGGATTTAGGAATGTTGTAACATCAAGTTGTGTATTTCCCATTTTGATTGCAAATCAAAAAAAAATTTGGACTTATTCTTAACTGCAGTAATAAGCCCTCATTTAGAGCTTTTCAACGATATTCATAAATAGTACTTATTTTCACTGGTTCCAGAGTTACACAGCCAAATGAAACATTAATTAATGAAATATTTGGGTCTTACTACGGAAAGCCACATCGGTTAGTTTTTTTTTTTTTTTTTTTAATTTAAATAAATTGATTTATTAATAATTATTAACCTCTGATTGTAAAAAAAAAGGTTTAACGATAAACAATAATTCAATAATAGCAATAAAAAAAAGAAAAAATATCAGAAGTTATTAATGAAATAAAATTTTATGTACTTTTCATTCTAAAAAACTGTGAATATGTAATTTAATAGACGTGCAAGGAAGTCATGTGATGTCCACATCAAGATTTTTTCCTTAATGTGAACCTTTCATGTTAAAACGACGGATTCCATTTGTAAAATAAAACTTAACTGACTTTTTTATTTTGATCTGCTGATCTAAGCATGAATATTTGTGCTTTTCATCAAGTGGTTTTAGAAAGAATCTCAATAAGTAGGCTTGACAATTTTTATAAAAGGACAGCTTGTTCCACACACAACGAGAAAGAACATTTTCATGCATAAGCTTTGAGTTTAATTAGAGAAAAGAAATAAAATAAAATACAAAAAGGTTTCTTAATACTAAAAGATTGTTTCTCAGGAGGGTTCCTTTACTTTTATCCTTACTTTATTTTATCTATTTTTTTATTTCTTATGTATTATAAGTATTTATTATAAGGGATTTTATTTCTTATTTATTTATAGATACATACACGATAAACAAATATAATAATAATAATATCGACAACAAGATATGATTAAGTTATTTATAAACACCATATCAATCAATTTTAATACAACTTATTTCCCTAAATAAGGCAAAGCTAATGCTAAGAATAATGGTGAAGATTTACTAAGTAAATATTTGGTATTTATTGCAAAAAAATCGATATATAATACGCTAAGAAACACGACGGTTCTACACCATTTATAAGACGCCAACAACGCAAAGCCCCATAAATGTGGTATAGCTAAAATTGAATTACTCACGAGTGTGCATCAAATAGATTTAACACGAAAACAAAAATGAAAAAGTGTTGATAATGCAAAAGATAGTTAAAATTCGAGTTTGTTTCATTGATCCAATGATGTGTCCAATCACTACCGACACACCACCGTCCGTCCGGTCACTGTGATACAACCAGAATCGGTACTAATATTTTGTAGCAGCTGTATTTTTCATGTTTTCAAATGTTCTGTACAGTTCGTTACTGTAACATTTCAATCATTGTATCTTTTACTGTGTCGAGAAATAAATTATTACTGCAGTTAACGTATATATATTTTTTTTTTTTATAAAATTTCTAACACTTCTCTTGCATCAAACTCGAAGTTCATAAACTAACCATAGACAATTTCGAAATTTTCGTATGAAAATAAATATAAAAATTAACATTTTAACGCAAAATCAAGGAATGATTTAACAATTTTATAAATTTATATATTACGGGAAAGTCTTACAATTTTTTTTGACTGATTTTAAAATTACAAAATTTTCTTGCTTTCAAAGAAAATTTGTAAACACTCTAATAATGAACTAATGTCTGAATCGATTCTCTTTGTAAATTATGATAATGCCTTCTATATAAAAATTAATATTTAATTTAAAAGTAATTTTAAATTGAATTTTTAAAAAATAATTTTATTTATAGTCGCATCAACAATTATAGCCAGTAGTGACTTGTCACTGCATTACCGTAAATAATAAACAATAAACAAATTGAAAATTTTTTTCCCTTAAAATACCTATTATATCTTAGTCAAATTAATTGCTACTATAGTATGAAATACAAAGCGAATTATGTCAACAATGGAAGAAAATTTGTATGGATAAATTAAATTGAAGAATTTAAACTCCGTTCAACATAACTTCAAATTAGATTTGAAAATGTCTGATTTAAGTTCTTAAAAGAAATTACAAATAACCACGAGATAAGTATTAAAAATATTAGACGTTACATTTATTAATGTTATCAAGATTAAAATTTAGCTGGAATTTGTCCAGCTAGTGTAGTTTAAAAAAAAAAAAAAAGTCTTTCGCCAACTGTGCTTTTATACTCCTTGTATACAAATGGTAACCTAAAGGATAATTTTATATTAATTTTTTTAAAAATAAAGTAGACCTCTGTTTTTATTGTGTAATAATCATTAACATCGAGAACATAAAATTAGTGTAGTAACGAAAGATTTGTAATGTACACATTGCGTTAAATAGTTGAAAAAATCCATACTTTAAAATAAAAAGTTAAAGTATTTTAAAAGAAAATTATTGAAAAACTTTATATTTTAGTTATACAGTAATACTTTTTATTAAAAAACATGTTTTTTTTTTTACTGCAGTGTACATTTGTATATTTTTGCGGAGAAAAAAGCCGGGATTTAGCAGGTAATTGTAATGAGCTAGCAAATAACATAAAACCGTAGATTTTTTAATTTATTTTGACTCCAAGAAGTGTACAAATAAAATTTATCTGTTCCATAAAATACAATACCGTAGCTATAAAAGTTGCAGTATAAGTTGTAAAAATGTAATACACTTAGGTCTGTTAGTAACTGAATCCTAATTCGGTACAAATATCTACACACAAATTTTAATTCTTAGGTATCAACCCGGTTATACGAAATACTAATTCATTAACAAATTAATCAAGGTGAATGGGTTTGTTTGAAATGAATTAATATTATTTATTTCTGAAGTCAGCTGAGATCTCGTGACGTCTAGACGTGTCTGCAACAACTCGCTTTCAGTTTTACAAATTTCTGTTTTTTCGTTCTAGTTTTCGTTTTGTTAGTTGCGTTTTATTGCTTTAAGTTCGTTTTCCTGTGTTTTTTTTTGTGTTATTCGTTTTATTTTTTTGTTTTGAGTGTTATTTACACCTTATCTTCGAAGTCTCCCGAGGCTTGGCTATGCTTACCTGCCTTATAAGCTAAGGCATTTATTTTTTAATATTAAACTGTTTTTAGCGAAATTGGTGCCTGTTGACAACATTACGGCCGTTTAGTCAAGTTCCGACCAGTTTTCTGCCATTTTAGAAGCTTAAGACTCGTTTTTAACGATTTCATTAGCCCAAAATTCCAAATATAACTACGGTTTTTAGCAATTTTCTGCCAAAGTAGTAGATTTGTGTGGCTGTGGACGATGTTTTCAGCTATTTCATTATTTTTATAATTATTCCTGACGTATTTTGATACTTTTCGCTTGATTGTCTTCGAAAATATGGGGAAAGAAGGATTTGTTTACATCAGCTATTTGCTGTTCATTGTTTGTTTATATTCAACCCTAGAAAGTTTTTCCATTTTGAGAATTTTCTAATTTTTCTGGTGCGCTTTGGACACAGTTTATTCTGTATCACTGGTTATTACTTATTTTTACGTTTCTCTGTGATTTTGGGGACCTTTATCCTGCTAATTGCATTTTTTGTACGCTTTACGAACCTCTGTTACTTATTTTGTATTTTTTGTTTGTTTTGTGATGTCTGGTTCTGAGCAAAGTTGTTCTGGCGATGATAGTACTCGGCCCCAGATCGATGGTGGGAAATGTACTCCGTGTAGAAAGTCCAAGAATAGATCTTCACGCAGCAGTAAATCTGCATCGATTGGAGAAACGGTTGCTCAAGAGAGGATGACCTCTAGGACGGGTCTACGGAGCAAAAGGCGCAGAGTGGTGATCACCGAGTCTGCAGTCGATAGTTTATCGGAGGTTGAAGACGACTGTGGGGATGATTTGGGGAGGGAATTTCCTCCCTTGTTGCAGACGTCTCGGATGAATCCCAGGTTGGGTAATGTTACAGTAAAACCGGTAGAAGAATCGTCGTCGAACAGGCGGTTGAATAACTTTCCTACGGGAGAAGAGAACTCGAAGAAGTTGCGAGCTGGTGCCAGTGGCCCCATTTCGCCTACGGGGAGTGTCATGGAGGAGATGGTGGATAGGGATGTGGCGAGTCGGTTGAAATGGAGATCGGTAATAGAAGTTCCAGTTCGGAGGAGGAGGAGGAGGAAGAGACTTCATTCACAGAGTACACTTTCGATTTATCATGGAAAAATTGCTTTGGTTCATTGATGAATTACAATCTGAGAAGTTTGTCGGAATCCTAATACGGATTCACAGATAAGCGGTGTTCGGCAGGATTGTGTGATTTCGTTTTGCAAGTCGAGAAATTTAAGTATTTTTGGAATGATGTTTCGCCTGATACGGATGATGTGGCCACATACGTGGAGGCGATAACGTGGGCGGTGTCTACGCAGGCTCCGATGGATAAAGGTGACCTGCGTCATGTTTTGAAGTGGTTCATGTCTGATGAGGCACTGGTTGAAGTAGTGACAAGACCCTGATCAAATGGGGTCATGAACAAACTTGTACGTGTGAGGGATCCTTCGGGCGTAAAGGCTCCCCAATTACCCTACTTGCCGTTTTATAGACTTATCGGAGCCTCATCCTCAGGACTATATTTAGTGGCGATCTGAACTCCACCCGGGGGATATGTTGAAGGATACCTTCCGCATTCTAGGGAGGGTCGCCGGTCCCTCTGATGATTGACGGTTCTGTTTGTTTTATGATTTCTCTAAGGATGCCCACGTCACGTTGGGGGTGGCTCTAGCGTCCCTGCGACGGATATATGACAAGACTTCAGATTCCCTGTTTTTCCTACCAGGAGGTCAGATTGGCTCATGCCTGAAACATATGGTGCTGTTTGTTTTTGGACGAGTGGGATCCCCGGTCCGGATGGTATTGTCCCAGGTCATTGGTGTTAAGCAAGGGAAAGTGATCCATTCACGGCATTCCACCCCGGAGGTTGTTGACGGTAGTACTGTTGTGGTTAAGGCGACTGGGCGCTCTTACGCTGAGTTACTGAAGACAGTTAAGAAGACTGCTGCAACGGAGAAATTGGGGAATGTGCTGTCAGTGAAACAGAGCCCAGCAGGAGATTTGAAAATTCGGGTTGAGGGCGCTGATAAGGCGGTTGCGTTGAAAATCGTTCTTCAAGATAAAGCTAAGGACCTGCATGTCAGCATGAAGAAGAGAAGCGGTCGCAGGTCAGTAGTTTACTTGCGGATATTGAATGTACCACGACTGAGTTGAAGGTTACTAAAGCCATACGCTCTAGTAAACTCGGTCGACCGAGTTTCGAGTGTGTTCAGTTCGTCCAGCTAATGGGACAACGCAGAACGCCACCGTTGTGACCACGTACGGTGTTGCGAGGAAACTTATTGAACACTAGGTTAAGGTCGGCTAGGTGAATATCGGGCTTCCATGAGTGATCCTGATGACAAATATTATAGCTGCTGGGGCTGGGGCCACATATCCTTTCGCGGGACTGATCACTCGTATCTCAGTACCGTGAATGGTGAGGTAGCAATGGGGTGCTGGACAGCTCCTTGTGGTGTCGGCATCTGTCCACGCTTGGGCGGGTGACCGTCGATGATGAAACACAGGGACTCTGGTCCCCCGAAGCTGATAAGTCGGAGTTCTGACGGAGGTGACCTTCAGGTTGTCTCCGTTTGAGGCAGGCAATGCAAGACCGAGTCTCAGCTACCAGAGTATAGTCGCTGGGTACGACTTTATCGGACTTGGTGGCTTTGGACTGGAGGTTAGAGGCAGGGAAAAGATATCAAGATCGTATCGGTGGACCTGCCTGTCATGCCGGACTTACAGCCGGTAGGCGGGTTGGATCGTTAGAGTTATGGATACTCCCCCAGGCTGTTATGCTTCATGTTGATACGGCCGGAGGAGATAAAAAAAAATTAATTATTTTGATAGACTGGGAAATAATTTATTAGATTTTTCAATTACCTGAATTCTGAATGACATAACATAAGTTTGAGTCATTTTGGTTTTTTTTCTTTTGGTTTTGGTGACTTGTTTTACTTCCAAATTTAATTTAAAAGAAATATTATCAAAACAGGTGGCCAAAGTACGTGTAATTCTATTTGACTGGGAGAGAAATAGCCCTATATAGTCCCGCTAACTCAAATTGAATTAATCAATACAAGGCTAGAATTGTCTAGAACATTAACTTTAAAATCACCGGATACTATGACATTAAATTTATTTGAAATTTTAAAAAGAAGTTTTTGATATTTTATGTAAAAACGTTTTAAAAGGATCATAATGATTGTATAAAATGCCATCAATTTCAGATTTGGGAACTGAAACGCACACTATTTAAAATTAATTTCTTCCGCCAATACTCGGTAAATTTCTATTTTATTAAAAATACAGTAAAACAAAAATTGAGTCTCCCTGTTTTTATATATATTTCTATAAAAATTTTCAGCAAGGTTAAAATGATTTTGTTCAAAATAGTTTAAACTTTTAATTTTTCATAGTTGTGTAAAAGTAACTAACATGTGCTAAACAACTGAAATCCAAAGAGGACAAACTATTTAATTACGAGATATTTTGGCTTTCACTATTTTTAAAAAGAAATTTGATTTTCGAATGTATAAAAATTGAGAAGTAATAAAACCAAAATATGCTTTTAAGATTAAAAAAAAAAAACTATTCATAAAAATCGTATTTTAATAATAATTTAAAAATGAAAAAACTACTATTTTTATTCATTTTTAACTGTTATAACGGAGTTTTTTCGTAACTTTTTTTTTGTAAATTGCCAGTTATTATTTACAATTGACATTTAATTAACATTTTGCTCCTCCTCCGCATAAATTAAGATAACGTCAAAATGGAATTCGTACCTAACAGCGCCTCATAAAACTTGCGTATTAGATATTAATAACAGCGTAAAGGGCTTCTTAAATGGCGGATTGATATGTAATTAAAATTACACAATAGAATAAATCATGAAGGTAATTATAAAATTACAAATATTATTAATTATTTAAATAAATTTCTAATTAATAATTACGTAAACACGTTACGGCAAAGTAAATTACGTTAATTATCGCATAAACACCGACGTTATAACGCAAATACAAAGTAATCTCATTCTAAACTGCACTTTAAGGAAAGGAAATGAATTCAAAATTGAATTAATTTTGCGATCAGGTTTAACGGATGAAATGAATGGTGCTTAAATTAGTAGGAGAATATAAAAAAAACTCTCCCCTACACCTCCTAGGCAATTTTCTGACCCTCTAAACGTTAATTATGCACTTTGGCAACGGAAACTGTAACCTAAAGTATATACCTAGATGCTACTCCGGTAGAGTAAAATAATCTCTGATATAACTTCAGAAAGAAAATTACATAACTTTCAGGCCTATGATCTGAACTAAAATAATATGAACACTTTCAACCGATCATATTTCGTTCCTTTTAAAATTCTGTGATACTTTAATTTATTTATTACACTTAATTTATTTTTCATTATATCCTACTTTTAAACGGTTTATTTGGAAGACCATCTTACATAATTGTGAGAAAGTAAAAAAAATACTATACGATAATATCACGTCATGAAAGCTTTTTACCAAAATAAAATACTGATATAAATTAACAATTTCAAAATATTACGAATAAAATGACAATTTATTGAAAATAAAAAGAATAGATGTAATTAAGTAAAAATAGTGGTTCATAGTAAATCAGTATTCAATTTTAGGTAGATTTCATAAGAAAGCTACCTATTGTATGGATACCATGATTCGACTTCCGGAAAATTTCGACATATCTTCGCGTTTCATATCCCTCAGGTCCCAAAACCCCCGTCCGTTCAAAAGTTTATATATACCTTTACATATCTATCTATCTATCTATAAATATATATATATATATATATATATATATATATTTCACTTTCTTATGGACACGATAACTGCCGTAATTTTGCGCCAATTACTTTCAAACTGATACGTAAGATATAACGACCCAAAATCTCCGTCGAGTTCGTTAATGGGCAAAATCGGACCATGGGGGGACTTTTACAAAAAAACAAAATATTGCTATAACTTTCTTATTAAGTAAAATATCGAATTCGTTTAAAGTTCCTACTATTATTTGGATAAGCGCCTAAAACATATCTAAGTAAAGTTATTTGATATCACCAACCATTGGCCCAGGAGATGGAAAAATGAGGTTTCGAAGACAAAAAAAAAGTCATACCTTCCTTAATAGACACAGTATCGAATCGGTATTAGCCCTCTAAATATTACCTGAAACTTTTGTCTGAAACAATTTTTGATATGACTAACCCCCCTTACGGCAAGGGATAACCAAAATATTGCTGGAATTGTAAGAAAATGGGGCTTGTCGTATGTGAAATTTTTTTCACATGCAACCATTGTCGTATTAAGTAAATTTAACGTTTTTCTTAACTTTAAAGTGGAAATCTTTTTTATCCCCTACTTAGCACCTGTGAAATCTACCTCCGCCATCCGGCGTACAGTAAGGAATTTTGTTTTCTTGTTAAGGATATGTAGACCAGTTTTTTATTTTAAAAATTGTGTATTTAGTATTACTATATGAACAAGTGTTGAAATCCATTTATAAAGGAAACAAATTAATTGTAATTTTATACTCTTATATATTTATTTGTATGCATAACAAAACGGGGTATACGAATTCGACAGATAACACTTCTCTTCTTCGTAATTGTTAACCGTGTAAATCATAAGAATTACAACTCGCATTAATCAATTTAATTTCTTATATCGGTAACGTATATAAAGTATCAGGTTTAGAGGAGGCTATAATCAGAATTGGGCTCCCTGACAGTAGAAATTTCATCAATATACGTAGTCCCTTTATTAACCAGAGAGAAGCTGTCAATTGCAGGAATGGATATTATACAAATGTCGATAGACTTGGCATGCTGATGTGAAATAATATACTCAGTACATTGAAGAAGACAACAGGAAACCATTTCACATCTACACTTTCCCTAATAAGCCTGGTAAGAGATATAATGAGGATGATTTTCCCATTCTCTTTTGAAAATTACTTTTATGTGATGGATCATTTATTAGGGCTATATAATTTATTCTTTCAAGTAACTCGACTATTGATCCAATCACAATTACTGATTACAAGAAATTAAATTTTTAGTGTGCGAATACCGTCAAGCCTTAATGACCAATATTAGAATCCATAAACCTTCCATTTGAAAGCAAGCCTCTACTTCACCGCTCACCCAGCGTGAAAATATATATATATAGAAATAAAAATATATTCCATTACCAAAAAAATAGGTGGATATGTTAATGATAACATAATGTAAAAAAGGTACACACAAAATATACATTTATGTATTTAATTTTGTATATGTGAGTAAATTTATTACCAAACTTGTATTCACAATAGTCAAAAATAAACACTAAATAATTATGCAATAAACGTTACATATATTTTCAAAGTAATAAATCGCTAAATTCTTCTATTAAATAGTCATATAAGTACATTAATTAAACAAAAGATTTTATAATGGAGCCAAAAACGAAAATTATAAAATATTATTTTTTTAAATTTATTTAATAATAGTGGTTTCTAGAGAAAAGAAAATTCAAACGAAATGTTTGTATAGACAATCATATAAAACATTGAATAGCATATAAACGAGATTTTACACAGAAAAACCAAACACTGTTTATATTCTTGTTCATTTTAAAGTAAACATTTTTCAGTATTAAAATCTACTTTCTTTATTTTTGTTTTAATAATCTATAAAAAGAAAAAATACAAAAAAAACTATAGCACTGAATATTTAGAAAGTTTAGCGTTTATTTATATTTACTGATAAAAATAGCAAATACCCCACCGAATTGTCGCTGCATAATCTACCAGTTAAATTTAAGAAATGAGTTTAGTACGTGGGAAGAATATGAGTGACAGTTAATAAAAAACTGGATATTTTTATCGTTATCTAGCGACATAAAAACAGCTTTATAATAAAATGAAAATATCGTATATTATGTATAAAAATATCTTATATTTAAGAGTATACATGTTTTTTTTTTATTTTTTAACCTCCGGGTCCGCAGTCAAGCAATTCTTTCCGCAGAGGATGAGATGAGTGTTTTATAGCGTGTGTAAAAAATGCCATACCTGACCGGGATTCGAACCCAGGACCTCCGGGTGAAAAGGTCGAGATGCTACCACTCGCGCCACGGAGGTCGGCAAGTATACATGATCTAGAATGAAATAATATTCCCCAAAGTTTAAAAAGCCCAGTTGACCTCAGAGTAGAAAGGAATTGTTGGACCGACAACTGGCTTCTTGCTACCTACGATGTTCTATCGCGGTGCACTATCTCTTCTGTATTATTAGCAGTGCCAACAATAATTTATATACCTAATGTGGAATTACTGCGCATCTTTGGGTTTACTGTTTCAAACTGGCTCCATCTGGCTAATCCGTAAGACACAAACGTACCAATATTTGTCCATTTATATAAAATATATCTTACCTGTGATGCAAATTTTTAAGTGCGTTTTGAAGAAATTATTTAGCAGTTAGTATCAGATCCTCGTTGAGATAATTACTACTCGTTCAGATAAGCAAAGAGAGATAAATATAGATTATACTGGTGTGTACTTCCATGAATTGATCAAAGTGATGGACAAATAACTTTTTATGTTTATAAATGAGAATTTGTTTATTAGAAAAATAGAATACGCTAGAGTGGAAGAAATTTAAATAAGACTGATTAATACTGGAAAAGAGATCTAAGTAATCAAAACCACGGATTGGTTACGTTTTAATATTTTGTTAATTATTTCCAGATTTCTATTCATTTTAATTAATAAAATGTTATGAAATATAATGTAGTCTAAAAAAATAAATAAATTTATTGCGTTAAAAAAAATGCTGACATCACAGTTATAGGACTGGTGGGTTGATTCTGATGTACGGCTTACATACGCGTACAACTTAATTTAAAACATTTATCATTTTATTTAAATATAATATTTTTCCTTTATTTAGTTTGTGATTCTAACTAAAGCGCGCGCGCATACCGTATTTAAATTGCGCGGTGTGGCAGTATAACCGCGGCGAACGTCGGTACTAAGTAATTTCACAACTTACATACAATAAATTTCGCTTGTACAGTCGGCAGACTTGTTAGCCGCTAGACTTAACGCTCCAGGTATAGAGTGAAACGGGCTATCGAGATAGAGAACCAGTCTTACCGAATTACATTTTTACACTTTCAATATTATTCATTTATTTAATTTTACCGTTTACCTGTGATGTCACAACATAGCTGACGATTACAACAGAATTTTTTGGGATAGGGTGCGATTATGCAAAATGTTTTTTTGCAAATATTGTTATTTTTTTATTTTTAACAAATGTATCTAAGAAAAACCTGATCTTAATTAGGTGAAATCTCGAAATACTGAGGGTGACCTTGCTCTGCAGCCTCATCTCCTTGGACTTATAAGTTGAAGAAAATTGAATGTCATCAATGCCCCATATATAGAAGTAATCTAACCAAGTTTAGTCAAAATCGGTCCAATAGTTATGGAGATATAAGGTGATTTAAATGCCAACACCGAATACACACACACTGTACGAATATTAACATCCGGAAAATTTCTATCCGGTTTTTTTTTTTTGTTGGGTTCCTTAGGTGTCAAAATATCAAGATCCGGTGTAAACCGCACATGTCCAAATTGGACCGATTACAATACTTTTCCTTCTTGAGCTGTAGTTCTGCTATAGCGCTATCTAGACGGGAAAGTAAAAAGGATTTAAACGCAGAAAACATGATTTCGTTCAAAAATTGTTTGCAAGAAGTTTACTTTAAATCTTAACGCAAATGGTAATTGGAATTAAATAATAAACATCAATAGTTATTGTGGAAAAAGTGTAGTTATTTTATAAGTAAAATAATAAATTAAAAATGAAGAAATAATAAATATTAATTTTCTAATAAATAGTACTTAAATAACACGATAAACTGAGTACCTTTTGTAGCTTTTTCAGAAAAATAATAACAAAATAAAAGAAAAAAAAAATTAAAATATCTGTGTATGTATAAACTAACATATTTGTTGTAATTCAACAATTCTTTATAATACAATTTTAATTTCTACTTTTATACTAAAAAAATCCTTCTAAAATACTCATTTCATAAGCAGAGTATTTTGCAAATTAATATTTATTATCTTTTTACTTATTTATTATTTTGTCTTATGCGTAGTTTATTCATACTGTGTAGCCACAATTTTATTTATAATTTATTCACGGATAGCATGATGGGTAAAAAATATCTGATGTGTGGAAAAAATGCTTGACCGGGACTTGAATCCAAAACCACCGAATTGTTTAACCGGATGAATATTGTTCAACAAGTAAAATGATCAACTAGATTAACATTTTAAATAAGACCGTTTATAATCGGCTTTTCAGAATAATCTTTTTTTCTAATCTATTTCAGTAAACGTTTAACATAGTTCTTTATTTGTAAAAAAAAGGAGGTTAAGTTATGATTACAGTAGCCAATACGTAAAAACAATTTCAATAAAAGTGTTTATCAACAGAAAAAATGTTAATAATGGTGTAACTGAATAAAACAAAAAAAAATATCCCTTTTAATGATACTTTTACGTACATTAAACACGTATCGTTTATTTTAAAATTTAAACGATTTTTTTAAAAGCTGTTCTAAACATCTCGCCGTATGTTTTTTTTTTAGAAATTTTTAAAACATCAACACTTAAGTTGCATAATTATAGTACTAATATTTCACATATTGTAATAATCATATTATATACTGTACACATTACTTGCATAACGAATTTTTAGATGTTTGATTATGTTTATAGATGTTTGTGAATTTTTATGATGTTTGATTATTAATCTTCAATAGCAATATGGAATGTATACACAATATCAAAATGTTAAAAATTTTCATTAATAGATATAGTAAATAAGTAAAGGTAAACATAAATATAAAAAAAACCTTATAATAAAAGAAAAAATATATATATAAAAATAATAACTGATATTTAAAAAATATTACATAAGTCAGTCAATAAATTGTTTAAATATACATATATAAATAAAAACTAAGATGATATAATATCATCTTAGAAGGCTAAGTAAATAATTGAAATTTAGCTTAAATACAGCTGAGCAACTTAAAATTAATTCAAACAGACCACTATACCATAGACCACGCCCTTTATGTAGGATGAAATAAGAAAATATTTATTTCCGAAAAGACAGAAAAATATAAAATTTCAATCATCTCCTATATGTAGAAACATCTCCTATATTAGGATTGTCTCATTTAGCTAGATATCAAAATTTTAAACCTGAAACAGAAATTAGATAGTTGGGAAATTTACTTCATTAGCAATGGAATTAGAATATTCAATTTTGAATAACATTGGAGACCAGTATTTTGGTCTCAAAGATTTTTATATTATTTATTAAAATTTAAAAGAATTATTATTATCTTAGGTAGAAAATTTTTTTGTTTCTTAAATATTGATTATTTATTATTACGTACGTGATTAATTTTGTTATCTACATATAATAAAATGATAACTAGGGTCACCCTTATGTGAGCATCACGAAAAAACCACTGGACAGATGTTAATAAAACTTTGTAGATTTAACTGTTCCTGTTCCTAATGACCTTCCTTAAAAGCTTGGGCATTATTTCAATTGGAATTATCGCAATATTCCTAATGGGAGTTAAAATATTAGATGCCTTAAGAAAATTAATCCTTTAACTTCATTATCTCTGTCACATGGTAAAAGAAAAAAATTCCGAATTCAGATCTATATATTAATCGTCCAACCAAATCTGTAAATTTAAAATATTCTAATATTTTATTATTATTATTGTTGTAGTAAGCTTAAATTAGAAAATTTAGCTAACTTTCATGGGTTTTGATTGTTTATTTTGGCTATCAATATTGGGTAATCATAAAGTTAAAAAGATATGCTTTCAAAGAAGAGATGCTTTCTTATTATTCAAAGTAAGCTAAAATAATGAGAGTATGTCGGTCCACTGAAACAGCAAAAGTGCGTAATTTTCAGTTAACTGCTGACCAAGAGTGCTACGTTCAGACTCGCGCTGTAAAATTTGCATCACGAGTTGCTGTTAAATTCTTCACGAGTTCAAACTGATGTGATTGTAAAGCTAACATTGGCACATTATGTATAGAAGTGTCTTTATCAATAATGTACAGATTAATTGAATCGAATATGCCCGTACTGGAGCCATGACAGAAGTGTGTTCGTAATATTATTCACGTATCATTCCTCGTATTGTCGGAAATGGAAAGGGGGGACCAAAATGCCCCAACTCATTTTTGACTTGCTAAGTATAGTTTCTAATCATCCGAAAATTTTGCGATTAAATTTTCAAAAATACAGAAAGAATATAGAGTCGTTACTACGCAAATTGATGATTATTGACACAATGATATTCGAATAGTCGGACAGTAGTGGTAAAATAATAATATTGGGAAAATAATTATTTTTGAAAAACGGCATCGGAGAATAAATAATTTTAGAAATTTTTCACTGGAGTTTTTGACTCCGTATCCTTTAAACCTATCGAAATTCCACCGAAAATAGGAAGCATATCGTTCAGATAACTCCTGTAGCAAACAAAACCCAACCACGCGTCAAAAACACCTGAACAACAGCAGCGTCTACAGTAGGATCTTATCATAGCTTCTACTTTAAGAACGAGGGAAACGTTGGAGGAAGAGAGCTTTTCAGGCTTTAATTGTTATTTATTAGTATTATTCTCACACCCATAAAGATAACGAACTTAACGAGGATCCGTTTTACCGCTAGTCCACTGGTTAGACGGGAAGGACAAACGAAACGAACCCTGACCGGCTAGTAATCGATTTATTGATTACTATTTTTATTTGTTATATATATATTTTTTTTAAATATCTTATTTATTTTAATTTTTATAATGCTTTAGTTAATTTCCCAGTATGTATTGATGATGATTTTTGAAGATGAAAATGCGCATTTACTTTTAAATTTTTATTTTTCGTGTAGGATTTTTGAACATTTGATTTTAAGATATTATCTAACATTTTAAATTTGTTACTAGTTGGTTATATTTTCAATAACTTATTAATGATTAATAAATATTGGGGTTAATCAATAAATAAAATATAGAATTTTCTTCTATAATCTAAAATAATATATGCAAAATCTTATGTTCTTTAATTATTGATCAAAGCAGTAATTATTAAATAAAAGGGCAAACCTTTTGTGCTATTTTAATGAATAAATAAATAAAAAAATTATAATAATAAAAAGGATATATATTTTATTAAATAATTAGAAATAATTAATTACATAATAATAATAATAATAATCGTAATAATCCGATTATAAAGAAATTTTATTTTTTATTTAAAGTAAAATACTAACAATAACGAAAAAAAATATGTATATATATATATACTGGTACATACGTATGAAGAAAAAAATTCAAGCTTGGAACAATCCACATTGAATATCTGTTAAGTGGAAAAAATTGATTGAATCGAATATTTCTACCATTAATTTATAGCGATTAGAATTTTCTATTGCACTATTGTTATTGTTGTTGGTACAAGTGAAAACAACTTGATTATTTAATTTTTTTACTGCTAACGTGGAACGTAGAATATAGAAATAAAAAAGTTTTTTTTTCTATTATTCCTAGTTCTAGTGGCCTGAAATTTACAAACGATTGTAAAATATACGTAAATTTATAACGTACAGACAATTGCTCAACGCCATAGTTTTTTAAAATAATTTATTTTCTAGTAGTTTATTTTTCTAGTTATTACAATCGGACAAACACACTCTGCAGGTATATTAAGTTCAATGAAAACGTAGTGAGTCAGTTTTTTAAAACATATATCTCATTTTTCATTAAATTATTTAAATTTTCAATAAAAAAAGGCTAGGAAAATTTAAATATTATAATAACTTTGATCTAGAATAAAAAATTTTTCATCTAAAATAAGTGTTATTCATTCTCATACGTACCTTATCATACTCAAATATTCTTTCATGAAAACATTTTTTCCTTTTGTTATTAAGTTAGCTGTCAATATTATACATATATTGTGTAATGGCATCAAAGTTGAATAAAAGCCGTTAATTTGTACATTATCATATATTCTTAATCGTAATGTTAAAAAGTAATAGTAGACGAATTCTAAAATTACGATTTTTAGAACATGGGATAAGGTAAGAAAAAATATTTTTCTGTATTTTTTTATTTATTTGTTTTTATCATATTTTTTATAATCGGTTAAGTATACATTTTTATATTTATTTATTTTATTGTATTTTACGTGTTTGAGTGTTGTAAATGTAGAATTGTTAATTTAAAAATCTCCGTACGGGAAGCTAATAGCTCGAGTCATTCTTTTTACCTATAGAAATCCATAACGTTAACCATATTAAAGAAAAGATCGGAATTTTAAAGTAAAAATCCACATTTAAATTATCTTAAAACGTGAACAATTTTACGAACGTAAAAAAAAATTAGGGTAAAATGGTCATTTAATCTTAATTTTTTAAATTTTATTTCAAAATTTACATTAAAAAGGTATTTTTGAATTCACATTTTGAATTTATTTTATTAAGTATACAAATCGAATTAAAACAATATGATACTATATAATTATTTAAACAAATTATAATATGACATGATTTCCGATTAATTTCAGGAATAAATTTTTAATAACTGGAAAAATAAAAATCCTATCATAACATTTTTTAATAAGCATAGTAAATCTAAATTAATAAGTATTATTTGTTATTTATTCGTTACTACTCATTAGTGGATAAGTGTAAAATTACTAATTGTTATTGTTCAAGGTAAATCTGTGTTTTATAAAATATTTAAAAAAATCGCTCGAAAGATAGAATAGAAAATTTAATTTCATATTTTGGCAAATAATTCATCATCCATAATTGGTAAAATGAATAATATGAGAAATGTTTATGAATAAATAAAAATATTTACTATCACCTTATTAAACGTTAATTCATTCTATGATTTGTTTAATTGTGCACGGGATGAGTACCGTATATGTATACTACAGCATGCCAGATGCGAATCAGTAATAGTGATTACTGGTGATTTAATGGTGACTTACTCGCATAAAACGTTTTAAACAGTTTAAACCCGCATTAAACGTTCACAATATGTAAAATTAAATAATAATAACCTATAACAATTAAGTAAAAGAAATGTACACAAATATTTCTATATACACATGAATATATATATATATATATATATATATATATATATATATATATATATATATATATATACAATCATATATAAAATAATATATATATACAATCGCGCATATTCGTATTTATACTGAACGACTTTAAGATTTATTATAATTATTATGATATTATCCTATATAATTATGACCTAAATAAATGAAGTTTAAACAAAATATAAACTAAAATAATAAGTTAAATGAATGCTGATAATAACTACGAAAAGAAATATTAATTAAACTGCAAAAGAAAATAAGCTTAGTACAATTATAAGTAAAGTTTAAACAATATATAAACTAAAATAATAAATTAAACGCATGCTGATTAACTATGAAAAATAAACTTAACTGCAAAAGTAAATAAGCATAGTACAATTAGAAGTAAAATATTCAGAATTGGATAAATTAATGACGCGTTTTCAAATATTTTATCTGTATATAAATATATTTTTTAATCATGTGAAAATTAAAATTAAAATCATACACGCACATCCTCTATTAAATAATTTTTTACGAAATCTTTTGTTTGCAATCAAATAACAAACATCCGTTTAACATATTTTACATGATTGTACGTAAACATGTTATAGTAAAATGGAATTATAAATTGTAAAATTAATGTTATATATATATATATATATATATATATATATATATATATAATATATAAATGCGTAAAATAAAACGATTATAATAAAAATTAATAATCTCAATTTAAAATAAATTATAATATAATGGAATTAATGAACAATTAAATTAATTAAAATTGTTCAATCCAATTGCGGAAAAATCCATAAATAGAATTTTAAATTAATTGTTAGGAAAACCAAAAAATTAATAAATAATTAGAGTAGGTGTGTATGTATAAAAAAAATCCGCGTACTGAATAGAATACAAGTTGTTATACGTTTATATCCACATTTATTACACTAAAACGAAAAGATATGTACTTTATAAAATTAACCTTGTTCTGAAATAAAGTTTATATAAAATTAATAACAAAATAATTAAAATGTTACTGTAAAATTAAAAGAAAAATTCACAACTTTAGTCATATCGTTGAAAAACTAAATCAATACTGATTTTTTTTCCTTTTTACAAGAACATATCAAGATAGCAAAGTTTTCTACTGTGGTAAACACCCCAAGATTTCCCTGATAAACCACAGAATATTCTTTCTCTGTTAGTCATAGACTATAAGTTAACTGAATGGACGGTATATTGATTTACTGATTCAAAGATGTTATCTACTTAGGAAAATGTTCGTATACGTCTTCTAATTTCTAATTTTATTTTAATTAGAAGTATGGTATACATTACAATTACATTACATGGTATACATTACACTACAATTTTAAAACGTCAGTTATTTATAGAACAAAATCAATGTGAAAATATTCTAAGGTAGGTCCACATAAAAAAAATCAACAAATCTTTATTTATGTTGCTGAAAAAAATAAGAATTAAACTTGTGATGAATAAAATAAAAAAAAAATTTAAATGGTAAAAAAAAAATTTATTATAATTTTCTGTAAGTTAACAATTTGTTTTAACAACGTGTATATGAAGGAGATGATGTGGTGGCCTTTCGTTTGAAAGTCCGTTTTACAACCATTTAAATCAGATTCAAAGCAATTAAAAAAAAAAATGGGTAACAGTCTGAAGTAGGGTTTTTGTTAGCTCTTTACAGGAAAGTATTGTAACTTTTAAAATGAACTAATTGGTTTACTTTTAATTATAAAATTTTAATTTTTTGTTTCAGTAAAAAAAAAGAAAATTTTTGTCTTTACGTACAAAAAAAATTTACTAATTAAAATCAATATTTATAAATTTTTTCTTATATAATAATAATCTTAAGTTTTTGTAGATAAATATTATGTGTAGTTAAAGCAAACGATTCATTCAGATATTACAATCTACGTTAAACAAATAACAGCTGAAAATTCATGAACTATTATTATTAAGTGACAATTATAATTGTATTTAGCCTTAATTATAATTTCTACGTACACAGTAATATTGTCGTTAAATATTTGTTTAATTTTACATTAATCAAAATTATTATTAATAGAATATAAATATTAAAATTCTTACCTGAACGTTGTCGGCGCTGATGAAAATGATGGGGACAGCATCCCTGCGAAATATCTTTGTAGCCGTCCGGCGGGCTGAGTGTGACTTGATCCACAAATTCCATCGGTGGCTCAAAAGCGGCACACAAATCGAATCGAGGGCTCTGCACTTCTTCCGGAAGACCGAGTTCTTCATCTTCGGTACAATCGTAACACAGTTCTTCACCACATTCACAGATACCTTCTCCATCTTCCGGATCCTCTCGAATTAAAATTACGTAATCTGCATCAAAGAATTTATTAAGCGATTCATCGAATTGCACCCGGTGTTTCTTTTTCGAACTTTTCGACGATTTAGTGTTTCTTTTAAGAGCAGACTTAAGAGTTCCCCTGTGATATCCGTTGCAACAGTCTCCGGACGTATCAACAGCACCATCCTCTGTCGTTTCGACGTCGTTCTTCTTTTTTTGTCGCATGTCTTCGAATTCGCTCGCTACTAGTTCGAGTGGATCATTCGTATAATTTTTATTACTTTCTTTTATGTCGCTTTTATTAAACTGAAAAAGTCCACCGTAGTGTTTCTTATCGAACACGTTATCGACTAAATTAAAATATTTGTCATCACAGTTCACTTCTTGTTTATCGTTTAACAAGTCTTTCTTTCCCTCATCTTCTGAACGTAAAACAATTCCTTCGTTAGAAATCTCTTCACTACACTTAACACCAGAGTATCCGGTACGATTGTTTACGACATCCCTTTCAGAAACGTTACTCTCAGTACTATCAATACGTTTCACCCCACTCGGATCGTTCCCTGAAGAGTGCTTCAATAAAGTTGCGTCGCCTACAATGTCTCTTGATGGTTCAGCGCTTTCCTCGCCGCCCACCTGTAGCCCTCTTCCCGTTTCATCCTCCTTCGGAAGCTCGGTCAGCTGACCGGCATGTTTATTACTTAAAACATCTTCCGATACCTCCTCTACTAAGTTTTTATTTTTATTTTCAATACGCTTTAACTCAACACTACACTTGATAGTACCTTCATTCTCAACAACATTATTTTGAATTAATAATAAATAATTTCTATTCGAATCCGAAACTAACTGAATTTCATTATCGTTATCGGAATAACTTTTTGAATTAAACGTTAAATTATTTTTATAACAATTATTCTGTAATTCTTCTAAATCGACATCAAAGTTATTATCCTTAGTTCTATCTTTCTGAATTACATTTTCATTTTCGACACTCGATTTATCAGAAATAAATTTAGTATCCGAAATTAAACGATTATATTCATCACTTTCACTAAATATTTTTTCACTGTTACTACACAATAATTTATCGTTTTTTGAACAAACAATTTCATCGCTACTCACGGCCGACTTATTATCAACAAACGTTACGTCTTCCTTTGAACAGTTCCGTCCAAGGGTAGTCGCAGCGTAGGCCGAAGGGAGTTCACTACACGATGTGGCCGACGTGTGGAGTACGCTGTCAGGTGTACGTAAGCCCTCTTCCAAGCCGCACTCCAGCTCTACACTGAGGACCATCTCGGCGGCCCCGCAATGCGCGTGCTCCGCAACGCAGGTCGATACTAAGCTCCGGTCCGATGCGAGGTATTCCTTCCTCCTCCTCCACGGTCTGCTGGGCTCAACACCTGTTTCTTCGGTACTGACCTCGTCATCCTCGTCGATTGTCCTTTTCCTTTCGATAGGATCGTTTTCAGTTGTCTTTATTTTTACTTCATTTTCGTATGTTTTTTCATTTTTAACATCTGTTGGTGTAGGAAATTCAAATAAAGTAGAGCGATCTTCCCTAGTTCCTTCTTCAAGTTCTCGAGAAAGAGTTTCCTGCTTCCTACTATCTTGTTCATCTGTGTTGCTTAATTCCATATTTAGAAGTTGTTTATATTTCAGTTTAACATTTAAAACTTCATTTAAATTCGGATCGCTTAATTTTTTACCGCATACTTTAGAATTAATTATCTCATTTACTTCTGATTTTTCTTTTCCTAATTCTTGTTTTTCTCCATATATATCATCATTCGTAAATGTTTTATAGGTAACCTTACTCACGTTTTCAATCTCTTCAAATTCAGAACTAGATTCACTTTCAAATATGCTGTCACATGGATCGTTCTCACTTTCGTCTTCATTTTCTTCTTCTATTCTTTCCATTACATCAACATCATCATCGTCATCATTACGGTTGTCGTTTTCGCAATATCCTATCCAATCGGTTGCACTAGTAATGCCGGGTAAAAGTTTTCTACGAAACATACTAAGAACTTCAACGGCTCTATTTTGAAATTCACCCCAAGCACATTCTTCCATCATACCGTGAAAGATTTCCTCATCGAGTGCTGCCCTTAAATGAGAAGAATTATCGTTTATTTTTGCAATATTTTGACTATCCAATTGATCGTCTAAGTCATAATATTCTTCGGTATCCTCACTTAATTCCGATAAACTGCACGACGATTCATCATTCTGTTGAATTTTTATACAATTATCACTTAAATTAGTATTATTTTCTAATGTACTTTGTTGTTGGTCGATCATAAAATTTTGTTCGGCACAAGGAGACATCTCTACTAGATTTTCATGATCTTCGTGTTTTATATTTTTATTATAATTATCTACGATTATTAATTTTTTATTTATATTTCCATCGTTCTTAATATTGTTATCAGAAGGATTTATCTCATCGTTAATTACTTCTTCACCGTTATTCTTACTTTCTGTAGAAAAGTTACAACTATCCAATAATTGTGTAATAGAAATTTCCATTTCAGATCGCATAAAAGGCTCATCTTTGGTTTCAATATTTTTTAAGTCTTTGGTTAAAATACTTTTGGGCCTTTCAGTCGTTATTAAAAAATGCGGTTGTAAATTATGTGAAACATTAAAATATAACTCGGAACGATTCGAATCCGGTAATAATTTATTAGAATACTTTTCATCATCGGAAGATATTTCAGATGAAATAAATTCTAATTCAATTTTATCATTTTCTAACACCGATATGTTTTGTTCTTCATCATTTTTATTACTGTAATTTTCATGACATAGATTTTTCTTCGAATCGCTTTCTACTACTTCTATATTTTCTAGCAATGTTATCGTCGTTTGCACGCCGACATCTCGGTCAGATTTTTCATTACCGTCTTTTTCATCCGAACTACTTACGTTCGGAGAACCTGAATCGCTAAAATCATCTTTAAGAAAAGAAAAATTCACATCAATAAAATTTGAAACGTCTTGTAATTTCACACCTTCTTTTACTGTACTGGTGTCATATTCATTATAATCTTCTAAAGCTTTAACGGTAAGAGCCTGACATGGACTATATTCAAATAAATTATCAACTCTTATGAAATAATCTACATTATCATAAGGGTGAATAACATTATCGGGCCTGCCAAAGGTCTTACATTCGGCCTCATCATTCTTATTAATTAAATTGTCCAATTTATCACCCTGAATATCAGATGAAAACGTATAATCCAATTTTTCCGAAGTCGGGCTCAAACTTAAATGTAAACATTCGTTTTGATCACCAACTGAAATTTTATCAATACAATCTATACTAATGGATGTTTTAATTTTATCTGCGTTATTCTCTGATGAATTTTCTCTTGATACGTCAACATTATCATTTCTGTCCAAAGTTTTTTCTTTAACCGTTAAAGAAAATAAGTCTTCATTAATATCGTTTAAATCCGCTCGTAAGCTGCTGCTGTAACTACTACTACCGCCATCATTCAAGTCTTCTTTATAACTAAATTTGTCACAAACAACGATTTCACTGACAGGAGATAAATTTTCAACGGAATTACTACTTGTTACAAGATCCTCTTTTTTGTCCTTATTTAATAAAGTGATATTAATTTCCTTGTTTTGTTCTTTATGTAAGGTATCAGTTACATCATTTATTAAAACAGTACTTTCTTGTTGCGATGTTGATTCTTTTATAACAACGCAAAGTAAAACATCTTCTTTGAAAGATATATCATATATAATATTATCATTTTTTACATTACTTTTTTCATCTTCAGAAACATGAATATTGAAAGATTTATCATTACTATCATCGTTTATTGAATCGCTTTCATTGAAATATGTCAATACATCTTCTTCTGTATCGTTATTACTTTGTTGTAAATTAAAATTTTGTCCTGTGGAGATTTCATTATCTTGTGTAACTTCTGATATATTTCGGATTTCATCTGATACAGCGGCTGAATATTTTTCTTTAAATGATAAAGAATCATCGGTCGATTCTATATCTATAGTGACCAAAGGGGCTTTCGGACTTAAAGATGATTCTAAATTCGAAATTTCAGAAATATCTTCAATTATATCGGGTACTTCTCTATCTAAAATCTCATTTTTCTCACGTTCAGAAACAATATATTGTTTCTTAGCTTGAAATATTAAATCATCTTCCCTACCTGTTGATGTTGTTGCTGTTTTTAATGATTTTACAGTAGTTAATTTATTGTAATCATCTTCTTTGGTAGAATTAAATTCTTTGGCTTTAGTCTTTTGCAATGCTTTTTTCTTTTTCCAAACATATTGTTCGCCTTGAGTTGATGAGGTTGATATTTCATCTATGTATTCAACTTTATATGATTCTTTATCATCCATATCTTATATAATACGAATTATAAGTTCATTTTACTCAGAAAAAATTAATATGAACAAAATTTTAACCGGTAACTTCAAATTATTAGACATTAAAAAAAAATTAATAACTAATAATTAAAAATGAAATTAATAATTAATTAGTCAGGTTTTATAAAATATTCCCCTGCCAATTCAAAATACAACGTAATCGAATGTAACATCTTTGTAAAATGAAATGTTTTTATAAAAAATATTATAAATCAAAATAGATAAATGCAACATGAATTAAATATTAATCTTTGTTTTTTAAAAGTATTATGCTTAATTTACATTTCGTTGACATTAAGTTTAAATACGACGTATTAAGAAAAGTATTGAAGAAAATGTTCATCTGATAAGTTCACTAAAACAACGGTATTTCATTTATAAAAATAAAATGTCAAAAAAATAGTATTTTTCCTGAAGAGGCACTAAAAGAAATAAAAAAAAATTAAAAAAATTAAAACTAACTTATTAGCCTTTAAAAATCACCTTTATGTAACAAATTAAAAGTGATTTAATTCCTACAATATTTTTATAATTTAATGCAAAAATTTAAACGTTGGAGTAAAAAACCACTTCACTTCACTACACAGCACTGAACACAATATAATTATCATTATTCCTACTAATTCCATTTATTCATTTTTTTTTTTTTTTTTAAATAAATAGATTGACTAACTCAATAATAAATTCAGGCTTTTGTATAAAGTTATTATCAAACACAACCTTATACAGAATATCAGAGCGCAGAGTACTTTCCTTGCAGAAATAATTAATGAGTTACCAAGACCAGCTTTGAAGGTGTCTGTGGTGTTCTCTCATTAGAGAAGACCCTTTGAGTACTGGATATCAAGGTGAAGCTTTGCTTCAGACACGACCTTATATTCGTACCCGTAATACCTGTAAAAAAACGAAAAATATTTCAATAAAAACCATTTCGTAATGAAAAACTTTAAAAAAAAATGTATATATTATTTTTAATCATAAAAATTTATATACGGGCTAATTATTCATTCATACCTTATGATCAATTTTCTTTTCTGTGTTTGTTTTGATAAAAATACACAGATTTAAACTGATAAAATAAGTTTGCAACAATTTATGAATACGAGAATGCGCACACATTTTAATAGAATCAAGGAATTAATGTTATGTATGTTAACAGTACTATCAAAATCAAGTGACTTCCTCTGGGTTAAAAAAAAATAGAATGAATAAAAAAATTAGAACCAGAATTATTTTTACGACAATTAGTCGTAAATTATAATTCTGAATTTTAACTTTCACTTTACATAACTGATAATTTCATGTTTCAATTTCTAGATTCATGTTTCATCTTACTTCAACAATATTAATTCCTTTCAAGTATTTTGTCTAACTAGTGTCATACAAAATAACAAAAATTATTTTTATTGAAATTCAAAATATGTCTTTCTTTAATCGAAGTCGTGATGAAAATCCATCATAACAAAAGAAAATAAATATATACGTTATTTGATTTTCACAAATTTATTTAAATAATCACAACAGTTGTTTCGATATACAGTGCCTTCATCAGGTGTTACAAACAGAAACTACTATGATTTTATTAATATGGTACCGGTGTACCAAAGGTGTACCGTAACCAATGTTGTGATGTTTTAAATAATTATCTGAAAATCAAATATCTTAAACCCAACGGGTTGGTTTAGTGGTAAACTCGTCGTTGTAAATCAGTTGATTTCGAAGTCGAAGTTCTCAGGTTCAAATTCTAATAAAGGTAGTTAATTTTATTCGGATTTGAATACTAGATCGTGGATACCGGTTGCTTCTGAGATCACACGTCTCAGAAGTAGTCGACCTGAGTTTATTTAAGATTAGAAGTTTACCGGTACAGTTACATTACACTAATAAATTGCTAATTAAAATAAATGAAAGTATTAAAAAATTCAATTACATTTATGTTTCACTTATAATCCGGTTTTATATTATATAACTTAATTATTTTATAAAGAGTATTATTAAATTACAATCGGAATAAAATATATTTTTTACTTCCTTCTACGAAGTATTGGAAGTGCTGAGATCGCGAAAAATTTTGGTTTTCAGATTTCAACGGAAATATCCATTTTGACTAGTTTCGGCGTGACATCTGAACGTACGTATATGCGTATGTATCTCGCATAACTCAAAAACGGTTTGCCATAGGATGTTGAAATTCTGGATTTCGGACTGTTATAACATCTAATTGTGCACCTCCCATTTTTACTGCAATCGACTAAACCAAAAGTGTCCAAAAAAGCTCAAAATCCCCAAAAAATTGAATTTTTGATTTTTCGTAATTGCGGTAATACGCCATCATTGAGAACTTTTCAAAGATATATTGTAAGTGGTAATTATTTTCATTGGTTCCAGAGTTATAGTCAAATAAAAGTTTAAATAATGAAATATTTTGATCTTATAGGAGGCACATTATTCGAATCAAGACTTCATCCCTTTTTTTTATTTATTTATTTTTTATTTATTTAAATATACTGATTTATTAATTATTATTAACCTGATTGTAAAAAAAAAAACTTTTACGATAAACAATAATTCAGTAATAACAATAAAAAAAATTAAAAAATATGAGAAGTTTTTAATGAAATATAATTTTATATACTTTTCAATAGGCGTACAAGGAAGTTATGTGGTGTCCACATCAGATTTTTTTAATTTTATACTAATCTTCAAAACATACTTATTATTTTAATCTGATACCATAATTATTCTGAAATAATACAACTATTTCATAATACTTCATTATTAGCTTGTTTGGGCTGCTCCTGAATCAACAGTTTACTTGGAAAAATTAAATTAAAACGAGACACTTCAAACATATCCATGAATCAGCATTACTTTGGTTTATAGATTTAAATTTACTCATGTTTACAATTATTTAAATGAAATAAAAGACATTGCTACACAAATCTCTTCTTTCATATTCATGACACCATAGACCTAGAGCTATACTGAAAGAAGGAAAGTATGGTAATCAGTCAAAAAATTGGGTATGGGATTTTATGCATTTTTCAACGTTTCATGATCCAGAGATCCCAAAAAAGGAAAAAAAGTGGGAGGGTAATGTTCGAATGTACGTACGTGTGTTGGCGTATTTGAAGCTTAATAACTTTTGACTGGATGAACTGATTTTGATGAAATTTGGCAAAGCGACTCGTGTGTCTGAGGCAATTTGTTGGTAAAGGTTTGAGGTCAATAATTACAAGATGCGGGGTAGAAAGTTTCTTTTAGGTTAAGTTTCTCAAAATTTTCAAACATTACCCCACTTTATAATAAGCTACTGCTTATCTAACCATATAAAAAAAATTCCTCCCAAATTCTCCCCTAACCCAAAAATCTAAATAAACTATATATATTTTAGTTATTGCATATTTTTTAACTGAATTTTTTTAATCTTTTTCTACATTGGTAGTACTACAAGTGCCCGCAAAAAAATACTTGGGGATAATATTGGTAATAGGGTAGCCGATTAAAGTTTAAAAATAACGATTTTTTTTTTAAATCTTTTTTTGTTTATTTAAATTTTTAATAATATATTACAATAAAATTTCGTCATAATTCATCTCCAGCCCCAAAAAAGAAATCATTGGTAATTTTTAATTGGTTGTACAATTTTCAGTGGAATTTTATTTAGATTTTCCATTTAACATACTAAACGTAGACAAATCGAAAAACTTCTTGGGAGGTAATATTAAGGTTAGGGAGATGAAAAAACATACATCTTATGAACCATCATTATAAGAATAAATAATCAGTGCCATGAAAATATAACAATTTTGTTGTCATCTTTCTTGAAACAGATTTTTATTTATACCGTATCCTTTATTTAGGCTAAAAAATAATTTAAATTAATCAAAACTTTTCACTCAAAATTTTTCTAGTAAACCTCAATTATCCATACTACGTACATCATTATTATTCTATACTCTAATAATTTCTATAGCAGAAGATGATGTAAACAAATTACACTTAAGGTTGTACTCTAATATATACTATTTAAAAGAATCAATCGATCATACGTTGGACAAATTCATCTAATTTTATAAGTAGTTTGAAGAGAAGATAGAACAGTTAATCAAACTCCATTAATAGTCTAAAAATTCTTACAATTTTAAACATTTTGTCAGTGTATCTAATTTCTGTTCTAAAGTTTTTTCGTAAAATAATATTAGTGAATGATTTTTTTCACATTAGTTTGTGTTCTATAGTAAAATGCCGTGAGAGGTAAGTTTAAAATCAAATTTTATGCGTACTTTGCAGTCATTTTTCTTTTTGTTTCTATACCAATTACTAATTATTCATTGGAAAATATGAACGGGATTCAATTTACATTTATTTTTAATTAATTATCCCCATTAATTTTCATACGTACCGATTCATAATTTCATATTTATTTTCGTATTGTTTTGTAAGTAATTTTAAGATTAAGTTTGATAAATAATCAATTTAATTATTTTATACTAAACTATTTTTTTATCTTAAATACAAATTTCTGTGGTGGAAGGATCTCAGTATTTTAATAAAATGGTCCCGTATTCGAATTCCGGACAGGCATGACATGTGCATTACGCTAAAAAATACGAATATCATATTTTCAAGAGAATAAGCTTCAAATTTTTTGATGAGGAGTTAAAGTTGTAAAAAAAGGTATATATTTATAAAATATGTATACACCTTCACCGATCTCCGGTGAATAGCAGCGTTTCGTCCTTTTGCTCCGGTTTGGGTTCGTATCCCGATCATGCATGAGATTTTTAATACACTGTAAATTTTCATTTTCACAATCGCACGTATAAACTTCTTTGTAAGCTTCTGTGGTGAATTAATTCGTACTATATAAATATATATATATATATATATATATATATATCTGAACACATACATTTACAAAACAACTTTCAACCCCTTTATTTAATATTTCACTTAATTAATTCCAAACAATTTTTGATATCCAATTTGATATGGATAAAATAAGACTGGCTTCCCCCGATTAATTATCGGCTTAGTGTCATCGGGATAGAGACAAATTGTCTGATACCTATTTCATGAAAATTGCGTAGCCGTTCTAGAATTACACGTGCAAAAAATTACCATCCAAATAAACTGTCCTTCTTGAAAACTAGACAATTAAAAATAAATTTAATGATATACATGGCAAGGATTATTTAGGAATTCTCAATATTTATAAATAATTAAACTGTTTAGATAAATAAAACAATTGTTTCAAATAAAAAAATCTTTAAACAAACTAAATATTAAGCTGGAAAGACCTAAACGACATTGCAGTGGGAAATTATTAAGTACATTTCACAAATTATTAATGAAAATAGAAAATAAAAATCATCAATATGTTTTAAAGAAATATTGACGAAAAACTCAAAGAGGAAAATATAAAATTCTCTCTACGTTGCTATAATGTTTATTTAACTTTTCTCTTTTATAAAGGTGACATTTAATAAAAATTACACCATTAATGAAGTGAGTGGGATTCGTCACCACCACAAACTATAATTTAGAATTCTAACGGTTACAGAGCTTCTGTGGCGGAGTGGTAGTATTTTATTCTTTTAATCAGAAGGTCCCGTGTTCGAATTCTGGTCTGGCTTTATAATTTACAGCCCTACAAAATATAACATCATATTTTCAAGAATAAGCTTCAAGCTTTTATAAATTGTAATAGACACAACAAAAAATATTTTACGATTAATATCTACGATTTATTATTTTACAATTTTATTTACGTTTTATAAATAAAAAAAAAGTCTTAAAATTTCTACGAATTTACTTAACGATGATAATATTAAGTAATAAGAGTGATAAAATTCAATTTATACGAATAAGAACCCACTGGGAATAACTATGAAGAATATAAGCAAAGTGCGTCACAATCACAATAATTACTAAAAAATTGAATAAAGTCATTTCCAAAAATGTCACGGCTATTTTCACAAATAGAAAGCGTCCCAAGCCAGACTTATTAGAGAATGTGGGAGAAGGATTGTTTATAACTGAACCGAGTTTACTACTGCTTGTCAAACCAACCAAAATGAAAATGATATTCAATCCATACAGAGACCTTCACTCCGTTCGCAATAGGGACCGGCTGTATAATGAACATCATTACTTTCAGAGAAGTAATTCTGATTAGCGTTTGTTATACCTTAAGAGCTTCACATTCATCACAGCAATAAGGAAAAATGGTATAGTGAAAAAACAATAAACTAATGTAATCCTTTACATGTTGAAAATAATCTGTATTTTATAGCTGGGAAAATTCATTAAGTAGTTAAAATATATATTTATATATATAAATGATGTTTAAGAAATATTGATAATGCACTATTATTATTTGAATATATAGCTTCATGTAACAAAAAATAAATAAATAAAATCTTTACTAATAAAATAAATTACTAAAAATAAGTAATGATTTATATTTAATATAATAATTTCTTGTGTACATATTTTTTTAACTGTTAATTACGTGATAATTTAATAAATTGAAATTAAAAAATTATGCAGTAATATTACTGGATACATTATCAAGAATATAATTATAAAATAACGTACAAAAAATTGTATTTGATTTTAGACAAGTGAATTATCTATCACATTCGGGTTGAAACCTTCATTGCAGGTGAATATACAACATATGTTTACTAACACATACAATTTTCTATTGTTAGTATTTAAATTATGGAAAATTACAGTAGCAGAAAATTAAGAAAGTAAGGGTAGTGAATTAAAGGAAGGTTAGCAGTGTTAATACAATTGCGTCTTGAAGCACAACGGAGAGACATTTTGTCGTCGTATCTCAAGCAGAACGGGTATGTGGATTCCCAGGACGCCCTTCCGGTTAAGACTACTCTACTGTTAAAAATACCCGGATAAAAAAATATAAAAAAAACTTATACGTAAAATGATAATGACCTTACAAGAACGTACCACCTGCCTTTCAATAATACTGTAGAAATTACGTAGTTAATTTCAACTTGTTTTTTAATGAATTGATTTTATGAAAGTCATGTAACGAATGTTACAGAATTTCTCAAGGACATTTCAATGGATTTAGTTATAAATTATGCTTTATAATGCATATCATTATATAGATAAAAATATATTTTATTTAATTAAGAATACGAATAAAATCACGAGTAGACTTTATTCCCCAAAATATTCATAAAAATCACTGTACTATGAGGGTATTCATTTTAACAGTACAATTTTAAATTTTTATAAATGTGATTTATTACTTTGGACGTAATACTAAGAATTATGAATTGGGGAGCAGAAGAAATCTTATATATCGTTAAACACTTATTGAATAATAAATACAATAATTTTATCAAACATGGCTCGTTGGTACGATTATATAATAAATAATTAAAATATAAAACACACTTACTTATCAACAAATAATATTTTACGCCTTCAAGCGCTTTCGGAAACGAATTGATTGAAGCGCAAAAAGATCTGTTGGTAACTCGGTTTTATATTTTAATCATTTATTACTTAATAAATACAATATTTGAATAATTAGAATAATATATTTTTTAGTATCGTAATAGATTAATACAATAAAAAATATTCTTACAGATTTTCTTATTCATATTTTCTTATAGATTAATTAGTATTTTTATTTTTTTCGAGATCGACCTCTGATAATAATAATAATAATAATAAAAGATTTTTTAGAAATATCTTTAAAAAATTCTTTTTGTACTCTAACATATTTTTTCAAGCATAGAAAGAAAACGACTGAAATAATTTTCTAAGTAAAGTCTTGAAGCGTGGAAAATTTTGTAAAAGTTCATAAATGAAAATGAGGAGAATTTTTTCTATGGAAAGAAATTTTAATTAAAAGGAAGTACTTGACATAATTATAATTTTCAGTTAATAATTTAGCATAGTTTAGGTGTCTAGTTACAAACCGAAGACTTTTAGCTACTAGTATGGTATGTTGTAATATTCTATTTTCCTTGTGATATAAACAAGATTGAAACACGAAAATACCATTATGGTTAGTAGGCTTAATACGATGAAGGTGGTTAGAGGTAGCGGCTGGAGCTGTTCTCTATGATAGATCTCGCTCTCTCTAGATCAGCTTATCTTAACCTGAGAGTTGCAGTGATATGATAGGTGGTCACGATATTAGCCTACAACTTTACGCGTAAACAAAATGAAGTCATTTTTGGGAAAAAAATTATTATAAGCATTTTACTTACATTTATAAGTACATACAAGGTCTGTAAATAAAGTAATGGGAATGGTTTAGAAAAACCTTTTATTTGAAATCCAATTATGCGTGGACTTTATCACCTTTGAAATAGTTCCCTTGGGAAGCCACGCAACGCTTCAAACGGCTTTCCCACTCTTCATAGCATAGTTGGAACTCAGAAACCGGAATATCCTTCAGATGGTCGGTTACATTTTTTTCTACTGTTCCAAAAAATGTTCTTTTAAGTCGGGAACAGGAAAAAGTCGCAGGGATTCAAGTCAAGTGAATAAGGTGGTTGAGAAACTACAGGAATGATTTTCTTTGCCAAAAACTCATTAACTGAGAGTGCAGTGTGATAAGGTCCATTATCATGATGCAGCATCCAGTAGTCTTTGATGGCTGGACTCACGCGAGCAATTCTTTTCCGCAGTCTTTAAAAAATTTCTCGGTAAACATATTGATTTTGTCTGTCCTGTAGGCAAAAACTCCTTATGGAGAATGGCATTACTATCTAAGACATAAATTAGAATGGGTTTGATTTTTCATATGCTTTTTTAGGACGTGGTGAGTTTGAAGTGTGTCACTCATTGCTCTGGTGTTTTGTTTCTGTGTCGTACTCAAATATCCAAAATTCATAACCAAAAAAAAACAAAAAAAAAAACATTTTTTTAGAAAATTAGGATCAGTTTCAATTCGCCCTAGAAGATGACGGCACACTTTCATCCTGTTGTTTTTCTGTTCAACAGTGAAGTTTTTTGGGACCAATTTTGCACAAATTTTTTCATATCCAATTCGTATGTCAAAATTTGATGGACTGTGGTATGGTTCAAATTCAATTGTTCTGCAATCATTCTATCAGTTAACTGCCGGTCGTACCGTATCATAGCCTTGATACGGTACGCTCAACATCGTCGTCACTTTTTGATGTTAATGGTCTTCCAGAACGTGGATCGTCCGCAACTAATTCCCGGCCATCTGAAAATGCTTTAAAGCACCTAAAAACTTGACTCTGAGAGAGCGTCAACTCCATACGCCCTTTTCATTTTTGAAAAAGTTTCAGTAGCATTCTCACCGAGTTTAACACAAAACATGATTGCACAACGTTGCTTATAATTAGTATCACTCATTTTTGTAACGCACAACAAAAACTCGTTTCACAAAAGTTTGTTTACATCTCACGTGGCAACAATAGACCAAAAATATTAATACCTAATATAAATCCGCTGTTCATATAACCATATGTTTACTAGTAACTTTACCGTGTTGCCACTTTGACTGCCAAAAAACAAATCTCATTACTTTATTTACAGATCTCGTATGTAAAGAAAATAAGTTAATGAAAATGATCGCATTTGTTTTTCATTTAAAAGTTTCTCTATACGTGGATCTATGTAGAAACAGACAAGTAAATTGTTTTCAAGTGATAAAAGACGATTCCTATATTTAATTTTTAGGGCAACCATAGAAGAAAATACCTTTTCACAGTGGTAAGACCTGGCGAAAGGGAATTAATATTTATAGGGCTGCTCTAGATAATAAAAAATATATATTTAATGTGACATGCATGTCATATATCAATTATAAAAAAACACTGACGATCCTCTTCTTGCTATATGTAGACAATTTTTATTTTCGCAGATTCACCTTAAATAAATAAATCATTTGAATACTAGATCGTGGGATAACGGTGTTTTTTGGAGAATGAGATTCAATTAACCACACATCTCAGGAATGATCGAACTGAGACTGTACAAGACTACACTTCATTTACATTCATATATATCATCCTCATTCATTTTATGAAGTAATACCTGAACGGTAATTCCCGGAGGCTAAACAGGAAAAAGAGATTAATTTCTTATACAAAATATAGATATACAAAATTGGAAGAATGATATTATAAGTAATTAGATTTTTGAATTGAAAATCGTGATTTAAAATGAATCTATATATTCGAGTCGATTATTTTTAATTGATTTTAGAAAGAAATACAAATTTTCAAATAGGGTGATTGCACCATAAAACACAAATCACGTTGTGACATTTTTTCCGTTTTAATTTTATTTAAATAAATTTACAACTTTACAGGTATAAAAAACTTCTTCATGATAAGACTAGATATAAATGTCAATATCGGTAAGAAAAATTACGATATTTGCAAATGACAAAATTGTTACTGAAAGGGGAACGAACAGTACTCGCAGCAATTAGAATTCGCAATAAATGTATATATTATATTTACGTTTAAGTAATTGCAACTTTAAACAAACCTTCGTCATAAAAAAGGATATTAAAAAAGTTATGATTTACAAGGTGATACTTAAATTTTCCATTAACTTTATTTTATTAATAATTTTCACTTTAAATTTTCAATATCAGAATAAATATTATCATATTTAAATTTTTATTGACACGTAATCAAAGTATGACAGAGTTCTTTGAAAAAAATTCTAGGAGCATAAAATTTTCATACCTCTTCCAAACTTAAGCAGGTTTTCGCTGTCAATGGTACACATCTTTCCCATCATCCCTAATTTTATTATTTACCTGTCCGTCTTTATTTATACTAACCAGAAAAATTTAAGTCGATTTTTCATCAAATTATTCATCGATAAGTGACAAGATATTAAATAAATTAAAATACTGGAGAGGAAACAACAGTGATGAGATGGATGTCAACCTAGTAGTAGTAGTAGTAGTAGTGGTAGTGTAGTTTTGGAATTAAATTTCATTAGCAATTTATTAAAATTTTATTTTATTTTTTTTAATCCTTTAATAAACTCTTTCTATATAATATTTTTTCTAGATTCATATTATATTACTGTGTTCGTACATTTTTTTTATACCAATCATTTTTATTGCTATGAAGTTAAAAACAATTTTGACATACAAATCTACATCTTCTTCAGGATATTTATTGTGTTAAATGAAACAATGA
Source organism: Lycorma delicatula (assembly GCF_047948215.1). Taxonomy (NCBI): domain Eukaryota; kingdom Metazoa; phylum Arthropoda; class Insecta; order Hemiptera; family Fulgoridae; genus Lycorma; species Lycorma delicatula. The sequence goes on from NC_134456.1 coordinate 39,376,524, forward strand.
CTTTAGCAATCAACTCAAGATTGGTAAGTCCATTGATATGTTATAAAATTACAAAAATCATGTAAATTTTCTCGAAAAATTGCTCTATTTAACATAAAATTATCAATCTTTTAAACCATTTATGACCTTATAATATATCTATTTCAATGGTTTTTATATTTCTGGGAAAATGGGAACGATCAGTTTACCATGAGATTCTGTTTTATTGATTTTCAGTATTTTAAGTTATTTTAAGAAATATGAATGAAAAAGTGCAGAGAAGTTGTTCACTTATATATATATATATATATATATATATATATATATATATATGTTTTTAGGGCTCTGTACACATATATATACTAGTGTGTAATATACATATGTATATATATAACTTTTTAAAACTTCAAAAAACTCAATATAAGTTGTTTTTTGAATATATATATATATATATATATATACCGTGTAATTCAAAAAGTAAAACTTTCATTTGTAATGCGACGTACATTCCAACTGAAGTCGATTTCATTCCGGACTGTAGCCAGCAAGTCGGACATTACTTCTGCAGCTGCGGCGTTGAATCTAAGTCTTAGTTCAACAAGATCAGCAGGAATAAGGTGGTACGTAAACCGGAACTTTAATGAAACCCCACAAGAAAAGTAATAGCGGGATCAAATCGAGGGAGCGAGGTAGCCATGCAACTGGACCTTCATGACCAATCCCACGGCTGAGAATCGACTATCAAGAAAATTTCCGACTTGTAGGCGGGAGCGAGGTGGTGCACCGTTTTGATGACAGTAATGCCGTCCAACTTGGTCATTATCGTCTAACTGAGGAATTACAAAATTTTGAAGCACGTCCAGATAAGCACGTCCAACCATTTACGGTTGCCTCCTGGAAGAAGAAGTTCAGTTCTTACTTGCTTAGAGCACAAAAAAAGCACTTACCTAAAGACTATAACGAATGTGCTGCATAGTTTCATGAACGTTTTCGCTACCCCATATTCGGCAGTTATGGATGTTCACCTTGCCACCAATGTGAAACGTTGACTCATCACTAAATATTACATTATCTAAAAATTTTATGTTTATCTGTAATTCTATCCATCATTTCTACACAAAACTGCAGCCGAGCAACTTTTTCATAATTTGTAATGAGTTTAATCACGGTTATGTACGGCTTTACGTGCAATCGTTTACGCCAAACAGTCATTTGTAGAATACTAGTCTCACGTGATGCATGTGTAGTTGTTTACTTTAGACTAAAAGTAAAACATTTTCCGAGTTTTTCCACAGCAACTTCAGAGACGCATGGACGTCCTGGTGATTTTTTATGTTTAACAGTAAAAACCAGTCTCAACAAAGGTTTGGAGCGAAGATTAAATTGTATGCCTTCAAGGAAGGTCCCTACCGTATTCTCTACGAAAATAACTCAGAATTACTAACTGCATTTGCCGATTGCAAATCGTGACGCTAACACACACAGCGAGCACGTCCCGCATCAATAAATTTATTCATTTTTAACAACATGAAAAAACAATTTCAATTTTTTTGGTATATTTTGAAAAAAAAAACGTTATTAAAGCAAATTTTTACCTACAATGCATATACAAGTAAGCCAAGATTTTATTTCAAAATTCAACCTCCTTCACTTCTTAGAATTGAAATATGTTTTTTTTTTCGCTCTATCTTTCTTCGAATTAAATATTTTACACAATTTTTTGAAAGTTTAAACTTTGTACGAGTATATAGATCTAACAAGAACATATTACAATTTCTTTAAATTACAGACCCCAGACCTAAAATGTAAAAAAAACGTTTTTTGAAGATTTTTTCTCATTTAAAAAAAAAAAAATATATATATATATATTTGGAACTAAGTCTAATTGAAGCATGCCACATCATGTTGAATTTTCTGTCAACAATGAAAAGGTGAAATTAGATGTTTAAGGTATTTTGCGTGGGACAAAGTACACAAAAATATGAGCTATGATTTTTTCTATTATACCTAATTGTTTTTTCATTTTTTATTTTGTAACAAAATTTAATTTTTCCATTTCACTAAGGAATGATATCGTACGTCTTCAGCATAAAAATATAAACAGGTAATTATACACCTAACCTTAGCTATTTTTGTATGGAGAAAATGGATGTAAAATACCGAAAATGTAGACGTAATTATTTTAAAATAAAACCAGGCTACGACTGCAGTGGGTGTGTGTAATTCTGTACAAATATGCATAATTCTATAAAATAGAAGCTGAAATAATTTGAAAAATAAGAAGCCCCTTATTGTAGTAACTGCCACTTGTGAAATATTTACACGGGGTTCCAGGAATATCAGTTATTTTATTTATTTATTTAATCTAATGACATTTTAAAAGTACTTTATTAAAATCAATCCGATAATTTTCTTTTATTGTAGGTTTAAATTAATTAATATTCTGTACATCATGTTTTCAAAAATATTTGATAAACAGCAAACAATTTGTTTTCATATGTACACATTAGATAGCTCGATATCTGTATATATTTATCTTTTGAGAGTTTACTGCAATGCGTGGGACAAAACGCAGTATTCCAACTAAAGTACTACAAGCACACTCTACGCTGTAACCTCGATAACAGTCCTAAACCCAACCCACCCTCGACGGGGGTGCGAAATGTCAGCATCATCACTCATCACACAACAACCCTGTAATATTATACCAGGATAGTTCCACATAACTACATCAAAACGCCACCCATCCGCTCTCTTTTCAGCTATATAACACACTCTCGTATAGAAACAACTGTTTTCATGAGAGCGCATGCCACATCATATTGAATTTTCCGTCAACAATTAAGAGGTGTAATTAGATTTCCTTCTCTTTTTCTACCAGATTTTTACAAAAATTATATATATTCTTATGAACTTAATTCTTTGATTTTTTATTTAAATATTTTTAAGGCGATAGTAATTATATAGTAAAATTTCAGTATTACACAATATTGGCGATGCTTAATCATGGACAATAAATTTTTCAACTAAAATTCTCTAAAAATTATAAAAAAAATTATTAAAATGAAAATATGAAACTCAATCTTAGGCGATCATAATTTTAATGATTTTTTTATTACTAGCTCGGTTACCCGACGTTGCCACGGCTTTGCGTAGAGGTACATATCTGCAATTAATTCCGGTTTTTTCATTACCTTTACGTGCAATTGCAACCGGACAGAGATTACAATTAAACTTATGAAAGCCCAGTCGCCGATTGATCGCCTCGATTTAACAGCGAAAGTATTTAAGCAAAAGCTAATGAAAATTATTTTCATTATTACGAAAAGTCACATATTTGGGGAAACTCGCTAATGGATGTATTCAGTCGAATGACAAAAGCAGTCTTTCTCTAGCACATACACGAGTGTGTTCACCGTCCGGTAAACATGAACGCACCAACCATTCGACAGATTTGAAGGGTACGAAGTCAAAAGTTCCAATTTAGAGATTCCAACGCAAAATTCCAAAATAATAAATTCTCCAACATAATTATTTTTCCCAATATTATTATCCTTCAAATTCTGATTGTCCTGTCATTCGAAAATCATATTTTCATTGATATTGTGAGAACTTTATTTTCTTACTATAATTTTGTATAGCGATAATTTTTGTATACCGTATATTTTTATAGCGGTCTTGAAGTTTGAAATTGGTTGGTGTATGAAGTCAGCCGTCCCACAGCCGAGTTATGTGCTGACGTTTTACTGCTTATTTTAGCAACCTTTGCCGGAGGTTGCTAAAGAGAGACATCTCCATATCTCTCTTTTCCCTGTTTAGTCTCCGGTAACTACCGTTTAGATAATTCTTCAGAGGATGAATGAGGATGATATGTATGAGTGTAAATGAACTGTAGTCTTGTACAATCTCAGTTCGATGCTGTACGATTTCCTAACCTTCTTGGATACAATACTCCAGTAAATGATTCAACTGTGAATATTGTTGATAGACCACCGGCACCAAAGAAGATATGCCAATTCCCAGTCCGATAGAAATTTCCAATAAAATTGCCGATCGCCTGTCTATTAGCTGTAAGTATATGATAACTTTTGTGGCTGACTCGTAAGCGAGGTCATACACAAGCGCGATCTGATCTCGATGTCGAATGGGCCCGGTATTGATTGGGTTTCTAGAGCCAAGGTAGTTGTGTCCAGTAAAATTCATACTGGCGCGATAAAGCTTTCGCGCCATTTGTATATAAAATATTCCCATCTTTCCCGTCACAATCAGAATAGGTGGGAAGCAAACACCGCGAACTGGTCACTTGTTCGGATCTTCCCCAAAAGGACAAATATCCAGCCTGAAACCGAACAGACAAACCGGGACATGCGGTATCGGAGGTTCTCCGGAACCTTCGATACCGCATGTCAAAAGTAATTTGAGGTTGGCAACAGTTTGACGTCAACTCACAAAATTTAAGGTTGGTCAGCGGCTACACTGAGTGAAAACGGGGTTCGGGATAGCTTTTTGAAAATGAAATGTATATAAGAATTTTCCTCTTATTTAGAACTGTTGTGCAAAATGTAGTAGAAATAACAAGACTGAACCGCTGAATGTAAAAATAGCAACAGAAAAGATTATGGAGGTAGAAGAATTTTGTTATTTGGAAAGTAGAATTACTAAAGATGGCGAAGCAGGAGCGATATAAAATGCCGAATAGCACAGGTGAAACGAGCCTTCAGTCAGAAATATAATTTGTTTACATCAAAAATTAATTTAAACGTCAGGAAAAAATTTTTGAAAGTAAATGTCTGGAGCGTAGCTTTATATGGAAGTGAAACTTGGACGATCGGAGTACCTGAGAAGAAAGATTAGAAGCTTTTGAAATGTGGTGCTACAGGAGAATGTTAAAAATCAGATGTTAAAAATCAGATCAGACACAAATCGTGACGCTAACACACACAGCGAGCACGTCCCGCATCAATAAATTTATTCATTTTTAACAACATGAAAAAACAATTTCAATTTTTTTGGTATATTTTGAAAAAAAAAACGTTATTAAAGCAAATTTTTACCTACAATGCATATACAAGTAAGCCAAGATTTTATTTCAAAATTCAACCTCCTTCACTTCTTAGAATTGAAATATGTTTTTTTTTTCGCTCTATCTTTCTTCGAATTAAATATTTTACACAATTTTTTGAAAGTTTAAACTTTGTACGAGTATATAGATCTAACAAGAACATATTACAATTTCTTTAAATTACAGACCCCAGACCTAAAATGTAAAAAAAACGTTTTTTGAAGATTTTTTCTCATTTAAAAAAAAAAAAATATATATATATATATTTGGAACTAAGTCTAATTGAAGCATGCCACATCATGTTGAATTTTCTGTCAACAATGAAAAGGTGAAATTAGATGTTTAAGGTATTTTGCGTGGGACAAAGTACACAAAAATATGAGCTATGATTTTTTCTATTATACCTAATTGTTTTTTCATTTTTTATTTTGTAACAAAATTTAATTTTTCCATTTCACTAAGGAATGATATCGTACGTCTTCAGCATAAAAATATAAACAGGTAATTATACACCTAACCTTAGCTATTTTTGTATGGAGAAAATGGATGTAAAATACCGAAAATGTAGACGTAATTATTTTAAAATAAAACCAGGCTACGACTGCAGTGGGTGTGTGTAATTCTGTACAAATATGCATAATTCTATAAAATAGAAGCTGAAATAATTTGAAAAATAAGAAGCCCCTTATTGTAGTAACTGCCACTTGTGAAATATTTACACGGGGTTCCAGGAATATCAGTTATTTTATTTATTTATTTAATCTAATGACATTTTAAAAGTACTTTATTAAAATCAATCCGATAATTTTCTTTTATTGTAGGTTTAAATTAATTAATATTCTGTACATCATGTTTTCAAAAATATTTGATAAACAGCAAACAATTTGTTTTCATATGTACACATTAGATAGCTCGATATCTGTATATATTTATCTTTTGAGAGTTTACTGCAATGCGTGGGACAAAACGCAGTATTCCAACTAAAGTACTACAAGCACACTCTACGCTGTAACCTCGATAACAGTCCTAAACCCAACCCACCCTCGACGGGGGTGCGAAATGTCAGCATCATCACTCATCACACAACAACCCTGTAATATTATACCAGGATAGTTCCACATAACTACATCAAAACGCCACCCATCCGCTCTCTTTTCAGCTATATAACACACTCTCGTATAGAAACAACTGTTTTCATGAGAGCGCATGCCACATCATATTGAATTTTCCGTCAACAATTAAGAGGTGTAATTAGATTTCCTTCTCTTTTTCTACCAGATTTTTACAAAAATTATATATATTCTTATGAACTTAATTCTTTGATTTTTTATTTAAATATTTTTAAGGCGATAGTAATTATATAGTAAAATTTCAGTATTACACAATATTGGCGATGCTTAATCATGGACAATAAATTTTTCAACTAAAATTCTCTAAAAATTATAAAAAAAATTATTAAAATGAAAATATGAAACTCAATCTTAGGCGATCATAATTTTAATGATTTTTTTATTACTAGCTCGGTTACCCGACGTTGCCACGGCTTTGCGTAGAGGTACATATCTGCAATTAATTCCGGTTTTTTCATTACCTTTACGTGCAATTGCAACCGGACAGAGATTACAATTAAACTTATGAAAGCCCAGTCGCCGATTGATCGCCTCGATTTAACAGCGAAAGTATTTAAGCAAAAGCTAATGAAAATTATTTTCATTATTACGAAAAGTCACATATTTGGGGAAACTCGCTAATGGATGTATTCAGTCGAATGACAAAAGCAGTCTTTCTCTAGCACATACACGAGTGTGTTCACCGTCCGGTAAACATGAACGCACCAACCATTCGACAGATTTGAAGGGTACGAAGTCAAAAGTTCCAATTTAGAGATTCCAACGCAAAATTCCAAAATAATAAATTCTCCAACATAATTATTTTTCCCAATATTATTATCCTTCAAATTCTGATTGTCCTGTCATTCGAAAATCATATTTTCATTGATATTGTGAGAACTTTATTTTCTTACTATAATTTTGTATAGCGATAATTTTTGTATACCGTATATTTTTATAGCGGTCTTGAAGTTTGAAATTGGTTGGTGTATGAAGTCAGCCGTCCCACAGCCGAGTTATGTGCTGACGTTTTACTGCTTATTTTAGCAACCTTTGCCGGAGGTTGCTAAAGAGAGACATCTCCATATCTCTCTTTTCCCTGTTTAGTCTCCGGTAACTACCGTTTAGATAATTCTTCAGAGGATGAATGAGGATGATATGTATGAGTGTAAATGAACTGTAGTCTTGTACAATCTCAGTTCGATGCTGTACGATTTCCTAACCTTCTTGGATACAATACTCCAGTAAATGATTCAACTGTGAATATTGTTGATAGACCACCGGCACCAAAGAAGATATGCCAATTCCCAGTCCGATAGAAATTTCCAATAAAATTGCCGATCGCCTGTCTATTAGCTGTAAGTATATGATAACTTTTGTGGCTGACTCGTAAGCGAGGTCATACACAAGCGCGATCTGATCTCGATGTCGAATGGGCCCGGTATTGATTGGGTTTCTAGAGCCAAGGTAGTTGTGTCCAGTAAAATTCATACTGGCGCGATAAAGCTTTCGCGCCATTTGTATATAAAATATTCCCATCTTTCCCGTCACAATCAGAATAGGTGGGAAGCAAACACCGCGAACTGGTCACTTGTTCGGATCTTCCCCAAAAGGACAAATATCCAGCCTGAAACCGAACAGACAAACCGGGACATGCGGTATCGGAGGTTCTCCGGAACCTTCGATACCGCATGTCAAAAGTAATTTGAGGTTGGCAACAGTTTGACGTCAACTCACAAAATTTAAGGTTGGTCAGCGGCTACACTGAGTGAAAACGGGGTTCGGGATAGCTTTTTGAAAATGAAATGTATATAAGAATTTTCCTCTTATTTAGAACTGTTGTGCAAAATGTAGTAGAAATAACAAGACTGAACCGCTGAATGTAAAAATAGCAACAGAAAAGATTATGGAGGTAGAAGAATTTTGTTATTTGGAAAGTAGAATTACTAAAGATGGCGAAGCAGGAGCGATATAAAATGCCGAATAGCACAGGTGAAACGAGCCTTCAGTCAGAAATATAATTTGTTTACATCAAAAATTAATTTAAACGTCAGGAAAAAATTTTTGAAAGTAAATGTCTGGAGCGTAGCTTTATATGGAAGTGAAACTTGGACGATCGGAGTACCTGAGAAGAAAGATTAGAAGCTTTTGAAATGTGGTGCTACAGGAGAATGTTAAAAATCAGATGGGCGGATAAAGTGACAAATGAAGAGGTGTTCGATGAAATCGATACAGAAAAAAGCATTTGGAAAAATATAGTTAAAAGAAGAGTAAGACTTATACGCCACATATTAAGGCATCCTGGAATAGTCGCTTTAATATTGGAGGGACAGGTATAAGGAAAAATTGTGCAGGTAGGTAACGTTTGGAATATGTAAAACAAATTGTTAGGGATGTAGAATGTAGGGGGTATACCGAAATGAAACGACTAGCACTAGATAGGGAATCTTGAAGAGCTGCATCAAACCAGTCAAATGACTAAAGACAATATATATATATAGAGAGAGAGAGAGAGGGGGTGAGAGAGAAGAGTGAGAGAGTATTTTTTAATGCGTTTACCCTTTCTTATAGAATCGTATTGGACTGCAGTTTAATAAGATTAATCAGTCACTTCAACATTAGAAGTTTATTTTTGATAATTGTAATTTTTACATAAGTAAAATTTCCCATTACTAATTTGCAATTGTATAAAATTTCTTGTAACCTCATTGTTAAGATTTTCATCATCCCAGGAAATAATTAATATTACTGTATTTTTTTTTTTTACAAGGCTTCCTACTTATTTATTTATAAATATTTAAAAATACTTTTCATATGACGAATTTTTTAAGGCGGAATATATATATTCAATAGTTTGTTTATCTAATGCTCTATAGAATTAATATTTGTTTTACATGATGATCCTTACATCTACGTGAATTGAAGCACTAGTACGTTTTAATCCTTAGTATAGGGAAATCATAATAACATATAAGATTTCTGTTTCTGCATTTATTTTTAGTTATCACGAAGAAAATTCGTTAAAATTGTTAATGCTCCAAGGAAATGCAATTTAAAACTCTTACAACACTAAAAATAATATCCTTGGCAAGTAGTATGCAAAACAGACCAGCCAATTTTCGTCTTCAAAAGCAGAAACTAGCCAGATAAAACACCCTACAAAAAGATAATATTCCACTGTAAATCACAAGGGAGTAATGGATTCCTACAGTAGAGCGTGTCGTACAAAGTTCTTCCGAATCATTCATAACCGATTTTACTTGTGAAAATAATGGGAAAAGTTCAATAATCATGACCTAAACTCCATCGTTTGCGAGTTACGGCTAATGAAATATTTCGCTCAGATTTCAGCTACTCCGGTGAAATGAGGTCGTACTGAATTTTTTAGGACATTAATTAAGGAGAAGAATTCACGGTATATAATGGTTTTTCACCTGAATCATAGAATAAAATAGGTCCCAGAACCGTATCTGCAGTAGTGTTTGAGAAATATGGGGTGAAAACCAATAAATCGAGGTAAAAAACCTGTTTTTATGTTTGATGTAAATAACTTTGTTAAATGGGTAATAAACACGTAAAACTTTTAAATAAAATTTGTAGAGAATTTAATTCTGAACAAAATATTTTAAGATAAATTGAATAGAACAAAAAAAAGTTAGGAAATTCGAATTTTAACGTCCTAAAATTTCAGTACGACCTCATTTTACAGGGGTAGCTGAAATCCGAGCGGAATCTTTCACTAGTAATAAATTGCAAACAAACCATTTTCGGACATAAGTTTATATGAACTTTTTCCATTATTTTAACCAGTAGAATAAGTTATGAAAGTCCCGGGAAAACTTCGTGGTACACCTGTATATTAGAATTTACCGAATGAGATTAGAATTTACCACAAGACTAGTCTTGTGGTAATTTGATATATATTTTTACTTAATCGCTTTGTTATTATCAATATTCATATTTTCTTATTTCCTAAACCAGTTCTTGAGTAAAATTGAAGATAGTAATATCTAACGTAAAATACGTAAGGTAGAAAATCTAGATATGGACATTTATTTGTTCCATGTCTACTTAGGTCATTTTTTTTTTTTTTACGTACTTAAACCACTATAAATTTTAATAACCCATTTTTTCACCACCACATTCTTTCTTCTCTACTTATCCTTTATTATTTCCAGGACTGTTTTCCTTCTGTCCAGTATACCTCTTCCGTTGCTTTTTTTTATTCCTAGAATCCTGTAATGGTTTTTTTCTCAATCCTTTTCTCAGTAGTTAACGTTCTTTGATATGTTCTTCTGTTAATCTCATATCTTCCATGTCTCTTTCAGTTTTTCTGATCCAACTTAATGGTTTTTACATTTTAACTATTTGCCAGCCTATTAGGATTCGTTCTTTGTAGGTGAATGTAGAAGGCGATCCTTATTTTTTTTACTGCATTGCATATTTTCTTTATGTTAATGTTCATGTACATGTTCATTATTTTATCTGCTCTTAATACAAATATTTTTTGATTTATTACTGAAGAAGTACATAACACTGCACTGCAATGAAATAATTAAGTTACACCGAAATCTGGAAAAAAAGAACTAAAAAAAACAACAAAAAAAACGATAGTATACGTTTACAGTGACTGAGTATTGATATAATTAGTATAATATGCAGGCTTAAACGCCTGGGGTACTATTTTTAGAATGGCTATGGAAGTAGCAGTCAAAGCTAAATGAAAAGAAAAATGTAATTTCTGTACATTCTAATTGGAATATAATAATAAATATTTTTAAATTCACGCACTTCATAGAGGATTTAAGAGAATTTATAAAGAATTTAATTTACAGTTACACTGATTTCTATTTCGATGATCTAAAGCATTTTTAATTTAAAAATAATTAATATATGTATTATTTATAATAATTTTTGCCACCTACCATATCAAATATACATCAACGTGATGACATGACCTCACGTGTAACACTGTAACGTTTTAACTATAGAAAAAAAACACCATTTGTAAATAATAATGTTTGATTAACAATATTTACCATTCACGATGATTTCACACAAAAATTTCATTTTCTTATTTGCCTGATTAGCAAATTCACGTGATAATTCCAGTGTATCTGTAGTTTTTTTCTTATTAAATTCTCAATGTGTGTTCCAAACCTGATTCTTCTATCAAAATAAATTTCTATATAATTTATATACAGGTATTATTACAGCATTTTGAAAAATTATAACCGATTGTCTAATTTGAGTTACCTGGTTCTCATTGCCAAGTATAAGGACACAGCATTTAGTAACATTAACATCCAGATCCAAAAGATTAATAATAAATTAATCAAAATATATTTGATATATTAATCTCAAACAGTTTGACGCATAGCAATCACTCAATCTACGCGCAACGCTCTCCAACAAAAAGTAATGTCCCTAAATATGTTACGAGTAATACAGAAGGCATTTCATTCAGCCAGTAAAGTATATTTTTTACAACAATTAAAGTAGCTATGAAGAAATTCTCTACAATTACTGTAAAAGAAAAAGAAGAAAGCTTATTAAATAATATCATATGATCCACCCTGTCAGAATCTTTAAACAGATCGATGTAGAAATCAAAAATTGGAATACTTTACCAACATCAATCAGTCGATTTTCCATTTATTTGATATATGTTTAGAAAATCGACTGATTTTACTATATGATTTCAAACATAACAGTTCACGGATCGGACCTTTATAAAAACATTAAAAACTCGTTTCATAATTAATTAAGAATATTCCGAGCTACAGAAAGATATATCAATAATCTTATAGGTTGTAGAAATACAATTGTCATTTATCTCAGTTTTTCTCTCTGTTCTTTACTGGTTATCATAGAAACAACAAAATACATGTGGTGATATTTAATATATATATATATATATTCAGCCTCCACTAATATAGTTATAAAACTGATTTTCCCTCATTTCATTAAATAGATTATTTTTTAGTTAGTAACAAATTTCAACCCGTCTAGTGATTAACCGCATCGTCGTAAAATCAGCTGATTTTTGAAGTTGAGAGTACTAATATTCGAGTCCCTTCTAATAGTAGTTCCTTTTATATGGATTTGAATGCTAGACTATGGATACCAGTGTTCTTTGGTGGTTGGGTTTTTCAATAAATCACACGTCTCAGGTGTGATCGACCAGAGCTTGTTTCAGACTACATTTTTACCAGTAAATTTACACCTACATTGTTCAGTATCTGCAGCTACATTAGCCTGGCAAGCTGGAAGCAGTAATTACATTTGAATATATATATATATATACATACATACAAATATAAGCCCGCGCGCGCACACGCACACACAGACCTCGCAGTAGCTGGTAAACTAGTTGGATAAATATGCACACATATAACAGATTTCATATACACTAGATATGTAACCTTTATTCAAAACAAATTTTTTTGGAAATCTATTTCTACTAGAATAGATGTAAACAAAACGTAGGTACTTTTATAACTAAAGGAAAATATACATTCTATCTCCTCCAATTTTTTGCAAAATGTTTCATTATTTTATTAGAAGCTGTATCTCTCACTTAAAGTTTTTTGATTTTTTGACATTCACCATATTAAGTATTTGATGCTCACTAAACATAATAAAAGCTAAAAAAATTATTTTAAACTGTAATGAAATCAACTGATATTTTATTGAAGTTTCACAGTTTATTTGATATCCTAAAGTTGTGAGGAAACTTTAATCGGGAATAAAAGAAAATATTAGAGGTTAAACAATAGGAAAAAAGTGAAACCAGTACATTTGTTAGTAAAAATATCTAATTAGAAATTTTTTACATCGCATTTTAATGTTTCAAAAAACTTGAAAAATAATTTTGTTCCATAACAAGTCTTTTTTTATTTTCATAAAACAATATAGATAACTTTTTGATATTATTTTAGTAAAATCGTTTTTATTATTTATTTTTTAACATTGACAAAATCATGGAATAGATTTTTTATATGCTAATATTCCCCCCAATTTTTTCAAGCTCAAAAAGATAGGGACAGGTGGGATTTTCACTCTCGAATGGCCTCCTTGTTGTCAAGCTACAGCAGAAGACAGAAATATATACTATAAATTCTAACAACCAGTTTACTAACCACATCCGACATAAATTTGATAGCACCAGTCCTTGTATAATAATGAAGTAAAAATGTAGAAATTAATAAATAAATAATAAACATCCATAAATGTATATCAAATTTATTGAAAAAAAGAAAGTAAAATATATATATATATATATATATATATATATATATATATAATAATTTAAAATAAATAGATTATCGTTTTAGTAAATAAACTATAATATATTAAAAAAAAAAAAACAAAGAAATATTTTTTATTTAATAATAAAAGGGGTGATAAACGGAAGAAAACTTCAAACAGAACATGGAAGGAATGGTTTTTGAAGAAAAAAACAAACACCATCATCTCAACAAAACGAGAGGAGGTTTTTAATCTATTAAAACACAAAATATTACTGTAAAACCAGAAAAGACAAAAAGACGAATGGGTAAACAGAATTTCCAAAATGAAAGCAATCAAGAAATGAAAATTTTACACGCCTCATCATAATAAAGAATCGCAAAAACGGATTGAAACTTTAAATTACATTTGTACAACATGCATGCCTACACAAAAATAACAAAAAATGAAGCATTTTAATACTTTAAATCACGAGAAGTGATATATTTCTATTTACTTTGATTACTGTTGTTTGTCCTAATATTTTCGTAAAGATTTAAATAATTAAAACTAATACATTTACATTTTCATAAAATTACGAAGCATAAATCATAATCCATTGAATATATTATGCTATTTCATAATGGTTATGTTCTTTACTACGCATGTTTAGTTTAAAATATGTCGGAATTTTACTAGTTTATTTACAAAAAGCAAATAATATAACAAAATTGCATATCAGATTAAAGCTGGTCAAAAAATTAGAGTTTAAAACAACACAACTTTATTAATTGCATATAATTAGCGGAAAATTCACATTCTGAAAGGAAAAAAGCTAACAACACGGGTTTTTTTTTCGCCCTACCCCCCGTCCCGGATCCACAACAAAGCAAAGCACAGCTTAGAGAGTTGTCTACTCAAACGGGCCTCCCCGTTCGCCGGCCATAAGTCTAGTCCGATAGGTAAGTCCGCCGGTTAGATCTTTTCATTGCCTGCCTCTAACCCAAAGGACGGGGTATCCAAACCCGACTATGTCGTTCCTGGACCCCACTCCAAAAGCTGGGACTCGGCCTTGACATCAATACCTCTAGTGAGAGCACCCTATCCAGGGCACTCACACCGGGTCTCGGCTTTTTCGCGAAGGGATGAGAGAGTCCCAGTGCCTCATCAGTGCCGCCTATCCGTGCAAGCACAGACAAACGACAGCGAGGGGCGGCGAGGGGGGATTAAGTCTCTCAATACCTCAGCACTAAGTCTTATTATTAATAAGTATCCGTATCACAAAGTCAGTTACTGCATGAAAGGCTCTTTGCCCCTGATAATATACAGTCTATGACTGTGTCAACGTAAGGCGCCCAGTCACCAACTCACAGCAGCGACGTTCAGCAGCCCAGGTCCGGCAGTCGAACACGACGTGTTCCGGTGTATCGAGCTCTACGCAAGAAAGGGGTCGTCAGCTCTCCTCCTGGCATGTAAGTACACCCGAAACAAGCCGTGGCGGTTGACCCAAGTCTCGATATGCCGGATCAGACGAAGTGTCCATCGCCCAGTGGAGGACAGGTTCCATTGGTTCTGCCACTCTCGGAACAACCACCTGTGCATATCACTCCTGTCAGCTCCTCCAAAAATCCCAATAATCTCTACAACTGTTAATACAGTTGCAGGACTTTCCCGTCACGCGGCTATTTATAAATAAAATACAATTAATACATTAATGACATATTAAAAAAATCCCATGTTAAAATTACAAGATAAACAATATTGGCTTGAGGTTACAATGCAATTTTCAAATCTAGTATTACTAAAAGAAAAGCTCCTATTTCAACAACTTTAAATATTACAATCGTTTACAGCGCCCTTGAAAATTTATAAATTCATATCTCACACGACCATGTATGTTACTTTTTGTGTGAACCCCAAAGTGGAGTTAAAGTTCAATTTTATAAAAAATATTTTTTTAAAGCAGTCTTGATAATAAAAAACGGGAAAGAAGAGAAATGTTAAAAACAAGCCAAAATTTTTGGTGGTAATACAGCAAATATTTATTAAAAAAACAGCAAATGTTTTTTACTTCATAAATATAACTTATTAAACTATAGCACGATTATGGTTTATAAGTACCATATTATATTATATCATGTTATGTAACATAACGTAAAGATTCATATTTTGGGGAATAAATTCATTTTAAAACAAGAATAAATTTCTTTAATAGTCCCAATGAAAAACGGTAAAAACGTTTTTGAACGCCTGATATTTGACCTAAAGCATGCTTAATTAAATTTTTAGTTAATAAAGGAAGTAATACAGGTTATTGATTAAGCCAAAGTATAGAAAATTACCAAAAAATAACGGATGTTAAATATTTTATAACAATTAAAAAACACGGTATTGTGTGGGTCTGATAGTAATTACTATTTATGAGGTATATCCTGAAATGCTTATTGCGGTTATCTAGGAACCGTCTGTAATTAAAAATGATTAAAAATAAATACGTCTATTAGACAATATAACGCTTCATCAGTCTCATTCGTTAACAGCCTTTGTTAAAAATGAATATCAAGATGAAAGACTTGAATTATGAAAATACTATTCAACTTAAAAGTTACTGGCAATTCAAGAATTTTATTAATCTTAAAAAAAAAACTATTACATACATGCAGCACTTAAATTTACCTTTCTAGTAGTATTTATGTCTTCCATATTTTGCACATAAAAGTTCGATTGTAAAAAAAAATTATGTACATCAAATGAAGTTCAACATTGATTATTTATAAAAAAATTCATAAATTGATTATTTATAACAAAATTCATAAATAATTATCTCTATACGTTTGTTAATATTACCTCGAAAATTAGTTTTTTAACCATAATTAATTTTGCATACAATACGTTGTCATCTGCTAAGTTAACAAGGTAGTTAGAAAATGGTACTCTAAAATCTTACGTAATACATTATTTCTTTAGTTTATAGATGCATTTTAAATGTTCAAGAACTTCATGCTTTTTAACCGTAATTGATCAATATATATATACATATATATATTTTTTAAAATTATTTCCATATTATTTCAATAAACTCATGTTGCAATTATTATCTACTACTAACCTCTCGTTCAGTTACAGAGTTAAGATAATTTTATTTTAATAAATAGTCATTAATATAAGCAGTCTACCGGCTAGAAAATGAAACATAAAGTTAAATTACAGATAAAAGAAGGAAATTGCAAGATAGGTAAAATTCATATACGAACAAAATTCCTTTAATATTAAAGAAAAATCCGATAACTAAACAATAAGATAGGAAATAATCTTTTTAATGTCAAAAAAAAGAGAGTAATTAAAAAATTTAATGTACCAATCAACTACGGATAAAAAATGGGAAATTCTTGGGTAATTAAATTACACCTGTGACATTAATTACTCCAGATTTTAAGGCACCAAACGCTAACTTCCTTGTTAAATTAGCGAATGTCTTTTTTTTGTGAAAGATGAATTACGGTAAAAAAAATTGCAATAATGTTACGGTAAATTATGAATTAAAACAGGAAATTATGAATTTGTAATAAACATTTAACTTTACGTTATCTTTCAAACGAATGTAAGTAAAAAAAAAAACTGGTGAAAAAGAAACACTTTTTGTTCTGTTTACAAAGATATTACCTCTACTGCTTTTATTTTTCTGAGATTACGCAGGAAAAAATTTAGCGGAATTTTTACAGCCAGATTCTCATTCTGACGCCAATAAATGTTGAAAGGAGCGAATATGCTATTGAAATATACATTTGAATGAAAATGCCTTCTTCAGTAGGTATACAAACCCAAAACCTTGTGGATGGAATACAAAAATTACCTACTATTCAACCACGAAGGTCATCGAAGAATACTGATAAGAATCGTTTTAAAACTTGCATTGAAATAGGAAGTACGTAATTATTTTATATTTTTAATTGACAAGCACCACTATTGCGGAACACTGAACAATTTTATATTATCTCAAAATGTTAATATTATTTTATCTCTTATATTCCGAAAAATGCTTTGAAAAATAAATCAATAGCTACAAAAATTTCAATGGCTCAAAAAGTGACGCAACCTTATGGAAGAATGCTTCCTTCATTATTTGTAGGTTTAATTGAGAAAAAATGGTATATATAATGCAACAGAAAATATTCATTGACTACTAATAGATGTGTCAGTTATGCTCACACCCAGAATTCACTAGTTGAATAGTAGAATTGTTCACTAGTTGTAGTTGTATAGATTGTAACGTACACATTGGAATAAAAAATGAAATTATGTGTTACGCAAAGTATAATAATCAATTTTCACTAATATTAATTAATTTAACACTCATTTCCGTTTTAATTAAATCATACCTTTCCCATTCATATTTCTGTACTTCTTTTCAATTTACAAATAATATTAAAATTATTATTCTTAAGTTAATTTTATTCAGTTACTCGCAATTTATGCAGAGTTAGTTCTTACATTTAAAAGACGGAAATGTTTGTTTTGTAGAGTGCTTTTATACAGCGGAAACAATATCATCTTTCTCCATTTGACAGCATAAAGTTGAAGCAAAGATGTGATATTCATCCAATAATTTTGCTAGATTGATATAAATGGAGGATTTCAAGATCATTATGAAAAATTATAGGACATTATAAGTCTGTGATGATTTTTTTATCAGTGGTATAATTTAATAAACTGATGGTTAAACGGATGAACTAGTTCCGTTTCTAAATCATATTATTTTTTATTTATTTCTTTTTTCTTTTTGTGAGAGATAACTATTATACAGAATTGAATAACAGAACACAGAAATAGATTGAAAACTTAAAGAACGGTTGGGTGCACTAATGCGTGAACAGCCGACGGCAGAAAAGTGGCGCGACAACATAAATGGACGATAAGGATTCCATATTGTTAAAAAAAGCCGGGCTGTTTTTTTATATGACTCGGCGATCTATGGAAGAAGACGGCATAGTTTTCAGAATGCGATCGTAACTCTATGATACGTAAAACGCGCAATACAAATCGCCTGTATAGATGAAGCCTTATAACGAAGCCATGATGCACAGATGATTCAATAAGATTAATAAATTTATTATTTCTCAAAAACGAATAATATTTGCTAACTATTTAATGAGTTTTTATAGCGAATAATAATTAATGATCAGAATTACTGTATATAGAAAAAAAGTTATTTATAATTTTTTTTTAATGGAGGAGGGAATATGGAATAATCCAGAATTTTTGTTGGGAAAACGTGTAAAATATGTTGGTTGCCGTCAAACATCTAGAATTACTGTAAAAACCAACGAATACAAAATTATGTAAATAAATTTCTGATGCTACAAACATACGAATATTTACTGTCATTTAATTTATGTGTTGGATCTATAAAAAGAAAAAAGTACACAAAGTATTTATTTATAACAATTATACAATACACAATTAAACTTTTCGTTTAATTAGAAAAATGATACACCAAAAGAATATAACTTTATTTATATTTTAAATAAATAAAAACAGTTATTAAAATAGATGACCTATGAATGATGAAAATCGGTAAAGAAGCAGGAATATCATCGTATCGCTTTTAACAAACATTCATTATACATGAATAAATAATTTAAACAGTTTATATAATTATAAACAACAACCTAGTACGTAATAGCTGTGGACAAATATAAAGGCGTCAACCCAGGGGAACGTTCACCTCACGTTATATCATTCCCACCCACATAGGCTTCTGAATTATCAATAAAAGTAAACACACGCACGCGCATATCACCGATACTACTACCCCTGCAACAATTGTCAGTATTCAAACTGTAAATTCATATATTCCTTATGTTTGAAGCTTATAATTTTAAATACACCTTTAAAATATCATCAGGAAAAAGCTCCTTTTCCTTTAAAAAACGATAATTAAAATATTTAATATGATAAATTCATAAATTAAATAAATGTTACATGTACAATTTTTTAAATGAATATCATTATGAATTAAAGTAGAGGCTAACTACGCGTTAAGTTTAATTGTAAACAGCTTAAATAAGAAAAAAACTTTACTAACAGTGATTAGTAACGTTTAATTTTTAAAAAAGTCAATGTTAGGCATAAATGAAATATTTTTTTGTAAAAGATTTGATGTGGACACCACATGACTTCCGTATTCGCCTATTATTACATACACACACTTTTTTTTAAATGAATAATAAAAACATAAAATTTTACTTCATTAATAAATTCGGTTTTTTTTTCATTTTTTTTTTTTTATTGTTAAGTGTTGAATTATTTTTTAATTTAAAACTTTGTTTAGAATCAGAAATTAATATTATTAATAAATCAATATATTTAAATTAAAAAAAAGTTAAAAAAAGGAGATGAAGCTAGATTTGAACCGATGTGACTTCTTATAAAATCGAAATATTTCATTAATTAAAATCTTATTTCGCTATAACTCTGGAGCCAATAAAAAGAAGTACCACTTTGTTATATCGTTGAAAAGCTCTCAATGAGGGCTTTTTCCTAAAGTTAAGAAAAAGTCCAAAATTCAAGTTTTTTTTAATTTTGTGCTTTTATGGACACTTTTGGTTCAGTCGATTGCAATCAAAAGGGGAGGTGTACAACTAAATGTTACAACAGTCCTTATTCCAAAATTTCAACATCCTACGGCAAATCGTTTTAGAGTTATGCGATAGATACATACATACACACATAAATACGTACGTACGCACAGATGTCACGCCGAAACTAGTCATAATGGATTCAGGGATGGTCAAAATGGATATTTCCATTGAAATCTGAAAACTGAAATTTTTCGCCATCACAATACTTCCTTTACTTCGTACAAGAAAGTAAAATGAAAACTTATAAATCATTAAAAAAGTTTTTTCTATCTTATAACGGGTGAGAATAAGATATTATGTTAGTGGACTATCTTTCATCGAATCCACTGATACAGAAATGGTATTTAGGCTAGAATAAGTCACTAAAAAAGTCTAATTTCCTCATAAGTAAGTAAACCAAAACGTGTCATCAGAACAGAAAGCGGAAATTAAATGAGCAAAGTAAATTGAAAAATCATTGCAAAGGAGAAGATAAATTCAAAGAGTGCTTAAAAGAGAAACAAATTGGTGGACAGCGGGACAATACTTCCTATATTCGTAAATAAAAAATCTTAGTGAATTAAACTAGATGTTTAAAAGTAAGTCAGAAAATATTGTTTAGCGGCTTAAAAAATAAAAAAAAATTAATTAATTAATTACCATTTAAACATTGTTATTAAATATTTTCTTTTTTAACAAAATATCTCACATCGTACATAATCATTTGAAAAAGTATAATGATAAAATACAGAAACTACGCACGGTTTAAGCTGGGAGTTTATTCACTGGGCAGAAGATTTTATTGACTGACTAAGTTGGTTCCAGCTTGTTAAATTTTGATTAGAAATCCAACCTGTAGTTATTCAACTAAATTATGTAATCTTTCTTTTCAATGATATCATTTAAATTTAATCTTTCAAATTAATATCTGTCTATTAAAACACTACAAATATACTGTTTTTATTAAATTATTTAAATTTTTTTAATAAACATGCCATTTTTAGTTAATAATAATGTTTCAATAATACAGAATACATAGATTTATCAAAATTTTTACGTCAATCGCCTCAGTGCGTCACGACATAACGTTTTCGTTATGTCGAAGGTCTCGGGGTTCATTTCCCACTAGGGTCTGAAAAATGTGTAACTAATCAACCCCAGTTTCTAATGATATTAGCAATTGATGTAGCGTAAAAAAATTAATAAATCTAAATAAAAAACTCTGTCATGGTAAGTACGTCAGCAAGACGGATTTCCGGTTTTTGTTAAGAAAGAAAGGATGTTGCACTTCTGTAATGATTTTTGAAAATAATATTGTGTTCGGTATTTTTTTAACATAATATAAAATGTTATTTTGGAATCATTTGTTCATTTGTATAATACTGAACGGTATTAAGTATTGTTCCAATACATTATACCTCTACATTTATGTTTTTCCTTTCTCCTATTCTCACAGTTGCTTAGTTGTGACTGCATAAATCGCTTAACACCGCTACTTGATAACCCACTTTCATACTGTTACCCATAATTTGTGTAGATTTGGGGCCATGCTCACGAAAAATAAAAATTTCAAATTGACCCAAAACGATTAAAACTTCAAAACTGATTTTTTTAGACACCAACCGCTTTCCTTCATACAAGATCACATTTTGGATTATTGGGAGAATAAATTACTATACTGAACTAGCTCGCATCTGGCGGTGTTCGCAAAAATCTGATTTGGGCTACAAACTTGATGTTTTGGGATCATTGGGAAATCAAACCGCACCTGGTGGTGCTCGTAATCTAATTTTGGTTTTATAACATGTCACCTTTCAAATAATAAGTTGAAAACCTTGAAAAACCTTATAAAGGTATTCAAAAACCTAGTTTTTGCGTTTAACTCTAGCTCTTGTGAATCGATTCTTCAAAATCAAGACGGTATGTTTCCCAAAGGTTTACATATCTCCACCAACTTCGTTAAAATCGGTTAAGATTTGCGTCTGATCGGAGGACGAAAACATTTTATACATACATCGTATGTATATAAACATTGCAAAATCGTATTCAGGAGACTTCAAAACGTAAAGAAAAGTCTGTCCCCCGCTCCCATCGACACACCTTAGAAAATCTGACCGGGCGCAGTAACGATCTCTACAAATTCTTTGGAAATCCGCTAGTAATTTAACATTATGTTAAATTATAAATTATATATTTTTTTAAATTTATTTGTATTATTTTATTTTAATATTACTCTGTACTAACTATTTGACTAAGAGTTGTTCATACTAATTAAAATTAGTGGAGATATTTACTTAAATTTTATGGTTATTTCTTTTTAAATTTAGCTCTGTTCTTAACTATTTGAACATTCTGAAAAAAAATAATAAAAGTGTTTCAGCAAAATAAATTCATAATGGTTTTTGAAAAAAAAAATGTCGGCTTCAACCTAGAAGCCTTTGCATTACAAAAAAAATTCCATAAAAAAAAATAAGCAACAAAATATTTCAATTTTTCTTAAAAATAATACTTAAAAAATGATTACGACATCGATAACGCCCTAATAATGCGTTTTTATGAATTTGAAACGCTCTAATTAAGTCATAATAGATCAGTTACAAATTTCAAGCGCATTTCAATCTCAAATCAAGCTCTATTTGTTCTGTTCAATTAAAAATTTCTTAATCAATCAGAATCCAATTTTCTGGAATAGTCAGGTTAATGGGATAGTCATCCTTAATCATGATAAGAATTCTAAAAAAGAAAAACAGATTTAATCTAAATAAAAATTAAGGTACAAGTATAATTAAGACAAATAAAAGAACTATGCTAAAAGGTTATTAAAGTGAGTTGGGAAATAAAATTATGCTAAAAAAAGGTTTAATATCTTTATTTTTACAAAGATGTTAATGATTTAAATTAAATATTTTATTTTAAATTTAAAACTGGATGATCATTATCAGTTGACACTGATGAAGTAGTACCAACAACAAAATAACTATAAAGAAAGGAGAAGAAATAATAATAAATATTATTTGAAAATAAATATTGCTTATTTAATTGGGAAATAATATAATAGGACTATTTTTATTAGTGATTTTAGAAAAAGAAATATTAAAAAAAAACTGTTCTCAGTTTAGTCTACCCAAATAAGAAGGGTAAATTTAGCTTACAAACATCTATAGCACTGCTGAGACCGCTAATTCAGAATGCTACCATAAATTAATCCACTTCTCGTATATAGGTCAAATTGATGAGATTTCTCTCAAGAAAGAATACAGAATGAACCTTAAACCAATCAAACAGACATCTCCTTCCGTAACAAAATTTAAAGGAGATAATCGTGTAATATTATTACGATTGAAAATTTTCACAAAAAAATTTTCAATAAATATTAATCTGAAAAGGCTTTTAGAGGTATTAGTTCCGTATGGTGGTTTAACAGTGTTGATTTTAAAACGTTTTACATCTCTATTGATAAAGTAAATTTATCAAATATTTAGCTGCTGTTTCTTAAGCACATTGCCTAAAACTCTAGTTTCTAATTAACAATTACTAGGCATTGCAGGGCTACACATAATTTCTCTAAACATTAATAAAATCTACTTTGTGTGCATAATTAGGAATAAATTAAATTAATTACATTAAATTAATTTGAATTAAAGTATTCTAGTACCATAAATTGATTTGTATGTTTTTATTTTATTTTTATTCTACGAGAATTTATCAAGGACAATAAAAATAAAGCAAAATGAAACTTTGTAAATAGTTTTTATTAAGATTAAATAAGTACATTAATTTTACGCTATAACACTTTAGTTAAGTGTTGAGCAAAGTATATAAACGTAGACTTATATAAAAAAAATCCTGAAACCGATTTGGACCTATGGGATCCAGTTGTAGGGGTACTACAAGCGGAAGTAACATTGACATCGTTAAGCGATTTCAAAACAAATTGTTAAGATATAAACGGAATTGTTAAGAATAAATTGTTATTTTAAGAAGCGCTCTGGTTTACAAGGAACAATGGGATACTTGATTATCTGGGAGTCCCTAGCGTTCGAAAGTTGGCCATCATGAAGTCCAAGAGGAACTGTTAGAGGCAGCTGTGCAGGGAGATTGGGACGTCTGGTCTCGTGGATACTTCATAATCGCAAAGTAATTCGGGTGGAGACCGCCGGTCTTTATTGACGTTCAGCTGCAAAGTCGTGTAGTTGCGCTTCTCACAGAAGGTGGTGAGAGTAGAAGGAAAGAAATCATCGTTACGCAATACCTCTGTTCCTACCTCGTTGCTTCTCGTCAAGGAGCAAGCAGCTTCTTGGGGGAGCTGCTTGCGCTGCCAGAAGATGAAGACCGAGGAAAGTCCGTCCCTGATATGGGCATGATGTTGGTCAAGGCCTGGGCCATGATCAACACTGACGGGCACATCGCCTTCCAATTACAAGATGTCTCTGTGCTTCTCAGTACTTCAATATCTTAGAGTATGGCTGGATGAAAGACGTTCCTTTAGGAGACATATGACAAAAAACATGGTTAAAGCAGAGAGGACGATGACCGTGCTAAACAGGGTTCTCAGCAACGTGAACGGGCCCAGATCCTCGAAACGGCGAGTGTACTCCATTGTTGTGAACTCGACCCTGCTGTTTGGAACACCTGCCTGGTTAAAAGCTTTGAAAACACAACGTAACCGTCTGACTCATAGGCGAGTCTAGAGAAGGATGTCTCTGCGAGCCTGCCTTGGGCTACAGAAGTGACTCGTGTGAGGCGGCGTTCGTTATCGTCAGTACGCCACCGACAGATTTACTGACATGGTTTAGAGGTGACTGTTACTGGAAGGGGGATAGAGCGTCTTCTTACGGTGTTTTCCGAGATAACAGATGGGATGAATTTGACAAGGGAAGATGGACATACAAGTTAATTAAATGTGTTGCATAGTGAGTTAGTAGGTGATTTGGAGAGGTAAATTCAGTTCCTGTCGGGTCATGGCTGCTTCAAGTCGTATGTGTACACCAGGAAGCGTAGTGTGGATGAATCTTGCTTATATTGTGGCGCCCTTTATGATGTCGAGCAAATGATTTTCGTGTGCGATAGATGGACGAATCCAAGGGCGCGGTCTATAGCGGTAAGGACCGGCTAGACACGAACAACATAAATAATGTCATTCTCGCTAGCGTCGAAAAGTGGAACGCCGTCTCCGAGATGATGTAGAACATCAATGCGGGGAAAGCCACTAGGGAATTGGATGGGGGAAGCCTGTGGTTGTGGGGGGGGGACGTTCATCTGCATCAATTAAATAAGATTAGACCAGATTAGATTAGGTTAGGCTGAGCTAGACCCGGACGCGGATACGTATTCAATCGGTACTCGTGGACTCCACTGTGTTCCTTACCACTCTTTTTCTAACGGCGATCCTGCGATTCCCACCGGTGATTGTGTATTGTGTTTATGGCGGTCCAACAAATCATTCCTATCCTGTCCGCGTCAACTAAGATTTCTAAACTGTGACAAATAATATTTTATTTTAATACTACACATTAATAATAAATTACATTATTCTCCTCCATTTATTTTAATATACCTTGCGAGAATAGATATGTTAATTTAAAAAAAAAAAAAAAAAACAGTAAGGATAACGTGGATAGTTTGCTAATATTCAGTCAGATAACATTATCTCAGCCACAAAATAAAAAAAAAGTTACGATCCAAAATTATTTTCATAATTTTTTTCTTAATTCTACGATATTTTTGTTTAATTTATAAAAAGTTAAAATTTTTCGGTGAATCATTCAATATTTCCTAATTTATTGGTTAAAAAATTGTAAAAAAAATTTATTGAAATCATCTTTTTTTTCAATCAATCAAAATAAAAGTTGATTAAAATCAAATAAATAATAATATTCATCGGCGTGATCGACAGCACATATTTAACAATGATATTGAATAAAAATAGAAAATTCTTTGCTTTCTTTATAAAAAAAAAATCTGTAAAGCAAAATTGACGCTAACACTGAAGGAGCGTTAATATTACTTAGCCTTCAAAAATCTATAGACATTTCGTAAAATTTATTAATAAATTAATTTAAAAAAATAAGATTTTATTCATTTTAGTTTTGATACAGATATTTCTTAAATAATTTCAATTATTTTGTTAAATATTTTAATGTTAATTGATCAGAAATATTTTTTCAACTTTACTTTTTATTTTTTCAACAGTAATTGATTACAATGAAAATACTGTGATTTTTTAACGTTTTACAACATTTTTTCTGACAAAAAAAATAAGGGATGTTTAGTAAAATAATATTACAATACACATCACATCTTTTTTAAACCAAAGGAATGGAAAATATTATTGCAACGTAATAAATTTTTAAAACAAAAATAGTAATGTAACTGCAGCAATAAAGTAAGAGTTTTTACATCAACATATATTCTACATTACTGCAAGAGAAAATTGTAAAAATATACTTCATCGAAACAAATACATATTATTGAATAAATATTTCAGTACAAAAAAAAATTATAAGACAAATATGTTCATGATGGTGAATTATTCACGGTATGTTAACAGTAATACGAGTACATGTATATATTGTTATAACATATTTTTTCAACGTTTCAGTTCAATAATAACATTTTTCATTTTCCTAATGTGTGCGTTGCTATCTGTTCAACTAGTGAACAATAAGCAACCCTTCCACAGCCTAATGAGATGAAGTTGATATGAATGACATGTAAATGAGATGTAGTCTTATACAGACTCAGGCCGACTATTCCTGAGACATATGATTAATTAAACCCCCAACTACTAAAGTACAGTACTATACACAGCCTAGTATTCAAATCAGTGTAAAAGCAACTAAAGTTTACAAGGATATGAATATCAGAACCTTTGACTAAAAATTACCTGTTCAACAACTGATTTGTGACGACGTGTTAACCACTAGACTAGCCCTGTGGGCGAATAATAATGTAATCAACTTTTCGTGGCTTGGTATAAAAAAAAACTTATATATAATAAAAAAATACTCCTGTGACAAACGTGGCCGTGTAAAATTAATAATTTTAATTTATTTACATAAAATTACATAAAGAAACAGCTGCTTTCTGATAGTGGTTGTGTTTACATAATATTCCATGATTTTTATGTTTTTGTGAGAAGGTAAACGGTGTATAATCTCTGTGGATTCATATCTTACGAACTTAAAAGACTATATGTTACAATTATTTTTGATTGCTTAATAGGGATTTTTTTTTTGTCAGTTTTTAAAACGATTGTACGGGTTAACCTCTAGCCTGTATTGGCGGGTAAAATCATGGATCAACAATCAGCTGTGAACAGAGTTTTTTAATGGTGCTGGTTTCTTATAAAACAGAAAACAAGTTCCCTTGGTACCCTCGAAAAGAGACCCCCAGGAAGCTTTCTCGTTGAAAATTGATGAAGAATATTTTAACGTTCGATATGGGCGACATATCTCCAAGCAAAAGTGGTGGTAAAATTACTGATTCTCAGACTAGCCCCCTGTCATGGCAAACAATACCAGTACCGCGTACTCCAGAGTCACAATGTCCAGAAACGCTGAAAATGATTTTCCCTTAACTAATAAAGAAGAATACCTCTCGATAGAGGATGACATCGTTGGAAATTGCCAAGTAATTTTCTTAACCCTGCCGACTAAAGCATAACGGATGTTATGAGATTCTACAAATTACTTGAAACGATCATGATAAAGAGTGACTAATGCGTAAGGGAGATTACGCTAAGCAACTATGTGTTGTCTCAAAAGATGTTGACTTTTACAAAATTATCGATTTCGTACGTGCGCAAGGATTGATTGGTCAAATAACCACTCCAAAACACAAAATATCGTTCCAATAGCGCTGAGAAATCTGTTCTACTCGATCCCGACCGAATTCATCAAGGAGGAAATCGAGGGTAATGAACACAGTATAAGAAGTACAATAATACATGAAAACGGCTGATAAAAGAACTGTTGTTGACGTTATTTTTCAATCAAGAACCCAATGAAAATATTTAATAAATATTTAACTTGAAAAATATTGCCAACTATGGGGTTAGGTTCGAAACACCAAGGAAACCTCCGAGTTTGTTCAGTGCATGAGACAACAGCAATATGAGCACATGAAAAATAATTGCATGCGGCCCTATTGCTGTGTTAAGTGTGCAAAGGGCCATGGAACTACGGATTGTCCCAGACGAGACAGAAGTACTTCGGCGACTGTGCGCTCTGCCAATCAGACTATCCTGCTAACTACGTGGAGTGTATAAATAAATCTGGGACAAGAAACAGAAACTAAGGGTGCAATATATTGCGAGAACTGCTTACCCACTCCAGAATTAAAACAAATTCGGTCTGAGCAACGCCAAATTCCCTTCGTTGGGTGAATTAAGTAGATATCTGAGCAAACATTCCCAAACTAGTCTGTGTATATTGCGGCTGTTGAACCCGATACCTGGAACGCTTCTGAGGATGAACTGGAGAAATTAACATCAAATATAGAATACGTTCAATAGTGAATACTCACTATGGTGATCTCACACTTCGGTGACGGCCAGATTTCTCACGATTGCTATCTGGAAGATTAATGGCCTCACTTGTTGACGTCAGGAATTAAAAGATTTGGTGTTTACCGAATTACTGGAAACATATTTTACTAGCCAAAATTATTTCCGTCTCCAAAGATACTTGGTTAACACGAATAATTGCTTAGACAGTAGGGCCAATGGTATATTCCAATACTCGTCAAAAACTTTATGAAACATCATCAACTTTTGGATTACAGGATCGACCATAACCAGGCAACCTAAATTGAGAAGCTTGATTGGAATTGACCTTAAATATTACCTGTGGCCTACTGTCCTACCAGCCATGTCATCAGAAATAACCTGTTCTCCGATTTCCTTTCAACGCTGGGTACCGGTATTATAACAGAAGGTGATTGGAACTCGAAGCATCCTATCTAGGGCTCTCGGCTTATAACTGCAGGGGGAGAGCTTTAAGGGACTGCATTCTCAACAGGCACCTGATATCTTTGCATATCATTTATAATTAATAATCAAAATTACTTATGATTTCGGGTTAGTTGGAAATGGTTATACATAAAAATAACTTTACTGACAAAAAAAATTTCAAAAAATGTATAAGTGATCTTCTATTTTACGTTGAACTTGTAATGCCTAAAAAAAGATTACTGTCACTTCTAATAAATTTAATTTAAAAAGAGAATTTTAAATCAGAGATCTTAGAAATAAAATTATTTCTAAGACTGAGATCATTGTCTTTAGAATGAGATGTATCTTAGATATATACAAAAGAAATAAAATTTATACAAAATGCTGACGTTTCCAGTTGAGAAATAAAGAAACAAATCAATATTTAATCCCTACTACAGGAACTTTGGTTGTAAAACTAGACGTTTTTATCATACAGAGAGAGAATAGAAAATATTCAATTTATTACAAGCCTTTGAAATGTATATCTCTTTCTAAAGGCGTTATATCCTGATCGTCTTTGTAATATCTACGGTATAGATTTATTATTAAAAGTGACAAATAAAATACAGAATGATTCACGAAAAATGTAACAAACTTTCAAGACGTGTTCTACTGTGAAAATAAAGAAAAACGTTCGTATAAAAATACGTTCGGAAACGAATCGTTAGCGAGTATCAGCTAGCAGAAGGTTTCGCCCTGTTTTCTGCGCTTTCAGTTAAATAAGGCCAGGCTGTAGCTCTTAGTAGCAAAATTAAGGGTAAAATTTAGTGGTTTTGTTGGAAATCTAACCTAAAAGATTGAAGAAAAAAATAGATCCAGAGACTGCGTTATTGTTTCTCTGATAACTAGATGGCAGATTATTTTCTAGCACGATAAGGCATCTCCCCAGTGTTATCTATCAATTAGACAAAATGCGACTTTTTAAATAAATGGATTGAACGTAACGGATATCAACTACAATCCCAGGTTTTCTGACTTAACACTTCTGGACTAATCCCTTTGGGTACTCTTGAAATCAAGTGAAACAAATGTAGTACAAGAGAAGGATGAGCTGTTAGAAATCTCAAGAACCACCAAAAACATTGTTTGTCGTGCAGAGTGCTGTATCCAGTGTGGAGGAGGACATTTTCAGCAGTTTAATTGCGTGTATGTTGGTTTTTAATTATTTTTGTTTGTAACTCTTATTTCTCTACAATACAGAGTAGGCAAAAATAACTTATCAAACTTTTTTTGATAAAACATTACAAATTAACTCAAAATGAATTTTTTTAAATCTAAATCCTGACCTCTGAAGCGTTCACAAATTTAGACTCTTTTTAACACATATTTCTTAGATAAAACCAATGTTTCTTCCGGTAATGCCGCTATTTCGGTTCGAATGTTATTCTTCAACCCTTCTAAATTTTTTGGCTTATTGACTTAAAGATTTTCTTTTAAAAAGTCCTAAAGAAAAATAATTTTGTTTTTTTACATCAAATTCGGTGACCTTGGAGACCAACGGAAATCTAAATTTCTCGAAATAATTCGTTTTCCAGATTTTGACTTAAGGAACTCCAGTGTGGCTCTGCTGGTGTGAACTGTGGCTCCATCTTGCTGGAACCAGGCCGCTTCGACGTCATCTCCAAGATCCTGAACGAGAATCCTCAAGCAATTTTCGATGTCTATCACTACTCACTGTCACCGAAACAAGATTTTCTTAAAAAAATACGCATAATTGATTCTCTCTTAAAAACATATTACAGCACATCGTAATCTTTTGTTTAAGAACGTTCATGTGTAACTTTTGAATTGTCATTACACCAAAAATGAGCATTTTGTTTTACTGACATAGCCACTAAGTGGAAATTGGATTCGTTGTTCATCCACAAATTAGGCAAAAAAGTCAATGTTTTTAAATGCCGGCAGTATTCCAGACAAGATCCACGGGGTTGGTCTAGTGGTGAACCCGTCTTCCCAAATCGGCTGATTTGGAAGTCGAGAGTTCCAGCGTTCAAGTCCTAGTAAAGGCAGTTATACGGATTTGAATACAGATCATGGATACCGCTGTTTTTTGGTGGTTGGGATTCAATTAACCAGGATTCAATTATCTCAGGAATGGTCAAACTGAGATGTACAAGACTACAGTTCATTTACACTAGTACACATCATCCTCATTCATCCTCTGAAGTAATACCTGAACGGTGATTCCCGGAGGCTAAACAGGTTAAAGAAAAAATGTATTCTAGACGTAATGCATAAGAGTTCGAATCCATCTTATGGGCTAACTGGATTGTACAAGGAAACATGTAACTTTGTGCAAAAATATGTAACCGATTATAAATAAAATTTTGAAAAAAATCCTTGTTAATTTTATTCGCAATGTTTTAATGCCAAATTGAGTGGAGTTTTTTCGTGATGACATTGTGGCATCCTCCAAATACGTTCCTTACAAACTCAATATTTTCATTATTTTTAGAAGATCTTCCTGATCTTCTTGCATCTCCCACTGATCCGTCTGTTCAACTTTCATAACCACTGTATGGATAACTGGGCCAGAAGTCAATTTTCTAGTTTTGTAAAACTTTATAAATTTTAATTGTATTTTAAAAGCCTTCCGCTGACTTTTCATGTAAATTGTGATTACTTTTATTCTTTCTTAGAGGGCATTTTTTCCAAAATGACTTGTTTTTATTTAAATCTAAGCTGAAAGAAAACAATTTTGTAATATTTTAATAATAAAAAAATGTGATTTTTTTTAGAAGAGATCTTTAACCCACCCGTTATTTATTTCTTTTCTTTTGTAATACTGAAAATTTTGTTTCGTTTCATATGTAACTAAATCTGCCACACTTTCATATGTTTTGTTCGTTTAATAAACTTCCAAATTCTTACGTTTGTATTTAGTATCTTAATTCATACGATGGACTTAAATCATGCGATTTTACTTAGAATCCAATTCTTTACAACCTTTTTAAAACCTTAATCTTTTCATTATCCATTTAACAGAGTTACTTTACACCAAATATAAAATAGTGCGTTGTTAGGCCCCAAGTCTTTTATCTTTTACCCCAGATTTCTCGATAACTACCAAAAATATATTTCTGGTACCCATTCTTTCCAATTTTAAAGGTGAGATGTCATAAGAAAACCACTAAATTTACCGTTTAATTTGGATCATAAGAATTAGAATCTGGCTTAATTTTACCGAAGGGGCAGAAATCAAGGCGAAATCTTTCGCCAGCCGATATCCGTTAACGAAGCGTTTCTGAAGCTATGTTTAAATAAACTTTCTTTTTTATTTTCACAAATAGAAAAAAAATGTCTTACATTCTTCGTGGATGAATCTGTACGATAAAATGAAATAATAAAGATTACCAACAAAAGCAATTGTAAAATTATTTCAAAATTCACCTTTGCTCCTTAGGCAGGTTCTATTATTCTTTTTTCCATATATTTATTTAATTTTCTTTTCCTCTTATCACTTTCTACAGAAATTTAGATTATTCTTATTTAGATAATTTCTTTCTACCTAAATATTTTTTCCTCGATACTTCGGTGAAATTTCGATTTTCCTCACAGGAATTTGATGTTATTTTTTTCTTATATAATAGGCTTAAAAAAAAAAGGTAACATTCAATTTGATACATTCAGCTTAAATTTTCCGTTTATCGCCTCACCTGGACAAAATCATTTGGTTTCATCTCCACAAAATCATATTTCAATTATATCATCAATGATAAACAGTTTTATTAACTACGTTTTCAAATACATTTGATTCACACTATATTTCTAATAGCTTAAACGAACTGATACGTCAATGTCAATTGTAAAATAACACTTTAGGATAAAATAGGCTATTATATTTTAACAAAAGCTTAATAATATTAACATACAAAAATTCTGAAGAAAAAATAAAAAAACCTCAATTTTTCTTAGCTTATTCTTATTTTAAAGATCAAGATAGCGATGACATAAAAATAATAAAATATAGCTAGTTCGAACGATATTAGTGAAATAATAGTCATTATAGCAAATAAAATAAAAAGAAAGCTTTTCCTGTGCACTTCAAAATATTATCAAAAGAAAACTTATCATAAAAGAAATCGAAACGGAATGAATACGTGGTTGTAGTATTATTTTAGAGATTATTTGATTATGAACATCTCCAGTAGTTTTAACGATATTCTGGATGAAGTTAGGTTCTAGGTCAGGCTGTGGGTACACGCAAAAGCCAAAAGTAACAACGCTTAAAATATGCAGAAATCCAACAGCAAGCCACAACACGTAACTTTTCCTTACTAGAATTGTAGATTTTTATCTCCATCGAAAATATAAATATATAAATATTTAACATGTATACTTAAGATCTACATAACACCTTAAACAACTATATTTAGTCTAAGGGAACTATCAGTAAGGTAAAACAAAATAATGTAAAAAAATGAATAAAAAAGAAA
Source organism: Lycorma delicatula (assembly GCF_047948215.1). NCBI lineage: Eukaryota > Metazoa > Arthropoda > Insecta > Hemiptera > Fulgoridae > Lycorma > Lycorma delicatula. The sequence goes on from NC_134456.1 coordinate 39,409,955, forward strand.
ACTATCGTAAAAGGAATCTTATTCTTTTTACGCATAGATTAATTATATATTGCTAAACAATTGCATAAAATCACACAATACTTTTTAATTTCGCGTTCGTTTAGCACAAGCTAAACGAGCCTTCAGTAAGAAATATAATTTGTTTACATCAAAAATTAATTTAAATGTCAGGAAAAGATTTTTGAAAGTATATGTTTGGAGTGTCGCTTTATATAGAAGTGAAACTTGGACAATCGAAGTATCTGAAAAGAAAAGATTAGAAGCTTTTGAAATGAGGTGCTATAGGAGAATGTTAAAAATCAGATGGGTGGATAAAGTGACAAATGAATAGGTATTGCGGCAAATAGATGAAGAAAGAAGCATTTGGAAAAATATAGTTAAAAGAAGAGACAGACTATTGGCCACATACTAAGGCATCCTGGAATAGTCGCTTTAATATTGGAAGGACAGGTAGAAGGGAAAAATTGTGTAGGGAGGCCACGTTTGGAATATGTAAAACAAATTGTTAGGGATGGAGGATGTAGAGGGTATACTGAAATGAAACGACTAGCACTAGATAGGGAATCTTGCAGAGCTGCATCAAACCAGTCAAATGACTGAAGACAAAAAAAAAAAAAAAAAATAGTTTGGATGAATCGGTATGTTTCACAAGATACTTTTTATGAGGGGGGAATTGATTATAACACTACTGTTCAGTAATAGATAAAAATAATATTATTAGTGCCAACATTTCATAACAAATTGTAATCCGTTTATTCTGCTACTTCAGTTAGATCAACGTGTTGATGATATTAATTTGCTACGAGGGTAAGTCAATTATTATCCGCTTTTTAGTTATATCTTTGTTTATGTGATAGTACTGTCGTGTTGCCTAGATGACACATGCGTGGTTTAATTGTTGTTATGTCTGTGCAGGTTTGATGCTGTTAACCCACCGGCTTGGTCTAATGGTGAACGCGTCTTCCCAAATCAGCTGATTTTGACATCGTGAGTTCCAGAGTTCAAGTACTAGTAAAGACAGTTATTTTTACATGGATTTGAATACTAGATCGTGGATACCGGTGTTCATTGGTGGTTGGGTTTCAATTAACCACACATCTCAGGAATGGTCGAACTGAGAATGTACAAGACTACACTTCATTTACATTCATACATATCATCCTCTGAGGAATTATCTAAACGGTAGTTACCGGAAGCTAAACAAGAAAAAAAAAGAGAGAGAGGTTTGATGATGCTAGGCTAGTTCCATTGTCGCTGCCCTGCCGTTAACCATGGCTGCTCCGCTTTCTTTTTGCGCCGAAGAAGAACAACGTTCAGTGATCCGTTTTTTGTGGTCGGAAGGTGTATCAGGGGCCGAAATTCATCGAAGATTGATTACCGGTACAGAACGGGAACAGTGTGTTGCTGCAACGAAGTGTCTACGAATAGATTGAAAATTCAAAAATGGTCGCACGTGTGTTATCCACGACGAAAGAGCCGGAAGACCGTTTACCGCCACAAATGAGGAAACATTGAGCGTGCACGTGGTTTTCTTAAACAGACGAGTAGCTATTGATGAACTGGAACATCGTCTGCAAATTAGTCACGGTTCTGCCTACGAAATCATCCACAACAGTCTTGGGTTTCATAAAGTCTGTGTAAGACGAGTCCCAAAACAACTCACACAGTTGCATAAACAAACGCGCTTGGACATCTGCCAAAAACATTTGGATCGCTACGGTAACGAACGGGACATTTTCTTAGATAGAATCATCACCGGTGACGAAACATGGATCCATCATTACGAGCTGAGAGTAAACGGCAGATTATGGAATGGAAACATCTAAATTCGCCCTAAAAAAAAAGGTTCAAGAGCCAACCATCCGCAGGAAAACTGATGCGTATGGTTTTTTGAGACTCACAAGGCCCGGTACTGGAACATTATGAGGAAAAGCATGACAATAAACATTGCGCGTTACAGTGAGATGCTTACTGCCAAGCTGAAGCCTGCAATTCGCAGCAAACTCCGAGGACTGCTGTCGAAAGGTGTTGGGTTATTGTACGACAATGCCCGCCCACATATTGTTGCCCACACTGCTGAAACGCTCCAGAAACTCAACTTTGAAGTACTGGCTCATCCTCCGTTAGTCCTGATTTTGCCTCTTCTGACTACCACTTGCTTGGTCCACTCAAAGAGACATTAAGGAGGGGCCGTCGATTTACCTCGGACGAAACAGTGAAAGAAGCGGTGCATTCCTGGCTCGCAGCTCAACCGAAAACCTTCTTTTATGAGGGCATCAGGAAGCTTGTGCATCGATGAACCAAGTGCGTTGAAATTCAAGGGAACTATGTTGAAAATGATGTACATATCCTATTTGTATTGCAATAAAATTAATAACTGCATTGCGGATAATAATTGACTTACCCTCGTAATTACGTATACGCTGTTTCTCTCAGAATTATTGTTATCCACATCTTACCAGATAAATAAAATATTTAAATAAAGGGATGTGTTTCCAAAGTCAAATTTGTAATGAAATCAGGAGGATGTTGAAGTTGTTCAAGAAATAAATTGCTCCGTGAACAGCAAAGTCTAAACGCATTAGTTTCATACTGTTATCAATTCAAATCTTTTATCTTTTAAATTCAAAGCGATAATCAAAATCTGATAACTCGACTTTAAATTGAAAGTAAGGCTCTTCAAGTCTTTGAGAATGCTTTGGCGTAAATTCTCATCGTCAACGATAATAAATAATACTAGCTCTAGAAGTTCTTTTTCCTAACTATGACTGCGCCGACTTAGGGGTTAAGAAAATAATACTAAATTTAAAGAAAAATCTACGCCAATTATGTGTATGGCTTACCCTGATGGAAATTCTTTCTTTAGTATTTCTTTAGTATATAAAAATTTACAGAGTGTACTTAACTGGTGTGAGAATGAGTTCGCTACTAGATTAGACAATGACATAAAATTTAGTAAAACATATAACACTTTCTGCAGAAATGGATATTGACATAAGACAATGAAATTAGTGTTATTAAAAGAATTCATAAGTAATCTAGTTGTACTTTTTTTCAATTTATGACTGATATAATAGTGAGATTTTTGCGGTTTGAAATGTGTTAAAATTCCGGGAGTTATAAGAAAGCTACAGTTAATATTCCGTAATGATTGGTTCAGTACTTATCGCGATTATCGGGAACAAACAAAAATGTCACTTTATACAGTAGTAATATATATATATATACGAGAGGTGGATCAAAAAATACGTTACATTCTTGCCATGTTCTTCAACTGAAAGGGATGTATTAATATCTTGTAGTGGCAGCACTGGTTGTGTTGTTGTCTTCAAGCTTACCCAGCAGCAATTCAGTACGACATTCGGTACGTGTATAGTGTCGTTGTCAATATGGCGTGTCCGATTTTATGGGCAAAAAATTGCATTTTTTGTGAAATTCATCGCCAACTTGTTGAGGTATACGGGGAGAATGCAGTGTCACGTCTCATGATCACAGAATGGTGCCTACTGTAGAGAAACGGAAAAACAGATGTGAGTGATGAACTGTGTGCTGGGCATCCTTCAACTGTAAATATAACGGGTAACACAGAACGCGTGAATGAAATGATCTTGAGTGACCGGCGCATTAAAATTAGAGAGACTGCAAGTGAACTTAACATCAGTTATGGTAGTTTGCTTGCAATTATTCACGATCACCTTGGTTACTGTAAGATGTGTGAACAATGGGTGCTACATCTGTTCACCGACGACCACAAACATCAACGTTTTGCGTCTGCTTTTTTTTTCTTCAACGTTATTCCAGGACTGGACCACAGTTTTTGAAACAAATCATCACAGCGGATGAGTGGTGGGTGCTTCATTAGACTCCTGAGACTAAACAGGAACACATCACATGAACGGAGACACAAAATTTCGCCGCAGCCAGAAAAGGTGAAAACATTCCCAGATGTTCGAAAGGTTATGCTGACAGTCTTTTCCGATTCTGAGGGAGCTGTTTGCAGTAAATTTATGCCCCGAGGAACAACAATCAATGCCGAATCACCTGTGAGACTTAAAAAAAAATTGCGTTAATCCATTAAAAATCAAAGAACCACAAGATTGAGCGATAGGGTCGTTTTTTTTCACGACAATACTACTCCTCATTCAGCTCATGTGACAAAGAGTTAATGCAAAAATTCAAGTGGGAAGTGGAAAGTATGGTCTCATCTGCCTTACAGCTCTGACCTAGCACCCTGCGACTACCACCTGCGTGGTCCTCTCAAGCGAGACCTGGGAGGGGAGAGCTAATGATAAACTGAAGAAAGCGGTCCTTAAATGGTTGAAGGAAACTGGACGAAATTTTTATGAGAGTGGAACTGAAAAACTTGTCACAAGGTATGAAAAGTATTTAAAAAACAATACAATACAATAGCTTTTTAAATGACTAATAAATGCGTAAGATTTAATATAAAAAAAACTTGTAGAAAATTTAATTCTGAAAAAAATTAATGTAAATACAGCCAAAAAAGTAAATAAAAACTTTTACAAATTTTAAACCATCAACTCTACTCCTTAATTTGGGTCCAAAAACTTACAACAACAGGCTTCTTTTTATTAGAAGAGTTGGAATCATCTTTTACTAGCCGTAACTGGAAAAAAGCATTTTCAGACCTATGTTTTAAGAACCTTTTTCATTATTTTCTCCAGTAGAACATGTCCTGAAAAATTTCTCACCTTTCTTCGTGATATCTTTATATATATATATATATATATATATATATATATATATGTGTGTGTGTGTGTGTGTGTGTTTTCGCGCGTAATTATATATGTAATTAAGAAAAATTAAGACGCATAATTATTAAGATTTATTTTCTACATTTGCTGTTTTACTATTTTATACCGTGGCTATTCATTTTGAAATCCTTTATTAAATATTTTTTAATTTTTATGATATTATTGGTCTTAAAATCAAACGGGTACTACTATAAGCTAATTTTTAGGCAAGAGTACAATAATAAAAAAGAGAGACCGAACAGTGGATTACTTTACGGATATACTGAACACTGTTCGGGTATTACATTACGAACAATCTGCGTATGTACGGTCACTGATTTCTATACAATCAAGCTTTAAGCCATTTTTAAATAAAAATATTATATAAAAAGAATACGAAATCACTTCAAATATGTCTAATAATTTAACGGTAAGCAGCTTTAATTCTGAAAAAAATTTCAACTTTATAGAAATTTCTGGCAGATAAAAAAAATATGAGAAAATTATTAGTTTAATAAAATTACTCTAGTTATATTCGAAAAAATGGAATTAACCTATTACCTATTAACCAAAGAGAATTAATTACATTTTTAGGAAGAGTATTTAGAAGAATAGAAAATTCACCAGAAACGAAATTTAAAAAATAAATAAACTAGATTGGTGGAAAATAAGACGGTAATATTTTATTAATTTGGTAATTAAGGGATGTAAAATAAGGTAGGAAATTTTTTATTTTTCTGGAAAAAAACCCTTTCACATTATCATCGCTCGGAACAAAACTATAACAAAAAATGTCCCTTTTCGGATATCAAAAATAAGATTGAAATAATATGAAAACAAGAAAATAAAGAGATTAAAACTAAAATAATAAAAGAAACGTAATTATTAGGATAAAGTATACAGCACGAATACTAAAATAAAATTAAAATTTATAGTTAGTTAATGTTAAATTTTGTGAAATATATTAATACTTCTCAGAAGTAACAATACCCGGTCTAGTACATTCTTATCATTGGCTAGGAAATGTATAGCTAAAAAATGTAGAGGAAGACAAAGATCGGAATAAATAATTGAGAATGTAATCTGATCAACTATTTGTACAACGTTTGTAAATATATATTGCTACAATGTAGATAAGACGGATTGTTGATATTAGAAGATTAGTGAAGTACACAGAAAGAAACATCAAATCAATCGACTTACTCATTGCTAAAAAATGAGTTAAATTTAAAAATAAAGATAAAAATATTAATTATTATCTATTAGCTTAGTAAAAAAATACTTGGATTTGTTAAAAATATGGATATAAAGTTATTAAAATTAAAGGAACATTTTTTTTAAATTCAGCTTTAAAATTTTGTAACGAAATGGTATATCAGGCTACACTAGTTTGCCAAGTTATATTTTCTTAATTTTATATAGTAAGCATTTGTTGTTGTAGATTACTCGTGTGTTAAAAACAGAAGTCAAATCATAAATTTCGGAAAATCTATTTGAACAAACTGATCAAATATTTGTACACTGTGTGTAAATTTATATTGTTACAGAAACATTTGATTTAATTTGTTTTTTCTTTAAATTTATTTAGCAGTATTGTGACAACGAAAGTGTGAAATATTTGATTTGTTCATTAAAAAAAAAAATCTTGTTGAATAATAAATCATAATTCACAGATTAGGAATATTTACTGTATTTTACCATGTAAGTTATGTCACAGTACAATTTATCTTCGTTATTAAACACTTTAGTACCAGCAAAAACATTTTTAAAATATTCTCCTCTATCTGGAATTATTATCATCTTTATTCAAACAATATATAAATTAACTGAATTATTCATTTTAACCAAATACCTGAAGTAAATTTATTAACATTGTTATTACACCGTTACTTCAAGTTACATATTATTTGTTACGCAGGAGACAAATAATAATGTATTTACTATATTACTATTATATAATCACCATGAATTAAATTTCGGCGGTTTTCAAAACCGAATACATATATAACGAAATCACAAATACATTTAATTTAGAACTGGCTTATAGCAAAGTGTCAATGACTAAAAAACAAATTGATCCAATAATAGTCGTCATACAATAAAAAACAAGATAAAAGTGATACAACAAATTCTTCTTACGTTTCAAGAGTAGTTTGTAAATCTCATGTTTCAGATTCTTTGCTATATCACACTTCAATACTTCAATTTCTTCCTTTCAGTCTGTAGTAAGTGCCCTTATTCCCATGGGCTCAAAAATATATTACATATCCTTTCTACTGCAGTTCTTTGAAAAAGAAAAATATCTTTTCAAAATTGTTTAGAATTAAGAAATAATTATGTAACTAGAGCAAAATTTCATATCCTGTAGAAATTTCTTCCGTATCTTCAACTATATTTATTGTATAAAAGCAACATCAAATATTTTTGATGTGATTTGTGAAAGTTGTTTTCTTACCTGAATCAAAATTGTAATTTCATCAATTTCATTTAGATTATTATACATCAATTTCATTTCCTTAGATAAATGAATTCACTGGAATTACTTAGAATAAATGTTTAAGTGTTACACGTTATGGCTGTAGACTTTAAAATTTTACTACAAATTTTTATATAGTTACCAATAATACAGAATCGTACATTTTAACAACGAAAAGTTTTATATGCAAAAATATTTCAATTGTAATTCTTGGAAAGTGGAAACTTAATTTATACAATTGTATTAATACCAACGGTGCCAAATGCTTAGTAAATTAAATCTAAAAAAACATTTCATCCTAAGAAATCAAAACAGCTTAAATTTTACTGCAGCAGAAACTATCAAATTCTGTTTATTAAAATTATTTTGCTTGTTTCTTATTTATTTTAGTAATTTTCCTTGAAAAGGCTGATTTAAAAAAAAATTCCGTACTTTGTACGGACTTCAATACTAGATCGTGGACATCGATGTTCTTTGGTGGTTGGGTTTCAAGGGTTTCAATTAACTACACATCTCAGGAATGGTCGAACTGAAACTGTACAAGACTACACTTCATTTACATTAATACATATCATCCTCTGAAGTAATACTTTACGGTGGTTCTGAAGACTAAACAGAAAAAGAAAGTTAAGAAACCATAAGCTACAAATATAATATTAATTCCTTCGCAAGCGACATGAAGTGAAAACACTACGCAATCAGAAGTTGCCTTGTTATAAATGAGATTATACCAATCAATGATTGAAAAAAAATATTTATACTATGTATTTATATAGCTTATACTACGTATTACAGATAAAACTAAGATTTCTTATTTAAAAAAAAAAAATAATAATCATGGTATCCTAGCCACAAGTCTTTCTCAAAATCCAAGTTGGGTATATACTTGTGTTTTGAAATACTAATATTTTACATATATTTACAACACAAACTGACGCCTTTGGAAGACCATCTGTTTCGGAATCGTATCTATTTTTAATCTTATCAGTTAATTCCAAGTTTTGAATACTTCAGACGCCTTTTTTTTACGAATATTTTATTTACTTTTTCCAACATAAATCCTACTGATTAGGATATGCAAACCGATGACTCGTTTTTTAAAGACAAAGAAAACATTCATCCTGTTGAAATTAATCAACAGTTATTTGAAATGTAAGGAAAACGTGTTACGAACGAGACAAATTTGTGGTAATTATATCGGTTAATCAACGAAAAAAATAATAAATGTGTACAATGATGCAAGATCTTGGAGTCTACCAATCGTAAAAAAAAGAATTAAAAACTGCTGTTGCAAACATTTCAGAAAAACAGCAGATTCACATTTGACAAACTTCATGTAACTGCGAGATTTTCAGAATGTTCGAGGGGGTGTGGTCTTTTTGATAATGTTCGTCTTCAGGTTGCTCAAAACACAGAACAGTAGTAAAAAACTCGATAGAGGTATTAGACTGCTTCCGGTACAGTCCGGATCAAGAACCATTTGACTTTTATCTTTCCCAAAAATTAAAAGAAATGTTAATAAGGATAACTCGCATACCGACCAATGACGATGTTCAACAAATTGTCACCGACTGGTTCAAGAATCAGGTGGTAGAGAGTACTTAGTGAAGAAAACCTAAAATTTCTCTTCCATCTCAAACACATAAATATCAACAGAAAATGTGTTGAAAAATATTTAGATGTATTTTCATTGTAAAAAACTAGGATTTTAAATTAAAATAAATTTTTATCAGATGATAAATCGGTTTTTACTTAAAATATGACTTTCGTTTGATAATGCAAGATCAATATTATTTAAAAAAACTATGTATTACAATACACATGCTCGTATTACATACACGTCGTAATATTTAGTGTACGATACGCTCTATTACACGTATTTATTAGAAAGGCGTATGTGGTCTCAATATGTGCATCGTGGTCATTTTATGTCATCCTATTGTGTGGTTAGAGCGTTCACGATATTGTTTGATTATACCAGTAATGTATCGACTATACCTCACAGCATATACATTGGCGGTTTTGTCATTAATCAAAGAAGAATTCAGAGTTGAATTATCTGAAAATTAACCACTTTTATATATTTTGTTCGCGTTCATATTATATGTACTTGCATTTAAATGTACAATATAAATAAATTTCTTTGATTTAAATATAATGGTAAATACTGTCTACTAACAGGAAAATAAAAAAATAAAAACTTTTTTTATATAAGTAAAATTAATTGTGTATTTATTGAAATCTATAAAACAGATACAATTTAAATAAAAGTATTTAATTCATCTAATTATCCGAGAGCAAAGAAAACAAGAAATTCATAATCTTGTTTTCTGGCCGAAATTGAAAATGAGTTAATGTAAGTAAATAGTAAGGAGTCCATGCATTGAGAATGAATCACCTTTTAAAGAAATTAACAATAACAAAAACACAAAAAGAAAAAGTGAATAATAAAACTAAGATATAAGAAATTAACTAACAAAAAAAGTAACGAAAAACAAATACAGACTCTCGAACAATTTCATGAAGAAAACGGGGTATCAGATTAGTGTGAAAGTAATAAACTGAAATGTATTAAGTACAGGTTCATGTACATGCATGTCAGAGAACTTCATTTTCATTTCTCTACATTATTAATGGAATTAATCTTCAGAAGGTTGACTCTGATAAGTATCTTGTATTTGCTTTTGATCCTCTTTTACAGCTTACGTTATATATGGATTATATATTTGTTCGGAGAAAATCTCTTTAATAATTAAGAAGTTACAACACTGTGTTTGTTCTTTGACGTAATTCATGGTTAGAATATGGAGTAGTAATTTATCAAAATAGATTCAAATTCGTAACTCTGTATTAAAAATTAAGAACTACTGATAAATATGAAGTAAATTACATCTGATAAAACTCGCTATAATGTTTGCAGATACAAATCTCAAATGTTCAATGTGGCCCCTCCTGATGTACGGCACATCTAAGTGGTAGCTGAACTAGTTTCACATGAGAGGAAGCATATCTTGTGTTATTGAGTTCACCGCAGCTGTGATACGGTACCGCAGGTTAGCCAGATTTTTTGTTAGAGGTGGTATGTAAACGGCATCTTTAACTAACTCCAAAAAGAAAAGGTCACATGGTGTGAGATCAGGTGATCTTAAAGAGGCCAAAACTGAAGAGTCAGGTCTTCGTTCTCGATGCATCCTGTCCATAATTGAGGTAGTGATAGTGTCGAAAATCTAGGTGCCAAAGGGACGGAGTTCGTCCTCTTGAAAAATGAAGTCTTGTAAATACTCATTTTGTTGAGGTAAAAGCCAGCTTTCCAGCATACATACTAGGACACGTTATACCAGTAACCGTGTGTTCCGCAAAAAAGGAATGGTCCATAAACTTTTGTTTGCGGTAGGACGCAAAACAATTTAATCTTAGGGGAGTCTCTTTCGTGTTGCAGTACGTGTCATGGGGATTTTGTAGAACCCGTATGCGAACATTGTGTATATTCACTTTTCTACTGAGATGGAACGTCGCTTCATCGCTAAAAATCAAACGCGGAAGAAAAGTGTCATTCTCAATGTCTTCAAGGATTTTTCCTCCCTCCACCAGACCGGATTATATAATGAAGCACGACACAGTCCGCGGGTGTCCATTTACTCTAACGAGCCTCCCCGTCTGCTGGTGGTACGTCTGGCAGGACAGATCAGCTCGCCGGTCGGATCTTCTGTTTTCGCCTGCCTCTGACCCTAGGGGTAGGGTTACCAGGCCCGACTATGCCGTTCCTGTTCCTCCACCCCAGGAACCGGGACTCGGTCTTGATGTCTTCTTGCCTCCAACAGAAACACCGAAAAGGGCATCCCCGACGGGATTACGGTCTTTTCCATTCCCCGCACAAGAGGACAAGAGGGTGTCCGTACCTCAACAGTGCCATCCATCTGTGCAAGCACAATCACAAATGAATGGCAGCTCAAGAGAGAACTGTCCCTCATCCTCTCGTCGCTCCAGCAGCTCTATCCTTCAGCCGAAGAATCCGACAAGCAAGAAAATGAAAAACCCCATTACCGGTCTGTACAACCCTCCAGCGCGTGACCCTCCGAACCACAGACACCACACCTCCGCGAAGTAGAACGTTGGGCCCACTGATGACCCTCCTGACCACAGTTGAAGCACAGTTTGGTGCGGTCAGGACCAGTGCATCCAAACGATATATGCCCAAGGCGCCAACACCTGTAGCATCTGTCCTCAGAGTCACGCATGCGGCCCCGACAATGCACCCAGTCTTCCTAAAGGAAGGCTTGGCCACCCGATACGTCGTAATGGCAGTAGCGTTTTCAAGTATTTGATAACAAAATTCAAAACGTTTGGCTGTCAGCTTCGCGAAGAGCCTGTAAAAGTTGTAGGCGGTATGTTTGAAAATTAAACAAGGCCTCCAAACACTTCATTCAGTTGGTTGAGTTATTCCAAGTTTTCTGCTCGCTTTGCAGGTTGACATTCTTGGGCTTCGTACAAATCAATTTTCAATTCGTCTCACCTTCTCCTCTTGCATTTACAGAGACACACTCTTTGTTGAAACTGGTGAAACCAACGGCATATGCTCTTCGTTGTTGGAGGTTCAATGTTAAACTGGTGACGATATGCACGCTGCACTGCTCTTGCAGACTGAGATTTGTCATACTTAAGAAGACAGAAAACTTTGTGTTGCACTTTAGCCATGTTACTCACAACTGACTCGTAATGGCGGCCCAACAGTCTAGCTGTTATTTACGCAAGTACAGGCGCTCTAGCGATGATATTTGAAACTTTCGGATATACTCTCTTAACTACTACGTAGATCCGTCAGATACATAGTATAGTTCACGAAATATAGAGTTACTAAATTGAGTCCAACATTTAGAATTGGCCTTTCTGGGATCCACAATTAGATAAAGCAATTAGGAGCATGTTCAAAATAAATTAATAAGACATCTTTATTTAAAAAAGATGAGACGTAAATGTACTTGACATATCCTACGAAATTGTGAGAATTGTTTTTGTGAAAGAGGTGTTATATTTGAAGGTAAGGTGTTATTTTTTTATCATTTATCTTTTTACTTACTTGTACGAAGTAAAGAAAGTATTGTGATCACGAAAAATTTCGGTTTCCAGATTTCAACGGAAATATCCGTTTTGACCAACCCTGAATCCATTTTGACTGGTTTCGGCGTGACGTCTGTGCGTACGTATGTATGCACTTTTTATTGCGATCGCCGTGACTAAAAGTGCCCAAAAAGCCCAAAATCCCCCAAAAATTTGGATTTTGGACTTTTTATTAAATGCAGTAATAAGACGTTACTGATAGCTTTTCAACGATCTATCATAAGTGGTATTTATTTTCACTGGTTCCAATGTTATAGCCAAATAAGATTTTTAATTAATGAAATATTAGGATCTTACACGGCGAAGGCACATTGGTTCGAATCCGACCTCATATACATATATTTTTTTAACTGTTGAAATATATAACAATTTAAATATATTGATTTATTAATAATAATTATTAACCTCCGATTAAAAACTAATTTTTTACAATTAATAATAATTCAATAATAACAATAAAAAAAATCAGAAGATATTAGTGAAATAAAATTTTATGTACTTTTGATTTTAAAAATATCTGTATATGTAATTTAATAGGCGTACAAGGAAGTCATGTGGTGTCCACATCAGATTTTTTTTATAACAAAATGTATTTTCTTTATTCCAAGAACCTTATCTTTTAACTCATTCCTTATATAAACAGAATTTTTTGGTTTTTAATTAAACTAAGGAGTTGGATATGATACACAACAAACAAAAAACAGAATTTAAAAAGAACATAAAATTTTCTTATAAGTTGACTGAATTTTTAAATATTTAGTATGTATACGTGTGGTACATGGGTGTGGATATCTAAATGTATATATAGTACAGTTTCGCTATAACTTGGTTCAAAATAACGTGGATACTGTTATAACGGGGCTAGAAGGATGTCCCCTCAAAAAAGAACTGTTATCAGATAATAAAAAAATAAAATGTTTTTTAATATTTTTAATACGTATACCGCATTTAGTAATAAACTTAACAGAAAAAATAAATTTGCTAATACATTTAGTTCATTAAAATTCACATAGCTGCAGAAAAAATATGAACTACAAACAAACAAAAATAACTTCCTAATTTTTCAAATAACTGTTTTATGTTTAAGTGTTTAGTTATATACATTCCGATCTGTTGTGTTAATATAATGAAGTGTTCTAATGAAGTAATATTGCATATAATTTATTACGGTAGTTTGAATTCAAATCGGTTACTACAGTACTGTATTTTCAATTAGGCTAAAAGGGAGACTGTACAATTACCGTACTTTAACGTTCCGAAAAAAAATCAATGTGAAAATGAAATCTAGCTACAAAAATCAAGTACTGTACAATGCATATTCTGAACTGTATTTTTACTATTTTTTTGTTCTTTATTTTATCCGGTAATATTCTCATTTTTACCTGTAACATTCAGTAATATTTTAACTGCATTAAAATATTAAACGAATCAACATTGTTTTTTTCATTGATCATTTTATTTTCGATACAACATGATTAACGCGGGTACAAAAGTTGTCTGGATGGGGACGTTACAGCGAAGTCATACGGTTTTTTTAATTTAGCGATATGTATGATTCTTCATGATGCTCATATTTTGATTGGTTTTGCACTTACATAATTATTTTATTTTTTATTGTTTATATTAGCCAGTTATTATTTATCGGTTGCTCTAGCAATGTATTATTTCAATAATATAATATTTAAATTCATCTCATTTTAGAAAGCTCAGCGACATACACGGTGGGAAGGTAGCTTTTTAGACTTCTAGCTACCTAAGATATCCTGCAGCAGTACACTATCCTCTATAGTCGACAGTTTATTATTAATAGTGCTAATATTACTTTAGACACCAGCTAGAACAACTGCGCACCTATGTGCTTAGCGCTTTTTAAAGTTTTGTCGAGTGATAGAATTTTTTTAGTTTCATTTTATTTCTAGTTTAATATTTTTAAAAAATGCAATAGAGAAAGAATTTCTGTCTATTTCCAGGTTTTATATACTAAAAATATAAATCACTTAATATAAACATAGTAAAACGTATCGTGTAAAAACATTATGAAATAAAGAAATACGTATTTAGAAATTTGTATAGAATAACATTAAGGCAGCGAAAAGTAAACAATAGAAAAGCTAGAAAAATAAAATATTAGATTAAATTCTAACGTAAAAAATTAAGTTGACTGATTAAAAGTTGGAAGAAAATAGGGTAAAATTTCATAACAATATAGCGTTGTTATTTTTTTTATTTTTCCCCCTCACCCCCCAATCAGATTCCACAGTAAAGCATAACACAATCCGGGGGAGAGTCCTTTTACTCTAAAAAGCCGGCTGGATCTTAACTATTAATGCCTGCCTCTCTACCAGAGCAGAGTTACCAGGCCCGACTATGTCGTTCCTGATCCCCCACCCTAGGAGACGGGATTCGGTCATTATGCCTTGTTTGGCTCAAACGAGAACACTTAAAAGAGCATTCTCGCTGGGACTACGGTCTTTTCTACAAGAGGACGAGACAGTCCCCGTGCCTCATCACTGCTACTCATCTACGCATGCACAATCGAATAGCAGCTCAGCAGGGAGCTGTCTCTCATTCCCTTGTTGCCCTAGCAACCCTATCCTTTTGTTGAAGAACCCGTGTGATAAAATCAGATATAGCACGGAATTGCACCTCATTTGCCAACATACGGCCCACAATACTCTCCACCGTAATTGGCCCAGTAATCAACTCACATTGCAAGCACTCTCTGTCCCAGGTCCGACAGGCAAACACGACATGCTCCGAAGTGTCGAGCTTCCCGCAGGATAAACAAAAGAGGTCATCAGCCCGCTGTCGTGCATTCAAATATACCCGAAACACAGCGTTGTTATTAGGTGATTCAATCAGCACCAATTATTAATATGATAATAAAGAATAAGTGACGTAAACAAACAAATATATACAAGTATACATATATATATATATATTTACTAGTGTGTTTACACACTAGGGTCCCGTGCTGCTCTCCAGAATCAGTGAATAAATTAACTTAAGTTATAATATTAATTTACTTTGTGATTCATCCACTGTCACATTTTTAAAGCAAATTTGCGCGTGACAGGGCAACGAACAATAGCCATACTAAAAACTGGTTTAAGTAGATAGATTCCTACTCAGTCCAGAGTTTGTCCATGCGCATTTTTGATGATTGTGCAAAATGCTAGCGGTATAGGTAATTGCCTTAATTTAAAAAAAAAGAGACACTAGAGTCAAAGGCGTCAAATCAATTCGAGGTAGAAATACCCGATGTTAAACATTTACTTCTCTTATACTCTCTACGTCCAAACTGTTGTCATACATTTTTCTGACTAACAGTATCGTTCTATTCAATAATCCCTGCACTGGATTTAAATTTCGTAGCATCATTACAATGCTACCTTCTTCTAAAATCAAAATAAGAGGCGGCAAACCATTCATTTCGAGGCTACTTAAAAATTTTGTGGGTAACTACATCAGTTCACTCTCTTCCTCTGCTATCAATGAATTTACGTGCATATAAGTTATCGATTCTCCTGGAATAAGATCTGAGATCTTTCTTCTTTCGTTTTAAGACCCAAACGAATTCTGTATCTTAATTAGATGCTGATATATCCCGATTTGTATGCCATTGAGGTAAAGTTTTGAACATGAGAAAAGCTATGTTCACTTAAATTCCTTCTCGTAAATTAGGGAGCGTAGTGGGTATATGACCGGTGTATCTGTGGCCTGATTTAATGAGTGTTTTAAGACATCAACGAAGTCTGTAATTAAATTACTTACTGAGTAATTGCAGAAAAATTTAATTTGTTTATCAAATTCTTTAATATACAAATATGTGTGTGGATTGTAAGACAAAGTAGGTTAAAATATATTTTTTGATATTAGTATTTATATTTTTTTAGACTAGTAAGAAATTATAAATAATAAAATCAACATGTATTTTTTTACAAAAGCTCGCAAGGTTAGAAAAAAAATGAGTAGCTAACTGTAGAAAATCTTTTTTTTTTAATAATACCCAGCTCACGCCATATTATTAAAAATACATTTAACAAATATATAAATCATGAAAATTAAGAAAATCTTAACAAAACAATTTTCATTCTCTTTAAATGAATTACGTATCAAATTAGCTATTCCGTAAATCGAGAATTATTTTATTTTTCCATTTCTTCGAAAAAATTATAATAGACGATGAATAATTTAAAAGAATTGAACCTTTTTTTAAAATACTGGTAAAATTAATAAAACTGCAAATGATCGACGACGTCAAAATAAATTTAATTATTTAATTGAATAAACATTAAATTTATACAAAGTACATTCTCAAAGACAGTAGATAAGTGGAATAACGGTAAACGTAAGTACTGCTGTATTTCGGTAAAAGCATGTGTAGGATTTAGTTGATGAAAGTGCTGTAGGCCTACATGGAATGAATTTCTAAGGCTCGGAAAAGGAAGCAGTTTAGTTTACACTGCAACTCTATCTAAAGGAAACTCTATTTGGAGTTTTTTTTTTAAAATCCTCTTTCACATAAGAGGTTTGTCAAAGTAATAGGAAGCTTTTGTATTCAAAATTGTGAGATGACAACTTGTCGGTAAAACTAACAAAAGAATATGAAAAATTGATCATTCTTTTTTAAAGCATTAAAATGGAGAAGGTAGATAAAATAATACTGACAAACCATTTTTTTTTCTTTTAGATTTAAGATAAAGAAAAAACAGCGAAGCAAGATTTAACATGAAAAGTTTCTTTAAAACATGTCTAAGAAATTCTATAAACCAATTAAATTTTCACTGAATATCCAACCTTATAGAATTCAAACAAACACACACACACACACACACACAATTTTTTCTTTTTCTAGCTGCAAAACGATTCTTTTAATAAATTAAAAATGATAAGACCTAAAATCCTAGTATAGAAATCAATGTTTTCTTTCAGTTAGTTTAAATTACATTTCATTAAATGTTTTAAAAAAACCTGAATAACATTACAAATAATTTAAAATTGAATTCTTTTAAGAAACCAATAGAAAGATTTATACAGAGTATAAAGTAGTATCATTCAAACTCAAGTATAATTCCACCAATTTAAGACTAGTTCCAATTTCTATTATAATAAATTAAATTCAACTTACAAAATAAAAAAAATCTGATGTGGACACCACATGACTTTCTTATGCGTCTACTAAATTACGTATACAATTTTTTTTAAATGAAAAGTATATAAAATTTTATTTCATTAATAACCTCTGATTCAGAGGTTAATAATGATTACTTAATCAATATACATAAATTAAAAAAAAAGTTAAAAAAAGGAGATGAAGTCTGATTCGAACCGATGTGTCTTCCCTTAAAAGATCCAAATATTTCATTAATTAAAATTTAATTTGTCTATAACTCCGGAACCAACGAAAATAAGTAACATTTATGACATATCATTGAAAAGCTTTCAATGAGAGCTTAATACTGCAGTTAAGAAAAAGTCCAAAATCCAAATTTTTCTGGAATTTGGTTCATTCGATTCCAATCAAAAGGAAAGATGCACAACTAGATGTTACAACATCCTAAACCCAAAATTTAAAAATTCTACGGCTAATCGTGTTTGAGTTATGCGAGATGTATAGTACATACAGATGTCATGCCGAAACTAGTCAAAATGGATTCAGAGATGGTGAAAATGGATATTTCCGTTGAAATCTGAAAACCGAAATTTTTCACGATCACAATATTTCCTTTAGTTCGTACAAGGAAGTGATTCAATTAAATTTCTATTATATTATTAATATCAAATGATTCTTAGGGGCCCTGGCTCAATGACCAGAGGTCACTCCAAAAGATAAGATATAAACCAATTGATCTTCCAACAAGTAAATACCTATTTGTATTTCATCATGTTATTTTACTTTGAGCAGATGGTTGGTTGTGTTACTGATTCTTATGAGCTTAAAAAAATATTTTTTAATATACAGGAAACAAGATATATCCTGGTCATTCTATACATCTTACAACCATCTTCCTACTTATAATAAATACATTGAACCGAATATTGTACTATGATCGTCCAGAAAGCTTTCGCACTGCATACCAGAGAATTAAAAAAGGAGTGATGGCCACAATTTTTTAGGATCGCCTCGGAGTCTTACTGTGTGAGTTTATGCCTTGCGGGGAAATAATTAATTCTGATTCTTAAACGGAAATTTTGATGAAAGTCTGTAGCGCAATTCAATCGCCGACGTGGTCTTTTGACTAGAAGAGAGTGGTAGCTTCATGAAAATGCATAGGGGGTTGCGGCATATGGATCTCCATATGCCGCAAAAAAAAAATTGTGACTTTTTCAAAGATTTCGGATGAGATGTTTATTATCATCCGTCGTACAGTCCAGATCTTGCTTCAAGCGATTTCCACATGTTTATTAAATTCAAGGAGTTTCTTGGTGAAAACCTAAATGAAAGTTACGTCGACAAGTCAGCTGTCCATGATTGGCTTAATAAGCGGCAGACATCTTTGACAACGGCATACAAAACCAAATCTCACATATGACAAATGCTTGAATGTTGAAAAAAATTCTTCATTTTTTCCCTCGGAGGTGGGAAAAGCTCTGACAGGCGCCGTCCGCTCACGCAGACGACAGTCTCCGGCTCACGCTGACTAAAACGCCATGGAGGTAAAAACTCCATGTAGCCAAATATATTTACCTCATATTATATTTTTTTTTGTTACATTTCATTATCTATGTTTCATTCTTTCGGAGCAATAAATTTTATTTCTAGCTATCTTTCTTTAAATTTATCTCATATTTATACATTTACTTAATATTTAATTTAATTTTATAAGAACTACATTTATTTTATTCAGAATTTAATTTTGATTTATATATATATATATATATATAAAAAAAAAAAACAATTACATCGGCGAATCTTAACATTTTAATTGTTTCTCTCCACCGATAACTATTATATTCTCAAATTTGTCTTTCTATCTTAAATATTAGCAAAAAAACCAATATATAAATTCAGTACACATAAACCTTTGCAATTATCAAGAAATGAAGATTTTTGAATCACCTGGCTAGCCAGCAGGACCCCCGCTGTTATTTGTTATCCTCATAGTTGTGAGAATCATTTTTATAAATAACAATTAAAACTTGAAAAGCTCTCTTTCCTCCAATGTTTCCTTTATTTTTTACTTAGAAGTTCCGATAAACTCCTGCTGTAGACTTGAAGTTAGCTCGAGTCTGGGCGTAACGATCTCGGTCAGCAGCTAACCAAGAAGTGCAATGGTAAGGCCTCACCCTGGACGGCACTGAGTACAGACGTGTGTTCTTAGCTCTGCGTTTTTATGCTTTTTGACTGGTATTTTTGGATATTTTATTGGATTTGGACATTGGAATCTTTAGTGGTATGGTTAACGGACATATGTATGAAATATTTTGAGTTTTGGTCACGGATTAATTAAGTTATTAGACTTTTTTCTTAAAAAACAAAGTTTTGAGAATAGTGAAGTGATTTTACAGTGCTGTAGAATTTTTGGATAACAGCGAAGGACCGTAGTGTAGTGGAATTGCTGGTAAGAGTAATAACAAGTCAATTCATACTTGTAGAGCGAGTTAAAAAATATTCTAAATAAGTTTTTTTTAGTGTTTCAAGTCTACATATATTAGCTTATATAGAGTGAAAATTTTATAAGTCGAACGACAACCTTTGTCTTGCTCGTTACGTCATTAGCAAGCTAGTAAACAAGGACTTGGAGAATTTTCACAAACTTTATAGTCAGAATTTTATACTGTCAGAATTTTTTTAAGTGTTTGGAAGCACTTTATACGGGCAATTCCTTTTCCTCTATATCTCCTACAGTTTATACAATAGAAGAAAAATTCCTTAACTTCTTTCCGAACCCAAAGATTTCCTACCCTTTGACCCCCCCCCCCAAATTTTTGGACCTCCGATTTCGACAGATACACTTTACTTCCCCTGACCCCCTCATCAAAAAAAGGTTTTTGGGGGGCACCTGTCCGTGTGGGGTATCGTTGGATTCGGAATCGTCCCCTGATTCCGAATCCATACAATGAGGAGACGTAGCTCACTTCCCGTGGAAGATACAGCCTCCCAAGTGGCTGGGCACTCACGGGGAAGTTCTGGAAGGAGGGAGAGCGTTACTGAGGTCCAGAAGACATGGAGACCACAACACTCAGCCAAGACAAGGCCAAATGGAAGACAATAGAGGGTAGAGGTGCCAAGAGAGCAAGAGCGAGATCGTCCGAAGAAGAGGAGGCCCTTCCTAATCTAAAAGACGTCACCTATAGATTGGGAAATGCACTGTTGCAACTAAGACATTTGACCGGCAAGGCAAGTGCCACAGCGATAAAGGCCCATGAGAGAGAACTTACAGAGATTTACAAGGAACTACAAAGGATAAGTGAAGAAGCACCTGACACGAATTCCCAGAGTACACAAACTGAGGGCTATCATAGGAATGAGATGTCGGATATATTGGACGTTGATTTGTCAGACGAACAGTTAATAGAAAGACTGCCTACTCGATGGTCAACTTGGGTGATGAATCGACTCACCCAAGAAAATACTTTGAAACCGGGAGATGATAACTGCATCTTCGTAGACTTGAATGGACTGAGGCCGAACAGCCAGTATGCTGGGACTACATCGGGAGCAATGGTGTTACAAAAATCTACGATCCTTGAGGAAGAGAAAATTACTACTAATGCTACAAAATATGTGGTGATTTACGACTCCAGCGAGGGTGAGAAGGCTATGGCCTCTCACATCATAAAAGCTCTTCGAAGAGTGGTGGGAAGGCCTGAGTCAGCGGTTTTCGTCGTGCCCACTGGCCCGTCGGGTATTCTGGTTAGAAAAATTGTTATATACCTTATGAAGAAAAGTAAGACACTACCTAGAATGATACTCCCTAATCTGGGAGATCACGTAAGAGCGAGGTCCAGGTCTGCTTCAGCGAGAAGGAGAACCCCACCGGTTATAGAAAGTAAAACCGTGATAGTTAAGGCTCCGGGAAAATCTTATGCTGACCTCCTGAAGACAATGAAAGAGAAGGTCAAGGCGGAGGAAGCTGGTGAAATATTGTCTATCAAGAAGGGTAGAGATCAGCAGCTTGAAATCAGAATAAATGGATCGCAGAAAGCGGGGGAATTTTCCTCCCAACTAAAAAATAGAGCAGAGGACCTACAAGTTAATATTAGAACAAAGGGGGACCGCAGAACGGTGGTTCATGTAAAGGATATGCTGTGCGATATCAAGGAATGTGAGGTAAAGGAGGGGGTAGAAAAAGTATTGGGTACGGGGGAAAGTTTTCAGATTACATCCCTCAGGGAAGCGTATGGCGTTCATTGGAACGCCACGGTGGTTACCACACAAAAGAATGCAGTAAAACTTATTGCATCAAGGCTAAGAGTAGGATGGGTGTGTTGCCGGACATACATCCGGACAGAAATCGAGAGGTGTTACCGCTGCTGGGGTACCGGGCATAGTAGAAGAGAATGTCGAGGTCTGGACCGCTCGTACCTATGCTTTAACTGTGGGAAACCTGGCCATGAAATCAGAGACTGTAAGGAGGCAACACGATGCCTGGAATGTAATAGTACGTTGCACAGGACTGGCAGTACGAGTTGTGATAAAAGTCATGAATAGAGTGATCCTAATTAATAATAATAGAAGTCGCTTGTCTTGTGATCTGTCTGAAGAAATTGCAACAAGGTACGATGCCGACTTCTTGGTGGCCACGGAACCAAATGTGTACTTAGCGGCCAGGGGACAATGGGTGACTGACAGGAATGGGGATGTGGCCATCAGGAGGATTGCAGGCAATGTGGACTACAACCTGTATCATAGGGGTGATGGTATTGTAGCTGTAGAGTTAAGCAATATAATAATAATAGGAATTTACATTAGTCCTAATTGTACTACGAAAGCCTTTAAAAATAGACTTTTTGACTTACAGCAAGTCATGACGCGCTCCTGTAAGAGAACGCTTGTCCTAGGCGATTTCAATTGTAAGACAGCGCTAGCTGGTGCGGCCTACACGAATATTAGAGGAAGAATATTAGAGGAACTGCTTGAGGCTAATGGCGCGAATTGTGTTAACGACGGGACCGCCACTTATAGCGCAAGAGGACATAATTCGATAATTGATTTGGTTATAATCGACAGTAGGATCCGTACTGGCTCAATTGACTTTGAGGTCCTTAACGAAGAAACTGCTAGTGACCATAGGGCCATTTTAGTCACCCTTAGAGAGTATCCACCAGGAAGAAGACAGTTAAACATCTTCAGTAGAATGACAGAACAACAGATTCACCGCGTTACCAACAACGCAACAAACAGAATCAAAAATTGTCCACAAATAACTCCTGAGGCGTTCCAGGATATAATTAAAGAGGAGATAGCTAAAATACCGCCGAGTAACAATAAATATCATCCGGTTTGTTGGTGGTCTGCAGAGATAGAAGAGCAGAGAAGAATCATGCAACGATACAAAAGAGTAGCTCAGAGATTACGCGCTAGAAATAGAATGGAAGAAGAAGGTCGTCTTGCGATAGAGCAATACAGACAAGCTAGGAAAATACTCAATTTCCTTATCAAACAAGCTAAAAAAAAGAAATGGCTGGAGTTGTGTGAAGAGCTTAACGCAGATCCCTGGGGAAAGGCATTTAGGATAGTGACCAAACGCCTGGGAAGATACGTGCCGACATTGAGTGCTGAAATGTCGGCATGACAGGTTAAATTGTTATTTCCCAGAATAGAAGATCTCAATAGAGAGGTAATTGAGTGTCAGGCTGGCAGGTTCACTCAAAAGGAGGTTTTGGAAGCCATTATGAAATTAAAAAATAAAAAAAGTCCAGGACCGGATGACATACCTGCCGCCATCATTAAAGACCTTGCCAGGATCATACCCTGGGAATTAGTGGATGTTGCAAGTTATGGCTTACAAAACCGTAACTTCCCCAATAGTTGGAAAGAAGCCAGAACTGTTTTCATTCCTAAAATAGGACCAAATCAAGAACAAGTAGGATACAGACCAATCACACTAATAAATAACATGGGTAAGGTAGTCGAAAGACTACTAGAAACCCGACTCAGAGAAGAAATCGAGGAAAAAGATTGTTTACATGAGGAGCAATATGGTTTTAGAAAAGGCCGGTCTACGATAAACACGATCGACAAAGTTAAGACCTGGCCATTAAATAGTAGAAACGGCACGTGGAGAACTAGGAAAATCCCACTTATTATAATGTTGGATATAAAAAATGCTTTTGGATCTGTTCCTTGGAAAGCCATAATCGTAGCATTACAAGCCATGAATATAAGTGATTATCTAGTCAACCAGATTAATCAATACCTTTACCATAGATTCACTGAGGTTAAAACGTTAGAAGGAAAATCCACATTTGAGATATTTGGAGGAGTTCCACAGGATCAGTTCTTGGGCCTATACTGTGGAATATTTTTTATGACAAAACTTTTAGATTGGATTATCCCGAGGGGGTTTTTGTTGTTGGATATGCTGATGACATTGCTATCCTAGTGGAAGACAGAGAAGTTAATAACCTAGAGAATAAAGCAAATCAGGCGTTACGAATAATTGATGAATGGCTGGTAGGAAGCATGCTACAGATATCCCCTGACAAATCCTGTTGTTTGGTTTGTTTTTTTTTCAGGTAGAAGACCTATTAGAAACCTCGATATAAACATTAGAGGAGAGAGAATTAAGGAGGTCAAAGAAGCAAAGTATTTGAGGGTTCTTTTGGATAAAAGCCTAAGATTTAGCAAACACGTAGAGATGATTTGTAAGAAGGTCACTCCTTTGATTAAGGCATTGAGGACTCTTTTCCAGAACCATGGTACACCGAAAATGGTAATAAGGAGACTTGATAACAGCGGCTACCACGTCAGCAATTTTATATGTGGCCCCGATATGGGGAGATACAATGAATATTCAGAGAAACAAAATAAAATTAAAAAGAGTACACAGGCTTGCTTTACTGCGTGTAGCCGCGGGATACAGAACAGTGTCATACGACGCGTTGTGTATATTAACGAAGGTTCTACCCATTGATTTACAAATTAAAGGAAGAACACTTAGATATAGGGGTATGTCCAAAGATGAGGTGGAACGGCTAATTGATCAAGAGTGGCAGGAAACATGGACACACTCTAGAGTTGGGGATTGGACCAGGCGACTAATCCCCAACATAACTACGTGGACTAGTAATAGACTAGGTAATGTAGATTTTTATACGACACAACAGTTGACGGGGCATGGCTCGTTCGGCCATTATTTGTTTAGAATTGGAAAAAGACCTACCCCACAATGTGTGTACTGCCCAGAGACTGATGATGCGGAACACACTGTGTTTGTATGCCCAAGATGGGCTCCAAATAGAAGAGAAATTTCGGACAACGGACTTACACCTGAAAACCTCTTAAATTGGATGGTCTATAGTGACGATAACTGGGATTGGTTCCGTAGGTTTGCCGCGGAAATCTTACGCACCAAGGAAGAAGAGGACAGAAGAAGGGGTTTGTGAAATTAGGGTAGGGAGGACAGTCCCTCCGTGGAGGGCCCGTACGCCGGAGTATGCGGGTTCCTGAGAAGGGGGGGAACTCCTGGGGAGTGTGGGACAAATAAAAGACCGAGTCCCGGTTGGCGCTGCCACTCCTGCGGGTGCCTCGGCGCTTAGTGGGGTCGGTGCCGCTGATTAGAGGCAAAGGCATAATGACCGAGACCCGGTTACCTGCTGAGGGGATGGGAGGTGGCGTAGCCATACCCCGTCTCCGAGGCAGGGGATTAGAGGCAGGCGAATAAAATAAAATTAAAGATCCGAGACCGGGGGAGCTAACCTGCCGTGCCGGGTGTACAACCGGTGGGCGGGGGACGCTCCCTTAGAGTAAAAGGACACTCTCCCCGACTGAGTATACTTAAATGGATATCCGGTCGGGGAGAGTAGGAAAAAAAATCTAACCGAGAATCACGCGCTTCGGCTGTTTCAGGGGACCGAAATACTCTCATTCTTTTAGCATTGTTTGAATAATAAGAAAGATTACTTCTCTGTCTTAAAGGAATATTTTTTTAACTTTTGACAATCTAATGCCGACAGCCAAAATGAACAATTAAAACCCATAAAGTTCGCTAAGTAAGCTAATTACAATAATAATAATAATAATAATAACAATAATAAAATATTAGAATATTTAAAATTTACAGATTAGGTTAGATGATTATTATATAGATCTCTCTTTTTCTGTTTAGCCTCCGGGACCACCGTACAGTATTACTTAAGGGGAAGAATTAGGATGATGTGTATGAATGTAAATAAAGTGCAGTCTTGTGTAGTCTCAAGTCGACCATCCCTGAGATATGAGGTTAATTGAAACCCAACCACCAAAGAACACCGGTATCCAAATCAGAAATCTCTTTCTGTTGCCATGGTAACAAAAATGTAATGAAGTAAAAAGATTTTTTTTCTTTAATGAATATATTATCTTCTATTAGGAATATCATATTATTCTAATTGGAAATAATGACCATGCCTCTAAGGTTTAAATCTCCAAAGATTTATTAAAATCTGTCCAGCAGTTTTTGCGTGATGCAAAAATAAGTTAAAAAAAATCTGAATTAGCTTTTTCAGTCAATACAGTTACAGTTTTAATATGCGTGCTTAGTATTTGAATAAAAATAATTTGTTACAAATACAATACGTAGGTACTGTATCTGATATGTGTTGTACATTCCTGTACAGGATTTACTTTTACATCTCATTCTATTTTCTAATTATCTAAACTTTGATGCCCTAATATATGACTCACCGACCTAGTTTATCTCTACAAGATTCTTATGTATTGTATATACTCGTATACTGATACCGACAAACACTCAAGTTGTTAACTTATCGTTGTAAAGATTTTATTTTGCCAAAAATAAATCCGAATTATGTATAGAATAAAATAAAGTTTTAAATAACCTGAACTGTTTTGTCAGACTATTCAATAATAAAATAAAAATTTACTTAATGCCCACACAAAAACAATTTCTTTATCAATTAAATAAAATTAGGTTTTACTTTCGACGGAACATCAAACTCAGTTAAACAACTCAGCTCAGCTAAGTAATAAAATTATTATCGGGAATATGAATTAAAAATTGAAAACACATTTCATTACTGAACAATGAACTTTGTTTAATATTAAGTAATAAAATTATTTTGAAATAGGACTAAATATATTAATTATTAAAATAAAATATACAACTAAATTAACTGATAATACCTAAAAAGAGTTTTATTCAATTTTTCTTTTTAAAGATTTATGTATCGGCTAAGAATTTATGTTTGCAAAGTTTTACAAGGATAAGTAGCATCCACCATAAATTGTTTGGAGTTATATAACAACAGAAATTTCACAATCTAGTTTCTTGCTTGAAAACTACTTCATTTTTTAAATTCTACAGGATATGTAAAAAAAAAAGAATACTTAATATTTTTCCTAAAAGTAAACAAGTTTTTGAGATAGAGTTCTAAATTTATTATCAAGCAAAGTTTTCATTTTTTTTAAGAAAAGATACGTATTAAAAATAAAATAATAATAGAAACTTTGTAGGAAATGGCTAAAACAGATTTAATTAAAAACTTTCACTTTTAAATTAGTTTTTATTATCAAAAGTAATCCATAAGACAATTTTATTTGAGATAAAAAAAACTTCTAAAAGTTTTGAATAAATGTCATTTAAAAGTTGCAAAATATCGCAAAAACTAAACATGATTAAAATACAATGCCGGCCTCAGTGGCTGAGTAGGTTGCGCCTCGGAATTTAGTATGGAAAACCCGGGTTCGAATCCCGGTCAGCCATGGTATATTTCATACGCTACCAATTTCCATCGGGCTAATAAACGTAGCTGTTGATGTCCGCTCAGGAAAAATGAAATAATATATTTCGAAAAATTTTTATATTTAATATTTTCAATTAAAATAATTATGGTTGATTATATAGGTTATTACGTATTAGAGTTATAAAAAAAAATTATTTTAATTACCATAATTATTAATATTACGCCTTTACTTCCTTTACAATAATAAATAATTTTCATCTCATGCATTAAAAAAACATATAGTGTTTCAAATAAAGGCACTGTAACATTTATTAAATCTTTTTACCTGTATAAACTGGCAGTTAGTAAAATGAAACTATATAGCAGGCGACGCTATCTACACTGTTACTTTTAAAACATTTCACTCGTTTAAATAGCCTAAGGCATCCAGTTAGTGAAACAAACTTCTTCACCTAGGTAAAAAAGAAAAAAAAACAACTTAGTACTTTTGTATTTAAATATCACTTCACCTTACAATGTTCTTACAAAAATAAAACTATTGGTGTAAAAACGCTATAAAAAAAATTGCATAACGTAAGAAAGTTGATAAATTATACTAAATTCATGTAAAAATAAACATAATTAGATTTAGAAAGATAAGCAAGTTGTAAATTCGAAAATGTTGAACCTACACATCGATTTTTACTGTAAGTAATGATAATGTGCCGTATTTTAAAAGTTATATTTCGGATTCAACCGGTTGACCTTTTTACTCATTCACCTGATTAATTACAAAATCTTCAATTTTACAAAATACATCTCAAATAACCACAAATTATTTTATTTTTTTAATTGAAAAAACAGAATAGCCATCCCGTTATCACGACAAGTTCAACAAAAAACTAGCTGTGCAGCACTCATGAATTTAAACAGTAATTTTAACAAACAAAAAAGAGAAAGAATATGTGAATGAATAAAGAGATCTGTATTATCTGCAGTAATTAGCATTACTTTTAAATGAGTTACATGAATATTTTAGTAATATTTAAGCAATAACTTATCGAAAAAATATCTAAAAAAATTTGATATAACATTATTTAAATAAAAAATGTATATATAAATTTTTAATCATTTTAGATATCGACATTTATGGGTACAAGAAAAATGTATGTAGGTGCAACAACTGGTTGTACCTACATACACAACATATGAGGTTACGGTTGTTGCATCTACCGTAACAGTTATAAATTACTTGGTATAAGAC
This sequence comes from Lycorma delicatula, assembly GCF_047948215.1. NCBI lineage: Eukaryota > Metazoa > Arthropoda > Insecta > Hemiptera > Fulgoridae > Lycorma > Lycorma delicatula. Next base: position 39,438,399 of record NC_134456.1, read on the forward strand.
ACAAATTATTTCAAAAAAGGGAACTAACCTTGCAAAACGTTCAAACGCCCCATGTAAGACTAATTATGAAAAGTGAGGTGCAAAGTAGTTTCCCATTACTCATTACCCATTACTCATGGAACCGAATATAATCTTGCATATCAGTAGTCCAAACTCACCGAAATTCAAATAAAATTTTTCACAAAGCGACATATTCATTCTCCACCATACAGACTGAAGTAACATCTTTGCTCTTAGAAAAATCAACTCCAAATACAGCCATATATCATAAAGCTTTAATCCGTAAATTCCGTTTCCGACTCGAGTCCATCGCCCTGCACGGCCGTTATGTCGAGCTGTGATTGGATGCCGGGTGGAGTGCTGGATCTTTTGATAAACAATTTGAAAAGTAAGCAACCTGTTTTCGTTCCCACCAAATATTTATTGTGGTGGGAGTGGGGATGATCAGCATGTACATTATGCACAAGAACACTCTATTCCCGCCAATATGAACTTCTCTGGACATAATTACTTGAGAACCAGTAATCCTATCGATAACGGCAGTTCAGTATACGTAAATGATCAGATAGCTAGGGAATACGACTTCGCCTAATAGAATTGCAAATAAACAGGCTACCGGGAATTTTTTGGAGCTTCTGTAGGTCTACAAATTGACACAGCCTAGTGGACGCTGCAGGTGTTAAAGGAAAGTACACTGTTGTACTCCATCACTGGAGTACTACATCCAGCCATGCCGCAGATTCGGCAATGACCGATGAACCTTTTGTAAAAGTGGCTAGACTAGAAAATAATCCAGTCCTGCACAACGCCTCGTTAGGTTTAACGAGCGCCATATACCGACCGCCGATTTCTCAATTCAAGACCTGCAAGCTAAAATTCAAGTGTAATGTTTCGTGTGGTCGTGCGGTTATCAGTTCAGTCGTCTAAACGACAAGATGACGGCTTGGGAGGAGGCTATTCTACCGACGGCGAATGTTCCAGCTTGTCCCGCCAGTATAATGAAATTTGAGTAAGTATCAATACTCTTCGCGTACGTACCTTTCGATTATTACCTTGCGATTATACGTACCTTGCTGATTATAGGTCAAATGTATATGGTGTACCGAGGTATCTTCGAAAGCATGACTTCTTACGCGGCGCTCGTTTGAGTTCATAAGTTGGATATAATAGAGTACTTATTCAATATTTAAGGAGTGCCCAGCGCAGAGCTGGGCACTCCTTAACTGGTATGCACTGGTGTTTTTAAAACAACCTCCTACGAGGCAACTACCTTGTTGGGTAAGACTCTCCCAATCGATTTTGTGGTGAAAGATCGGGCAGCCATGTGAACATTGCGAAGAGATCGAGAAGCCGAGGTATATGGGACGCGGTTTCGAGACGGGCTAGTACCGAAGCGGAATAGTAATCACAATGCACATCGTGAGAGCGTCTCGATGGAAGCATGGCAGCTGGAATGGAACACCATCCCTAAGGGTCTTTCCTTAGGCATGGTGTTCCATAAATTGTATAAATGGTTGTTGGTATCCTTGTATAAATTTATACAAGGATCTTTTCTCGTATAAATTTATACAGAATCTGGAGGATGGTATGCCTAGAGTTCATTTTTAAGAGCTACGGGTGCCCAGGTGCTCACCAACCACGTCAATCTGAATCAACATCTATTTAGGTTCCGCCTGTTAGCTGATAAACTGTGCGTCTGCCGGGAGATCCAGTAGAACAAACATATGATGTTTGATATTGGGTAGAGGGTGCAGAGATCGGGCGACCCTGGAAATTAAAGGTCAAGGGGAAAATTGAATTGGCCACGGTCCTACAAGGTCCGAAATTGCGGCTCATACCACATTGTTTGACCGTGTGAGAGTTCCTTGAAGCGATTGCGTTGTTCAATCGGCATCAGTAGTTGGTTAAAAGAAAAGACTCCTACCGCACTGCTATGAAAAGCTAACCTTGAGAAACGGCTGGCCACCAGCCAATTATAGCTCCAAGCGATGTAATATGGTGGACAGGTACTTGCTTGTATTCAGCGACCTAGGTGTCGCAGCGAATTGCTGTCCTTGACGAAATAAATTTTATATTTATGAATGTTAAATATTTTAATACAGACAGGGCCACACCTACTCAATTTAGTTGTTATATATAACAAGTGTACGATAGGACACAGAAGCGAGTGGTGTTTGACAGCACGCTTATTCCGTTTACGCTATTAGGTTAGCTGTAGGAGCTAGGTAGGAAACTGGTCGCTTATTTTGTTCGAGACTCAGTTTTCCTTCGTGGCACAGACATTCGGTCTTATGCTTTGGGACGACCGAATAAGGTGGTGGCGGGAGAAATGCCAGTACCTTACGATATCATACCGTGGTATCTTTCACCCATAGAATTCAAGAGTCTACCGCTACTGCCGAATTAAAAATGGTTACAAAATCGGTGATACCGATAGGGTTTCGGCTGCCATTCGTGACGAACATCGACCAAATAAGTAACGTTAACAGCAAACAATCTATGCTGGCCACCGTTTGCAAAGGTCTGAATAACAAATACAAAGGCGTAAATTGTATCTACAAGTACAACTAACCACAAAATTTACAACAGCATTAATAAAATAAATAGCTAACTAATTTAACTTTTTCTGTCGAAATATTTATCTTTGTAGCCCAGGACTACCAAAATTATTATATATATGAGTATGTATATAAAAAAAGTAATATATATATATCAGGGTTACCAAGATTATATTACTATCTTACGGTCAGGTGCAAATAGTTAACTGGGAGATTCATTCGTTATTTTGACCAGTTTGGAAAGATCAACACACCTCCCGATAGGAAATAGCTGTGGGGGGTAATGACTGATTGGGGATAATTATTATCTCACCCTAGGGTAAGGATTATTCAGTAGTAGGAGTAATCATTAATACTGTGCGTTGTCTCAACTGATAAGGAATCTTCAGTACCTAAGGCCAATACAGATCTCTCTTGACGGAAAGATTCAAAAGATGTTTCAGAAAGACTAATAATTAGAAGAAAACACAAACGAGTTCGGCCCTTCATCCAAACCGAGAATCCCAGTCAGATTTCCGACTACGAATGCCGGATAACGTGCCGTCCGGTTTTTTAAACCCCATACCGAGATTTAGGTTTTTCAGGCGCACCCAGCCGTCGGCAGTTGTTGACTATGTGAGATCACACGGCTATTTTTAAAGCCTTCTTATAAAAACGGATTCAATCCTGCCTTAACCACCATTACTCAACACCCTAAAATGCCCTGTTTACAGTCACGAATAGTAATTGTACCTTTTGTCATATTACTCAGTTGAAAGCATTAATTATTCTTTATACTCTTTACAGAAAAAAAATTAAACAAAAACTGTAAATACTAATTTGAAAATATAACTCGCTGACAATTAATAATCTAAATTTTGTAAAACGTTTTTAATTATTGTATTTTATTGAATTTTACAGATATTGTGAATAAAACTCTAAACCAAAAGTAGAACTTTTCTGACATCGTTTGATGTTTTTCTTTAGGAAAACAAAACAGATATAGCAGACAAAGTGTGCTTTGACAATGAGATATCGAACTACATACTTCAATACCACCACTCTCCATTATCATACATATTCCGTAACTTATGATATTTTACAAAATAATTAATATTAAAAGTTCTGAAGTAATGTCAGAAAATGAGTACTTCAAACGAGTTATCGATTATCACAATTTCAATAGTTGTCATTAAAAAATGTTTTCTCTGTTTGTATATATTTTAAGATTGAAATCCTGTTAGAAACGTATTTATTTTTACAAAAAATGAATTTTTATTAATACATTTTTAAAAGTATGGAAAAAACAAAATTGTTTTCTGTAATTCAAACATGAACGTATAACTCAATGACATATATTAGAAAACGAATCTTCTTTTAAATTGATGAATGAAAACATTCTATTATAAATATTCAGAAAAAGAAAAACAGATTTATAATTGATTTAATTAATTAACGATAAAAAACATTCATTGAATGTTTTCTTAGTTCAGCAGAATAGTTATTGGGATAAATGTTTTCCAAATTTAGTTAATTTAAAAAAAAAATTATTTTAATTTTTTAAAATAAACCATCCCGTTTTAGTGTGGTTTATTCTCTTTTTAACAAATGAAAAAAAAAATGGATATTAAAAGTATTAGTATGTAAGTGTTTATCCCATCCAATGTTGATGTATAACTTATTTTTTAAATCACAAATTAAAAACAAAATACTCTAAATTCCAGAAAATATGTTACCAATAACTACTTTTTAGAATTATTAGGAAAAAGGCGAGCCTATTTTCCGCCGCAAAAATTTTACATTGTTTATTTTTCAGTACACGTGATTTTATTAACTACTAGCGTACCTCGTCGCGACTTCGCTCACAATATAGATATACCTTCACTCGCAAGTCTTTTTTAATAGCAAACTTATTTTTTTATAAATAAAAAATATTTAACAAACAACATCATATTTAGATTTTCATTAAATCCTGATAAAACGGTAAATAAAAATTTTTATGAAAATACTGAAGGAATATACGACAAACAATGAATTGTTGCCAAAAACTTAAATAAAGGAAAACAAAAAAGGAAGATAAGAAAATTGAACAATATTTGTTAAACCAATTAATTTTATGAATGAATTAAAATAGTTCAAAATAAAAGTCCAATAAAGATAAACAAAAAATTTATTAAATCCATCTATCATCCCCATCGCGGCTTTGCCCGTGCTCTATGGTTATTTGCGCTTCCCGTCACGATCAGAGGGTCAAGGCTCGCTTCGCTCTCCCTTCCCGTTTTCTCCCGTTTCCCTTTCCTTCTCCCGTTTCGCTTTCCCTTACTTCCCTTAACCCTTCCTCTCTCCTCATTTCCCTTTTCCCCTTTCACTTTAATATTTTATTTTTTTCTCTTTTTCCCTTTCCATTTCCTTTTCCCCGTTTTCCCCTTTTTCTTTTTCCATTTTCCCCTTCTTCCCTTTTTGCCCTCTTCCCTTTTACCGTTTTCGATTTTCCCTATTTTCCTTTTCCGATTTTTCCCTTTCTCCCTTCTTACCCGGTTTTCGATTCCAGTTGGTTTTCAATTTTCGAAATTTTCAATTTCCGTATAGGTTCATTTTGCCGCTAACCAAAAATCATGGTAAAACTCTTTGTTATTCCTAATTTAAAAACAAAGCCTTTTCCGGACACATGTTTATTATAAACTTTTTTCATTATTTTAAACAGAGAAATACAGCTGTAAAATTTAACGGCATTCTACTGGAGCACTCACACACTCATCCTGTCGCTCTGCGTGCGCACACGATGTATTAATATTACCTATTTGACATATGTAATGAATTACTTCATTTTCATACTTTACCTACGCTTTTAATCGCAACCAATTTTTTTGCATCTGATCTCTTCAATAATTTTTTTTACATAATCAATTTTTTTAATTCCATTTTAATTTAATTATTTATTTCTTTTAAATTTAATAATTATTTAAAAATTATAATTTTATTTAATTTTAATTTTTTATTTATTTAAATTTATATAATTCCCTTCTTCTTCCCTAATTTCCCTTTCCCCGTTCCTATTTCCTCTTTTCCCTTTCCCGTTTTTCCTTTTCCCATTTTTCTTTTTTCCATTTTCCCCTTCTTCCCTTTTACCTTTTCTTACTTTTCCCTTTTTCCCTCCCGCGCGTAAATCGGTCCAGTAGTTTTTTAGTCTATAGCGGACATACATATTATATAGCGGAAACATTGCAATGGAATCGTAAAATATTTACCACAGCGTATGTTGCTTTTACGTCCAACAGACAGCACTGTTAACACGAAATTTAATTTTTATCGATTTGAACACCTTTAAATCAAAATTTCGGAAAATCCTTTCTTTGTCCACGCCTATTTAAAGACACGAAGGTACCCTGAAAACTTCAAGCCTCTACCTTTAATAGTTTTGGTTGTACGTTGATTATGAGTCAGTGAATCAGTCAGGGCATTCTCTTTTATATAAGAGATTTCTGCCAATTGTAATTAAATAACGTTCATGAATTTTTGCATACTAACTACTACAACAACTTTACAAAGAAAAGCTTTAAAATTCTGAACATTTTTTGCTGTTTCTTGGGTTGTAATTTTTTAACACAGCTCTAACACTAAAACACAAATATAATTTTATATAATTCGTTTGTATCACGAAGTTTGATATCAACAAATGAATCGTTCGTGTGCTGCATGCACCAATGGCGGTGCGCCCGGCGCACCACCATTGGTCCGCTCAGCACCAATAGCAGCTAAAATAAAAATGTGAGCACGTATAACAAACAAACCCACGCACCATCCTTTTCTATGGAGAATGAGTATATTGTTTTTTTGATTGTAGTGAGGTTGAACACGAAAACTCTGCAGTCGTAGGGAATTGTTTGATATAGTGTTAAATAGTATATTGTAATTTGTTGGTAATATATTTAGTTTATTCTTTTAGAATACTGTTTTTAGTGTATTAGAATATTTTATATCGATCAAGTGTACTGAGACGTGATTTAAAATTTTCAAGTAAAAATACTTCTACTTGTGTTTGTACCAATTTTTAAGAAGTACCCATAAAATTCAATTTTGTCGTTGTGGAAACTGCTTCTCTGTACTATGAGGTATGAATCAATGTCCGTATTTAGGCAGGCGTCTGGTCGGCCTTACAGTATTTAATGCAATAATTACACTTTAGTTTGTGTTTATAAAAAAAACCAATAAACATAAAACAATGAATTGTATGTATCAGTGTGAATTTAATTAGTAATATTTATGAACTTGTAATATTCTTTTTATTTTGATACGAAAATAGTAAACATCTTTTCTGAAAATCTTAAGAATTTTTTTATGAACGCCTGTTCATATATGACAGCGATATGTATTTTTTATCATTAAGTGTACTCTGATTTATTTTCTATGTTCTGTAACATATTTTGTATAAGTTAGGGTGTTCAAAACTCTTGTTATAGCGTAAATTTCTCATATTTGTCTCCAGACATGAATGTGGAGACATAAAGAAGGAAAAAATTGAGTGTGGCATCAGCAAAAAAATTGCTAAGTGTGATTCGATGTGTTGTAGTGAAGTTTATATATATATATTTAAAGTATCCTAAACATCTGTTTCAAATACAAGATCTTGGAAAGTGAAAGCTTTAGAGTGCAAATATTTCACAATACTTTCATACTCATAATAATTTGGTATGCAACTCACTAATCAGCCGGAAGTGGAAAGATGAGATTGTCTTGTTTTATAGAATATCTTATCATATATATTTTAAAATAAATATCCCACCCCCTGTAAGAAGATCGCCATTAACGACAGTGCAAACATTATAAACACGTTCAACTGAATAAATATTTCGAAAAGAGCTAATAACATACTTAATTTTTTTTAACCTCCGGGACCACCGTTTGGTATGGCTTCAGAGGATGAAATGAATGTTCTGTAGCGTGTGAAATTGCCATGCCTGATCGGAATTCGAACCTGGGACCTCCGGATGAAAGGCAGAGACTCTACCATTAGCGCCAGGGCGGCCGGCACCATACTTTTAATTGTTTTTTTTTGTCACCATATAATTACAAATATGTAACGGAAATTTTATAATGCAAAAAATCTTCCTTGTACACCTAATTATTAAACTATATTTACACATTTTATTATTATTATTATTGAATTATTAGTCATCGTAAAAATTCTTTTATAATGAGAGGTTAATAATTATTAATAAATCAATATATTTAAATTAAAAAAAGAGATGACGTCTGATTCGAATAAGATTCCCATACGATTCAAATATTTCATTTGGCTATAACTCTGGAACCAATGAAAATAAGTAATCCAAATCTTTTTGGATTTTGGGCTTTTTTCGACAGTTTTGCTCCAGTTGATTGCAATCAAAAGGGGAGGTGCACAACTTGGTGTTACAACAGTCCTAAATCAAAAATTTCAACATCCTACGGATAATCGTTTTTGAGTTATGCAAGATACATACGCGTACATACGTACGTACAGATGTCACGCCGAAACTAGTCAAAATCGATTCAGGGATGGTGAAAATGGATATTTCCGTTGAAATCTGGAAACCAAAATTTTTCGCGATCACAATACTTCCTTTACTTCGTACAAGGAAGTAAAAATATTTGGACACAACATTTTGTACAATGTAGAGTGAAATATTTAGAAAGTTATTTAAAAAAAATTAAACATACTTTATAATGAAATTATATTTTAATTATCGGTTATTTCATCAAATTAATTTTAATGGTTTTGGAAATGCAGTATGAAATAAATTTTGTAGATACAGGGTGATTTAAAGAAACGGGAAATTTTGAAAGTTGTGTTGGTAGCCGTAAGCGATTGGTACTACTTGATAAGTGGCACCAGCCTCTCTAACATAACTTGCCATTTAGTTGTCATGGATCCTTGGAGTGGTGCACAACATGCATTTGCTATCAAAGCATTTTACAAAAACAATGACAGTGTGAAGGGAGCGCGTAGAGAATTTCGCCGTCATTTTAATCTGGGACGGCACGACCGTGTTCCATCAGCACATGCAATTAAAACATGGATATCTAATTTTGAAGAAACTGGTTCGGCAATGAAAAAGAAACCTCCAGGCCGTGAGTGAACCGTCCACAGAATGTTCAACCTTTACAAGATGCTGTCACACGAAGTCCACATCGGTCAATCCGTCGTCTCTCAGTATCTTTACAATTGCATAGTTCAAGTGTTCGAAGAATGTTAGTGAAGAACTTGCAATACCATCCATACAAGTTGCAGATCGTCCAGGAACTGAAACCGAACGATGCAGTTGTGCGAGCACAATTCTGTAATGTAATGCTTCAGAAGATAAATGATAACGAAGAGTTTGTTCACGAACTGTGAATGTGAACGAGCTGTGAAGCGCATTTTCACCTCAGTGGATTTGTTAACAAGCAGAATTTCAGATACTGGGCACAAGAAACTCCTACGCAGCTACACCAGCGTCCGTTGCACAGCCAGAAAGTGACCGTGTGGTGTGCTATGTCACACCACAGGGCCTATAACACCATTACGGTGTTATAGGCCCTTATTTTTTTGAGAATGACAACGGTCTTGCGATTACAGTGACGTCGGCTCGTTACGTAGCTATGCTTGAAACCTTTGTTGTGGAACAACAAAAGAGATTTCCTCCAATTCTTAACACAACCTGATTTCAACAAGACCGAGCAACGTCACATACTGCACGAATATCGATGGCAGCTGTACGCTGATTGTTTGGACAACGTGTCATTTCACGAAATGGTGACATTAGATGGCCTCCCAGATCGCCTGATCTTTCAGCTTGCGATTATTTTTTGTGGAGTCATCTTAAAAGCAAACTGTTCCACAGTAGACCTGCTACAACGGAAGAACTGAAGGCAAAGATCCGAGAAGCAATTGCGGAAATTCCAGTTGAGATGTTACGTCAAACCATGAACAATTTAACGAAGAGACTTGGTGAGTGTTTACGTAGTAGAGGAGGTCACCTGCCAGATATGACATCTTTACAAAATAAACTAAAATGTATGTATCCTAAAATGGCAACATTTTTACAATTACATGAAATAAAATTCATTTTCAAAAAAAAATTTTTCATTAACGTTATTTAATTTTTAAAATTTCCCGTTTCTTTGAATCACTCTGTATATCAAAATCGTTCGATTAAACTGACTCACGATTCTGACATCATGAAAATAATTACTCACATTTTTTTTTTTTTTTAATTTAAATATCCTGTAAAAACGGGTTTTCTGGATTTAATCCTCCGACTCACACCAAAAATTGACGATCATAAATCAACATCATACATTATTAATTAATGAAGAAACAATAATTTTTTATATTAATAACAAAGTTGAAATTTTTAATAATTACTATGATAATACCAATCGTTATACGTTATTAATAAAAATAAAAATTATTATCATAGACGAATTATTAACAGGAATTAAAATCTAAAAATATTTTTATCAATATAAAATGATTGTTTTTATGAACAACACAATTTTTGAATAAACAGTATTAATTAAATTAAAAATTACCTACTCATATAACTTTTATTCCTGAAAGATAAAAAAAACGACAAGGTTGAAAGATCTGACATTATCAGCGAACCGTGGGGATGTACATTACTAATTAAAAATACAAAAGTATAAAGCACAATAAAAACACAACCTTGTTTTTACAGAAAATAGAAAATATATTTTGATAAAGATGATAATAAGATCCAGCAGAGTTACAGAAAAAAAAATTGTTGGTAAATGTGAAAACCAACAACAAACGAGCTATTCCTCTTCACAATTTTGATTTCCCAAGGCGAAATCCCTTCCACGTTTCCTTTTTACACATTTCCCAGATTTACTTCCGACAAGTACATAGTATTATTCTCGGATCAAGAAGATTTCTATTCTAAAAGGAATGATGCACAAAGGGTCCACTTTGCTCTCACAATACTTGGTTTAGTTGAACAGAAATATCAAGCTACTTGCTTATTCCATAACCAAAGGTATTTAAATTTTAAAAAAAGTCTTTTTTCATAAATCTTTGAGTATAAAATCTACTGAGATATTTTTAATAGTAAGGAACAGACATTATTATATTAATGATATAAATTAATTAATTTTGGCCAATATTGCGTTGGTAATATTACTTGTGTTACTACTGTAACTCAAACCAAATTTTAATTGGCTTGACGGACGTATATCATAAATTTATGTAACAGTTTTCTTCAACTTCAAGCATTTTGCGATAAACATTTAATACAATTTTCATGGAGTAATCTGATAATAGCAATTGATAATTATATTTCATTAAAAATAACCAAATATCTGAACTAGTTTGGCCATTAAGTAATAAGAAATTGCCAGCATCCAAATAAGACAAAAGAATTCGGCAAGGAATTCAAGAAAACGAAATAATTATACTAATCCTAATTTTATATAAAAAAGACAATTACAGTAAATATTATAAAAAATAGTAAATTAATAAGAGTATCTTTAAAATTCATAAAATACAATATTTAATATAGTCAACTTAGACTATACTACTATATTTTTAAATATTCATTTAAAAAAAAATTAACGCTGACTTATGCCATTGGTAATAAGAAGTAGATTTGATTAAAATCAGATTTTATATGCTTATATCCTACTTCCATTTAATTTTTTATTATCATAAATTTTATTTTTCATCCTGTTATAACGTATAAATGAGATAATATGCACCACATTACTACCGCCCAAAGATTTCTTTCTAATTTATAAACGTTTTGAGATATAAAGTTCAAAATTACGAAAAAAAAAGTTCAAAACATTCTAGATATTATGAATATTGACTTTATTTGAATTTTTATGGAACGAATGGTTTAACCTATAATAATAAAGTTTCGTCCGATAAATGTTATGTTACAGTGACTAATTCTATTCTATTTCATAAAAAAATCTGCTCAGCAGGATAGGTACAGATGAGATGATTATGTCTAAGTAAATTTAATTTTGCAAAAATTTTAATCGTGCGTGGTTTTCCAGGAACCTTAGGTGAACTGTATCCTAATACTATAACCGTAAAGATTTTTAGCGACACTGAAACGAGACAAAGGCATACCTAAAAATGCCATAGCCATTTCCAGTAATAACGTTCAGCCAGGCTTATTAACGAAAATTAAATAAGAGTAGTTTCCCTTAAGTTTCTATGCTCAACAAAATATACAGTTGGATATCGGTAAATGTCAAGCTAAGTGAAATGCTAATGATAAAGATTGTCTTGTTTCTACAAGTGAAACTTTTGCTCTAAAGTAAAGGTGTCACTTATAGTGCCACTTATTGTGGAATAGATGTCACTAGTACTACAAATGACAGTTATACTCCGTTCACCGTAGTGTAATGAACATTATAGAAAATAATACAGATTAGTGCCACTTATAATGGTTCAAGATGGTTCATAAAAATGAACAAAAACAAACATTCATAAAAAAATTAATTTAAAAAAAAAATATGTGTAGATTGTAATGTTTCAACCTGTTGTTTCCAAATTATCTTAACTGTTTTACTTATATTAATCTATTATAATATTTTGCTTATTACTTAAGCGATATGAATATGAAGGCTGTTTTCAAATCGTATCAAAACTTTATGGAATAATTGAGTGTTCTTAAAAACTAGGAATTCCACAATCTTTATCTAAATTTTTACTATTTAAAAATTTCGACTTGAATTTGACTTCAATCAACACAAACCTTTTTTATCTGTATATTTATTTCCAGAGAATCTTTTGTAGGTCTATCCAAGTATTAAATCAAATTAAAACTAAAGAAACTACACATAAAAAACTATTAAACTATTAAACTACACATAAAAAATGTAATTTACGGTTTTATGTTTGTTTGTAATTTTAGTTTCTCATAGCCATCAATATTCCTACCGTTAAATATTATATTTTTAGATATGATATATTCGGGGCAATGAGGCCCTTACTCGAATAAATGGATGGTTGACGGATCACGGCCTGCGTTTATCGCCTCAGAAGAGTGTATATATCGTCCTCACCGGTCGGAGGAGGGTAGGTCAAACAGACCTACGCATTGGAGGACACCTGATTCCGTCGAGACGTGTTGTCCGAAATTTAGGGATGACTATTGACAAATCATGTAGATTCAGCGACCACATCGTCGCGGTCTGTTAACGGGCAGAGATCACTCTTGGTGCCCTGAGACGACTTCTCTCAACCCTGATGGCACTTCGAGCATCGAAACGGAGAGTCATTATGTCTACTGTCGCATCTATTATTTTGTACGCTGCTCCAGTTTGGGGCTCAAGATAGCTGATTAAAATGAACCTTACCAGGTTTCGGAGTGTGCACAGACGTTCGTTGCTGGGGATCATTGCAGCATATCCGACAACCTCATATGATGCTGCTTGCGTGCTAATGGGTGTTCCCCCATCGATCAACTGGTAAAGAAACGGACGGACAGGCACGTCGGGATATCGACTGCATTGGGACGGGACTCGACTTTTAACATCTGACAAGATCGGTGGCTGGCCGGCGAAACGGAAGCCTGGATAAGAGTCTTAATACCAGACCTGCGATCGTGGTAAAGAAAACATGGTGACCTTGACTATTACACCACTCAAATGTTCGCAGGCCATGACAATTTTGGCAGTTATCTTCATCGTATTGGCAGGCGAGATAACCCCAATTGTATGTACTGTACGGAATGTGAAACCGTCGAACACACCCTGTTTAAGTGGCCTGAATGGGAGGAACAAAGGGCTCGTGCGCGGAGATTACTGGTTTGTAACCTGCGACCCTGATACCTTATATGATCGCTTCTGCAGCTTTCCGGAATGCGTTCAGCCTCTTTTCTTGGACGGTGCTTCGAGCCAAAGATGATAAGGAACCGAGGGGGGGTTTCTAACGGGAGCTGTTGGACAGCCCCAGCTGTGAGGGCCAGTATGCCCTGGTGTGCTGGCTCCGATGATCAACTGGGAACTCTCCATGTGTAAAGTGTGACGCTTTCTGCTGTGACAACGATCATCTGGCCCTGACGTCTTTTAGGGGGAAGTCAAGACCAAAGTCCCGTTGGGGAATTCCCTTAGCGACTCCTCATTTGAGTTATAAGGCATTCCAAAAACCAAGACCCGGCCCTTGGGGTGGGAATGAAGATTACGGCATTGCTAGATCTGGAGTCTCCTCGCTGGGAGTTAGAGGCAGGCCTAAAGTAAAAGATCCAACCGGCGGGCCGATCTGCCTTGCCGGATGTTCAGCCGGTGGGCGGTAAGGCCCGTTAGAGTTAAAGGATACTCCCTTGGCCTGAGTTATACTTAACTGTGGGTTCGGCTAAGGGGAGGGGGTATAAAAAAGATTAAAAAAAAAGATATGATATTTTATTTGGAAGTCGAGAGTTTCAGCGTTCAATTCCTAGTAGAGCCAGTTACATTTATACGGATTTGAATACAATATCGTGGATACCGGTGCTCTTTTGTTGTTGGGTTTCAACTAACCACACATCTCAGGAATGATCGAACTGAAACTGTACAAGACTACACTTCATTTACAGTCATACATATCATCCTCATTCATCCTCTGAAGTATTACCTGAACGGTTATTCCCGGGGGCTAAACAGAAAAAAGAAAAGATATGATATATTATCCATTATGATGAAATATAATTGAAAGTTACAGCAACATACAAAAGACATGAACGGAGTAAAACAAGTTTTATTTCAAATCAATTATTTCTTATGTAATACGTTACAATCTCTTCTATTAGTGAACGATAAGCCAAGACAGTCTGACGTTCCATTGAGATGAGGATGATATGTATGACATGTAAATGAGGTTTGGTCTTGTACAGTCTCAGATCGATCATGCTTGAGACTTTTGATTTATTGAATCCCAGCTACCAAAGTACACCGGTATCAACTTCTAGTACTCAAATCCGTATAAAAGCAATTAATTTTTACTAGGATTTGACCCTCACAATCTTACCTTCGACTTCAAAATCATGTATTAAACAACTGAGTTGTGACGAATTAATCACTAGACCAGCCCGGTGGATAATTATATATATATGATAAAAATGTAAAACAGTTATGCGCTGGCCGCTTTAGATTTTATTATAATTATTCAACAAATCAATTTGAAAATACTTAGTTAAGAGCAATAAATCTTAAATAACTTAAAATATTCTTACTATAACAAATTTCTTACGTGAATTATTTTATGTACAATGCATTGAATAAAATACAATATGTACCATAATCTACCAAAGTAAATGAATAGCAACTAAAAGTTTAATAATTACCATTATTACTGTTATAAATTTATTTTAAAAATAAATTAATTTTCATATTAATCCTAATTTAAAAAAAGTTAACTAAGATTGATGAAGAATATGTCTTCAGTAAAAGCTCTAATAAGTTTAAATAAGAAACTTACAGTCTGAAAGAAAAGTTCGTCTGCGATGTGAAGTAGGGGCTGTGAAAAGTTCATTGCGGTAAAAATTTATAGCCTCTAAATTTGTGGCCTGTTGAAATTGCTGTCACGTCTCATAGCAAAACTTGCACGGATGGCAAGATGTTATTCCAGGTCTACACTTCAAAACGTCATTTAAATTTTGTTTTCTTCAGAGTTAAATTATAGCTCATTATAAATTATATAACAAAACGTAATGAATAAACAAATTTTTTAAATCGTTCCATATTAAAACAGTTGGATAAATTTAATAGGCATGTAGCTAAATTGTATAAAAATATTCTTTGAAAGACAGTCTTATTATAGCCATATTGTAATTTACCTGGGCTTAAAACAACTCGCTAACAATAATACTAAAATATTTTTCATAATTAAAACTTCGATAATTTTTAATATAACATTTTACTAATAATCCGTGTGATTTAAAATTAGTATCAGTGTTTTAAAGTTATATAATATTTATTAAATTTTACTTACATTAATACATTATACATGACATGAAAGAGTAGCTCAAACAGATTTTCTTACAACTGTAGAAGGTGAGCACCATTTGTCATACGGCATACATCCAGCCTATAGGAAAGTTCACCCCATTTTAATCAGCAAGTCTAGAGTAATTAATGCGACAGCTGCTACAATCTTATGCCTCAAGTCCGGTACGTCAGCTGGTACCGGTCGCACATACTTGATCCTTTATAAATCTTCAACGAAAAAATCACACGGAATCAGATCGGGTGAACGTGGAGGCCACGTTCACAAAAATCTGTGGTTCGTATTGCAGTGAGAAAAGAACCGTAGTTGTAGCATATCAAGATAGTTCATTCCAGACATACTTTTTTCAGCGAAAAAGTACGGCCCGTAAACTCTCCGTCAGGATACGGCACAAAAAACATTCAGTTTTCTAAAGTCTCGTTCACACTGTAATATTTCGTAATGATTTTGTGATCCCCGATAAGCACATTATGAGTGTTTAATTTTTCATTACCGTTAAATGTTGATTCGTCACTGAATACGACACGATAAAGAAAGTCTTCATCGTCACGATGCATCATTTTATTTGTGAAGCTAGCACGCAAACAATAATCTGTAGACTTTTAAGGTTGTAACAGATGTAAACGATATGGAAGCAGTTTTAAGCGTCGCCTTAATACTCTCCATATAAATGTCACTAGAGTTACTAATTCGTGGCTAGGCTTTCTAACGGATTCCCTAGAACTACGTACAAAAGTTTCTCTTACACGTTCAACATTGTCTTCGTACACAGTTGGTTGTCCTGTTCTTCCCTTTACAAATACAGGCAGTAGTTTTAAGTTGTTTATACCATCTACGAATGTTATTGTCACTCGGGGTATCACAACGGAACGCACATTGAACGGTAATTACAGATTCATACTTTGCAAACCGCAAAATAGAAAACGCTTTCTGTTGGGGATCGCCATCTTTGCTACAAGCGCTTTCAAGCGGAAGGTACAGGAAAACGTTTATGATCTTGCCAACAGCTAAAACTAGTTGAATTGCTCTTTTATTACAAGTGTAACCTAACCTAATCAACGTCCGTGAAACTTGAGAAATATTACATAGTTTAAAACACCGATATTCATTTTGAAGTAACAGTATATTATTCGAATATCTCCTATCAACAATTTGCTAATCGCTCCTATCGCAAATAGTCTTCAGGACACTGGTTATTTTTCAAATAATAACTGTATTGTTATTTTTGAAAATTAAAAATGCCATTTGTTTTATAAGCATAATAAGGAATACGCACAATTACAGAAATTAATATTTAATTGCAATGAGGAAAAAGTGGTAGTAAAAGAATTGTAATGATTAAATTGTTATAAAGAAAGGGTTTTTCTTTAAAATGTTTGACAATGCATGTTGTAAATGAAATGAAATTTCAAAACTAGTATATGAAATCGAAAAAAGTAAGTTCTAAAAACCAGCAAATGGTCTTTACAAATTATCAATAAAGTGACATTAAGAATGTAGCCGATTACCTTACTGTACTTTCAAATCTATGAAAAAAATATTTTATTTATTACCTGTATAAACTCACAAAAAAATTAAATACTAGTATAAACAACAAATAATAAAGGGAGCTGGCAACCTATACAACTGTCCGAGAACAGAGGATTTCTATACGGAAATCACATAGAAAATCAATTAATGACGGTTCTCTTAAAACACACGATAACACTCGCTAAATAATTAGAATCTAACTTTTATCAATTTTTTTTTTCATTTGACCATTATATCATCTCAGTTGCCACAAATAAATTATCTAAAAAAAATTTCATTATAATCTGGTTTCTCCATGAAATATTTTAAGTGAAAATAAACCTAAATATCTATAATTAACAAACGAAGTAAACTTAATTTGAAAAATATTTTGAAGTGAAAACTTCTTTAGGCGCGTTGTGCGGATATTTTGGGATAGACTTTTGCATGGAAAAAAAATAGTCGACTTGTAATCAAAAACCGTCAGGAGATGCTAGAGCTATATACATTATAAATGGGTTAGTTCTTACAAAATACAAAAGATGGTACTGGTGTGTGACCGCGTACTTTAAAATAGTTTAATATAGGTTTTTTAAAAATTGTTGGTTTTAGCTAATTTAGAGATGAAATAATATTTAACAATTAAAAACTAGTTTGAATTGAAAAAATATTTATTTTTAGCAGTAATAATTTATTTTATTATTGTACATTCTAAAATTCTAAATACAAGCAATACAGTACATTAGTACATTCTAAAAAGAATGCAATAAATTATACTTCTATAAATATATATACATATATATAGACATAGTACACGCAACGCGGTAGATAAAACACATATTTATACGCCATTCGGAATATTCAAAAGAATAAAAATTATTTTTTTAAAATTTACGTATAATCCCTAATAATTTACTTATAGTTAATTCACAAATTTTATTATTTATTTTTATTCGGATAATTCAATTATGGAGGATAATGAAGTTAGTAGTCAGAATTCAATTAACAGTCAGAAAAGAAATACAGATGAAGAAAGCGATGATGATACTTACAAAATGAATAAAAAAGATGACGTTCAAAAGAATTACAAATTACGTAATCAGCGATATAGGCATAGTCAAAGGAGAAAATTTTCAGAAACAGACATGTCCGATGAAAAAACCAGACAAAAAGAATTATCGAAATTGCGTTCGAAAAGATATAGAGATAACAAAAAAAAAACTCTTGATCAAAAACAAATTGTTGACAGAAAAGAATCATTAAAAAAAAATTCTCAACGATTTCGAGATAAAACCAGAAATAAAAAATTTCAAACAATTCATACTTCACAGATTGCTGGTCCATACGTTAATGTTCCATTATTTCAGAAAATACAAAAAACTTTAAGCATTCACGCATTTCAGAATCTTCAACATTCAATTCAGATAGTGATTCCGACTCGTTTACGCAAAATATTAACAATTTTGTTACAAAAAATAATCAAAATTCCTATTCTAATCATATCGGTGCACATCTTGAGTCCCATAAGCAATTTCTTCATAATGATTCTGGTCATGTTTGTGATAGATTATGGTTTAAAAATATTCAAAAATGAAGTTACATCCAATAATAATATTCAATTTATAAGAACGCTACTCACTAATGATAAGATACAATAAATTAAGACATTCAACTTGTCTATCTGCAATTAATAAACAACGAATACTACCTTTATCTGTTTGCGATGGTTACAAATACCCTCCTGTTCCAGAGAATTTGAAAAAATTACCATTAAATTAGTATCAGAAAGACTTACTTCACCAAGAATACCATTCATGTGGATTAGAAGATTAAGGCACGTTCAGGGACAATTTGGCATCTACGGACAAGTTATTAATTTTCCTATAAAAATTAATACAATAGATTACCAATAAATGTTGACGATGACCATTATAAGTCCAAGTTATGTATATGGATTGGTTAACAAAAGAGAAATTAAAGAACGGTTAAAATATTTAACAGCTCCTCTTTATGAAGTCTCCAGCATTAGTATTAATAACAAATTTTTTGAAGAAAATTATCCAGCAGTTAATGAAAATGAAATTATTGAAGATATTCCAGTTGAAGAAAGTTTAATGTCACAACAGACATTAATGTGGAATGATGAGATGTATTTACGATTAGCTCCTGAAGAAAATAACGTTTCAATTACTATTTTGTTTGACGAACATGCAGACGAATTATCATTTTCACAAATATACTATGGAAATTCCGCAATTTTAGAGATGGCGTTAATGTTACGCCATTTATGATGGCAACTAGCGAATTAAGACGCTCAGGTAGAAGGGGAGTTAGTCTTCATCACCTTTTATATATGGCTATGAAAATATTAAGAATCAGAGTACGTGATTCACTGACAGTTGCATTTAAGCACAATGGTAAAGATACAAACATTTCAAAAAACAGATAGAAAATTTCGAAAAACAAAATTACATTCAAGGATGCATTGAAAGTAATTTGTTTTTTTGGCGTTCTATTCCAAATTCAACTTGGTATTGGTCTGAAAGGAAAAAGACCTTTCTGCTACGATCAGACAACTAGGAAAGCCCACAGTTTTTTTTCACAATAAGTGCTAATGAAATAGAATGGCCAAATTTACTTCAATATTTGTATAAATTAAAAAATAAAGAAGAAATATCTCTTGAAGCGGTTGCAAATTTACACTATATGGTAAAAAGTACATTAATTAATGAAGATGGAGTTACATGTACAATTTATTTTAATAAATTAGTTAATGTAATCTCAAAATATTGCAATCAAAACGGTCGAGTCCTTTCAAAAAATACAGAGTAATTCACTATTTTAAAATAATTGAATTCCAACATAGAGAAAGCCCTCATGCTCACATTTTAGCATGGCTTGATAACGCTCCTAAAGATACAATTAATGAAGACTACAACAAGGCTATAGAATTTATAGATTCTCTAATATCCATTTCAGAATAGAATCATCTGGTTATATTAAATTGCAAACACATTAACACACTTTCACGTGCTATAAAAAAATTACATCCAAACAAAAACAAAAATGTAGATTTAACGCACCTTTTATGCCGTCTAAAAAAACAATGATTTTAACACCAATGAAGAATACTGTGGATGGATTATACATTCTTATACATTATAAGAAAAAATATACTATAGTTTAAAACAATTTAGAAAATTTAGATTATATTGATAAGAATGATTTTTATGAAAAAAAAGTGGTATACAAACAGATGAAGAATATGTTAATATCATCAGAGCTGGTATTATTTGACCAAGAGTATTTCTAAACCCTCAACCAAGCGAAAAATGGCACAACTTATTCAACCCATTTTTATTAAATATAGTTAAATCAAACACCGATTTTCAATTTATCACAGAAGAATATTCGTGTGCAGCTTATGTTGTTGAATGTGTCATTAAAACTAACAGAGGTGTTAGTAATTTGCAAAAAAAATTAATTGAAACTACGAATGAACATTCCGAGTTTGATATGGTCGAATTAACAAAAAACGTAACTGTAAACATTTTAAATCACACAGAAATTACAAGTCAAGAAGCAGCATGGTACTTAAGAGAGCAAATCTAAAAAACATCAACAGTTACAGTTTTTATTTCTACGGTATCGCCCGTTGAAAAACAGAGAATTAAAAAGACTATGAAAGAATTGAGTAATATGGAAGACGATTGTACAGATATGTTTAGAGAAAACTGGTTCGATAAGTTTGAGAAAAAAATTAGATTATTTAGAAAACATTTCTTTGACGCAAATTGTATCAAAATACAGAAAAAATAGCAAAGGAGAATATGTACTTCGTGATGAACCAAAAATTATACGTTATAGAAATTATGATATGGCTAATGATTTCAACGAATATAAAAGAGAAATGGTCACTTTGCATTTTCCATTTCGCAATGAAGACAGATATTTTATCAGATATGAAATTCATTCAAATATTTGTTGACAATGAAGATCTAATTATATAAAAAATAAAAGAGTTTGAATCAAATATAGATACTGACAAATTTTACAAATTTGTCGTGAATTATGCCGCGAAGAAACTTCATGTGATGATGAAGAAATACAAAATTTCGCAAATAGATTTCCAGAAACAAATCCTTTTGATCAATTATAAAACGATCTAAACTCAGATGTAAAGGAAGATCTACGTATAGCAATGCTTAATAAACTTGGACCTATTGCAAAAAAAAAAAGAAAATGTCATGTCCCACCAAGACTTCTGTAATTTAATGCGCATGGCAAATGAAAAGTTCTTTTGCACACTGTACACCATTTGTTATCTGATTGTAAAAAATAATATAATTCATTATTAAAATTAAAATGTTTTCTAAGACTTATTTAATAAAGAAAATAAATTTAATTTTTATTGTCAAATTATTTAATTAAACAATACTTCATATTATAAATACATTTAATAAGTAGTCTATTATTCATTTAAAATAAATAATCAAATACATTCATCAGTAATAGAATAAAATATATATATATATATATATATATATATATATATATATAATTAATCAATGATCGGTAATGATTGTTTAAGTTTTCACTTCTGTTGGCCAGTCACGCGACTGCTACATTTTTTTTTTTTTACGAAACGTTTTCAGATAATTAAGTCCTTTTTTCACAGAGAGAAAGAAAGAGTCCGTATGGAAACAGAAAAATAACGGCACAGAAACTGTTATTAGATAATTAATTTCTGTATTTTTTTTTAAAACCTTTTAACAAAAAAATGTCACCGAGTAAGAAATTCAATACCTGTATATCATTAATATAATATCCTTTCAATTCAGGCGTTTAATAAACCTATATTTTTATAAATATTACTGTTTGACTTGATGATAAAAATATATTTAAGAACACAAAAGATAAAATAAAATATACCAAGATGTTAATTAATTATACATTAACTGATAAAAAAGTCATAACAACAAAGTAGACGTTGCTACGGGTAACAACCCGGGAATAAATCTACCCCTGACAACCACTCTAATTCCCTCTTTTGAATTTGATATGAAAATGATGTAACAAAAGCCTGAATGATATCCACTAACGGTAGAAGGTAAATTTCAGCTACCTCGTCCATACTGGGAATGAATACTGCTGAACCAAAATGATCAAATAACTGTTTACAGAAGGTTTCAAATTGCCGATTATCAATTCCCGATTAGTTTATTAATCGTAAACATTCAAATCCTTAGATTATTATTACATAATATGTATTCTTTACCCAACATTTTAAATTTAACCTAATTCTACTTTAACACTATTAATGACAAATTCATTATAGTGCCTAACAAATATAGTTACTTATCGCTTGAGTATAACCGTGCAAAACCAACTTATGTAAAATTTAATTTAAAAATAGTCAAAATTAAACTGCTTTTTTACATTACAATACAGATATTTAACAATAAATAAATTATATTTTGTACTGTGCTATTTACAGGCATGCAATAAATTCAAACTCCATGAAGCCATCCCAAACATTTTCTTCCTAAAATTACGATGTGAGAAAAAATAATTTGAAAGAAATTTCGTTATAAAAATTTATCATAAATAAATGGATTTCTCATAACACTGTTAACTATCTTACTGAAGTAGAACAGTAAGTAATTAAATTCAACAAGAATGTAAAATAAAAAACAAGTAAGCGTTTAGTATTTATATTTTGCACTTTATAAGTCGCACATCTGGAGATATTGTATAACTAGAATACCCTGATAAGTAAGTATAGATCTTTCATTACCTAAGAAAAATAGCATAATACTTACAGATACCACTTTTTTCTCTTTTTTTTGTAAATTGTACTAACGCTTTATCTAAAAAAAAATTATTAATGAATTTTTATTATTTTTTTTCTCTTACTTTCAAGAGAGAAAAAATGAATACACATACACATACCAATACCAAATAAACACCACATATTATCAATATGTGAAAGCAGATAGAAAATTTTGCACGGTAGGGGTGAGCAGGTTTTTAAGAGATAAAGAAGTAACTTTATGAGATAACTATCAATAACTTATCTGGTCACATTTCCGGGTATTTTTTTTGTTTTAATTTTTTTATTTAACAAAGGGGACTCTTTTATCTATATTGATAATCCCCATCTCTTATAATAACCAAAATAAAAAAATAGATATGCTTTGACTATAGGAGCATAGATTATAAGATACATATATTAAATGTTTAATCGACTGAAACTGGGTTAAATTTTAATATATTTTCCGATAATATTCACTAAACTTTAAGCGTTAAATTTTATCTCATAATTTTTGTGTACCATCTTTGAAATATTTGAAAACATATAAACAAAAACACTTACATAAAGGTAAAATAAGTTTCTACCTTTTTTCTTAAAGTAATTTTCAAAAATACTAGTTGATTTTTATTTCAGATAAAAAATTGTAGCGAGCTGTTGCGCAATATACTTCCAACCGCCCGGTGTGTGTTTCGTGCGCCTATTAATATATGCCTGATATTAAATTAATAATTCATTATTAAATACTACTTGGAAATACAGTTATGTAGTTTTACATTAAAAACATGGATTACTCATATTACTCATAACAATTAATGCCATTATTTATTATTTAAAAATGATATAAAGCATTTAATACATAATTATCACCGGGCTGGTTGATAGGTTAACTCGTTCCTCACAAATCAATTGTTTCCAGCTCATTACCGAACTCAAAGGTTCTGAGATTCAAATCCTAGTAAAAGTTAAAAAGGTAAAGTGTCTGATACTTTGGTGGTTAAGGTTCAATTAACCACACATTTTAGGAATGGTCGGCCTGTTTGTACAAGACCAAACCTCAATTACATGTCATATATATCACTCGTTTCTCATTGCTCATAATCGAGTTGTTTACTGTTCACACAGACTACAACGTACACATTAGCAAAAATAAAAATTAGGAAATTAAAAAGAATTATTTAATAGCGTTTTGTTAATAATGTTTACTTTATTAATAGATTTATTACTATATAATTTGCACGTAATCGAGCTTCTACTGGTATTTTTCACTTAATATTCCTTGCTTTACTTCCGGAATATTGATGGAAATACATTTTTTTAATATTAAACCGCAAAAGTAAAATAGAGATTTTGGATTGGAGGCGTTCAAGAATGTCGATGTTAGAATTACTAAACGTTCACCAAAAGTGAACATCGTGAAACCAAATCTGATTTTGAATGCAAATAAATATATTTCTATAATCATTTCAATAATTGACAAAACATGTTTATGAATGTTAAAACAAATTATTATAACCATGGTAACACTTCTATTTCATTTACTTTATCAAGGTTAATTCTTAAGTACACAGTTTATTACATATATACAGATTTGTTTAAATAAGAAATCTTTTTTCATTTCTCGTAAACTAACACCGTTAGTTAAATCAATGTTATTATACATCAATAAACAAGTTACAATCTAACTTGCAAGCCAGAACAATCAACTGTTCAAAAGATAGAAAATTTATTATGTAATTAGTTTACAAATATAAAGTTCCTACAAAGTATGTAGATCTCTGTAAAGTCTTTAGTAACATTCATAATAAACGAAAAATATTCTGTGTTTACCTTTTACCAGGAAAAAATGAATCTTTAGATTTATATTTCAAAATGGATGTGGGAAGCTGTAGTTTAATATTTTTCCCTATAAAGTAAAAACATAAACATGAAAATGATAAAAATTAAAATTAAAAAAGAAGGCAGCTACCGACACCCATCTATAGTTTTGAAATGAAATTAACAGCCTATTATTTCTAATAATTAAGGTTATTCAAACATAATGATTGCATTAAATTTGAATCAGCGATTCTTAAATGTAACAGGCAACCAAATAAACTAAAATTCTAAAATTTATCTACGTGATAAGATTGTAAAAGAAACTTTTACACCTATTAATTAATATAGAAATAGTTATATTACACTTGGATACAAAAATATAATTAGGAACATAGAAAAAAACCGCAAGGTACAAAACATAGCAGTTTATTTACGGATAGCCTACATATTTTACATATATGCATTAAAAACGATATATAATTTATATGAGAAGTACGGTGTAAATGATCTAGTATAGTGTTCGTGCGTAAATAATAACAAGAGTGGTATCTTTTTTACATTTCTAAAGCTGTGTAACCACTCAACTGAATATACGAGTAAAAGTTACTCATTTAATTTAATATAAATAAGTTAATAAGCGTACAACAAGCAATATTCAGGTAATATTAATTAGCATTCTTGCTGAAGAAAATAACAAACATACAAAATTAAATGAATCCATTTAAATTTTTTGTGTTAAAATCATCATTTTAAAACTGTAATAATATTCATGCATATTAAACTAAAAAGAGACACGGTTTTTTTTGTTGAATAAACAAAAATAAACGATCAAAAACGAGAAACACAGAGTTTTGTACGCGGAAAACACGTAAATTGATATGATTCATACATACTTAAAATTTAATCTCTTTTCTTTTTTGTTTTTAAATTATATTTTTCATTTTAATAAACCGCTGGTAAAAGTTATTATATCACATTTGCCACTTGTTAAAAAGGTTGTTTATATGCAACTACAAAAAAACAGATTTATTTACTATTTATTGTTATAAAACAAATAGAAAAGAAAAATTATGAATTTCCTGCAACTGATCTTTACATTATCCCCAAACAATAATTCAGATATTGTTTTGGCTTAAATAATTTATAAGAACTTAAATTCAGCAAACCACAAATTATGAGAATACTTGCTTGTCGATATTTTTTTTCTACACAATTACTGTATTTACAATCGGTTCCTTGAATTGAACCATAATGAAATCGTTTGATAAGCACATGTTACGGGGTAAATTAAATAAACTGAATTACTGAACAAAATTGTCGTTTTTGCGATCTAAACTAGTTTTTTTGGTATAAGGATGGTATTTTTGAAGTTTAAAGATACGCTCAAGTAATGATCATAGCATATTCAAATTGAAATTAGATATAGGAAGACTTTTATTTTGTGAGAAACCTTCGGTGTTAGAGAAACGCTCAGGGATCACGCTTCCCAGAAATCTGTTAGTTAGTTAAGGGCAATTTGTTAGTTGAGCGTTGTAAGGTGGTTTGAGGGTTTGTTAGGTGAACGTGGTTGAATACTAGATCGTGGATACCGGTGTTCTTTGGTGGTTGGGTTTCAATTAACCACACATCTCAGGTATGGTCGAACTGAGAATGTACAAGACTAACACTTCATTCACACTCATACATATCATCCTCATTCATCCTCTGAAGTATTATCTAAACGGTAGTTACCGGAGGCTAAACAGGAAAAAGAAAAAGAAAAGGTGAACGTGGTTGGAAAAGGCCATACGAAGGTATGGCCTTTCTATCCAAACTGATTATCAAGTTTAAAGGGTCTACAAGACGATCTCCGGTAAAGCCCATAAGGGATAGGAACGGTGGGGTTGGTGTGGTGAGCGGGATCGTCACAAGAATGTCGTGATACGGGGTTCTGAAGAATCCCGCAATAAGTCAATTCATGACAAAGTTATCAGTAAGTAATGTTCTTAAGATTCACTAATAAAATAATACACTTGGCTTCACTTCATACTCCATAAAAACAAATAATAAACAAATAAATTGGCCAATAAAAACAAACAAATAACCAAGCGATAGCGATAGCGTGTAGAAATTGACAAAAATAATACAACTTGTATTATAAACAAAAAAATAAAGAAATAAACAAAAATAACATCACCATTTGTCATTCAGTAGCTCCTAACTCAAGCACATGGAGGTGTTTTAACCTTTGAACATCCCCATATCAAGCAGATTGATCGCTAGATGATTGAAGTGATTTTCTACACGTTGTTGATATATAACACGGTGCTTACCTCACATCCCACGAACTGTCGGAAGCTCTAGACATTCGTGAATCTTATCTTATCTTATTAAATCTTATCTTGGCGCCCTGTAAACTATGGCGCCGTGTAACTATCGTTACCTTGTTTTAGAGCGTTGTATGCTATGTACGTTATTATTACTTATCCCCACAACTCAACACCATAAGTCCCGATTGGCCGTAATATAGCTTTGTAAATCAGAATTTTATTGGACAATATGAAGTATGTCAGTTTCTTCGCAGCAGCCAGTGCAGTTTCCTGTACTCTGCACTCAGTTGTTTTCTTTTCACCCTCACTTGATAGTCAAACGCCGATCTAGGTGCAGTCCTTTTTCCTGTTTAGCCTCCGGGTTACCGTTCAGGTATTACTTCAGAGGATGAATGAGGATGATATGTATGAGTGTGAATGAAGTCTTTTACAATCTCAGTTCGACCATTCCTTACATGTGTGGTTAATTGACACCCAACCAACAAAGAACTAAACACCGGTATCCACGATCTAGAATTCAAGTCCATATAAAATAACTGCCTTTACTAGGACTTGATAGCTGGAACTCTCAACTTCCAAATCAGCTGATTTGGGAAGACGCGTTCACCACTAGACCAACCCGGTGGGTTATCTAGGTGCATTCCTAGGCACTCACACTTTCTCTTTGTAACATCATGACACTGTCAATGTTCACATTGGGACTGTCACTCTTTTTCATGGCAAATCTAATAATATATTTTGAATTTACTTTTTCTTTATAATTTAAAAAAAAATTACTATTATTATGTAAATTAACAAAATAAAATTATGTTTAACAGTTAAACGTACTATAACAAAAGTTTAATTATAATAAAGAAACTTAATAAATTATTCAGACAATTACATTCACGCGTATTGTACATTGTATAAAACACTAATATTAAGAAGATAAACCGTTAATCATCTTATCAGTATTTTTTGTTTAAAAGAAATTCATATTTTGTTTTATTTTGTGTTTTCAATAAATCCATTTCATAAACATAATCCATTATTTTTATTACCGTATTTACTCACGTAATTTACGCACTATTTTGACCAACATGTTTTATCTAAAAGACGTTGCGTGATTTAGGTGAAGAAACAATTTTTCATAGGTTTATAATGAAAGTAAAATGTTATAATTAGTGAGAGAATGATAGTTAATTGACTGAATATTTTATTTTTTGAATATTATAAAAAAATATTTTTTAAAGATTCAGTTTGCTGACAAGACAGCGAATAAGGAAACGCACTTGGTTTCGACGAGGTTACAATCGGTATTAAAACTGAATAAGTCAAGTCACGTTACGTTTGCATTTAAGAGCGGTGACTGTGTTGAAGTCTACCTGAAAGGGGTGGTCATCCCGCATTCTGACCTGGTTCAGTACCTGGGGCTCTAGCTTGATCGAGTTTAACGTATAATTACTAAATGAAAGGGAAAAGGAAACAACACAAAGTATAAGAGGTTTTATTGATTGTTAGGTAGGAACTCGCACCTATCATTGTCCTATAAACTCTTGAAATACAAGAAGACTCTAAAACTGGTTAGGATAAATGGCATACAGCTATGAGGCACGACGCGCAAAAGTAACGTTGAGATTATACAACGTTTTCAGAACAAATTGGCGAGTTACAACGCAGAGGCAACGTTATTTGATGGAGTTCAGACGCAACTCCGTACCTGACGTTTTACTTGGCTTCCGATGATTCACACAGTTCCTGGCGGTTATCATCGGCGGTCATCTTTCAGGGATATCTCTAAAGTAAAGACCGCTGGGAAATTTCTGTTTCTAAGGTTGGCGAACCTGTGTCGTTTTACATGTGACCACGCTTGTAATTTACACATTGCATCGTTGTCGCGTTGTACTATCTTTGATTCAGTGTGAGTTATTACGTTATAAAATGAATAGGTTAAGTCGATGTTGCCACCAACTGTAAAATACGTTTTTTAAACTATCAAAACGTTAAGCCAGCTGAAATTCATAGGCATTTGCTTGCTGTGTACGTGATAGTGTAATGAATGAAGGAAACATCCGAAAATGATGTCATCCTCAATCACCAACCAGACCAACAAAGGTCAAGCCACAGCCATTTGGACGCAAACTGATGGCCACAGTCGTTTGGGATCGGTCTGCATACTGCTGATTGAATTCATGCCACGTGGAACGACTATAAATACAGAAGCCTACTGCGAAGCTCTACGTTAAGTTATGGCGCGTCATTCAAAATCGGCAACGTGGCGGCTGAGCGACGGCGTCGTTCTAATGCACGATGATGTATGTCTACATGTTGCGGATCCAACACGTGATTTACTGAGAACATTTGAATGAGAAATTAACGATCTCCCACCATACACTCCGAACATAGCTCCTGATTACCATTTGTTTGGGAAACTGAAAGAAGTTTTGAGTGGTATGTAATTCGGATGACGATGGACTTAAAAATACTGTTAAATCAGTGGCGAAATGGACTGACGGCAGAAGAATACGACGAGGGTATATTGAAGCTGGTAAATCGCTACAATAAATGCCTTAATTCAAGTGGCGATTATAGAGAAGTAATATAAGATATGTAGTTTCAGAAAAATAAAAAAATATTTATAAAGTTTTCAGAATAATTTTTTTTTAGAATGAAACGGTCTTTACTTTAGAGATAACCTCTCGTACATTATATAAGCCGAATACCCACTACATTCAGTCAGTCTTCTTCCTTCAGCCTTCATGGACTCAACGATTCTCAACTTACAAAATATATATTCTTAACAATGTGTCATTTATGAAATCATTAAAGGGCATTTACATACACTTATGGACAATCTTGCATTATTCATTCAAATATTAAAAGATCATATCTAATTACGAAGTGAAAAATGTCTATATTTATTTATTATTTGAACCAACGGTAAATACAGAGTAACAAGGTACTACACCAAGGAAAATATTATCTCTGCAAATGGTAATGAGGAAATTCACGAATGTCTAGGATTGCCTTATGTTCTTGAAGAGATGAACTGGTTCGGTTAAAGTTACAGACTACAATTACATAGTCTTGTGAACTTTCTAGCTATTAATCTTCTAGACAACAGTGATGATGTCCGGTGACCAAAACGCCAACAAGTGCTGGACCTGGGGCATCTGAGTGACACTTGAACTGGTTGGGTATCACACATATGATAAACGACTTTACCACGACTTAATTAAGAACCTAGAATCCTTCTATTTCTTTCCGTGAACTTATTATACTACCATTTGGTTTATTCCTATCAATTGTTTAATCATATTATGGATTCTTTTTTAGTTTGTTTTTCACTAGACTATTGTATCTCTTGAATCTCAATTAATGAAAGTGTGTTTATTTATATAGACTTTTATGTACATGCAGTTTATATATATATATATTTATGTATTTACGGTTTATTGTAGGTGTTCGCTGGAAACCCCACTTCAATTGATTTTGTAGTGAAATTTACTTGTGGTTCTGTAATTGGAACCGATTGTAAATACATCATTTGTGAAACAAAAAAAAAAAATATCACATCCATGAAATATGTGAGTAAATATAGTATTTGTAATTATATAAATTATACATATTAATTGCAAAAAATTAATTTTGTTAGTCAAATCAATTTTATTTGAAAACACAAGATTTTCTACCGTATTTTAATATTCTTTTAATAAACTTAATGAATTTAGGTTAAAACTTCTTTTCGGAAATTCAGTAGCCTATTTTTATATTTCTACTATATGTTTAAATATGTTAGTATTTTCTTCTTTTGGTACACCGATAGGTAAACACTAGACAAAAAAAAAAAATAGGAAAAAACGTTTGCATGAAAGAGATCAGAGAAGATTAAACGAACAAACTGTGTGGAAAATTATGTAACAATAATAGTAAATAGGAAAATAATTTTATCAGAATAGTTAGTCATTTGACAAGAGACTCATTAGAGGAAAAAAGTTGATAAAAACACTAGAGAATAGGAAAAGAGTAAAACTTACATTTTATATAAAGTTGGAGCCTTCGTTAACTAGAACGTTTAGTTGTACATAATGGTATCGTACATGGAACAAAGCATCTTATACCATATGAGATGATATGACACGGTCAGTTCACACGATACACTATGAAGGTAGAACATATAATATTTAACTGGTCCGTAACGTGTACACTAAATAATCGTGTGGCATGACCCAAACGTTTATGTAATTCTAATGAATTCTAAAAGATACTTTTTTCAAATTATAAAGAGTATGTAGAAGTTGCAACAGGAGATTGATGAGGAGACTGATGATTCTTTTGCAATAGAAAATAAAATAATCTAATTTAATTATAACAAGTACTAAATCACGTTTCCATCCATCTTCTATTTTAAAACAATATTAATTTACATCACCGCTTTACCATGTGCCATTAAAGGAAAAGCTTTTCTTTTAGAGGAATAACTTAGTAAAAAAAATAAATCGGACTATATATATATAGTCATTCTTTGACTATAATATTATTATACTATTTTCATCAATTACTCATTATTTTGTAATTGAGTTTAGATATAATTGATAAACACCATGATTTATGAAAGTACTTTTTCCTTTAATCTACTCTGCCTATTTTTTGCCTCTTTTAAAAAAAGCTACTTTAATACCAGTGAGTAGGTTGGATCTAATGTAACCTATTACGATTATTACACATAATATATATATATATATATATATATATATATATATATATATTATATTATTATTCAGAAATACTAAGTAGATTTTCCAACCGGGGGGTGGGGGACGCCTAAGCCTCTTTAGAGTATATGGATACTCTCCCCAACTGAGTATACTTAAATGGATATCCTATTGGAGAAGAAAAAAAAAAGGAAAAAAAGTAGATTTTCCAAAGAACACCACAGCAAATAGATGAATGATCATTGTAAAATTTTAGATATACAAACTCATGGAGAAATGGTTTATAAAATATTTTTTTTAATTTATTTTTTTTTTTTTAGTTATATTTTTTTTAGTAGGGTTATCATTGCAATAATGAAAATAAAATTTGGGAATTTCATTCTAATCTAACGAGAATTAACACTCACTAATAATGTTTACCTACAACTGTCAATACTGACCTATTCTACGAACAAAAAAAGAGTAAATAAAAATAATTTCAGAATCAGTAACTAGAGCGTGAAGAACTGGAAAGTTTTAATAAGCAAAAAAAATATGCATTACGTAAAATTATAGATTTTTTTTCAGGAAGTGATACGGTCAAAATTTGTTCAAACGTATTTAATTTTTACTGTAATGCATAAAGTAATGATAACACTTTAAACAATGCATAAGAAATCCGTTCTGGATTCGCTGTGCTTATGCATTAAAAAAATACATACTCCTTAAGCTTTTGAAAACTTGAATGATTATTTTTCAACTTAATATGAATCTAAAACAAATCTTTTGAAGGTTATTTTATTAATTAGAATAAAATTTGAGTTAAATTATTAATTTGATTATTATTAATCTAAATTATTATTGTCAATTACGATACAATTAAATAAGTTCACTGGTTTAAGTTATTTAATTCCACTTTCTCACCTTCTTCGAAGAAAAAATTCATATTTCCTTGTAAAATAATGACTATTAAAACGAAAGATTTCATATTAAATTTTAAAGAATGTATGATGAAAATTTTCCAATTACATTTATTCTCTCTGAAATATAATTACGTCATAAATTACGAATTAAGAATCCACAAGCATTGTTGAATCAAACGAAAAATTCAAACATACGAGGTGCGACAATAAAGTAATGAGACTGATGTGAAAAAAAATGTTGCTTACCGTTTTAGTCATGTTCAGTGTTGTCTCTTTCAAAGTAGTTCCCCTCTGATTGCACACACTTATTCCAGCCCTTCTGCCATTGATGGTAACATTTCTGGAACTCATCTTCTGTAATATCCTCCAAGACCCTCGTCACAGCTATTTGGACATCTTGTGTTGTTTGAAAATGGTGTCCCTTGACCGCCATTTTGACTCTTGGAAATAGAAAAAAGTCGCACGGAGCGATATCTGGTGAATAAGGTTCCTGTGGTAGTACTGAAATTTGTTTTGAGGTTAAAAATTGCTGTACTGACAGAACAGTATGGGATGGCGCATTATCGTGATGCAGAATCCAATTATCAGCAATGTTGGCACGGACACGAAGAACTCGTTTACGAAGTCTTTCTAAAATTTCTTTGTAGAAATATCGGTTAACTTTTTGTCCAGGTGGCATCCACTCTTTATGACCAATTCCCTTGGAATCGAAGAAGCACACAAGCATGCATTTCACTTTTGACTTTGACATGCGAGCTTTTTTTGGTCTGGGTGATCCCTATAATCTTCGATTAGATCGTAAGATTTCACGCACCCTAGTCAAGTTGATATCTGTCCGTGAGGTTGACGGTCGTCCACTGCGGTCTTCATCTTCAACATTCGTTCTGCCTTCACTAAAAATTTTATGCCACCGAAAAACTTGAGCTCTTGACATAACCTCCTCTCCAAAAGCCTTCTGAAGCTTACCATAGGTTCTCGCCGCGTTTTCACCCAATTTAATGCAAAAGGAAATGGCATACCGTTGCGCAATATTTTGCGGTTTCATTTCTGTGACGAGAGACACAAACACGTGTTCACTTATTACAGTACAACTTACGACTGAACAGTTGCATCAATGTGCCGCTTGGACTAGAAGTAGCTTATAAACCAAGGTCAAAGATGGTGTGCCTACTCAAGCTGCAGGGTTGCCACATCTTACAAAGAAAAATCAGTCTCATTACTTTATTGTCGCACCTCGTATATTTATAGCGACTTTATTTATCACCATATGTTGTTATCAGCACAGTTGTTTCAGATGCACGGCTTACACACATAACTTAATTTAAAATATTTATCATTTTATTTAAATATAATAATTTTTCTTTAATTTAATGATTCTAACTAAAGCGCGTGCGCATACCGTATTTAATTCGCGCGGATGTGGCGGTTCAATCACGGCCGACACTTACTATACTATTGTAATTTAACAACTTACATAGAACAAATTTCCCTAATACGGTTGGCAGACTGGTGCAGCCGCGAGGCTTAACGCATCAGTTATCGAGTTTATCGGCCGAACAAGTTCAGCATCCAGCCAGACCGAGTTACGTTTTTACGCTTTAAATAAAATTCATTTAATTAATTCTACAGCTCACATGTGACGTAACAACATAGCAGACGAATACAAATGCATATTTTTGGGGTGCAGATACGATTTTGCAAAAATAATTTTTGCAAATATTATTTTTTAATTGTTAAAAAATGTGCCTAAGAAAAAGATGACCTTAATTAGACGAAATCTTGAGATACTGAGGGTGATCTTGCTCTACAGACTCATCCCTTTGAACTGAAAATTTTTATAACATCAATACCTCATATATAGAAGTAATCTGACCAAGTTTGGTTAAAATCGGTTCAGTAGTTCTGGAGATGTAAGATGATCTACAGGCCCACATCGAACATACGTACATAAAACATTTGGGCATGTGTCCAAATTGGACTGATAACAATATTTTCCCTTGTACAGCTATAATTCTACTAAAGCGCTATCTAGACGGAAAAGTAAAAGTAACATAACTTTCAATTAATTAATTAAGAAAATGTAGGTAATTAAATAACAAGAATACAATGGTTTTAAAGACTAAAAACCGCTCGATAAAATGTTGTCAAGAATGTTTCTTAAAATTCTTTTAAGTATCGAACGGTTTAAAGTGGTCGTCAGTCCTCTAAAAATTACTTAAAACCTTTGTCTGAAACAAGTTTTGATATTACCATCCCTTACGGCAAGGATTGACCAAAACATAAAGCCAAGAAAACAAAATATCGCTCAAAATTTCTTATTAAGCAAAATATCGAATTCGTTTAAGTTCCTACTATTCTTTGGATAAGAGCCTAAAAATTATTTCAGTACAGTTTTTTGATAACACCAACGATTGGTCCAGGGGGTGGAAAAAATGGGGTTTCGAAGACAAAAAAAGATCATCCCTCCCTTAATGGACAGTGTCGA
Organism: Lycorma delicatula; assembly: GCF_047948215.1. Taxonomy (NCBI): domain Eukaryota; kingdom Metazoa; phylum Arthropoda; class Insecta; order Hemiptera; family Fulgoridae; genus Lycorma; species Lycorma delicatula. Next base: position 39,473,441 of record NC_134456.1, read on the forward strand.
ATCGGTTTAAAGTGTTCATTATTCTTCTAAACATTACCTATAATTTCTGTTTGAAACAATTTTTGATATGACCAACCGTTATGGCAAGGGATGACCAAAATATTGCTGGAATTGTAAGATGGTGCTATTCGTATGGTAAATACGCGAAACGTTTTATAACAAGCAATCATTGTCGTATTGAGGAAATTTGAAATATTTTTTAATTTTAAGGTGGAATCTATTTTATCCCCTACTTAGCACCGGTGAAATTGACCTCTGCCTTCCGGCGCGTCGAAAGGGATTTTTTTTTTTTAAGTGAATAATTAAAGTCAATGATCAAAGCTTCTTACGAAATTACTTTACTTTTAACGCGAAAAAAAGCTTACTCTGATAGGGAAGAAATTATCAAAACTAGTCTGCAAATCTTTGCTAATTATACTTTCGACGCGAAAATTAAAAAATGTTATGAAACAAATTGCCCTTTCGGAAATACGGTGAAGCGTCGTGTAGATGACCTGGCTTTGAACGTTAATACGAAAATTGTGTCTGCATTAGCCTCATGTAACCATTTTTTTTTTTAATGGGACACTGATAATACTGACACTGCTCAATTACGTATTTTTATGCGTTGTATCAATGAAAGTTTTTGACGAATTTTTAGATTTGTGGCAAATAATAACAGTGAGATGCGAAGACATCTTTAATGAAATAAAATCAGTCATTGAGAAAAAACTTACAATGGGATAAATTAGATAGCACATGCACGGATATGGAGCTCCAGCTATGATCCGTAAAAATAAAGGATCACTACTCAAAAATTACTTGAAAAAAGACACTTATAACATCACTGCATACTGCATACGGAGACACTTTCTGCTAAAGATATGAATTTATCTAACGTTCTTGATCCGGTAGTACTGTATATAAATAGGATTCGATCACGCGCGCTGAATCGCCGAGAATTTCGCTGCTTGTTTCCCGAAGAAGTAGAAGAGGACATGAATTAATACTGTATTGTAATCTACGCTCTTTCAACGGGCAAGGGCGCTTGACAGATTTTGGAATCTTTGCAGCAGCGTCTTACATTTTTTGGAAGAAAAAGGTAAAATGCACAATGACTGCTTGCTTCTATAACATGAACATTGGCTATGGAATCTGGTGTTTCTTACAGATATTATGGAACATTTGAACAATTTAAATTTAAAACTACAAGGTAAACATTGTTTAATTCTATATCTTCTTTTATAGTTAAACTTTCTTTTTTTAAACGATATTAATAGAAAAATCTGATACATTTCAAACGAATGATAGTGTTAGTGATCAAATTTGACAAACTTCCTAATTTTGATAGGTATGAAAACTTAATTTCTTAATTAAAAGTCTCAACAAGATTTAATGATTTCCTAAAGGACAATAAAAATGTTGCACGTTTCACAAACTCCTTTTCTATTGCTATTGAAACCTTGTACCACTACAACGATCAAGAAAGACGAAGAAATAATTGATCTTTAGCACCACAATATTCTTAAAAATAAATTTCAGGAGGTAATTTCAATCCAAGGTAGCAAATTAAGGGCTGGAAATTTCTCTCAAATACTCATTTCCCAAATTTGAACGAATTTATTGTGAAATTATGTTGTAGGTTTGGCTCCACATATGTTATTGAACAGTATCACAATTCACAATTATGAATACGATAAAAAATAAATTCTGATCAGTTTTACTGCAACTTACATCTAAAATAATTATGTATGTTTGAATTTTTTATAAACCTCCGGGACCACCGTTAGGTATTGCTTCAGAGGATGAGATGAATGACAATTTTTGTAAGTGTGAAAATGCCATGCCTAACCGGGATTCGAACCCAGGACCTCCAGATGATTGGCCGAGACGTTACCACTCGCGTCAAAGAGCCGGCATGTTTGAATTACTTTTTTACAATATACCGTATAGTTATATTTCAAAATACAGTAGCAATGTTAATATTCAACTGTCAATAATTTATTGTAAAATTATATATTTTGACTCTATATTGTTAAATAAATATATCTATGAATTTTTTTTATTAATATTACGTTAGCATGACAAATCTGTACAGTAACTAATTAAATAAAAAAATATATAATATGAAATATGTTACCTGTGTATCCGTAACCATCTGAATAAAAGTTATTATGAACGGAGAAGTTTTTTGGTGATTTTTTTTTTCATTTCTGTAGCTGCCTGATGTGATATTTAAGGTAATATTTAAAAAATAAGTCTGTTAAGAAAATTATCACGTAAGACGTAAGTGAAGTCATAAGCTTAAAAGAAAGGTGGTAGAGGTTGGAATGAACTTGTCATGAAAATGGCACTCTTTTTCAACGTTCAAAACGTGACACCTTATTAAAAGAGGTTGGCCACGGATGGTAGCCTATATCATAATGATTCATTGTTAATATTAAAATTAAACTGAGATCTTATATTTTATATAGCCGATCTCCGTGGCGGAGTGATAGCGTCTCAACCCTTTCATCTGTAGGTCCCCAGTTTGAAATTCGATCACGCATGGCTTTTTTCATAGACTATAAAAATTGTCGTTTCATATTTCAACGCTCAAGCTACAAGCTTATATGGTAAATTAATTACTAAAAAGAACATTGAAACGATAGAATATGATTTTATTAAAAAATAATAGAATGCTTAAATTAGATACATCGCTAATAAATACAATACCATAATTTTTAGAATAAAAATAGCTTCAGAATTAATACAATAGAATGTAATAAGTTTTATTGTTAATTAAAATACATTTCCCCCTAAAAATTAAAAACAATTTTTTTCGTTAAGTACTCGGTAAACTACATATAATCAATTTCTTCATACATTTCTTTCATTGTTTACTCTTTTCCACACATACTGTCCAACAAATTTGTTCATTTTTAATAAATTAATTTATCAGAAACTTCATCTAGTTGAAATGGATTATTAATCTTTTATTTTGTTTGAAAGGAAATAATTGGTTATAACTGGTTTGAATCTCGTTCAGGTTTATAATTTTTCACACGCTACAAAAAATCATCTCTCATCATCATGAGATAAAAAAAAATCTGTAATTGGACGTCAGACTGTATGGTAAAATGTAAAAAAAAATCAATAAATAAGAAACTTAATTATGAAAATTGAAATTTTAATTTTTTCGTTCCGGAAACCCTACTCAATTGTACTTGTCACAACATCGCTTCAAGTGATAGAATATGCATTAAAAATTTTATTCACATTAGTATCGATATTTGGTTCTCGAATGTTCGTGTATGTAATTCAGTAACAGTTACATAATAACATTACACAAATTTACACATGCGTACCCAAACAATAAAAAAAACAAAAAACAAATGCACATATACATAAATCATTTTATGCGAAATTGGTCGAAACTAATGTAGGAGAGTTATGAATTAATCATTTAAAAGGTCAAAGTAATATAACTCAGCAATTACAACAGTTCATGCTCTAATTAATAAAAATGGTAATAAACTGATTTAAAAATGTGCAACATTCAAAATACACTTCATAATAAAAATATCTACTACAATAAACTTGATTCACTTAAAGAACATTTACACATTACGATATTAATTTCTGAGATGAAATGATTATTAAAATATTTTCAAATGTGTATATATTTTTTAAAATAAATATAGAATATATACAAAATACACTTTTTTCACGCTAATATTTACCTGTAGGTTTATTACTTTCCCGTTTTCGTAGCGGTTTAGCAGAACTATAATTTTAGAAGGGAAAGTATTGTCAAATACTTTCCTTTCTAGAATGGTTATGGGTCAAATTTGGGAATATGCGGTTTTCACCGGATCTTGACATTTCGACGACTAAGGAACCCAAAAAATCGGATGGAAATTTTCCGGGTGTTAATGTTCAAATGTACGTATGTTCAGTGTTGGCGTCTAAATCACCTAACATCTTCAGAACTACTAGACCGATTTTGACAAAATTTAGTCAGATTATTTCTATATACGGGGCATTGATGCCGTTAAGTTTTCAACTTAAAAAGTCAAGAGGGTAAGGCTGTAGAGCAAGATCACCCTCAGTATCTCAAGATTTAATCTAATTAAGGTCCTATTTTTCTTTGGGAATATTTTTTAATAGTTAAAAATGCAACAATATTTGCAAAAAAAAATCATGCAAAATTGCATCCCACCCCAAAAAGTGGGGTTGTAGTAGTCTGCTACGTTATAACGTCACAGGTGAGCTCTAGAATTAAATAAACGAATAATATTTAGACTGTAAATAAGTAACTCGGTCTGGTTGGGTCATAAACTTGATCACCCGGTCGAGTCGGTATCTGGTGAATTAAGCCTCGCGGCTACACCAGTCTGCTGACCGTACAAGCGAAATTTGTTCTATGTAAGTAGTGAAATTACATAAGTTTAGATAGTGCTGATCGTCGCCGCTAATACCGCCATACCCAAGTGATTTAAATACAGTATTCTTCGCGCGCGAATCATTAAACTGAATAAACGAAAAAATATTATATTTAAATAAAATGATAAATATTTTAAATTAAGTTGTGGCGTATGTTACTGATGGCGTGCATCAGTAACAACCGATCACGCCACACGGATAAAGCCGCGTTTCGGAAAAGTCCTACAACTGTGTTGTCAGCTTTTTTTTTATCGTATCCATTTATTGAATATATATAAAATAAAAAAGTTTACCGATTTCAAATAATTTCGTGGATACAATACCGCAATAAGTACGATTAATTTCTAATCACCATGCATAACTCTAATAAAAAGTTAAAATAAAGTTATTTTTCAATCTTACATTTGAAATTAGAATTAGCACAATATATACAATATTATTTGTATTATTTTTTCTTGTCAGATAGGCTTATAACAAGTTTTGACATCACTTTTTTAAGGTTTTATTTTCTGTAAAGAAAGTTTTTAAAATAGAATTAATCGCAACATCAAAAGTTATTATTACTTTTAACTTCTTTTATTGTTATTTATTATCTTGTTATATCATAAACAAAGTTTTATTAGAATTTCTATTTTTAGGTGCAAATATTTTATGACTTTATAAATAAATTAATTTTATGAATACTAATGTACAGTAACTGAAAAAAACCTTTTTGTTTTATGGTAAATCTAGATTATACAAACAACATCGAAGAAAAGTATTCTATAATTATTTTTCTTTATCCTTCACTGGATAAACTATTATTATGCATTTTTTTTTTGTAATTCTGCTTCTCAGGATCCATTCCAACCAATTTTAAAACAAACTTGTATGCGGGTGTGTGTTCGTGCGCGCGCGCATGTATTATTAAAATCGTATCCGCTACAGTTTTATACAATAACCGGCCTGGTTGATAGATTTGTAAACAGATATTGAATACGGACCAATGAAATATATATGAAGTATATATTTTTCATTAAAGGTATAAATATTGCTTGGTTTTTAATATAAAAGGTTAAGAAGCGTTTACAAAGCAAGAAGGTTGATATTTAAGCGTTATTAAAATTTTAAAAACTAAATTATTCAGGTTTATAAAAAAAAAAATATACAATTTAAATTAAATTTTTTACGAATTCGGTAATTATATCAGATCATTCTAATAAGCACCTAATAAAAAAAAAAATAATAATTTCAAGAATTAATAAAAAATGTTTGTAGAAAGGTAAAAGTTTAAGTGATATTTGGTTATTTGAATTTATTATACTTTATTAAAATAAATTGTCGGTATTGGAATATTATTATAATACATTTTTTTTTTGATTAAATGACTTTATAATTTTTACTTTCCTGACGAATATACCTAGAACAGCTATAATATACATTAAAGAGGAAAGTATGTTGAACATGTCAGAAATAGTATATGGGATTTTTTGCAAATCTTTACCTCTTAGGATCCAACTAGTTCATGTATACTAAAATAAAACGTATGCAAGCTTATGAATCTATACATGTCGCACTGCTTTTGTCCTTATATCTCAAGATTGACATCAATTTTTGATCAAATTTACCTCAAATATTTCTATATATGGGGGATTGATATTAATTGTTTTCAAAATTCGTTAAGGAAGATATCACGAGAAAAATGATTTCGATTTTCCTCAGAAGCATAATAGAGAAAATTTTATTAAAGCAAATATATTACCTATAAGGCGTATACAAATAATCCATTTTTTTTTCAAATAATCAACTCCCACCTATTAAATCTGAAATATATGTTTATATATGTATTTTTTCTTTCCCTCTATCTCCCTTTGATTTTAATGTTTTTCAAAAATCTTTTGAAAATTTATAAATTTTTATACATAGAGCTTCATATATAAATCTTAATATATAGAAGAAAATATATCAAGAAATGAAATGTCTACAATTTCTTTTTTTAAATTATAGTTCTCGGACCTAAAACTCAGAAAAGATTTTTGAAATTTATTTTTTTTTGTTATTTTAGTATTTATTTAAAGGAAATTTTATTTAAGCAAATTCGTTACGCTTAACTATACTTTATATAGGTTATGATATAATAATAATAATAATAATAATAATAATAATAATAATAAATAAATAAATGAATATATATATATTCCCCCTTATTGGGGGGATAGCCTGGGGTTTGTAACTCAAATATTTTAAATGGCGATATCCTGTGTATGAAAAATCATTTTAAAGGTCTCTTTATGACAAGAAAACAGATATAAATAAAAGGTTATTATGATATGTATACCCAAAATGGTGACAGAATAAAATTTGGATTTTGAAAATTATTAAATTCAATATGTTCAAATAATAAAATTATAAAAAGAGATATTAAACTGAATTAAATTAAAATTTAAAAAAAAAAATTTTTGTTTAATTTAATGAGAAAATAAATAAAAATATAAAAATACTGCATTGATGATCAATTACCATTGTTACAAAATTGAAGCTTACTTCATTTTTGTATAATATTCAATTTAGAGTGTTTCATTAGTACTCTTAGTTTCTTAAGAGAATTTATTGCGATTGCTAACTGATCTTGTCTACCTTTACGACATTTGTAAGCCACTTTTATTATTTACATCTTTTTTACTTTTTTAAAATTGGTTTTACTGAATTATTTTTTTTCTATGCTACCTACAACACTATTACAAAAAATGTCACTTAGTGAACAGAAGAGGGTCGCACTTTAATGATGAGGGGCTTTGGTATCCCCTCATCATTTTGGGGCTACCAAAAGTACAAGCAGGCTTAGGTGGTACAAGAAGTTTGTGAATTGTTCATTGTAACATTTAATAATGGTTATCCTATTTCAAAAGGTACAATGTCAAAAACAATTATAAAAAAAACAGGGAGCATTAATAATAGGAGAAAACCAGGGAGGCCTAAATCTGCAACAAATAATAACAATCCTTAGAAGTTATGAAAAAATTTACTGAGAATTCTCATTCCACGACTCGTTAAATGGTTAACATTTTTAACCATTTTGTTAAAGTATATTATATATACTTTAACCGATAATTTATTGAAGTATATAAGAATTTTTTACTAATATTTAAAAGCCTTGGTTAATTTTTACATTACTAGGTTCTTTCTTATAATAAGTATTGAGTTAGGTTGTGCAGATAAAAAATTAAATAAGATAAATGTAAAATACTTATGATTTAAAATGTATATACATATATATACACACACGTCATTAAACAAAATAAATTCAGTACTTTCTTTCGTCAATATATAGTCAAAAATCGGTCACAATATTACTAATAAATAATAATAAAAATCGCTTGAGAATTTTGTTTACGGTAATTCTTCATTCACAATACAGCGAATACTCTTTGTTTACCATACCTATTTACATGTAACAATAGAGAAATAGATTTCACAAATATTAGTAGAACGTGCGTACGTTATAATACAACCGTATCATAAAAGAGAAGAGAATTGCTTGTGCGTTAGGCGTGTAGAATAAAAAAGAAGATCCGGTGTTTTTTGTCTTCTTGAATTCATTTGTGTGTGTGTGTGTGTGTGTGTGTGTGTGTGTGTGTGTTTTGACATCAGTGAGCCTGCACATGTACTTCCAGTGTTGACTGAATACACGTTTCATACATGAAACTAGAGTAACTTTTTATCTAGTCCATCTTGTTCAAGTAAATTTCAATTTTTTCACGTTATTTCACTTATTTTATAAGTTATTCTGTACGAATAATATTATAATTTTTGTTTTAATGAAGAATTTTATATGATCATTACATAAATACGCTTTGAAAGAAAAAACACACACCCTTTGGCTAATGACTCATCTAATCAGAAACTGAAATTAACCAACAATAACTTGTGATGTACATCTTTTTCCAAGTTAGTATTATCTTTATGCAAATCAGGAGGAGAGTTTTTTTTTTGTTGTCATTATCATATCAGTTATAAGATATCCTGCTTACACTAAAATCCTAAGAAAAAGTTCAGAGATAATGTAAGAATACTACTAAAAAAAAAAAGTTTATATCAGCAAACTTCATAATTGGTTTTTGCTTAAAAGGTAATAGTACAAAAAAACTGATTTTCAAAGTCGTTACGACATTACTTTTAGAAATTCAATGATTTTTTTTCTAATTTTTAATTTAATATTTTAATCTGTGAACGTTCAGCACATTATTTACGTAAAAGGAATGTATATAACGCTGATAATGAAATCTATAGAATTAAAATAAATTACTATAGTTTCGTTAAAAGAGAGCGTGTGCGAAAGTGTTTACGTTTGTTTAGTTGTATGAAACCGAAATGAAGCTTTTCTCTCACTAATCATAAAAAAGGGGTTTTTTTTTTTTATAAATAGTAACAAAATTAATTAAACAGTCCTCTCGATAACACAAGCTTTTAAATAAAACAGTTTTTATTTTATTGTGCGTAAATTACACTTACATAAATGGTTTTTATCTTCTACCTAATCCTTGAAATCATTACTACGTCCAATTTTGTATTAAATAAAACGTGCAATTGTAACAACTTGTTTAATTAAATATAAAGTTCATCGATCCTAAAATTACATCTCTTAGATTAATCATGACTGAATTTTTTCACACACAAAAACACTTGAATTAAAATCATTAAATTACGGATTTTTAAACAAATTATTACCCGAAATTCTCAATAGAAGACTGAAGAAGAACTGAACACTATTAGACTAAGACCAAACAGAGTCGCCTGTGACAGGCGCAGGATATGTCGCGTGCTTTGTTTTAATGTAGACCAATGCAGAATATAGATCTTCCCTACTACTCACGCAATAATATGAACACGATAAGCCGAGGGAGAGAGCATCAAAGATACTGAATATTCCACGATTTAGAATTCTTATACAAAAAGAAAATTTAACACAATTTTTTTTAAGTCGAGCAAAAAATCTTTAATACCTACACAAATTTCTATCTACGTGATGCTTTTATAAGAAAATATCAGTATTAATTTTATATATTTATTTATCGAACAATCTCGCTAAATATGACATTTTCTATACTCTATAAAAATGTTCAAATCATAATCCCACACACATATAATCTTCGAGCTATGGTATCTATGTATAAGTACGAATTTTATACATCGGTAAAAGCAGGAAACATCGAAAATTATGTTTCATTTACATTTTTATTTTCGACGAAAAGCAGTTTGAAATCACTAATTTGTTACTAGAATGTTAATATGTAATATACTAAGTTATTTATTTTTTATTTACTTGCCTACTGTTATAAACTTGCTTCACGTTTAATAATATCCGTAACTGCATTTTATTTCATTACTAAAGGATTTCCTCAACTCGTGAATAAACGTAAACTTTAATAAAAAACTTAGAATATTTATATTTCCTGCTTTCATTCCGCAGAAAAACTTAAGGATAAACGTTTGGTACTAAAATAACCAATTTCAATACGATTTAATCTACTAAACTATAATACTGCACTGCATAAGCAAGAAATACTTTTCGAAAAAAAGCATTAAAAAAAAATAATAAATCATAAAATAATTTTGTTTAATCAATTTTCTTGATCATATTCTCTTCTAAATCTATAGATTTATTAAGTTATGATAAATTACACTAAATAAAGATAACCATTTAAATTATATATGCGTCTTGAATAATAAGTAATAAATCAGAATGACGACTCCAGACAAAAACCCGTGAAGCTGGATCGGTTAAAATTTGTCGTGCAAAAAACAAGCAGATCTTATTTCCTGCCTACAGACTTAAACATAATGGAATGGGTAGTTTTTAGACAAGTGATCTAACATTTTGATTAAACTCCATTCCAGTTATAAGACATAAAAATAAATTACTTATATTATTATTATTATAATAATTATTATTATTATTTATCTATTTTTTTTTTTTTTTTTTTTTTTGTTAAGAAGGATATTTGTAAAATTAGAACATCATTATTTATATATTACCAGATGCTTACCTAATCGAATATCATGTTAACTACCAGAGTTTTGTTTAAAAAAAGAAGCCTATAGTGTTTATATCATATTTCTCAATTATCTTATAAATAAATTCGAAAGTTTTCCTATCTGTTAGCAACAACATCACGCAAGAACCAATCGATCGACTGCTTTCAATTTTCGGTATACATTTTTGTTATCCTAAGCAAGGTTTTAAGCCAAAGATTTTACTCTATACTTCCTTCTTCTCTTCTATTTTAATTTTTTTGTATATATCGTCCCCTTTCATTATTTCTTCTTCTTCTTCCTTACATTTAATTTTTGCAATCTTTTTCGTTGTGCACTGTAAGAACAGATCGAATCGAGAACGATCATCGGGTGTCGCTAAGCGAAGCCGGGTTTCACAAAAAACCAGAAACGAGAGAAGAAAGAGATCAGCGCCTGAAAGTTGAACGAACATATCAATGCGAAAATTTCTCACAATCTTTTGCATAACAAACGGATTGGGGGACCAGGGGACAGATCCCCCTGCTATTTTTTTTACAAATAATAATTATTTACGTAAATATTAATTTAATTTATTAATAACTCGCTGATCACCACTGCTAAATAACTAATTTTATTTTTAATACTTAAATAAAACATTTTAGAATAACTAAATTACTACTCATCAATAAATTTATAAAATATTAATAAAAGCCACAGATTAATTGAAAAATGATTAAATTATAACGTATTTTGATTTCAATTCAGATTTAATACTTAATTTACAGTGAGGGGGGAGGGGAAACAACATCGTAATGAAGACAATAACTCTCGACATATAGAAAAAGGTTAATTTTAAAAGGATCACAAAAACTCTTTTAATCCATTAATTACTATCATACAAATAGTAATACCTCTCTTATGATCGTATTAGTGGCAATTTTAACTCGATCGCAATTCCAATGTAATATTTAATTTTATGAATAATTAAAATATATATAATGAACTGTGAACAATAAATTTGACTTTACTTGTTATTTTGTTGTTATTAAATAAATTCATTGATATAAATGAATATAAATATATATTATATTAATATATATTATATTAATTATATTAATATATATTATATATTATATATATAAATATATATATGAATATAAATATATATCATTTATGATATAAATGATATAAATATATTCGTTGTTATTTTATAAATTCATTGATATAATTTATTTAAAACATCTCCGATATTAGCCGAAATCTGTGGCGGAGTGACAGTGGCTTTCATTCGCAGGTCCTGGGTTCGAATCCCGGTCGTGGGATGACATTTTTTATACGCTACAAAATTCCATTTCTGTATCTCTCGTAAACGCTTTTCAAAGGTTCTGTGTAATTTTATCAACCAAAAAATAATAAATAAAATATATTTATATATTTTAGAATAAAAATCTTACATATGGTAATTAAAACAAAAATAAACTGATTATTTTATAATTATATTTATTCATAAGACTTTATCATTAAACTAAATTGAATGGTTTTCCCAAATATGTAAATTTTTTCCTAGCCCTATGTTCGTAAGTTATTACTCGTAAAAACAAAATGGCCTAAGTTGTTTTTAATATAAAAAATTAATATAGTTAATATTATATTAATATTTATTTTGATGAATCCAATGTTTATAAGTATGGCGGCTTACGTTGTCTTCAGTAAAAAATAAGTAGTAATACATGAGACTGAAATTTAACTAAAATTCCTTCAATGGGACTTGTAATCGATACCTAAAGTGTTATACAGGTGAAAATTTTCCATTTATATTCAACATGAGAAATTTAATTTATTGTTTTCTTATATCAAAATTTTCCTTTGATGAAATGTATCTAATTTTATGACACAAGCCACATCATGAAACTATAGAGTTTTAAAGTTATAATAAACTAATAAATGAATTTAAAATTTAAAGAAAAAATTTAATATCTTACAATGTCCAATGTTGTTAAAATGTGCACAATAAAGATTCTTATTTATAAAACCGAAAGTTTGTCTGTTTGATTGTTCTCGCATGAGGCAAGAAGCAACCAATTTGCATGATAAGTTACTGTTATCCCAGGGAAGGTTTTAAGCCATAAACTGAAGTACTAGCTCGCTTAGGGGGAACTTGTGAATTAAAAATATTCATTAAAGAAAAACATAGTTAATCCTTTACTTCATTATTATATGTCTGTCATCATCGCAACATAAATAATTTATTAATTTTTTGTGTTTGTATTTTAGTTTGTAATTTAGTTTTTTTTTCAGGTTTATATGGAGCTGATACTTCAATTGTTATTTATCAGTATCATTCTCACAATTATGAGAGTAATGAAGACTACGGGGATCCAGGCGGTGGATCCCTCTCGCTAGACAGAAACGGCGAGCGAAGCGAACTCTTTGGATCACAGGTTGGCACCATGGTTTGTCTGGGCCGAACTGGGCACGGGGATCTAAATCGACAGTCTAGCCAGACGGTCGGACGAGCCAAGAACGGCTAATTATTTATATTTAATATATATATATACATATAAATTTTCTAACACAATTACCTTTCAAATAAAGTATGTATTAAAATTCATATTGGAAATACTGCTTTTAATGTGGTTCATAATTTAAGTTCAACATAATAGATAAATAAAATAAAAAACATAAAAAGGTTACCATATTGCTGAATTGTAGAAACGCACACATTATTTTCGTTACTTTTCGGGTGTACTGAAGTGAATTCGAAAGGCAACTGTAAAAGTATATAAATATTATAATATATTGAGATATTGTACTTCGTGGGCTGCGAGTAATGTTTTCTTGCAAAGATTGGTAATCCTGCGTTGCGTTGTGTGCAGTTTTCTTCCGATAACCATTAAGTTTGGTGATCTTGAGACAAGTATGTGTGCCTAGTTCTTTGTTGTTCATTGTGTTGGTCACCTTTGAACGATTGAGAATTGTGTTTCCGAGTGCGCTCAGAATGGTGTTAACTTTTGAACAGCAAACTTTATCGCTCGATATATCTTCCATGAACATGGTAAGTACTCACAGGCACTAAAAGACCAGTTTTCCGCTAAATGTTCAGTTTCACCGAATCCTAATAGATATAGTGTAAGAGGGCTAATCGAGAAATTTGGGGAGACTGGATCAGTAATGGACTGTGAGCGAAATGGTAGATCATCAGTACTCAAAGAAAAACTAAGTTATATCAGTTGTTATGAAACTAATTCCCACATGTCTATCCAAAGGTTGACCCGCCAGAAAAACATCGGTATTGACAGTTCATAAGAAGCTCAGTCTCACTCCATATGAAGTGAAAGCTTTTCAAAAGTTATTGTCCACAGACTATGGAAAGCGAATTCAATTCTGTAGTGGTTTCAACAGTTTCTAGTAGAAAATTCTAATAATATTTTCGTCTACTAAGTTTTCTATATCGATGAACCATGTTTTCATTTATTAGAGGATGTGCCTGCACAGAAGTAATGTGAATAGTTCTTCAGCAAACCACATGCCAACCATGAAATTGTGGAAAATTTGTTATACTTGATCAGAAGATTGGGTTGTAGATATCAATACCTAGAAGAAGAAGAAGTCGGCTCAATATTCTTCAAAGAAACAATAAATTCAGCTCGTTATTGTGAAATCAGTTACCAATTAATGGGAAAGATAACCGAAATTAGTAATGTTTGAATTCAAAAGACGGGCAGATACAGTCAGGCAGTTCGTGAAGTTACTCCAAGAAATTTGCAGAGATCGACCCATTTTTAAAAGTTTCTAGCCAACTCGTACTTTGGACTTAGGCCTATTGGATTTAAACTTCTGGGGTTACGCAAAAATATAATTTTTATTGAGAAATTCCCACTGCCTGCAGGAACTTCAAACTGCTATTCACGATTTCACCAAGAACCTTTTACAACTACAACTTGTGAGAGTTTTCAAGAACAAAAAGAAACAAGTGCAGATAAGACTGGATGTTCATGGGAATTATTTACAACTACTATTACGTCGATGTACGTATTGTTGTAATAGTTCAATAGTACAGAAATTAGTACCACTAGTATGTTTTTCGAATGCACTGTATATTATGATGTTACTATACTTTACAAATAATTCATGTGTTTATAATTTCAAATGTGTAAATAATAAATTAGTTTATACATTTATCCCTAATGTCCTACATGTATTATTTCCATAATTCTGCAGCAAATTAATCTAATATTTTATGGACATATTTCTAATAAACTGGAAAACAAAATTAAGCCTATAAATCCCGTTTATAAATACGGTTTGATTATTTCACTGTCATTGTTAAATTTGATTGTTTAAAAGTCGATATAGCCATTAAATTTTAAAAATAAAGTATTTCCAAATGATTTCATTAAAAAATTTAATTTTATTTATTTAAATTTTTATGCGGAAGTTTTCAGTTACCAGAAATTGAACTCATTTCCCAACCTTTAAATTCGATTAATGGAAGGCGATATCTATCATGTTGTAGTTTTCTTTCATGAGACAAATCTTATCTATTTAAATTGTATATGAGAAATGGATGATTAAGTCGTGGTGAACAATGTGAATTAGAGGTTTCAGTGGTTTTGATATATATTTTTAAGCTAAATTTAAGCTTACTGTCTAAATGAATTAAAACGACAAATTTTTTTTAAACTTTTAAATCTTATTCTAAAAGCCTACAAGAAAATTTGTTTTTTGTTTTTTTTTTTTAGTATTTCGTAAAAACTGTTTATTTGAAAACTAATATTTTTATTTTTTATATTCATTTTTAAACTTATTCCCTAACAACCTTTTCCTCACTGATGGTGATCACATTTTAACAATCGAAATTGCCATCTAGTTTAAAATTTTCAGCAAATTTTTTGTAAAGGAATTTTAAGAGTAATTGTGTTTTCAAGCATATTTCAATAACTGTTTAGTATAGCTCTTTATATTTGTACTCATTTAAGTTTATTTAATACACAAAAAAGTTATGTTCTACATAAAACTAAAAAGCAAAACTAAATTGAAAATTTTAATTATAATACTTAAATTTAACAAGAGATAAATATTAAAAAACATGATCCAAAAAAAAAAATGGCTGAAAAACATTGCTTTTTAATATAGGATAATTATTAATATAACATAATTAAAGAGCTTATGGGTGACAATTTTGTATATAGTATTTAGTATATTTATTTAGTTACAGTGTATATATTTATTATTTATATAGTATTTTTTGTATATAGTATAATTATTTTAATTTATTTAAACACACATACATATATATATATATATATACATATATATATTTATTTATATATATATATTACGCTATGACAATCCCGATAATGTAAAGTTTCCAACGTGTATTATAATCAGACGTTGAGTTGCTACGGTGGAATAAATATAATACATTCACCTTAAATATATTACTACATTGGAACAAATATAATATATTCACCCTAAATACATTTTGGGCAGTCATGTAATAATATTAAAATTTAATGCAACCATAATAATTATAAGTGCTTCGATTAACTATGCTGTTATAAAAATATTTCTTCATAATCTAATTCGTTAACATATTTTTAATTTACAGAATCCCTATTCAGATTAAGCATAAAATTTTATTCAGATTTCTTTATATTCAATTGAATGAGCAGGTTTTAAAAATATGCCCACAAAATTAGGATAATATTAAAAACATTATTAAATCTGAAAATTATATAAGAAAGAAGTTTTCTTATATAAAAAAGGCTCTGAGTACATATCCATGCATCCATGGGTGTTGTGAAGAGTCGAGGCCCGGTAAAGAATTCGGTAGATCCCCCAACCGGGATGGTGGTGTGAAGGTGGAGGGCCGATCGATCGTATGTGGACCTCCTCCACACAGTAAGGGACACTGTGTTGCCAGAAGGGGAGGACTTTCTTTAAGCGATGTTAGGAAACTTTCCTTTTGCAATGTCAGGGAACATTCACTTAGAAGGGTGGCTGCAGGGCCAGCAGCAAGAAATGAGACCTGTGCGCCTTTGTTACTTGGGATGGCCTAGGATTGAGACAGCCCCGTCTAGGAGGAGTGGGATGCTCAGGTGTACCACCTTTGTTGATTGGACGGGAACTCCCTTGAGACTTTATAAGAGTGGGGGGGGGGGTAAAGTAAGACCCTACTCCTAGTAGGGGAATGCTTTGGTGTTCCTCATCAGAGGTGAGGTGTCAAGACCGGAATCCTGGTGGGTACCCCATCGGGGTCCCTAGAGGTATGGCATGTAACTTAAGACCGAGTCCCTGCTATCTGGGAGGAAACCTTAGTTCCTGCCGAGGTAGTTTAAGGTCCCTGAAGCTGTGTAAATGCTTAATTGTGGGTCCAGCTTCAAAGGCGGAGAAAGGTGAATTCAAAAAAATTTGTTAAATGTTAGTTAAAATAAATAATAAGTAAATAACAATAACAAGTTTCATGTGTATACAGTGAATTAAAAAAAAATTAGAATTAATAGAACTATTTTAAAGTTGAAATTTTATTAACCCTTACTGTACATCTTAGTTTTTGTCCGATAGCAATACTTCCTATATTTGTAAATATTATACGAGTAAGATATAAGATTAAAAAAAATTGATGCAAAAAATTTAGTAACATCAATTCAGTTTTAATCGGCTATCAAAATACTTTAAGAAACTTTATTTAAAAAGATTTTATGGCTTTTACACAATTTATTATATCATTACTTGATTATAACCATAAAATTTACATAAATAAAAAATCAAATAAAATGATATTAATGAAGTGATTATCAGTATAATCACGTAGTTATAACGAAATGTAATAAAAAAATAAATACTGTATTAAATTTTATAAAACGGAAATAAAATATTTTACATACACTAAAACATTTGATATTGATTGAATGTATAATGCAAAGAATATTAAGAGCAGAGACTATTTACTTAACTTATTTTACTTGCCAACCACAACCCTGTTTCTTCACTTGCTGTTGCATTACCATGTGTTTATTCAAATTACTACTTTTTCCGCTTCCATTACAGCGTTCATCAACCCTAAAACTCAATATCATGTACACAGTATCTCAACCCATATTGAATTGTACAGTGATGTTAGATAAACACATCCGATTATAGAAAAGTAATGTCGACAGATAACACATGCAACTATAATACTGACAGAAATACAAGAAAACAATAATTTGAAATACTTATAACTAATAGAATATTTTTATAAGTCATAATTTAAATTCTACTTCTGAAGGTTTATATAAAAATATTATGTATATCCTATATATCTCCCTCTATGAATCATGAGACCTCGCAAATGGTCGCAAAAGCTGGATTGAAGGTGCACCCATAGAGAGATATCTATTGAGAGCCAGACTAAGGAATGATTCCTGAAAGAGAGCAGCAGCACAGTAATTGTTAAGGGTGTAGGTCAGGAGGACATAAATGGTCGTATCATCACTCAAGCTTCTGAGTAATATGCAGCTGAAAGCAATGGAAAACTACAGCTGTTTATTTTCCAAGAAAATGTAGCTGTCTACATTTTCAGGTAAAAAAGATAGAGGCGTCTGTCTACCTTGGTAAAATATCCTTGTTTACTCCCCTGTTCTGATCGAGTGGGGACTACTAAGTATTGGGCCACCAGAAAATTAAAAAATAACATTCTATGAGTCGGAGAGTGGAATGTAAGAAGTCTAAAAAAGGTTGCTAGGTCAGAAAATTTATAGAGGGAAATGGATAGGTTAAATGTAGATGTCGTAAGAATTAGGAAGGTTAGGTGGGAAGAAGAAAACAACCTTTGGTCAGGTGATTTTAGAATAATTAACTCAGCTTCAAATAAAGGGGAGGCAGGAGTAGGTTTGGTAATGATCAAGGTGATAGGGAAGAGAGTAGAGTAATTCAAAATGCATACCGATAGAATCATGGTAATAAGTATAAAATAAAAATCTAAGCAAACAATGACTGTTAACATCTACGTGCCTACAAGTCCCCATGATGATGATGATTTGATAGAGTGTGTATATAAGAAGAAACTGTTGAAGCAATTAAACACATAAAAGGGGGATGAAAATTTAAAAATAGTTGGAGATTGGAATGCAAGCATTGGAAAAGGCAAGGAAAAAATATTGTGAGTGAATATGAGCTGGGCAAAAGGAATGAAGGAGGGAGTGATAATGATATGTAGACTGGCGTTTAAAAACCTGAAGAAAAGGTGTCAGATGAATTGGTGGAATTTAGAGAAGCTTGAAGAAGAGGAGGTAAAGAAGATTTTTGAGGACGACATCACAAGAGATCTGAGAAAAAAGATAAGGTAGAAAATGTAGAAGAAGAATGGGAGTGTTAAAAAGGAAGTTCTTAAATCAGCAGAAGCGAACTTAGGCAGAACAAAGAGAACTGGTAGAAAACCTTGAATATCAAAGGATGTATTGGAGTTGATGGATGAACGTAGAAGGTATAAGAATGCTAGCAATGAAGAAGGTAAAAGGAACCATCAACAATTAAGAAATATAAATAAACAGGAACTGCAAATTAGCAAAAGTAGAGCGGATTAAAGAAAAGTGTTCAGAAGTGGAAAGAGAAATGATTGGTGGTAAAATAGATGGAACCTACAGGAAAGTTAAGAACAATTTTGTGGTACATGAATTAAAACCGAATAATATGTTAAATAAAGATGGTAAACAGATTTATAATATGTAAGGAAAGGTTGGTGGAATATATTGAAGAGTTATGTGGAGGAAGTTAATTAGAAACTGGTGTTACAGAGGAAGAAGAAAAGGTCGAAAAGGAAAAAAGGAAGATACAATACTGAGATCTGAATTTAAGAGAGCATTAAAAGATTTGAATGGCAGAAAGGCTCCTTGGATAGACAGAATACATGCAGAATTACTGCATACTGCAGGTGAGGAAGCAACAGATAAATTATACAAACTTGGGTGTAATATTTACAAAAAAGTGGAAGTTCTGTCAGACTTCAAAAAAAGTATTATTGTCATGATACCAAAGACAGCAGAAGCAAATAAATGTGAAGAATACAGAATTAGCTTAACTACCATGCATAAAAAATCTTAACTAAAATTCTGTACCAAAGAATTGAGAGGAGAGTGGAAGTAGAGTTAGGAGAAGACCAATTTGGTTTCAGGAAAAGTATAGGGACAAGGGAAGCAATTTTAGCAGTCAGATTAATAGTAGAAGGAAGAGTAAAGAAAAAAACCAACATTCTTGGCATTTATAGTCTTAGAAAAGGCATTCGATAACGTAGACTGGAATAAAATGTTCAGCATTTAAAAAAAATTAGGGTTCAAATACAGAGTTAGAAGAACAATTGCTAACATGTACAGGAACCAAACAGCAACAGTAATAATCGAAGAACAAAAGAAAGAAGCCGTAATAAAAAAGGGAGTCCAACACGGATATTGCCTATCCCCGGTACTTTTTAATCTTTACATAGAACTAATAGGTAATGAGTTAAAGAACAATTTATATCCGGAATAATAGTGCAAGCTGAAAAGATAAACATATTACAATTTGCTGATGATATAGTAATTCTTGCCGAGAATAAAAAAGATTTAGAAGAAACAGTGAATGGCATGGATGAAGTCCTACGCAAGAACTACCGCATGAAAATAAACAAGAACAAAACGAAGGTATTGGAATGTAGTAGAAATAATATAGATGGACCACTGAATATAAAAATACGAGGAGAAAAGATTACGGAGGTAGAATAATTTTGTTATTTAGGAAGTAGAATTATTAAAGTTGGACGAACTAGGAGTGATATAAAATGCCGCATAGCATAGACGAAACGTGCTTTCAGTCAAAAATATAATTTGCTTACATCAAAAATTAATTTAAACGTCAGGAAAACATTATTGAAAGTATATGTTTGGAGTGTAGCTTTATACAGAAGTGTTACTTGGACTTGAAGAAGTGAGAACCTGAAAAGAAGAGATTAGAAGCTTTTGAAATGTGGTGCAATAGGAAAATGTTAAAAATCAGATGAGTGGATAAAGTGACAATAGAAGTGGTGTTGCGGTAAATTGATGAAGAGAGAAGCATTTGGAAAAATATAGTTAACGGAAGAGACAGACTTAAAGGCCACATATTAAGGCATCCTGGAATAGACGCTTTAATATTGGACAACCATGTAGATGGAAAAAATTGTGAAGGTAGACAACGTTTGGAATACGTAAAACAAATTGTTAGGGATGCAGGAAATAGGGGTATACCGAAATGAAACGACTGGCACCAGGTAGGGAGTCTTGGAGAGCTGCATCAAACCAGTCAAGTGACTGAAAACAAACAAAAAAAAAATTAAATAAAACAAAATATCTATAAATAAATTAGAATAAGATGAAGGAGAGATTGATAAATTGGGGTTAACTGAAAGAAAAATATTAAGAAAGATACTCGGACCACGGAAAACTGGTGAAGTTTAGAGATTACGGAACAACGAAGAAATCGAACTCCGTATAGAAAGACTATCAGCTTCCAGTCGAAAAAGAAAATTGATCTTCTACGCGCACTTGGCTAGGATGGATGAAAACAAATTGACAAAGCGGATTTTCGAGAAGAATGATAGAGAGAAAACAATAATTAAGTGTTTCACACAGTTGAAAGAATATCTCGTGATTGCAGTGATAAATCCAACGGATATAGGGGACAGATATACATTTAAGAAGAAGATCCATTTTTTTGATGAGTTTCAGAAAGGCAGAAAGAAACCAGAGAGTGTAACTGTAAAAAATGGTAGCAAGAAAGGAAGGATCAACAGTTTGTAAATGATGGAGAGTTGGAAGAAAGTAAATCAGCCAAGTATTAATCATTAAACGTGATCTTGTAGTGGCCGGTGATAAGAAAAAAATTAAAAATATAAAGGGAAAACAACCGTGAGAAGGATCGAAAAATGGTAATCATATAATAATTAAATTACAAAGAGGAGAAAGAAAAAAATGTATACGCGTAAAAATTTAGTTTACGTCATGTCTCTGCTCTATTGTTAGTACAAACAATTTCGTGGGTTACATGTTAAATTTAATAAACCGAGGTCACGTATAACAGTTTTATGTCGGTTTCTTTCTGAATGTTATGTTCTGAATACCAAACACGTCGTTGAAATACTATGGGATTTAATATTATATAAAATCTATTACTGCTTAATATTCTATTAATTAAAGTCCACAGTTCTAATAACAAAAAAACTGTTGGTTTGTAATGTTTGAATCTAAATTGTTACGCTTGTTTTGTAGAAAGATATACTCACTAAGATTTCATGACAAAATAGGATGTTGACAAAATTTACATGGATCGGTAAAGTCGTAATGAGAGGTCTTGAGACGAAACAGAACAGGATTAAAATTAAATTTACAACAGGATCATGTAAAGAAATAAACTTTTATGATGGATCAAGTATTATAACATCTATGTTTACGTTAATATGAAGATGGGAAAACATAACGAAGGTTTTAATGTAGGAGAAGACAAAGACTGGAATAAAGAAAAAATACGATTAAGAATTCATATATTAATAATTTTAGTTGAACTTGAAAACTTAAATTTATACTTTTTACAAGACAAAGTCTTCATATACTGTTACCACATATATGCCTAACTTAATGTCAGCTTACGGCAACGGCAGCAGCTCAGATGTCAGAGGGGACACAGTATACGTACATGCTGGTACAGAGTCATTCCCGCCACGCAGTTCTCCCACCGCAGCGGCGCTGCAGCCCCACCACTCTCAAGCTCCAATAAAAGAGTGTGCACGAGAGTGAATTTCTAATTCATCGTCGATCACCACCTGGAGAAGACCAACAAGAAGAAGAAGAAGAAGAAGAAGATGGATGAAGACAGAAAAAGTTCCCTGGCAATCTCAATGTGGGACTTCTCGGCAAATGCCAACATCTCCGCCGGAACAACAGGCCTAGCCGGCCCGCCTAGGGAGCTGCTGGACGCGGACGCTACCTTCCCGCTCCAGCTCGCCGAGCTTCAATCGCCCTGGCTGGCGGACTCAGCAGCAGCAGCCGGTTCACCGTGGGATCGCTCGGGGAAAACCGCCTCGGCCGCGCCGGCGAAAGACGATCGCCACTGCGGGGCTCTGGAGGCTACCACTGCCACGCTGTAGTGGGGTCCCAACTGCCGCTGAGGGGAAGCCTGGTCTGATTTCAATGGACGGCCGCAACTCCCCGACTACAGCCAAGTCGGAGACCAGATTCCGGACCCAACACCTCTTCTCAGAGGTAATGACAAAAACGGCCCTTTTCAGGGCTACCACAACGTTATTAATTACAATGAGTCGTCGAAGCCAATCGACAACAACGCCCTTTTCAAGGCTACTACAAGTTTATTAAGTGCTACGTGGCGTCGATGCCATTCGACTTTCCTAACATTCTAGCTCTAGACTTATGCTGCAAGAAGGAAAACATAGTAACCTGTCAAAAAATTGGGTACGGATTATTTTACATTTCTCGACGTTTCAGGACCCAGGGTCTTCCAAAACACAAAAAAGTGGAGAAGCAATGTTTGTACGTACGTATGTATGTACGCGTATGTATGTATGTATGTAACTTAAGATGTATGTAATTATGTAATCTTAAAGATTTTGTCAGTACAGCTTTAGTAGAAAAATGAATGCATATCCACGGTTACACGTAAAACGCGTGAATAAAATAAACTATTTTAACAATTCATTAAACCATGATAAATTAATCTAAAAAATTATAGAAACATTTTATCTTTAACTCTAAAACCCATTCATTTACTTTTAAATTCTGACTCCTGGAAATTTTTTTTTTTATTTCCTTATTTAGATAAAAAGTTCTTTAATTAGGAACAGAAAATAAATCAGTTTATTTACATGATGCAGAAGAAATTTATAAATAGTAATTTAATCTTCACGAAGTAATGCAAAAGTTAAAAATCTAATTTTAGATTTAAATTAAATTAAATAATTTAATTTATTTTCTAAGAACCTTGATAATTAGGTCAGTTCCCATAAAACATTATGTAGTAGTAGTAATTTGTTTATTTTAAGAGCACGTTTTACGTTGTTTTATAACAAACATAGCTAATTGAAAAGTCCTTTTACTCTGGAATACATTTCATTGATTAAAGCACTAAATCATATAACGATTTTATAATAGCACTGGAATATAACGTTAAATTTCTATCATAAAGACTTATAAGTCTTCATTACATAGCTTTTAAACAGTTTTTATTTCATTTAATATCAGATTAATGATTTAAATTATAATTCAATAAAATTAATCCTCTTTTTATTATATCAATTTAGTCCAGAAAAAAGAAAAAAAATATTACAATACATTTTTATTATGATAGAGATAATAAAAAACTTAAAATTTAGTTTCAATAAAATGAGGTCAAAGAAATAAAAATATATCATTTAAATCACGCCAATTTTTTTTCTTTTCCTGGGTTATAGGTGTCGAGGGTGTCATTACAGGTATAGCTCCATCTGATTGCAGCATCTCACACACCAGTCTGTTGCATTCTCAAGGGAGTTATAATAGCTATATCCAAGATAGTAGGTTATTGTCATTTAAAAATTATCCAGAATTTTAAAGCGAGAAAAATAATTTAAAAAAATTAACGTTCGAGTATATCTTTATACCTACATAAGGAAGAAAAATCGTATATTTTTTTAAAATAGACAAATAAAACTAAGTATTAAAACTGATATTAGCTTCTTATATATCTTCATTAACTTATTATATATCTTCCAGTTTTCTTTTTACGATTCTCAAAATAAAAATCATTTTATTCAAGGCTTAGAAACCTTGAAGACTGAGGTAGGTTTCTACCACATAGTTGAGTATTAGAATATAAGAATGCTAATACTGTCAGAATGATGGCAGTATTTCATAGAAAAACATCTTTATCATCCATAGAGACCTATGTATGATATGTTTACCTTATTCACCACATACGTAGCAGTGTGGTAAAAATCACTGCTTACAGATAACAAAGTCACTCTGATTAATGTATCCAATACGAAAGTCTACAACAAATAATGAAAAGCATAAAATTAATGTAACCTTTATGTCTGTAAATAAGTGTTATATAAAATGTATCAAGGTAATACTGGTATGTAAAAATCTGATTCTTAATTGAGATAAATTAACATAAATAATAGTAGTATTAGAAGATGTATCAGTTTCCAGCTATTTCGTATATCGGCAACAACTGTAAAATTAATACTAAATCTAAACTGCCTTATCAGCTTTTCTACCTTTCCATACCAAATTTAATAAAAGTAAGGCCATTTTTACTTTCTTGTACGAAGTAAAGGAAGTATTGTGATCGCGAAAAATTTTGGTTTTTAGATTTCAACGGAAATATCAATTTTGATTAGTTTCGGCGTAATGTCTGTACCGTACGAACTTATCTCGCATAACTCAAAAACGATTAGCCGTAGAATACTGAAATTTTGGATTTAAGACTTTTGTATCATCTAGTTGCAATTGAATGAACAAAAAGTATCAAAAAAAGCCCAAAATATAAAATAATTTGGGTTTTGGTCTTTTTCTTAACTGCAGTAATAAGCACTCATTGAGAGCTTTCCAACGATGTATCACAAGCGGTACTTATTTTCATTGGTCCCAGAGTTATAGCCAAATAAAATTTTAATTAATGAAATATTTGGATTTTAGGGGAAGGCAATTCGGTTCGAATCAGACTCCATCTACTTTTTTAATTTTTTTATATTTATTTAAATATATTGATTTATAAGTAATCAGTAACCAATGATTGTAAAAAATGTTTTCAAGAAATAATAATTCAATAATAACAATAAAAAAAAATATAAAAAAATATCAAAAGTTACCAATGTAATATGTACTTTCACATTTAAAAAAAAAATGTGTACATGTAATTTAATAGGCGTAGAAGGAAGTCATGTGATGTCCACATCAGATACTTTTTTAAAAAGATTTTTATTCCCCTTTTAAATTTTTTTTTTAAATCCAACAAATTACTGTAGGTTTGTTATTGATAGGTGGATCTTGTTAACAGAAAATATATTATGATTTCATCATAGAAAATAGTAACAAAAAGCGAATTTGACATCATAAAAAAATAAAAGTAAAAGGGTATTAAAACTTAGACGTTAATTAACCGAATTACGTCAATTTGAACTTGAACGATAATTAGGAAACGTTCCAAAATATTCAAATTAAATTTAATAAAATATATTTTTATCACTGCATTATTTTAATAAAAGTAAAGGAAAAAAAATAATAAATTGGATTAGAAAAGACAATCTGGAAAGAATCTAAAAAAACGGTACTTTACAAAATAGAATAAAATACAAAACTAGAATTATATTATATTTCCACAGAATTTTTCAACTAGATATCAAATTCTGATTACTTCAAAAAATGTTACAAGATATATGTAGTGATCTTTAATGAGTTATAAAATAAAAAAAAAACAATAAATTCAAAGCAATAAAAAATAAAACCTTCTTCCTTCGTTAAAGAATAGAAAGGGACGCACCGCAACACTTTACGTTAGAACATCTTCTCTCCGCAGCCTATATTGGTTGTATAATAAACATTTTTACAAAACGAAACCGAAATTTTTTTTAAAAATTTCACATTAATTTTTTAAAAAAATTTCTGTTAAGGGAAGTAGAAAATTTTTTTCTAATATTCGATTTTCACAAAACTTAAAATTTTACAAATAAATTTATAAAAGTTAGGGAATAAACAATGTAATATCCAAACAAACAATCGAAAGTTTTTTTCATTTTGTTTTCTGACAAAAATGTCAAATATAGACTACGTTACAAAAATCATAAATTAATTAAATTTTAGATCTACCACACGAACTAAATTTCACACCTGTACCACGAACTGATAAAACGAAATAGATCTCTTCCATCAATAAAGATTGACTTTGAATCAACACGTTACTACACCGAGAAAAACTTTATACAGTAGATCATAGCTGCTCTAGTAGTAGATTTCCTCATTCTCACAATTTTCACTCATCTAAAACTTCCTTAAAAAAAATTCTTTCTTAAATTTAAGGATTTAAAATCCTTAAATCTTCTTAAAATTCATCTCAATAATCACAGTGGCCAATTGTATTGTTCAAAAACAGTCTTTAATATTTAAAGTAGAAGGATTTCAGTCGAAGGTATTAAAGTAAATAACTATTGCACCATTCTTTATAAGAGATGCAACATTATACTCAGACGTAAGGATCCCGTTTCATGTTTTAACGTAAGTACGGTTTTAGGATAAACTAAATCATACCTCCTACTAATTAATTCTCGACCTTGAGTCATCACACCTACAGACCGACCTTAAATATCGGTCATGTTTTTTCTCATTATTTAAAATAATTATGTTTTACCTAAATTAATTACCCTTTAATTTCTGTTTTTGAGTAGTCGTTAGGTAGTGGTTTCGTCAAAGTCTTTTAAAATCGTGTATATTGCTCGTTACCAAATCCATTACTGTAATTTTTTTATTTCCTGTACAAATTAATTTATTTGTAAAAGCTTAATGTTTAAATTAATAATAACAATACCATTTATACCCAACAGGAATCTCTGACAAAATTTTCTTTTAAACAGCAGATTTCTTGAGAATGTTTTCAGTAACACAGACTTGTTTTTTTGTTTTTATATACAGTATCATCACAAAAAACTTTTGAACAAAGAACTATCTAATTAAGATTTCTTTGATATTGATTAATACAATTTGTTTATACGTAGTTTCTGTTTTATAATTAATCAATTTTATAATACATGCTTGTATTGTAATATCCTTATACATATAATGCATAATTTCTTAGCTTGGAAGGATACTGTAAACGGTTGCTTTATATAATTTTCCATAATATTTTTTATAAAGCACCAGAGGTACAATTTATAACTTGTTACAGTAGCTTTCTCTAAGAGAAATGATTTTTCATACAGCCGATCCCTAATATAGTGAAGAGAGTAAAATTATTACTTGAAAATCTAAACCCGGATTCAAATGGATTGAAAATACCCATGTTCAACAGTAATGTTTAACATTATAACGAAAGAAATAAAACTACACCCAACAATAAACCTGACGTAAAGGAATCAAGACTCGGGGAAGACAAGTAATTTCATTCCTCAATTTTCCTTCCAACTGGGAACAAGATGCTAGATCATTTTTTCGAGTGCCCGTATTTTGTTTTATTGTTTTTTAGAAGTTATTTATGTCATCTACAACTGTAATGCTACTGGACCTAACCGTAATTTTAATTTAAAAATTAAAAATAAAGTTTTTATTTAAAAATTAAAAATTTAATATAAAATTAATATTCCTTATTCATTATCGTACTTCAAAATAATAAAAATAAAGTAGTGTTTTATTAAATTAAAAGTTACTGAGTAGAATAGTAAATTTTTTCTAAGTAATTTACTTAAAAATTTCTTTAAGCAATTGCTTTAAGATATAAA
Source organism: Lycorma delicatula (assembly GCF_047948215.1). Taxonomy (NCBI): domain Eukaryota; kingdom Metazoa; phylum Arthropoda; class Insecta; order Hemiptera; family Fulgoridae; genus Lycorma; species Lycorma delicatula. The sequence goes on from NC_134456.1 coordinate 39,501,315, forward strand.
GATTTAAAAGACTTTTACTTACTGCAAAGAAATTATTAAAAATTCGTAATTTATTTATTAATTTAAAAAAATAAAATCCAACATGAGTGAAAATCAGAATTATTTTAATTTTATTTTTTGTTAAAATAATAAACAGTATTTTACTTCACTAAAAATTCGTCATTTCATAACTCGTTATTTTACGAAAAATAGTAATATATTTTTTAATTAAAAAAGTAAATTCAATTAATTTTCTCCATCTAAAATAAACCTTCTACGTGAAATTTAATTTAAAAAAAAAATTGGCAGAAGGCTAGTTAAAATTCAAAGTAATGAAAGAAAATTTATAAACAACCATGTACGTTAGACTAAAGGAATACATCCTCAAGGGATACTGATATAACTTCCTACAGCCATCCCCCTTTAGTTAGTATAGTCACGGCTTGGTACCATCTAAACAATATTATTTATGACTATCTTTTCTTATAGCGTATTTCGCAAAATTCATTCTTCCCTAGTATTTCCAACAAACTCACCGCTTTCCATTGATAGTATAGTAAACGAACGAGGCAAAGTCATATATTAGCAATAACCATACAAAACAGTGGTTTAGCTTAGAAATCAAATTACTTGTTCGGTGAATTATTATTAAAATGTACACATTTTATGAGTAATAAAACTTTATAAATGTCTATATTAGATCAAATAAACGTATTCGATTCATTTATTTATATTTTTGTATTACTACATTTATTACCAAAACCAAAACATTATTTATATATATATATATATATATATATATATATATATATATATATATATATATATATATATATATATATATATATATATATATATATATATAAACAATTAATAAAACTAAATTATTACTCAAATTATACAAATACATTTTTTTCCTGATGAGGGGGAATCTCATTTACGGACAAAGTGTTGGAATCACAACAGGTTCCGCTATGTGTCATTAAAGTGCGTATGTATATCTGCGCCCTACCGACTAATCCTAACCACCTTACCAACTCCCCCTCCCGGAGCCGGATCCGCAATCAAGCACTACACGGCCCCAGATGATGCTTTTGGGCAAGGAATAATCCAGAGACTCCGTACATGATCAGCACCGCCCACCCGCGCAAGTGCGGACGAACGACGGCTACGCAGGGAGCTGACCTTCACACCATCCGTTCTTGTTCTTCGGCCTCTGAGATGACTTTTCCTTGCTGACATTCGGTCCTGACGCCTTAGCCACTAATGTTGGCACCCCGTGAAGGGGACCCACACTAGGTCTCGGTCTACTCCAGGAAGGGACGAGGGAGTCCCAGTGCCTTATCAATACCGCCGATCAGTGCAAGCACAGACGAACGTCAACTCTGCATGGGGCGGTCCCTCATCTCCTCGCCGCTCCTTCACCTCGACTTTTCTGTTCACAAGAAAACTATTAATACGAAACTTAATCTATTTATATAATTGATTAAGAATAAAACAATATATCCGTCGAATAAGTGGATAATTTATATTTGCAGTTATTCGTAAAGAAAATAGTTCCAATTTATGATATGAAGTACAAAAAAATACTACAAGAAAGATTAAAATTAGAGTAAAAGGTTCATTATAAATACGGAAGACCAGAGCTATTGTCAGTAGTCCAATATTATCTGGAAAGTAGTTACAAAATTAATTTATTAAGAAAAAAAGAGAATTTAAAAAAGCATGTAATTGAAAAGAATTAGTCGATAAATTTACTTTATCAATATAATTTAAAAACTTTACTATTAAAAAACGATGGGGATCTAAGAGCCTTTTAGAACTTTTGCAGAAGTTTTTCAATTACATGAAAATTAAACGGTCATCATATCCCTTAAATTTTCTTATTGTGAGGAAATATATTTTTTATTGATTTATGGTTCTTTCTATACTTATCGCTTTCCATTGATAGTATAGTAAATAAACGAGGCGAAAGTTATGTATTAGCAATAACCACACAAAATATTGGTAGATTAGAAAGCAAATTACTTGTTCGATGAATTGTAATTAAAATGAACACAGTTTATGTGTAATAAAATTTTATAAATAATTACATCAAATCAAATTATTCTATTTATTTATTTGTTAGATCAATTGCGATGTGGAGGACCATAACACCTTTGTGGTAGGTTTTAGGGCGAGTATGAACTGTAGATAAATAGGTGATGAATTGAATTAACGCCTTGTTGCTTATTGAATTGTTATTTAATTTCTTGTCGTCTTGACATTCGATAACATAGAATTGAACATCTAACATATAACGTAACACGTATAATTGAACTTAATAACTTATAAGTATACTAATGAAATAAGCGTTCATCCGAACATTAGTATGCGCGTCCATCCTGACTGAGTGTACAACACGACCGCTCTGGGTCAGATTCTGGCGCCGAATGAATAGGTCGCTACATCATAATGACCACTCCTTGCGGTATTATGACGTAGGACATCGTATGACCATAGCTTGACGGCGGAAACTAAAACATAATATTTGTATGTGTATATACAAAATTTTTAAAACTTATACGGCAATCTCTCGGGAGCTGATTATATAACTATAAATAGGAAAAATTTCATATAAACATAAGCACGAAAACGCTTCGGTAGCGAGTTACTGCTAGCGAAAAATTTTGCCCGGATTTCGGTTTCCCAGGGAAAATAAAGACTTCCTGAAATTCTGGGAAGGTATTAATTAAGAGGTGAATATAGTTGTTTTTTTACGGGTTTTGATCTCAAAATATTTTAAAAAATAAATCCCAGAACTGTACCTTCATTAGTTTTAAATATATCTGACCTAAAACACAACAATTGGGGGGGAAATAACACGTTTTTGAGTTTTAACATAAGGAAACTTTGTTAAACAGTTTATTAAGTCTGATTTTTTTTTTAATTAAAAATGTAAAAATTTAATTGTGAAAAGATTCTTGCAAATCACTTAAGAAAAAATTGAATACAGGATATTGAAATTTAACTTTATTATAAAACAAACCACCACATTTTGAAAAAAAATTAACGGCATGAAATAACTAATTTTGTCCATAGTGTGGAAATAACAACTGATCGTTTATTTACTACTTTTTTATCAGAATTAATTAATTTGTTTTCATAGGTTGGCATTATCAGTTGATAATTAATTAACTTTTTGAAACAGTGTTTCAATAATCAGTGTTTATGTACTGTATTAAGATATCTTTAAGATTGTGTGTACAATTCAGAAAACAGCTTTTACAAAATTCAGTAAAATTTTATTTAATGCAAGCAAGAAAATGCAAAAGTGTATTCATTTGAAAAGTATACGAACAAATGTCCGTTTGACGGACATGACATTAATTTACGGTAAAAAAAAAAAAAATGGTTTGGCTGCAGTTCAAGAATATCGTGATACTAATACGAACACATTGAAGAGTATCTGATCGCAAAACTTTTGAAGCTATGGAGAGACGAGTTAATGAAACCTCAGTATAAAATACCAGTATTTTCCATCCATCCCCAGACGCAAAAATCGAAAGGTATTAGATCAGGCGATCTTGGTAGCCAGGAATGTGGACCACCACAACCAATCAATTTCTCAAGAAAATTACAATTTAAATGAGTGAAAACAAAACAAGAAAACTGGGAAAACGCGCCATCGTGCTGGAATTATACTTTGCGTCTCAGCGCTAGAAGAACATCTTCAAGCAGCTGCGGCAATTCACCTTGAAAAAATTGTAAGTTGACGTCAGAATTTAAGCGGCTAGGTAATATGAACGATCCAAATAGCTGATTGTGAAGAAGGTCGCACCAAACATTCACGCTAAATCGGTGTTGAAAATTACTTTCTACCGTTTCATGAGGTTTTACTTCTGCCCATGTATGTTCATTGGGCAAGTTGGTGACCCAATCTTGAGTGAAATTTGCCTTGTTGATAAGCAAAACATACTGTAGTGTTGTCAATTTGTATTCCATCAGCTGCAGAACTCCAAGCGAAGCGAGATGTCTTCTGGGTGTGGATGTTGAAGCGGCTGTTTCTGAAAAGGATAAAGCCTGTTTTGTTTAAGTGTCCTCCAAACCATCGAATGCGAAAGACGTCATGTACCGACGCATGGACTGCGGTGAACAGCATCGATAATAATTTTATCAATTACAGCGTTCTGTTGGAAGATCGTTAGTAGCTGGTATGAATACTAGGCAAAGGACTTGTTTCTCGAAGGCTGCGAAAGAGTACGGTAATTGTTTTGGGATCTGAAATTCGGTTAACGTATTCTACTGCAGCAACTGTAGCATTACCATTACCCAAAATGAATACCACTTCAGTGTATTGCTCTGTTGTAAATAAGTAATATTGTAATTGCATTACTACAATGGCAAACCGATCAAGTTCAAACAAAAATTCACAGAAAACGTTTGCTAACGATACCACAGTTCACAATACCCGATATAATACTTAATGTACCTTGCAGAATGATTAAACACTAATTCAGTATTGCGCACTGTAGATCATTTGTTGTTATTTTTTGCCAACTTTGAAATAATAATTTCTCAAATAGTTTTTTTGTATTTCTGTTATTAATAAAAAAAAGTATTATTTAATTTTTAACAAAAAAAGAATCTGCTGAGATGGAAACTCAACTGAAATATGAAGACCTCCAGAAATAGGTAATGTTGCCATGATTGGGATGAATAGAATGTGGCAAAGCAAGGACATCAATTTCAAAATAAAAAACAGACTGATCAGCAAAATTATCTTTCCCACTGATTGACGCTTTTCAACACTAGTGTTGGCACTAGGTGTTAAGAATCCCGTGGATGGCCAAAATAGCTAACAAAGAAATTTTGGTTAAACTCAAGCTAATCATTCCTTAGAATACCAGATGCTGAAGCTGCGGCTATTATATTTTGGGCATGTTATCAGGAAAAATAACTCATTAGAAAAGGACATCTTATTAGGCACAATGAATTGAAGAAGAAGACTGGATCGACTAAGAACCCGTTAGCTGGATTGTATCAAGGATGCAACCCGCAATTGTATGGCGGAACTGAAAGCTATCAGAGACCGGAGGAAGTAGAAAAGCATGATCCATAAAATATTCGAGAACTGCACGCAGGTGAACGATTATGAAGAAGAACTCTTCAAAAACAATCTACTTCTTCCGTGATAAATATTTTTTTGTCCTACATAAGAACATAAACTAGATAACAAAGAAATAGCAGGTGATTCAAAAATGGACTTCAAAATTTTAAAAGAATATAAAGCTTTATTGAGATAACTTACAGATTCAGTTAAGTCTCATTTCATAGAAAAACATAAAGTTTGTTACCCAACATTTACATTGATTCGACATGGCTTCCATTTGTAATTCTATATACATCCTAACCGAAATCCATTTCATTCCAGACTGTAGCCAGCAAGTCGGGTGTTCTATCTGCATCTGCGGCGTTAATTCGGAGTCATAGCTCAACAAGGTCAACAGGCAAAGGTACCATAAACCTGATATTTAATGAAACCCCACAAGAAAAAACACAAAGGGGTCAAATCTGACCGCGCTAGATTTAACAATCAACAACCTGGGAATCGAGTATCAAGAAAATCTCGGACTTTTATGCGGTAGTAAGGTGGCGCTCCGCCTTGCTGATAGCAATGGCGTCCATCTTAGTCATCATTGTCTAACTGAAGGATTAGAATATTTTGAAGCATGTCCAGATAAATGATACCATTTACGGTTGCCTCCTGGAAAAAGAACGGGACAGGCCTTTGTTTTGCTTTGAAAAGCAAACAAGTCTTTGTTTGCTTAGGGCACAAAAAACATTGACCTTAGAGCTATCACGAATGTGCTACACATTTTTAATGAGGGTTTTCGCTACACCATATTTGGCAGATATGGGTGTTCACCTTGCCACTGATGTGAAACTTTGACGCATCATTCAAAATTATATTATCTAAATGTATCTAATGTATCTTTGTCTTTCAATTCTATCCAACATTTCCACACCAAACTGAATTCGAGCAATTTTGTCATAATCAGTAACGTGTTGAACCACGGTTAATTAGTACGGTTTCAAGTGCAGTTGTTTACGTAATACGTGCCAAAAGTCATTTGTTGAATGCCAGTCTCACGTGATGCACTTCGAGTTTATTTTTTGCAAAGCCTTCTCCGATTTGTTCCACATCAGCTTCAAAGACGCGTGGGCGTCCCTGATGATTTTGTATGTATAATAGAACAAGCTGTCTCAACGAAGGTTTGGTGCCAACAGTAGATTACGCCTACTAAGAGATTCCCTATCGTACTCTGTACGTAAATTACGTTGAACTGCAGTTGCTGACTCAAATCGTTAAACAAAACACACAGTGAACACGTACCGCATCCGTAAATTTACCCATTGTTAATAACACTGGTGACAGCCCTGGTGGCCTAATGAACTACGTGAGTCAAAACTTGATGTGTTTTTCTATGAAATGAAACCTCAACCGAATCTGTAAGATATCTAAATAGATTTTTAATTTTTAAATTCTTTTAAAGTGGTGAAGTCCTTCTTGAATCACCCTATATTACAGTTAGTGTATTTATTTTGAGAATGTGTGTTGCCAAACTAAAAAAAAATATATGCAGGTTTTATTTTCTAATAATTTATATTATGTATATAACATAAAAAATCATTAAAATCAGTATTTATACGTTACTCATTATCAAACACACAGCCCTAAGTTGTTAAAATGTATATATCATGAAATTTTTAACACCTTAGTTCACATTTATAATTTACGGATTCGGTGAACAAATTTTACGTTCTACTTCATCTTACTTTTAATGAAAAGAGCTCATTGTAAGATATTTTTTTAACCAAGTAATAACAACCCCTTAACTATTGTTAGTAGATCTTAATTAAAATATGAAATGAAAAGAAAACTTTTAAGATTTTTTTTTACCATTTGAAATTGTTTTTTCTCTTCTTTTTTACGCTAAAATTACGTACAGTACTTGTATTAAGATAGAGAGATATATTATTTATGGAAACGAGGTGTTGGCTTAAAGAAGTTTTTAGGAAAGCTTACAAAAGTTACATGAACGAGTTATCTTTTCATTAAAAGTTAGCGTGTTTGCTATTTGAAATTCACTACATTTTGAAAAAGAGAACAAAAAGATAAAATAAATATTTTTTCACAATTTTTATCTTAAGATACACGTTGCAAATATTTAAGATAAAAAATACATGTGTTTACTTATTTCACTACTAATTTTTATTTCTGTATAAGTAACAATATATTTTTTAAGATGTAATTCAATAAATGTGAATTTAAAAATTGGTACAAAAAAAAATTAAATTAGATTTGGTTCTCTTGGAACTAGAGCAGACAAAATATGAATAAATCTGTTCGTGTTGCTCTTGTACCATCTTTCTTGCACAATCTCTCTTTCTTCATATTTCTCAGCTACATATTTATTTATTCATTTCCGGTACATTTGCAATTTGAATATGTTTTGTTACAAGAATTTTAAAAAGAGAACACATCATTCACCAAAATACATGATATACAAAAAAAAGAATTTTAAATTATCATTTTTATAAACGAATGTGATGTATTCTATATTTCATTACGATTTCAATTCGATACAATCTACAAAATTCTTATTTCTTTTTAGACTTCAAAACTAACTCACATAACATCCAATCCAACTACGGCAGTAATCGATATATTATGAACTGGATGTTATTCTGTAAAAAGCAGTCGTTACTCGATATTCAATACTTTTCGTACAATTCCTTTCGAGTTTTATAAGAAATATTTAACATTTGTAAAATCATTTTTAAAAATCCGTTTTTTGAACTTCAATTAGCAATGAGATTGCAATAAATATAAATTTGCAATAATGGGAAATAATTTGAGTTCTATAAACAATTTATATTAATTGAAATTAATAATTTATTTTTTCCTTTAATTGTTAAGATGTTATGATGTGAGATTGACTAATAAAATTGTATCTATCTAATAAATTGTAAAACATTATTAGTTATTTGTTAATTTTAATTAACCCCGTTAATTAAATAATCTCGTTAACTGAGTCCATTTTATATACATTCACTTCTCTCTAAATCCATCTCGCACTACTAATGTATATAAGCTGACAAATCCCTTCCTTCTTTAAGGTTAACCTTTTTAATGAATGAAGTACGGAAGTAAATAGAAAGTAAAAAAATCACTAATACACTTTAAACAATATTTGGGATACTCTATTAAGTGGATCCTGCACAAAGTTCTCGGCCTGGCAAAGAAAACAGAATATTTAATTTTTTTCTCAACCTTGTAATTCTTTACATTTAAACCAACGACATTCCAACGTTTTGATACAATCATTTATTCTCGGCTTGTCCAATTCTGCAAAATACGCGGTTTTCTTATCTTTGATCATCATTTAAAGTGAACCTTCGTCCAGCGTCCCATTTCTTCAGGTTTAGAAAGAGAAAGTAACCGCTGGAATCGAAATCCAATGAATAATGTGGACGTTGGAAATACTTCGAAGCGTAAATCATGGAGATTTGCACAACAACCTAAACGTTGCGTGCAGAAGATTTATCGTCATGTAAGAACAATTCTTTTTGTCCATATAAGGATATTAGCCTGAATAGCACCTTTGGATCGGTTAGCAGTCAAAGATAATACTACCTAGTGATGCTCCTACCTTTTTCCAAATAGTTTATAAATTCCACATTATGAGAGTTTCAATAAAGTGTAGCCGTGATTTTTCTTGCTGATTGAACTATTTTTACTTTCCTTCGCGCACCTATCTACTGCTTGGATGCTGTTTGGTCTCTGGCGAGTAATGGTGAATCCATATTTCATCTACTATTATAAAACGTCGGAGGAACTCAACCGAATCGCGTTCAAATAAATCTAAACTTGAGTAGTGTTCAGCAATGCGTTTTTTAGCGACTGTTGGTTAACAAACGCAGCATCCACCGAGAAAAAACTTACGTCATCAAGCTCACGTACATTTAGTTGGCTATCATTTAATATGGCAGCGTGGATTTTTGTGATGATTTCGACGGTCGTAACGGTCTTTGGGCATTCCACGCGTTCATCATCATGAATGGCTGTACGATTACGTTTCAAGTCAATAGTCAACGTTTTTGCAGTCGAAAACTAGAGGGAAGAATCCTTTAGAGAGGCATTTTAATTTTACGTCCGTCAGGGTTAAAACATTTAAAATAAAATATTTTAAAATACCGTATTTATTCAAATACCCCCCGCACTCTTTTTCTTGGAATTGGAGAAAAAAAATACGGGTGCAGAGCTTACTTGTAACATAGCCTTTAGCCAGGATAATTTATGTAAAGTAAACGTTTTCTTAGAAGTACCTAAATTCAATTACATAAATATGGTTACATTAGGCTTTCGTTTATCAATACCGGATGCCGCTTATACAGATACATCCTTAATTATTAACATCCTGTTCATATTATCGATAGGAACGCAGTTACGGTATTATTATGAAACTGATTCATTCTGTTATAGGCTGTATATATAGGCTGCCTAACTAGTAGGCTAGTTATAGGCTGCATTCTGTTCTGTATAGGTTGTATCCGGTTCTAATGACACTACAGTTACAGTATCAGTTACCCATCGTCGTCTCGTCTATTCGCCATAGTCACTGTACTGTTTGTATATGTGGACGGTTATGTGCATTTTATCTGTTTAGTTTAACTTGTAAACGCGTTATAGAAGAGACTGAAAAAATTGGAAATCGGGCGGCAGGAAGAAAATTTGACGTAGATGAAAGCTGCAATCGAGACTGACAACTTCTGGTGAAAGGCACTGGTAATAAAAGAGCTTTTCGTGGCTTAAAACCAAAATACACAAACACAAAAAAAAAATTGTATGACTTTGTTATGGAAAAAAGGAAATGCGGTTATGCTGTCACAACAGAAATGTGTCAATCATATGCTCGTGAAATCGCTAAATCATTGAATAAAGTTGATTTTTAAGCAAGCCGTGGATAGATAACACGATTTTTTGCACGAATTGATTTGTCAATAAGACGAAAGATGTCTTAATGGTGCCCCTTTAAAGGGGCAGCATTCCTGTAGATCTGTAACGGGAAAACTGAAGAAACCTATTTATCCAATTATACTGATTTCAGAAGAACAAATGTTAAATTGGATCAAAAAGATAAATAAGAAAAATAAAGTCAGCAATTATTAAATAATTAACGATTCTGAATAAATTGGAGAGGGAAATAGATAGGGTATCAACGAAACTTAGCAAGATGAAGTAGGTGATCAAGTACCAACAAACCGAGACATCTATCGGACAAAAAACACAGACTGCGAGTGTGTCAACAGGCAGTGCTGCTCTCGCGCAAAAAATTATGTCAAGTAATCACCCTGGCACTACAGGTCCTAGAATCCGCGGTATACACCTAGCAGAATCAGGCCTACAATCATAAAAATAAAAAGGGGAAGAAAGGATGAAAGATAAGGAAAAAGGGGTAGTTAAGAAAGGACGATTTTCAGTTGGAGGAATCGCAATTCACCTAGATGAAAGTTTAAGAACCCTTTATGCAATGGTTGGTATCTTAAAATTCATCAGAAGATTAGAGTTACTTTATCGAGATGCTAGCAACACAGAACTGATAAAATATGCTGAAATAAAAACTGCTTTTCTTCAGTAATTGAAGAGTCATCTGAAGATACATGTAAAACTCTAATGAACAATTACTTCTATCATGGGAGTTGTGCACATGTGTAACTTCACATGTGTCAATCAATCAATATTCCATTCAGCCAGACCTACTAGAACAGAAGTAGTTAATCGAATAGTAGAACGAAAGAGTGTAAAAATACTTTCATCTAAGTTTGAAGGCCCAGTTACTAGTTTCATAAACCCGAATCTATAATTAGCTGCCATAAAAGTTAAAATAGCACTAGAGAATTATCCTCAACCAAGAGTTAGATGGCGAATCGAAACATACATTACAAACTAATCAGTGACAGGTTAGTGAAATAAATAAAAAGTGTGCTACAAAATTAAAATCCCACGCAACTTTTTTAGTAAAAACAAATTGATCAGTGAACATTATTTCAGCATTCCTTTTATTGAAATAAATATGTAATACAATTAACAAAGCGATTCGAGGTTCGGTTTAACTTCTGTTTCCGTCGGATTTTTTTACATTTCGTCTGTTCAATAGTTTGTGACGCAGTAATAGCCAAACATTTAATAAAATTATTACGAAGGTTATATGGTAGGTACTTTGCTATTATTTGAAACGACTTAAGTATAATAATTTTTCATAAAATTCCCCCTTTCAAAATGTTATTCTTTAATATTAATCAGTATAATTTAATGTAATTTAAAATTCCAAGTTATAATATAAAGATAATTTATAATTAAAGGTTTAAGCCCTTATACTGCAAAATATAACGGTTTAAATAGGGATCGGATCAAATTTTTAAGCCCACCTTTAGTTTAGACAATTGCCTTCCAGTAAGTGCTTAAATGGTAATTCTACATCTCTAGTAGTAACGATGAAATGATGTTATGGCCTGATAATGGAAGAACACAGACTTTTATTCCTCACTCACTGGGTAATCGACTATACTGCTCTAAGCACTTCTACTTTGAAAATGTAAAGTTTTTTGTAAATTCTTTTGCATATAATAAATTTAAAAAAATTGAAAAATACAAAAAAATGTGCTAAAATAAACGCAGTTATGATTTGCTAATATGGAAAGATAGATTATTTCTGGGGTATGTAAACCTTTTACATACGAGGAATGATAACATTTTGTATTTTATTTTAATTTTATTAAATTACTTTCATCTTAAATGTCACTGTATTAAATTAAGTACAATGTGAGGCACATTTACAGTTAGCTTAACTATTGTATTACTATTTTATTCACCAGAAATTTTAAAACAAGAATTCATAAATAAAACACATTATTATTCTTGCTTATTTTTACTCTAATCCATTATCTTTCCTGTAAGTTTCTTTACAAAAGGAGAATAATTGTTCTTAGAATACTAACATATTTATGTAACAAGTTTGTACTATAAAAGTGAATATGTAATAAAAAATAACAGTAAGTACTTAAAAATGTAAAAGAGGTAACTTTAGTTAGATTAAAATATACTAATTTTTACTCCCTTTTATGGGAGTATTGTGATCACGGAAAATTTCGGTTTTCAGATTTCAACGGGAATATCCATTTTGACCATTCCTGAATCCATTTTGCCTAGTTTCGGCAAGACGTCTGTATGAACGAATGCATCTCGCATAATTCAAAAACGATTAGTCCTAAGAAGTTGAAATTTTGGATTTCCTACTGTTGTAACATCTAATTGTGCATCTCCCCTTTCAATCGCAATCGACTGAACCAAAAGTGTCCAAAAAGCCAAAAATCCAAAAAAATTTGGATTTTGAACCTTTTTCTTAACTGTAGTAATAAGCCCTCACTGAAAGCTTTTCAACGAAATATCATAAGTGGTACTTATTTTCATTGGTTTCATAATTATAGCCAAATAAAATTTTAATTAATAAAATATTTGGAACTTTTAAAGGAAAGGCACATCGGTTTGAATAAGACTTCATCTCCTTTTTTTGTTAACTTTTTTTTTTAAATTTAAATATATTGATTTATTAATAATTATTAACCTCTGATTATAAACGAAGTTGTACGATAAATAATAATTCAATAATAACAATAAAAAATATATATGAAAAAATATTCAAAGTTATAAAATAAAATTTTATTTTATTTTCTTTTCATTTAAAAAAAAATGTGTATATGTAATTTAATAGGCGTACAAGGAGGTCATGTGGTGTCCAAATCAGATTTTTTATATTAATTTAATGTTAAATTCATATTATGTAATCTAATTCAACTATAAACATGTTCTTTTACTTATAAATAATAATAAGTGTATTTCTTGCCACATTGTTAAATCTCCAAGTTAATGGTCACGCTATCATAACTGAAGGAATTTATGAAATAGAGCACATTTTATATGTTCTAATATTGATTTATTATAAATTATTTCGAGTTTGCTTTTATAGGGTTAACAAAGGTCCATATCTCACTAAAAAGAAAGAAAAGAGAACAAATAAATTGTAACGAAGTCGTAAGGTTTATTCTGTTAAAGGGTTCTATTTTCTTCTGCAGAAAAATGTTATTTACTATTTACAAGTAGGAACAGTTAATTATTTTCTAACAAGAATACTGTAAATCACCTGCATTGGTGCAATATATTTCATTAAATTTCTATTTACAAATAAATAAAAACTCATCCGCAATAAGATGACGTATTCGTCATCTTATTTTATATATGTCTCTTACACAAATTATTAAAATGAAAAAAACCTGTATATCTTTTTAAAATAACCATTCCTGACTAAAATACAAGTTTGTTGGAATATTATAATCAACTAAAAATTTGGTCGTTTAACACCCAAATTTATAGAGAAAAATTAAAGAAGATTGATTATGAGGAAGTTAGTTTTACTTATAAAACGTTTGCAGCACTTTGCCCACGCGTGTAAATTTGAATTATGTTTAAAAGTAGTTAAAAATGGATCCTTTTCTTCAGTTTTTTAAAGATAATAAATTGTAATTTTAAAAATATCAAAATCAAATTAAATTTAATTATGCAATTTGATAACAAAGGCATTGGCAAATAGCATCATCTTCGGCATTTTATCATTATTTTTAGTGAATTATTACGCATTAAACTCATTAGCAAAGATATTTAACACGATTAGTATTTTTCATCAAATTATAGAAAGCGTAAGCATACAAATGCGTAGCGGTGGTACTTGGAATGCTGAATTAGTGTATGTGATCGTGAAAGACCGAAATATTTGCTTATTCCGACCTCCGCCGTTACACGTCAACAAACACAGATACGCTCTGGTGGGAGTCGAAACGATAAATAGACATTAAAAAAAAAACATCACCCAATACCAATCACAAAGGTAAATAGATTATGAGAAATCCTCGTAAAAAATTAAGGTTAAATTTAAGTCAAACATAACCTATGCTCGCCTCGCTTGCTAACCTCGTCTACTTAACATTAAATATACAAATTATATACGTTGTCCTCCATCACTGGGAGAAGATTAATCAAATTCTCCGCATTTCTTAAAAAAACTAATCAAATTTTTAGCATTTTATTAATTGAAAGGACCCATCAGAATACATAATACATTCAGAATACATTCAAAGGATATACAGAATACGTTACTTGCACAAATGAACGATAACGATACAACAAATAAATGGTCAGACGGTTTGCCCATTGTTCAGTTTTTTATAAAAATATTTTTATTCAACTCTCAACATCTGTGCATATTGAATGCGATGAATTTGATTATCGCGTCTAGAATTGGAGAATAACATATTTAACGGTAATTACACGAGATTAGCGAGCAGAGATTATGTTTGGCTCAAATTTAAACTTTTATTTTTACGAGGATTTCTTGTAATCTATTTACCTTTGAGGGTGGGGCTGGGTGATTTTTTTTATTAATTTCCAGTTATTGTTTCGACTTCCACCAGAGCTTATCTATGTTTGTCGACATATACCGACGAAGGTCCGAATGTATAATAATGTAGGCAAATATTTTAGTCTTTCACTGTTATATTTGGTACGTGTCGACATTGACCGGAAAATACTGACATTCTCTAATTTCGGTCTTTCACGGTAACATATGCACTGCTAATATTACAGTGGATGGGATAATGTACCTTGTCATAGACTGCAAGAAGCCAGTCGCCGGTTCAGAAATTTCGCCCTATCCTGAGGGTAAACTAAACTTTCTAAACTTTGACTAGTAGTGTTAGTGTTCAAGTCAGTAACAAAAAAAGCTTATAAGGGTGGTTTATTGAATCATAAATTCTTTATGAAGTATATTAATTTAGTTTTTGTTTTGTGTAACTGAAAATTTATTAATAATTTATTTCTACAGATTTTTTTTTGAATCGTCATAAATGAAAATTATACCAAATTAACAGCGGTGGTATTTAAATGTGTAACTATTTTCTAATAACTACAGGAAGGTTCACAGGTTGTTTAAATCCGTTTAAATCTGGTTTAAACTGTTATATCTGGAAAGATGGTAAATAAAAAACTACATTGAAGACACTAAAATATTAAAAGGCAATCAAATTTATTATCCAATTTTGTCCTTTGCCACCAATTTCGAATACTTTAAAGTAGAAATCAATCAAAGTAAAACAATTAATTTGCTCTAGAGAAAAAATGTTGAATATTCTAATCACTTAATTTAAGATTTTAAACAAAATCATCATATGTTCTAAAACACAGAATAAATGGCTAGTTGTTTGTTCTAAAAGTTGCTATGGTACGACTAATTTAGCACTGACATGTTTCATCACAACAAATATTCTCGGTAGAATTACCTTAAAACTCTTAGAAAATGCAAATAAAATGTTCATTTATTTGAAAAATTCTGTTAATTTAAAATAATGAAAGTAAAACTTTTAGAGCAACGTGGTTAAAAGCATACCAATAATAAATTCATTATATTACCATCACTTTTACAAAGCTTACTCAAAATCTGTTTCTCCTTTTAACTTACTAGGATTGTATCAAAAAACAAACGGCAGCGGCAAAGAAAAATTTGTTTATAGATTGGTTTGTAATAACGACTGTTAAAAACAAGTAAAACTTAGTATAACTTTAATGTTTTAGATTAATTTTTTGTCGTTTCTAATTAATTTTGTGTTAGAAAAATTTTCTAATTTTTTTTTTTTTAGTTTACCAGTGTTGACTTATTGATCAGAAGAAAAAAAAATAATAAATAAACGTTACGCATCGTAATTTTCAATGGCACACTAATGAAATTAATTACGAATAAGATATCAAAAACAAGGAAACAGAAGTATAAAATGAGCGTTCGTTCTGTTTTGAAAAGAACTACTAAAAGAACAATTTAAAGAGGAAAAAAGAAAACAAAAACAAATGCTTCTGTGATAATTCAATAATAATAATTAACATTTTTATGAATTAATAAGATATTTATGAATTAATTAGATTTTAAATTGTACTATCACAATACAAACCCTGTGGATTATATTTCAT
Organism: Lycorma delicatula; assembly: GCF_047948215.1. Taxonomy (NCBI): domain Eukaryota; kingdom Metazoa; phylum Arthropoda; class Insecta; order Hemiptera; family Fulgoridae; genus Lycorma; species Lycorma delicatula. The sequence goes on from NC_134456.1 coordinate 39,517,411, forward strand.
TTATTAAAATCACCTGAGAAACAGATTTATCATTATTATTTTTTTTTAAATTCGTACAAAAAAATCGGATGTGATTAATTTCAATAAGTACAAAAAATATATACATAAGACAAAGCAAAAATGAAAAACAAATATTTAGGAGAATATTTTAACAGAATATTTTATTATGAAGAATTATAAACCTCACGGTCGTTTCATTTTATCTTTTAAATTATTTTTATAACTAATATATATACACATATATTTGATTGATAGCACACACCTTTCAAACAGCTAAAAATAGAAATGAAATCTTGAATCAACTCATACTGTAGACTTCATAAAACTTTATAATTTTCTGTGTTTATTTTCTATACCATCCTTCCTCACATATTCTATATTTATCATTACAATTAATTATTTGCATTGGATATTTATTATTGATGTATATTTTAAAAAATAAATGATTAAAAATCATTAACTATTTATTCACACGTTATTAGTTATTAAAGATATTTTTAATTAATACATTTTTTTATGATAATAAATCAAAATAAATGAAACAAATTTATTTGTTAAATTTATTTAAAAAAATTTAGATATATATTTAGTAAATCAGGAAAACCTAACTAACAGAATTTTTACAACTTTATGGTTTCAGCACTTTCGCGTATTTTTTTACAATAAAAAAAAGAAATTATAAAAACGGTTATTGAAACGCACACAATATGATCATTCGCACGAGTAAATGTTTATTTTATTAATGTAAACAAACCCAACAGCATATATAAAATATATATATAAGAATAAAAAAATATTTTTTAAAACATTTTGAAATAAAAAAAAAAATAAATGTTAAATGTGAAGGATTTCTAAGTGAAGGATTTCATTTTTAAATAATTCTATTTAGCACGTTTTATTTCTTCTAGTTTGTTTTCCACTTCGTTAAACAAATCGTTATTACAGATAAAAATTACATCAAATGTTTACTGGTTATAAAACAATTCAATAAAGAATATATATATCTTGTTACGCTATCTAGGACAAATAGGAATGAAAAAGCTTTACATATTAGTACGCAAATTTTATTAGACTGGAAAAGTATCGTTAGATTTAATAAACAATTGTATTATTCTTAACACTCTTAAAAAAAGAAGCGTAGATAAATAGCTAAATAGATAAGTAGATCAACAGGAATAATTTACATTGCTCCTGTTTATCATGTTTCCGGAATTCGTAACTAGAATAATTTATAGAAGAATAGAAAGAGGTTTAGATGAAAAGCAATTTTGTTTCAGAAAACGCATGAAGACACAAACAGTTTAACCATTATTTTAAATTTACAAAGTTGAGTGAAGAAAAGTAAGGCTATGATTTTCAATAAAAAGATTGAAATACATCTCAAAGTAGAACATTCTTTTTCTACAAAGTACACTAGAATTAGGTTCATAAAAGAGTTAACGATAAGGAAATGAAGCTGCAGTTTAGAAAGGAGAGAGGAATGAAGAAGCCTTTAACATTTTTATATGGAATAAGCAACTAGAAAAAAAAATTAAGAGCGGAATATAGTCCAGGAAAAAATATCAGAATTTTTATAAATAAAAGATCAACTGATGATGTTATTTTTAGCGACAAATTGAAACGAGTAAGAAAAAATAAGAGAGTAAACATTAAGAAACATTAAATAAGAGTAAAAACAAAGCTAATGAATATGACTGAAAAAAGGATAATAAGAACTTAAATTTAGATATACAGAGTGGGCCATGAAAAAGTATGAATATGTAATATTGAATAAAATATTAACATCATAAGTTTGCAAACAGGTCGTTGGCATGGAAAACTGGAACAGAGGAAGGGAATGTACATTCCTACGTAAGAACTTCCGTCCCTTGAGCGCTTGATTATCCCTCTCACCACGCACTTCAATGCTCCGCCATCAGTTTCCTGACGGGGCTACCGAAGATTGGTGGGACTTCGTTTTCGGGGCCCATCCTGTAGTACAATTCAATACATCAGAAAAGCGGTCTCACGCCATATTGGACGAACCACCGTGATGATGCGGTGCGGCAGCCGAGGATCGACAAACCAGGCTTAGGGGCATCTGTATCGCGTGAGCTACAAGCGGAATAACGCGGTAGAAACGTTTCCGGAATCGCGAGTGACAAATTTGAACTAAAAAATTAAGGAGCTTTAGTATCTCGTTGAGAGACAATGAAAGTCGGTAAGTTGTTTTTTTTTTTTCAGATTAAACAAAACAACTACTGACTGACAACTATGCAAAAATTGGATCCTTGCCACAATGTCGACAGGGGTAAGGAATCGAATAAATGCCGTTTGGTGTCGGGAATGTGCGGTTTTTTTTTCTTCGCGTGAGAGATTTGTGTCCCCTGGTCTACATATATAATACACCTCTATAACTAATATTTTCTCTCTGATATTAATATGAGAGATGTGTATGTTTGGCGCCCACCGGCAGAGAGAGGAGAAATACCTTTCCTTTTTATCCTAACATCCCAAAATAAAATAAAAACAATAATAAATTTCCTCTTTTTTTCGTGTGTGTGTTCTGTTTCTTATGTTTCAGATATCACACCCACGACAGCTACCACAGCCAACATAACTGGTTTCTTCACTGCGGCCACGCAGTCCCCCCAAACCCTTCCCGGACACACGTGTGTCTGGAGATTCATATTATTTTGCGTAAGAAATATGCTTTTTACTTCTTCAACAAAAGGCGATCGCCGCCCCCAAACCGCGGTCGCGAATAAGTTTCACCAAAATTGTAAGTTCCCTATTTTCTTTCCCTTCAAGAAAGAAGGAGAGGGAACGAGCCCAGCAGCCATCAGCCCAGCAGCCACCGACAGCATAGAAGAAAGAAGAAACCTGCACTTTCCCCCGTTCAGCCCTTCGAGGCCACGACAATATCAAGGTTAATGGAATGTAATTCCGATTACTGCCAAGTCTCGGAAAGTGCAGGCCAAAGAAGAACGAAGAGGTTAACTGTAGAAGAAGAGGAAGGAGATGAAGAAGAAAGAAGACCCTCTACGCGACCCGACGTCACGGACAGGAGTCCGGAAAAGAGCCCAGCAGAGATGCACCGAGAAGGGCAACCATTAAAGAAGTGGATGAAGATCTTCTCCTTATCCATTCCTAAAAAAAAATGCTTAAAATTAAGTTAAATTCAAATCAGCAATTGCTCCCTCCAAACAGTTAGTGCTTCGTTGTAGCGTATTCATGCTAGCCTATGAAGCGTTAGCACCGAAAGGACGGTCTGAAGGGGAATTACGTCGGAGGACAGGTTTTAAAAGCCTAGCCTCCCGCGGTCAGACCAAAAAAATGGGTTTGAGAACGCTGGTACGAACGGATTGGAATGCTAATAAATCCGTCCTTAAAAAATAAAATAATATAAAACTTAAACCTTAGATCCGTCATTAAAAAATAAACCCTTAAACACGCCCGATTATAGAATCATACAGCAGCATGGGACCCTGTCCAGGTTCTGCGATTCGAAGGGAGAATTTGTGAAACTCCTGCCACCTTTGCATTCCATTCCATACATAAGTAGCTGAAATATAAGTTGTTTAAACATTAACGTTAAAAAATATTGGCGTAGTGAAAAGTTATATATAAACCAGACTTGTATAAGTCAGAACTTATACAAAAAGTAAAACAGTAATATCATATGTATAAAGATTAGGAATTAAAAAGAGATTTTTTTAAAGGTATTTGTATGACGTGTAGCGCTTCATTACAGCGAATTGTCACCCATAGGGTAACCAGAAAATCAGAAAATAGATTTTGAGATGTGATATTATAGTAGAAGTTTGAGAATTACATAGGTTGTGTGAGAGAGTACAAAATAAAAAATTCTAAAGAAGAATATTAAAGAATTATTGATAGGATTTTGTAAAAAGCAAAAAATTAGAAAGCTGTATACAAAGGTATTCACGGTTACAGAATTACAGTTACAGTTATTAAAGGTTGTGAGGGTGTACAGCATATTATTAAGTCTGATGAAAAGTAAAAAGGAAAGGAAAAGATTATCAAACCAATCTAATGACTGTTAAAAGAAATACAATTTTCAACAAAAAGAAACAAATATCTGCATTAAAAGATGTAGTAATTAGATTTGGGCAATATGTAGTCGTTACTGCTTAAAATGGCAAATCTAAAATTTTAAAAACAAAAAATTGATTTTTTTTTTTAGATTTTTAGATAAAAAATCTAAAAACCCATTTTTTGTTTGTTTACTTATGATTCACGAAACAAATCACGATTGATACTGAAAACGAATCAGAAATTAGAATGTTTCCGTCAGCCTATGTTTTTGAAAAATTCTAAAATATAAATTTTTAAATTGTTGATAATATAATGCACGATTAAAGAGGTTTATTTTTTATTTTATATGATTACTTTATATTGTGTTCATTATAAACCTTTAACTCAATCAGTTGTTAACCATGAAACAATAACTTAAGTTATATTAGCATCAAATATCATACCTTCCTAATTAGGATACATGAACAACATTTATTACGTCTGTACAATTTAAAACAACACAAATCATATTGGCTTTGTTAGCCTATTGGTTTTAGAAGTTATTCTCTTCAGCCAGTTTGATAACAGTTCTTGTATTAAGTGAGTGTGCAGCGAAGTTTTAGTCTCTGAGTGTGTCTCGTAAGTGTGTAAATGATTCAGATAATGTTTGTTACGTGTGTGATGATTTCAGTGTTAAATCGCACAAGAAAACATAACATCTTCAATTAAAAAAACTTATACAGTGTATTTTGATTGTAAAATCGGTGATCAAAATAAGATACGGGTTCCTCATATTACATACAGCAACTGTGTGAACAACTTAAGAAGATAGCTAAAAGAGACACGAAAGAGCTTGCCCCTTGCTGTTCTTATGGTGTAGCGTGAACCAAAAGATCACTTAACCTTTTCGATACTTCTGTTTAATGCGTCTGAAATTTCTAAGAAGTTCTAACACACTGTTTACTTTATCCTTCATTGACATCTGTACGCAGATCTTTACATCACAGTGAATCCGTTACGATAAAGCAAAATCTGCGCTACAAGATACAACAACTTACTCCCGAAAACTTGCTGAAGTTCCTGTAAACTTGCTTTTGAACTTGCCTTTGTTTGGAAACAGTGTTGAAGCGGACATTATGGAAGATGATCATGATTCATTCAGGCTTTGAATTACAATACAGCAAGCATCTTATTTCACAAAGTCAGCTAAATGACTATGTAAGAAATTTAAACTTATCACAAAATCAAACTAAACTTTTAGGCTGAAGTAGTGGCGGGTCGTAGCTAAAATTAGCGGGGGTGCTGCTGCAGAAAATTATTTTCTGGGCTTTTTCAAGACCATGGTTAAAGTTTTCTGTAAAATAAAAGAACCGAAAAAAATGAATCAAATAGGATAGCTGGAAGCAGGAAAATAATTCTACACCTTATCACATTCAAGAATATGGTAAGCACATTGTGCTTAAAAAACGTATTCGGTTTAGCCGAATAAATAATAAAATGTCAATTCAGATAATACTTTTTAGTATTATTAGATAATAACATAATAAAATGTGCACTAAAAAAACACTATAGTCCATTGGTGCTTTATTTAAATTTTTATGTACACAGAAACAAATACATAATTAATTGTTACTAATTACCTTCTCTTTCGCCCTTTCAGCGTGTTTTTGGACAGATTTAGAAATCAAAGAGCGGTTGCTTTCTATCACCTTCTGATCACTACTGAAAAAACAACTAGACCACTTTTATATTCCTTCCACCGACTAAACTAGAAAAAAGAAACGAACAAGGAACGTTCCATGCAAATGCGGAGTAAAAAAAAAACTACCTTCCACTAGCACGCCAGGTGTTATGAAAACTATTATTGAAAAATTAAATTATAAAAAGATAATTGAAACATGTGTGGAAATCTAAACATAAGCTAGAAATCAGCATTATGTAGTAAAACAGTGGAAGAATTGTGAAATCTTAATTCCTAGTGAAAAAAAAAAACTTAATTCATGAGCCTCTAATTAAACCAGAAAAGTTATTTTTAACACCCCTTCGTATCAAACCGGGGCTAATAAAAAATTCTGAAAAAGTTATGAAGACAGAGTCAAGGATTTTTGCACAAAAGAGGGAAATTCCCAAAATTAAATGAACCAAAAGTTAAAGAAAGAATTTTTGTTGGCCGACAAATAAGGGAACCGGTCAGAGATGAAATGTTTAACTCTGATCGATATTAATTATGTTTGACCGATATTATCTGATATTATTTTGACCAATCGATATTAATCTCACTGCTAGGACAGTGTTTAGACAAATTTTTTGGGTATTCATTAATTACTACTTTTTTTTGTCTTCAGTCATTTGACTGGTTTGATGCAGCTCTCCAAGATTCCCTAGCTAGTGCTAGTCGTTTCATTTCGGTATACCCCCTACATCCTACATCCCTAACAATTTGTTTTACATATTCCAAACGTCTAAATTACCACTATGCCACTAAAAGTTCATTTCCTGCATTCACATCTGTGTTTCTTCCCGCCAAATCCTGTAACAATAAGTGATGAACACAATGAACGTTTCACACTTTCAGTATTGGAAAACCATTACAAAGGCAAATGGAATGTTAATATGCTAGCTGATTATTGTAGACTTTAATTTAAGATGTACCTGAGATTACCTACCAAAGGAGGAGCAACGTTCTAAAGTAAGTACATGACATCCCATAATATTAGCTATATCAGCTTTTACAGATCTTTAATATGCCATTTCTATTAAACCGAGGGTAATAGAAAAATTCTATTTATAGATCTGTAATCTATTACAGAGAAAGGTATCATTATTCAGAGGTATTAGAGAAACAGTAAAAGACGTTTTGTAATGTATGTCAAGTGTACTTTCGTTTATTTTCACAATTTAGAAAAGAGAAAACACGTCTCAGAATTCGATAGCTACTAGATGGGTACAGTTTCCTCAACCGCTTCTTTCATTACTGCATATAAATCTGTATGCTTTCAGATTTTCATTCCATATCAACAATTGTTTTTGCATCACACAAGCCGGGATTGAAATTGTGATATAACTGTAATTTCTGTTACAAAAAAGTTCCTTATATTTGATTCATGTAAGCGTTATATGCTACAATAAATGAGTTTATTTATTTATTTATAAATAAACATGAAGTTGACATAAATCGATAATTGTATAGCAAATTACGGCATAACGTATTTAAATTGTTTATTAATGTAGAAAAAATAGTATTTATCCTTATTACACAAATACTGGTAATTTAATCCTCAGTTCAGTTTTCTTTTCCTAAAAATTTAATCTTGCTTTTTTGTTATTTACTTTTTTGTTATGGTAAATATTTGCATAATCCTAAACACCATTCCACAGAAAAGAAAAAAGAGATAATACGTGTTAAAAAGATTCAATCGGTAGGAAGTTGGCTTACGAACCTTGAAGGGATAAAAGAATTTTTACAAGTAGTCAATAATTTTTACGTGAAAAAACTGTATTGTACACAAAATTATAATGGACTATGACCGTATTTCGTTATGGCAGCCCGTCTATGATATAAACTCGATTGAACAAGTTAGAGATGAAACAAAAAGTAGAAGCAGTTAAATAAAAGTTCACCTTTACAAGAAAAAGAGGATTTAAACCTAAAACTTTTTGAGCTGAATATCGTTGAAAAATAAAACTAATTACATAATCATATAAAAGAAATTGGGGCAGGTTTATTCAATACTGCTGAATACCACTGAATTAACTGACGATGAAATTGATAATATTACAATTACTGTGAATCCGAACTCGAATCAAACGACAATGATGTATGGTGATGAATGCAGTTACAACTCAAGATTACAAACCTTTCGGAAAAATAGAATAACTGTAGGAGAGAAGTGTCATACATCAACTTCTATCTAATTCTGGTCTTCACCTTCTATTTTTTTTACAAAATATTATGTGGCCAATACAATCTGATTATGTGAAAGTTTTTACTATTTCTTTCATCAAATTTAAAATTCCCATTTATATTACTGATAGAAATATTATATATTTTTTGGGTTGACGATATAGAAATTGGAAAAGAATAATTATATTTTGATCTCTAGAAACCTTGAAATTACGGTTGAATAAATCAGTTTATTTTCCTCCTATTACAAATTAATTAAAAGCAATACTTATTCCACTAATACATAAGTGAAATAAAAAATACATGAAATGCAAAATACATTCTTTATAAAGAATGTAGAACACTCAAGACGACGCGTTCATCAATAAGTAATTCCTTTTGTTTACAAAAAATCATTTCTAAAACCTAAATATACAAATAAAAGATGGGCAATATAATATATATTATTTACTTCTTTTTTGACAAATATGATTTTACATTTCTTTAGCGTGGCACCGTTGGTATTATATATAAACAATAATTACAAAGGTTAGAAATAAAGAAATTTTAATCATTTATTATATTTCATTTTAATTTCTATTCTACTATTTAAATGCACAATTGTAAATTTTGTTAATTAATCGATTATTCCTGTTGATGGTTAAATGAAATCCGAAAGCACTTGAATAATTTAAAATTCACTATGGTTGGTAAGTTGATCTTAATTTTTTTTACAGTAAGAATGATTTTATTTACAAGGAACAGTATTTGATCAAACTAAAAGTTCACTAAACAGTAGTAGATCTCTCATTAATTCTGTACTGAATCTAACAAACTGAGCTCTAAAACGAATCTTGGATAAATAAAGTGAAAATTAAAATAAAGTCCAAAACGGAATTCGTATAGTAACTTATTGTGAAAGATTTTTAGCAGTGCCCAAAGAAATCTTATGGTATTAACGACATTGTAAGTACTGTTTACCAGAACACCGCACTGACTGATGATCATCACGGAATTACTTTAGCTATACACCCAGTTTTTTTTTTTTTTTTTTAATTAAACAATAATGCAGTAATTATACAATAAAGTTAATACTTACAAAGTAGTTTACACAACTAACACCCGCCAGGCCGTGATTTATTTACCGAACGGCTAATAGTCGGCATCATCCCAACTGATGTAACGGCCATATTTTTAAAATGAAAGTTTATATGAAATCTTTAAAAAATGATCTTTCCGCTTAATAGCAAGTAACATACAAAAAATTTCATAAATACTGAAAACTGCGTTTGGGCCTAACATTTCGCTCAGACAATTAAAAAAAAATGATTTAATGTATTCAAATAATAGTGCGATTAAAAACATTTTAACGAAATTTTTACACACGTACGTCATTACACTTCTAATTTTGGTTGTAGACATCCCAACCCAGTAAGGGAAGACACTCCCCTTACGACGCTTCCAGTCGCCATACCCCCGTTCCCAGCTCTGATGGGCTTTAACTGAAGTCGTCTTTCGCCCTCTAACTTTTTACATCTCATAGTAATAAGCCAGGCCTCGTTGGGATTCCACTGATGTAAATGACACGGTAGACAATTTACATGTAACATTCTACTTTGTATATAGTCAATTCGTTTGTAAATGTCTCATAAATATCAAGGCAACTGTATAATAACATGCTACCAAAAATGTTGTTCGCAACAATGAAATTTATTCCTTGTTCCCTTAGTAAATTCAACTTCAGTTCATACCCCTGACTTGGTTTCATTATGGACTCCGGTCTGGTCTACCAGGGAGAGGAAGAGGCGGCTAGTAATCCTACTCCCACTCAGCCACTCAGCTTCATCGCAGAGTCCCGCGTGGTATTTACTTTCACTTACTACCATCGTCGTGATGCCGCTACACCTCACGGCTGCATGGGAATCTATGCCCTCGGCAGTGCAGTCGCCATCCCGCCTACAGTGTTGCTTGCTCATTCAAAAACTGCCCAGTCAAAACGATGCTACACCTCACGGCTGCATGGTTACCCATACCCTCGGCAGTACAGTCGTCGTTCCGCCGACAGCTAACATTTCAACAAAAATCACTATTACTTTACTAACTAATCGTGGCTCGATGCCAACACGCCTACCTTCGGCCAATTAATTACCCAGGCCGCAGGCCGTCCCTAGCCACCCGGGGTGCTAGTCTACTTATACCCCTTCTGTCGTACTGCTCAGGGCGAAGAAACGGAGGAAGCCAGTCGCGATAGTACATTCTCTACGAGTCTTCCAGTTTACTCGCAGATCAAGAAAGGAATTCACTCTCTAACAACTCTAGTATGTTCAGCCTCGTACCGAGGACAAACATAAAGGACATGGTCCACAGTGTCATCAAACCTACAGTCCGGGCACAAGCCCTATGGGTGGTAGACAGTAATAAATTTGTGGGCCTAAAAATATTAAAGCTCACCGGGCTGATCTAGTGGTTAACCTTTCTCGCAAATCAGTTGTTTAACAGCTGATTTTCGAAGTCGATGGTTCTGAGGTTTAAATTTTAGTAAACGTTAGTTGATTTTATACGGATTTGAATACTAGACACTGGATAACGGTGTACATTGGTAGCTGGGGTTCAATTAACCACATGTCACAGGAATGTTTGGACTGATTCTGTGCAAGATTATACCTAGTTTACATGTCGTAGTTATCACCCTCATCTCACTGGGGATAACTTATTTTCACTATGGGAGATAGCTTATTTTTCACTAGTTCACAACATCGCAACGTACACAGTTAAGAAAAAAAATTTTTATTAAATCCTCCAAAATAATTAACTGCATAAAAAGTCGATTTTTTTAATTTGCGGTCAAATTTTTTTCACCTGACATTCTATCACTTTTTTTTTTAATTAAAGATTTGTTGCTACTTACGTAACTAAAAATTATGTATTATTTTCATTATTTTTCTCTTTTAAAATTAGAACTTTCTGAAATTTTCATATAGTTTATATAAAAATTTATACATTTTTTATCAAAATTTTTAACAAACGGACAAATGCTTTATTTCATGATATGAATTCTACCTCCGACCATCGTGAAGCAAAAAACAGAAGTTATATGTTTCACCTGTTCAGTGTATATTCACTATTTTCTCGGTAGCCTATGTATTTCAAGCATCGACTTGAATCTTTTCAAAGAATTATTTGACATGTTCCCCTGACAGTTTTGAGCCATATTCTACATTTAAAAAATTTTTAATTTCATTATTTTTTATTTTATTTTTTACTTCATTTAACGTCGGGGTTTTTTATAAAGTTTTAATTTTATACTTGTTTTACTGTATCTAAAGCACTAAATATTTTGCCATTTTCCCCAAAAATATTTATTAACGACTGAAAAATTAATAATACTTGATATTTTTTGTAAACTGATTAAAATACTACAAAATAGTATTAGGAAATTAATATACGGGCTATTTACTTAGTAATATTAGCATAAAAAAATTATAATTTTATCATGGAAAAAACCAACAATTTTTTGTCTCTTGAATAAATGATAATGAGCTTTTTGTATAGGCGTGATTGCGTAGCTTGTACACTCTCTGTTCAGTCATTCTATCATTGACGGTACACCTAATGTTTAAAACATTATGTCCAAAACGAGATTAACTTTCTGCCTAACGGTAAGCTGCATTTCCGTTTAATATATACAACATAAATTTTCACGTATACCCTACTTCAACTATGCTAATGTACGAGTACAGTCCCGATTTCATTCCCTCAAATACAGTAATCACAGAATTAAAACAAAAAATATTAACGTGAATTTTAGTTTTTTTTTTTTTTTTTATAATTTCAATGATCTTTATTTACCTAGTGACTCAATAAAATGTTTAAATATTAAAGTAATTGATAAATTATTTTTATTATTATTATATTATATTATATATTATTCAATAATATATCAAAAACATAACAAAAATGAGTTTCGTCTAGTACGAAAAAAATTTCTGAAATCAAACGTTTCTACCACTTGCTGTTCTGATTAGAAATTCTTCTGACTAACAGCCAAAGAAAAGAAATAAGAAAATTATTTACAATTATGCAAAAACGAGCAGCTAGTTAGTTACAAGTTCATAATTGAATGAGTCCAGCTTTTTCTTTCGTCACTATGAACACTTTCAGAAAGAAAAATTTATTCAAAAGTAAAAATCATCATATATGTTTTGAAAATTTTTATTTTGCAATTAGTAAGTGTGTCAAAGGGTTGAAAACATTTTTTATTGCAGCTAATACATCTGTATATGTAAAATAATATGTCGTGAGTCATTCATAAACAACGTAAAAAACTATTGAAAATTTGCATAGACGTTCTCCTTACAGTATAACTGCAATAAGAAAGAATTTTTTTTGAAATTCCGAGTTTAAAGGGTTAAAATGGAGTAAGAATGAAATTCAATATTTTTTTCTAATTTCTCGGTAACAAATGAAGGTATCAACTTGATTTTCGGTGCGCGTAATCTTCAGGTAAATATTTAAAAATAATTTTCTAGATCTTATGAAATTTCGAATTTAAAGAGTTACAATGGATTTTCGGTTTTTTTTGAAACCCAGCTATATTTTAGATTTCTTGGTAACAAATGAAGATATCACCTTGATTTTAATGTGTGTAATTTTTATTTGAATATCTAAAGCTATTTTATAGATTTTTCTGAAATTCGACCTTAAAATGGGTGAAGAAAGATGGGTAGAAAAAGTATAGAATGTACACATGTACAGAATGTAAATGTAGAATTGTAGAATGGGTAAAAAAATGTTTAAATTATTGCAAATTTTCCTCATCTCCGACTATATTTAACAAGATATTAAGTACATTTGGGTTTGCAAATACTTGACTAACATAAAATAAGAAAAAAATTGACCACAACTGTAACAAAAAATTGACTGCTCTCTATATGGTTACTATAAGTTATTGCAACCTTATAGAGCGGGCGAAGCCGCGACGAGGATGCTAGTATATATATGCTATACGAGGATGATATATATATATATATAAAATGGATAATTAAAAATGAAATAGAGAATTTTTATGGTTTATAAAGTTTAACTTTTATTATAAAGACATTTAACAGGGAATTTTTTTTTAATTAATAAAATTGCTGTTGCAGGCGTCAATATTCATTACTATGTCGCATAAACAATCTTGGAAAGACGACCGCTACTCCTGCAGATATGCTTTCTTTCTTTTTCCTGTTTAGCCTCCGGTAATTACCGTTCAGATAATACTTCAGAGAATGAATGAGGATGATATGATTGTGTGTAAATTAAATGTAGTCTTGTACAGTCTCAGTTCGACTATTCCTAAGGTGTCAGGTTAATTGAAACCCAACCACCAAAGAACACCACCGGTATCCACGATCTAGTATTCAAATCCGTGTAAAAATAACTGACTTTACTAGTACTTGAACGCTAGAACTCTCGACTTCCAAATGAGTTGATTTGGGAAAACGCGTTCACCACTAGACCAACCCAGTAGGTTCCTGCAGATATACTTGAATTAGCTAATGTAAACTTTTTACTATCATGTAGTGACGTTTCACGACAAAGTATGATAAAGAACCATCAACAAAGGCACTTCTGGAAAAAACGATTAGGAAATACAGTGTCTGTGTAAAGAGAATATTTCTGGAACATCTTTCATATCAAAACAAGTTGATCATGTTCTTAAATTAATGAGAAAGTTTAGAATTACAAATTCTGCAACCGACCGTGAGGTAAACGTTGAAAATGTCTTGTAAATTACAGTTTAAGATTAACATAGGTTGTGGACAAAAGTTTTAACTACAGCTATAACAAAGTAGCGACGATAAAATCTAACGCAACTATCTTTATACGGGCATATAGGAATGCGTTGATGAACAAGATGGTTTCTTTCATCGGCTAATACATGTATATGATAACCAGTGTACGTTTTACATTAATGAAAAGATCAACAACAAAAAAAGCAACGAAAAGAGCAACTTACAAATATAAATAATGGAAAACTCTAAAGCATCTGAACAAAATTCGCCTGAAATCAACGTATTTTATATTATTTCCCGCAAAACGGTGTGCAGGCCATATTTTTTCAAAAAGACACAATAGTAACTGGAGCAATTTCGTTTGAAAATTTAGCTGTGATGCTTCAACTTGAGGAAACCACTAAGAACTTCATTCTCGTACAAGATGGATCTTCGTCTCGCTGGTACAAAGAGGTTAGCTAGTTTAGAGGGTAACGATGTAGGACATTCAAGATGTCAGGCTAATTGTATACGTTTATGACATCTCGGTTAACCTTTTTTTTAATATGTAAAAAAAAAATAACGACACTCAATCATTTAAATTTAAATTAAACAGGAAACTTTCCTTGTCGTATCTAGATTACCATTCCGCAAAAGAGATTTTATTTCTTACTGTTGGGTGAAGAGGGTAATAATCGTCAAATTTTGTCTGCAGGAGATGGAGATTAATCGTACCAAAATGTTGATCGACGCATTTACTGTGAGTAAAGTTTTGCCCACAATATTACAAACAATCCCTTGTAATCGGGGAGCTCGGTGAAAACTTGTTCTCACGTCAAAATCATAATATCCGAGGATCTACCTCAGCAATGAGTTTAAGCTGTATCTGCCGTGAACCTAAAGAATGTTTTCTGGTCGCTGTACAGGACAGAAGTGCAAAAACGTTACTGCCTCTCATAGCGAATTATAACCGGCCGGAACGGTAATTTTCTCAGACGAGTGGCTCGCATTTGAAACCTACCGAATAATTATAACCATCAAACGGTCAATCACTCGGAAAATTTAGTTTACCAGAAAAGAGGGGCTCGTGCTTAAACGACAGAAATTGCTTGGAGATGGGTAAAACAACGGAATAAAACAAACACCTTGTAGAACACTGCTTGAATCGTATCCCGTTTCAGTTTATTCGACGCCAGTGCTACCAAGATCGCGATTTTTTTCAACGAATCCTAAGAGATATTGCCGCTTATTGACATTCACAATGATAAATAAGGGGAGTTTTTAATTTTTTTTTTCTTTTAAGTACATGGCAATTTAATATAATAATATTACGTAATTACTCAAAACAAACGTATTTTGACACTTAACGGAAATTATACAAAACTGGTACGAAATTAATCGACATATTCTTTTCAAATAAAAATAGGTATAAAAAAAAAAAAGGTGATATCATTTCTTCTTTTCCATTAAAATTAAACATACTGTTCATAAAGTTACTCAAATTTAAAATAGGACGATGATTATCCAAACCCCAATTTTTCGGACGATTAACTACCCGGATTGTTTACATCTGCATTGGACAGAAAAAATAGTTATACTATGTAAAAAAAATTAAATTACTATTCAAATAACGCTTTTCTTTTACAGAAATTCTATGATCTTTTATTTTTACTGGGTTTTTAAATGAATTTTTTGTAATTCTTATCGCATGAAACGTAGTACATTTAGGCCTATGTTAAAGTAATTAAAATTAATTTCTGAAAATATTAATGGAAACTGGTCAAATTAACTGGTCAAGCGTGTGATGTAATTATGATAGTTGTTTTAATTCTGCTGCGCACATACATTAGATCAAAGGAAATGACATCATTATTATATTCTTTGCCAGATTTTTTTAAAAGAAATAGTGTTTTTAAAGGTAAGTTTTTATTACTGACTGTCACTAAGTTTTATTCTATCTATTAAACAACAAACAAATCCAGTTTTGTAGAAGATAGAATTTTTGTAAATTTTGATGCTTTTTTCAGCAAGTTTCTATAATTGGGAGACCTTTTACAATAGGCGGCAACATTTCTGTTTTTGTTGGAAGTTGTGTAAACGCGCCACGATATGGGATGGAATGACATCGTAGCCGCATGGCGTGACATTACCGCCGCCACCACGCAGTAATTAATTATTTATAATATTCCATTCCTCAGAAATCATACATGCGAGTTGAATCCTTCATTGATTGTTGTCATATGTTTATTTTTGCATAGTGTACGATGATTATTATTGATCATGTATTCTGCGACGTAGAGCTCCGTGAATTGCCTGCGGTTGCTTATCTATTTCCTGAATGTGTTCGGTAATGTTTGTCTTCAATTACTGCAGGATGTATGGATTGCTCCAATAAAAATTTTCTTTAAAATTACCCACAGAAAGAAGTCTGAACTAGTTAGATCAGGAGATGTTCGTGGCCACAATCGTTTAGAAATCATTCTTCTAACGAAAAAACCTGTAGTATCTCCATAGTAGACCAACCTCTATCATAAGTGGCGCTGTCCTGTTACAACTAGCAGTCACACTCATCCTCTTGTAGTAACCCTATGAATAGTTGATTAATTTGTCTATGGACGGAAGCATCCTCAGTTTTTCCAAAAAACAAGGGTTCTATTATTCATCGCCTTAAAACCGCACACCATACGCCAATTTTTTTGTGGGTGGGGGAGATTCAAAGAAATTTGTGGGCTTTCAGTATTCCATGTTCGGTAGTTCTGACTATTAACATACCCACCAAGATGAAACCACTCTTAATCTGTGAAAAACACTTGATCTAAAACCCCAGTGTTACCTCTGACAAAGTTCCTGAACCGTTGACGATAATGAATCCTTTTAGCATAATCAACATTAGTTAGCTCATGGATAATCTGTATTCGATACGAATAACATTTCAACATACTCCTCGCTGCAGTGTGACTGAACCTAGTGAAATGTACTTTTCCTGACTTAGTCTTCGTAAAAAATTTATGAGGAGATCTTAATTAACTGCAGCATTAATGTCCTGTACGACCTGTACATTTAAAAGGCTGACCTGTGTCGGCATGTTTCTGATCTAACAGCAAACCTGTTTCGTGAAATATTTTAATTAATTTCTGAGTAAGATTTTTCACTTGCGCTTCCTTTTTTAATCTCTTCCTGAAATTTCGCCGACATACAACATGAGATTTCGTCTCTAAGTAAGTTTTCATCACGAATATACGTTCTTCAACAGTAACCGCGTTTTAACAAACGAAATATGATTACGCAATCTTGTTTAAATTCCACAGAGATTGGCAATACTCAAATGTGCAGGCAATAAACAGTCCTTCTCACTCCAGCTCCAATCATAACAATATCTAATAATTATTTTATACATCTCACATCAATATATGCATTTTAACAATTATATGCATTCAGTTTCTAAGAGATGAGGCCTCTTTTAACATTCTGTAATCTTATAAGTAACTCTCAAATAGCTACCTAATAGCAAAAAATAAAGAAATAGAATTTAACTAATCCTCTTACCTTCATTCAATTTTTAGATATGAAATTACTACTTGGAATATAATGTAGGTCACTTTTGAAAAAAGTTGTAAATAGTCTTAAATGACTGCCATTTTGGTTACATACCTAACATAATAGTAAGGTGTATGTAAACGGTTACGTAGCCCTTAGTAGCCTGAAGTAAAATTTTTTTTCATTGCTTCTTAAAATATCCATTTAAAATTTTTGATTTGCTCACCTATGCGAGTCCCTGTTGGCTTTTAAGTGTGATGGTCTCATACAGAAAAATAGATCGTTTTGAGAAAGGAGAATTTGCTGAATTGTACTTTTTCTCAGTTGAAAAAGTTTCTTTTAAACATTTTCATACTTTATTCTCATTTATGAATGTGTGTATGTGTGTGTATTTATATATATATATATATATATATACATACTAGCTTCCTGTCTCAGCTCGCGGTAAATAGTTAAATAGTTACTTGCGTTTCCCGTAGTGGTCAATATTTTTGTTTTATATTCATTAGTCAGGTAATTGGAGGCAGGTACAGCCAGTCACAAATACAGTAATGGTCACAGTGGCTGTATTCGTTGAGCCACAGCGCCGTATACTTTCACATCCCTAAAAAAAAAACCGAAAGTGGTTTTTAAATATTTATCTGAAGAGTATTTGCAAGCCCAGATCTACTGAATATCTCGTTTACTGTAGTCGGGATTGGGAAAATTTACAATCGTTTTTCAAAAATTTTTTTACCTTTCTTCATTCCCTTTCAAGGACGAATTGCAAAAATCAAGAAATCGGTTTATTGACATGAAAATTATTCTCACCAAAAATCAGGTTGATTTCTACATTTGTTACAATGAAATTAAAAAAAATTACAGGTTTAAAAAACAATTTTAACCTTCGAAAACTCGGAATGGAACTCAAAAAATCTAGAAATTGATTTTAGATGTTCATAATCAATCAGTTCAAACCCAGCTCACACAGAAATAGACACTCACAGTTCACAATACATTAATTCAACTCATTAAAGTTTTCGCTTTAATGAAGTGAATTTAAAAAACCCTCTTCCTCTTTTACACACACATACACACACATATATATATATATATATATATGTGTGTATATATACATTTTTTTAATTTGTTTATATTTTTTACTTCTAAAATATATTAATTTTATTTTTTTTAAGTTAGGACAACAATGAAGCAAGCAAATATCATTTCTTCTTCTTTATTTTTCTTTTCTCTCAATATATATTCTTTCATCCTTTCCGCGTGTTTTTATCTTTCTTTTTTCCGGCCATTTCATTTTTGTGTAATTCTTTACTTTCCTCGCCGTTATACGTACCCATGGTTGCTCTTTTTTTTCCAGAGTTTAATGAATGTTTGTTTATTTACTCTCTGTTCATCCATTCTGTGTAAATATGGCCCAGGTATCTCAGTATCCTTTTTGTTACCGCTCTTTAACAGAGCCCAGTCGGTAAGGTATAACGTCTCACCTCTATGGTATCGTTCTCATTACTGTGGCGGATTGGCTGGGTTTGAACCTTTTAAGAAGTTCTTTATATTATAGATTTCTTTGATCAGGCAACGTACAGGCGGCGCAACGAATATTCATGTTTACGGCAGCGACAGCCGCAGTTCCGATTATTCTACTCGTGCCATGCTTTTAGCATAATATTTGCTTCATTACCTAACAACGAATAGGCCTTCTTAAGATGTGTTGTGTTGTTATTATTGGATCGCAGAACACAATTTTTTTATATTTTAATCACCTCAATGTTAATATTTCGAACATTATTACATTTTTAATTTTAATTTAATTTAATTATATATATATATATATATATATATATATATATATATATATATATATAGATTTTTTATGTCAAATTTAATTTCCTAACTGAAACCTTTTAATTAATATCCGACCATTTTCTTCGAAAGAAATTATTATTATGCATTTTTCAAAATGGAAAACGTGCTAAGAATTACAAAAGCGCAGCGCTTATGTGAAGCGGGAAATTGTGAAATAGAGAGCCTACTCTTAAAAGGTATAATATCAAAATCATTTTGATTCGCAATAAAATAAATCATTCTATTTTCAAACAGATATTGAAAAGTAAATGCAAGATAATGATTACAAACAGTAAATAATGGAATAATAAATTACAGCAGAAATTAATTATTTTTAAATGGTAGAACAAAACAAAACTATTTTAATAATAAAACGATGAACGCCATCCACTTTGCAAGAATTATTAGAATTTACGATGTTACTGTCATCAGAATCATCATCGTAATCATCGATGTCACTTTCATTATCTTCTAGTAAAAAAATAATAAATGATTCAATAGCATTGTCAAAAATGCGTCCTTGTGGCATAAATTCAGCTTCTGTTTCCTTAACTTTATTAAAATACAGCTTCCCGTTTTTTTTCTTTCAAACCCGCCACTTTATTTTCACATAGCTTTTGAATATCTTTGATATCAAAAGTTACAGTATGATTTGTTACGTCCGTTAACTTATGACCATCTCGATAGGATTTAAATTTGAGTGGCATGGAGGTATTTGGAGAACATCATGCCCATTATTTTTGTAAAAGTTCGTCAAACGCATAAACAGAAACGTTTTCTGTTTGCTTTTACCAGATTGTGCAATTGTTGTTTCAGAAATCAAACGGCAGGAATGAATGAATAACATAATGCTTCTGAAACCGATTATCATATCTTCTTTTATAAATTGGAAATCTGAAATTTTTCTAAAACGGCCTTGCGACAGGGTGTGTTGTAAAAAATTACAACACAATTATTGGGAAGGTTGGAATTAACAATTCTTCTGTCCATTTTAAGTAATTTTCCGCTTTTATTTGACCTCTGTAATTACCACTTTTTAAACTTGCTTGCCAAATTAGTAAGGCGTTTGGTATAAAATCCATTTCTCCTCCGACACGCACTATAATAAATTTGCTGCCTTTCGAAACAGTAACTTTTATCCATCACCTGAATCAAAACACTACGATGTAGTGAGAGAAAGATTTTTCGAGATATATTCTCGGCCTATTTTCGGTTCTAAACATTTTTACGGTAGTCACGATACTGAATACGCTTAAATCTTATGTCATGTCGCTCTGAGAACTTTTCCGACATTTTCGACTTTTTTTCAAATAAGTCTCTATTCCTGAATAACCAATGGCATCTTTAATCGCTAACCTTATCTTTTTCACCGTCGGCAGTTGTTTGTGAATTTTGTGAAATTTTTTTTGGTCCGTCCCGCCACACACTTGAATGATTCTGAGAAAGGTGATTGACTCATTTCCTGAGTTATAATGCTTGGCTTGTACGTATTATTTTTACAATAACTAAAATCACGATAGCTTATAAACTGTAGTTATATACCTTACTTAGGCCTTTAGGCCAGATCTGTGCCAATTCGGCTTGGACAAGCTATAATTTGTGTATAGGTATGAATATGAAACATTTGTGTGCTTTTGAAGACAAAAATTAATGTTAGTCATCAACTTAGATAATCGGGATGGACTTTAAATACAAATGATCTTGTATTTACGCATACAGTTGAAATAGTAAAGTTTGATAGAAAAAGCATAATCAAATGAAATTTTCTTTAAAATATTACATTCGTATGGTTGTGATTAAATTTTGGCTGTATAAAGAGAAAATTTACCGAGATAGTTCTGCGTTTAACCATCATTTTTACTCGATAATTTTTACTAAGTTATGTTCCTATACCGTAGATTGAAGGTATAACGAAGTAAAAATTTAAAACTCTTCTTTTTAAAAATTTTTAAATACTACCCATATATAGACGACCCATATAATAATTGGGCAAAATTTGTAGAAAATAGGTTCGGTCTATCCTGAGATATAAGGTCAAAAGCGGTGCAAAACACACATATATTAGCAAAACATTTGACACCCAATTTTTGGGACATCATATTTTGTCATGCAAGTCTGTCACAAGGAGAGCCATGCAGTATTTGTCCCTTACAAGAGCCATCAACTTTTTTTACTACTTTCACTGGATCTATAAAAAATATAACATTAGAGCTTTTTTATTACATACGATCTAAATAAAATGTTTTTATTTTTTATTAATAAAAATTAAAACAATAATTAACAGTGATAATTAACAATAATTAAACAATAATTAAGCAGTGTTTAATTCGTAACACAGCAACGTCATGTAATTTAAATATTTAATTCTATTCAAATATCTAATAAAAGTGCATGGGTCGGTTAAAAACTGTCGGTTAAAAAAGTCGGGTAAAAACTAAAATAATAACAAATTACATAAATTAAAAAAAATAATTTTATAATAAGTAAAGAAAACAAAAGCTTCAAATAAGGTAAAGGCGTGATACAGAAGACCTGGAAAAGACAAGTGGTACACATTTACAACATTTATAATGGGTGTTTGTTTTAGAGTGATAGAATTTTGAATTGAAATAAAACACATAAAAAGGTAAGTTTGAAAACAATTTTGTTTTTATCAAAGATAATTTTTCCGTTTATTTTTGAAAATAATTTCAACCACGATTAACTTAGATCAACAGGACTAGACAATTCCAATTTTGAACCAATTTAAATGTAATTCGGGACCTATGTTGTTAATAACAAGAGTTATTTTTCCTTCCAAAGCGTGAATTGTTGTTGGTTTATCAGCATAAACAAAGAGCAAAACATCCCCAAAGAAAATAATCTACTGGTGTTAAGTTACATGATCTTGGAGGACAATTCACTAGAATATTACGTCAAATAATTCGGTCGCAAAATTGAATAAATGAATGGAATAATTTGGTAGCAGGATGTGGTTTAGATACTTCCGATCTTCTTGAACTATCACTGACAATACCGAAATTTTCGTCTGTACTTACAGGTCTTGTTGGTTTTTCATGAAGTAGAATTAATGTTTTTCAAAAATTATCAACATTCGGACGAATAAGTTGCTCTGATGGACGATAAGGTGCACCATAAAAATTACTAAATACTCTACAAGTTTGGCTAACAGAACATTGATTTTTTTAATTATAAATGGTGTAATTAGAAACATATAATATTTGTTGCGGCCTCATTTTCTCCATGCTAATTTTCCAATGCTCATTATTACGAAAATTCATGAATAAAGAAGTGAACAATAACACAGATATGGATAAATGACATGTTTATTCTGGGGTGGAGATAAGAGTGGTGGTGAAGAGGGCCCCCACCTCAAAAACTTTACAATAATTCTAAATCAAGAAGTGAACAGTCACACAGAAACGGATGAATAACATGGTTATTCTGGGGTGGCGATAAAGTGAGGTAGGGAGGAGGGCCCCCACCTCTAAAAATTTCCAATAATTCATAAATCAAGAAGTGAACAGTCACACAGAAACGGATGAATAACATGGTTATTCTGGGGTGATGATAAAGTGAGGTGGGGAGGAGGGCCCCCACCTCTAAAAATTTCCAATAATTCATAAATCAAGAAGTGAACAGTCACACAGAAACGGATGAATAACATGGTTATTCTGGGGTGGCGATAAAGTAAGGTGGGGAGGAGGGCCCCCACCTCTAAAAATTTCCAATAATTCATAAATCAAGAAGTGAAGTCACACAGAAACGGATGAACAACATGGTTATTCTGGGGTGGTGATAAAGTGAGGTGGGCAGGAGGGCCCCCACCTCTAAAAATTTCCAATAATTCATAAATCAAGAAGTGAAGTCACACAGAAACGGATGAATAACAAGGTTATTCTGGGGTGGTGATAAAGTGAGGTGGGGAGGAGGGCCCCCACCTCTAAAAATTTCCAATAATTCATAAATCAAGAAGTGAAGTCACACAGAAACGGATGAATAACATGGTTATTCTGGGGTGGTGATAAAGTGAGGTGGGGAGGAGGGCCCCCACCTCTAAAAATTTCCAATAATTCATAAATCAAGAAGTGAAGTCACACAGAAACGGATGAATAACATGGTTATTCTGGGGTGGCGATAAAGTGAGGTGGGGAGGAGGGCCCCCACCTCTAAAAATTTCCAATAATTCATAAATCAAGAAGTGAAGTCACACAGAAACGGATGAATAACATGGTTATTCTGGGGTGGCGATAAAGTGAGGTGGGGAGGAGGGCCCCCACCTCTAAAAATTTCCAATAATTCATAAATAAAGAAGTGAAGTCACACAGAAACGGATGAATAACATGGTTATTCTGGGGTGGTGATAAAGTGTGGAGGGGAGAAGGGCCCCCACCTCTAAAAATTTCCAATAATTCATAAATCAAGAAGTGAAGTCACACAAAAACGGATGAATAACATGGTTATTCTGGGGTGGTGATAAAGTGAGGTGGGGAGGAGGGTCCCCACCTCTAAAAATTTCCAATAATTCATAAATCAAGAAGTGAAGTCACACAGAAACGGATGAATAACATGGTTATTCTGGGGTGCGGATAAAGTGAGGTGGGGAGGAGGGCCCCCACCTCTAAAAATTTCCAATAATTCATAAATCAAGAAGTGAAGTCACACAGAAACGGATGAATAACATGGTTATTCTGGGGTGGCGATAAAGTGTGGTGGGAAGGAGGACCCCCACCTCTAAAAATTTCCAATAATTCATAAATTAAGAAGTGAACAGTCACACAGAAACGGATGAATAACATGGTTATTCTGGGGTGGTGATAAAGTGAGGTGGGGAGGAGGGCCCCCACCTCTAAAAATTTCCAATAATTCATAAATCAAGAAGTGAAGTCACACAGAAACGGATGAACAACATGGTTATTCTGGGGTGGTGATAAAGTGAGGTGGGGAGGAGGGCCCCCACCTCTAAAAATTTCCAATAATTCATAAATCAAGAAGTGAAGTCACACAGAAACGGATGAATAACATGGTTATTCTGGGGTGGCGATAAAGTGAGGTGGGGAGGAGGGCCCCCACCTCTAAAAATTTCCAATAATTCATAAATCAAGAAGTGAAGTCACACAGAAACGGATGAATAACATGGTTATTCTGGGGTGGTGATAAAGTGAGGTGGGGAGGAGGGCCCCCACCTCTAAAAATTTCCAATAATTCATAAATCAAGAAGAGAAGTCACACAGAAACGGATGAATAACATGGTTATTCTGGGGTGGCGATAAAGTGAGGTGGGGAGGAGGGCCCCCACCTATAAAAATTTCCAATAATTCATAAATCAAGAAGTGAAGTCACACAGAAACGGATGAATAACATGGTTATTCTGGGGTGGTGATAAAGTGAGGTGGGGAGGAGGGCCCCCACCTCTAAAAATTTCCAATAATTCATAAATCAAGAAGTGAAGTCACACAGAAACGGATGAATAACATGGTTATTCTGGGGTGCGGATAAAGTGAGGTGGGGAGGAGGGCCCCCACCTCTAAAAATTTCCAATAATTCATAAATCAAGAAGTGAAGTCACACAGAACGGATGAATAACATGGTTATTCTGGGGTGGTGATAAAGTGTGGTGGGGAGAAGGGCCCCCACCTCTAAAAATTTCCAATAATTCATAAATCAAGAAGTGAAGTCACACAAAAACGGATGAATAACATGGTTATTCTGGGGTGGCGATAAAGTGAGGTGGGGAGGAGGGTCCCCACCTCTAAAAATTTCCAATAATTCATAAATCAAGAAGTGAAGTCACACAGAAACGGATGAATAACATGGTTATTCTGGGGTGGTGATAAAGTGAGGTGGGGAGGAGGGCCCCCACCTCTAAAAATTTCCAATAATTCATAAATCAAGAAGTGAAGTCACACAGAAACGGATGAATAACATGGTTATTCTGGGGTGGTGATAAAGTGAGGTGGGGAGGAGGGCCCCCACCTCTAAAAATTTCCAATAATTCATAAATAAAGAAGTGAAGTCACACAGAAACGGATGAATAACATGGTTATTCTGGGGTGGCGATAAAGTGTGGTGGGGAGGAGGGCCCCCACCTCTAAAAATTTCCAATAATTCATAAATCAAGAAGTGAAGTCACACAGAAACGGATGAATAACATGGTTATTCTGGGGTGGTGATAAAGTGTGGTGGGGAGGAGGGCCCCCACCTCTAAAAATTTCCAATAATTCATAAATCAAGAAGTGAAGTCACACAGAAACGGATGAATAACATGGTTATTCTGGGGTGGCGATAAAGTGAGGTGGGGAGGAGGGCCCCCACCTCTAACAATTTCCAATAATTCATAAATCAAGAAGTGAAGTCACACAGAAACGGATGAATAACATGGTTATTCTGGGGTGGCGATAAAGTGTGGTGGGGAGGAGGGCCCCCACCGCTAAAAGTTTTCAATAAGTCTAAATCAAGAAATGAAGAGGAAACAGAAGTGGATGAATAACATGGTTATTCTGGGGTGGTGATGAAGTGAGGTGGGGTGGAGGGCCCCCACATCAAAAATATCGACAATATTTCAGAAATAAAGAAGTGAAGAGTAAAGCAGAAATACAACAATATAGAACTTATGTAATAGGTTAGAGACTAAAACCCAAAGGAAAAAATTATTAATCGGAAAGAAACCAGTTAACACTAATAATGTAAGAAGAAAGCTATCTAAGTAATAAATAAAAAATAAACAGAAATAAAACCATAATGATAGTGGCGGGCCACCTTGCTGAAAATTCAAGATCTTTATGAATTATTTTTTATTGAAAGTAACTAATGGAATTGAAGACATTTATTCGAAGTTGTGAGATTATTTGTATTGAAAATATTTTACTTTTTAATAAATCTTAAGTTTTGTACTAAATCTTTTAATTATTTTGCAATTTAGTTAATTTACTTTTATAAACCCAATATATTTAATATATTTAAGAGAAAAATATTTACAGAAGTTTGATTATTCTTAATTTAAAAAAAAAATCACCTCTTAAATGTTGAACCAAACGTTTAAACATCAGGGTTTAATTTCTTAAGATTTTTATTTTGTTGGTACGTCATTAATCTTCGAAAGGCTGATAGTTTTCAAACTAATTTTACTAAAATTTCATCCTTTTTTCTTCCATGTCTTGTTTTTAAATGCGTAAATAACGTTTCAGTTATTTTATATTACAAGTGGTTGGAGTCTCCCCGAGATCCGTTTTCAAGTACTACTTTTAAGTGAATAATACACTGTAGTTATGAACAAAATATTACACAGAAACAAGACTAGTCGAAAAAGGTTGAATCAGTTAATTAGCAACACTTCAGAAAAACATTTCTGTACTTTTCTAAGAAAACCCTTTTTACTGTTCCAAAGAAAGGTTTTAAAACCTAGAGAAACAAGAAATCAGACTTGTAAATTGTAAATACATTTAAAGAACTAAAGAAATAAAAAAAAAACAATAAATTAATGTAAAATTTATTGCCTGTATTTCTTTATCAATATTGAAAAATCACTTTGATTCATTTAAATAATATATTTATTCCAAAAAAACATCGACATCTAATATTTTTTGTAAGTGTAACAGGGATGAATGGGATTTCATGTTGGTCATTCATCTTGGTCTTAAGTCTATAGTGGGTTCTATATTTTTGTAGAGATTAAAATTATTTAGATATAATAAATTATTATAAATTAATAAATAATAATTGATCTTAATTTAAAATAATTTATATTATTATAATAATAATTATATTTTACATACGAGGTCTCTAAATAAAGTAATGAGACTGATTCAAAAAACTTTTTAAACCATCCAATTACACATGGATTCTATCACCTTCGAAATAGTTCCCATTGGTAGCAACACAACGTCCAAACGGTTTTCCCCCTCTTCATAACAGTGTTGGAACTCAGAAACCGGAATGTCCTTCATGTGGTGGCATACATTTTTTCAAAAATTTTCTAATTTTCCAGAATTGTGTCCTTCAAGTCAGGTGATAAAGGTGGTTGAGTAATTACAGGAATGTTTTTCTGTTCCAAAAACTAATTACTTGAGACTGCAGCGTGTCAAGGTGTGCATTTTCTTGATGCAGCATCCAGTTATCTTTGATGGCTGGTGTCACGCGGCCAAATCTTTTCCGTAGTCTTTGAAGAATTTCTCGGTAAACATACTGATTTACAGTCTGTCCTGTAGGCTCCTTATGGACAATGACATTACTATCAAAGAAAAATATTAGCATGGTTTTGATTTTATCATTTTTGCTTTTTTGGGATGTGGTGAGTTTGAGGGTGCCACTCCATCTTCTGGCGTTTTGATTTCTGGGTCGTACTCAAAGTTAACCTACGCTCGTTTCGTGCACTAACCTCGACTAATTAACAGTTGTGTTTTGATTAAATAATAAATAATTGCAATAATTACTGAATGTATTTACATATACAAAACTTTACTGTCTTAATTAGTCAAAGTTATCGAGCGTAAATTAAATTTGGTTAAATTATATTTTAAAAATAAACATAAATGGTTATAAAAATGGTAATATAATGGTTATATCGGGTGATATTAACAATCACCTAAAAGAGTTTGCAATTCAATGGTCGATAAGCTAATACGTAAGAACCTAATAATGTTATCTTAATGATTTATTATAAATTATTTAGATTTTAATTAAATAGAGATTGAGATTAAATTATTCCTAAGATCCTCGAATTGATTGAATCCAAGGTATACGACATGTTCACAGAACAGAAAGTTAATTGTATTTATACTGTTTTATATTCACTTTTATTTAGTCGCAAGCCGTTGAATGGCACTTTTTGTGGGATGGATTTTAATAACCAACTACGATATAAGTTTCCTATGTACTTAATAGCCACCTGAACTATCCTAGAACAACTCCAGTTTTTTTATAGGGAAACTAACAAAACTCCTGTCTTCTATATGGTTTGTTATTCAACATTACTGGATTAATAAAGCAGTAAATAAGTTTTAGATACGGTCATCACCATGTCCACTTTATTCTTTACAATTAGGAATGTTTAATTTTCAATTCATATAAATAATAATAAGTAAATAATAATAAATAATAAGTAAATGTCTACCGAGGCATTTACATCAGTGGAATCCCAACGAGGCCTGGCTTGTTACTATGGGATGCAAAAAGTTAGAGGATGAAAGACGACTCTCGTTCAACCTCACCAGGGTTTTTACCGTGGGGGGGGGGGGGGGTGGCAACCAGAAGCGTCACAAGGCGGGGGTTTTCCTATTGGGTTGGGATATCCTGTAAAAACTATAAAATTATGATGGTAAAAAAAAAAAAAAACATTAATATCAAATACAAATTAATCAATAATAAAATAGTAATAGAATTCATTAATCACCACTATAAAATTGTTCACCTAGTTACATCAATCTGCATAATATCAGTTTATTGATAGATCAATATAGTAATATGTACGAGTGTGTGTTTGTATGCGTGCGCGCGCACTGATTACATTCATATATGAATAACATAGCGCATAATGTAAACATATATTGATTATTTAAATGTTATGCGATGACTGTCTAACAACAGTAGTTTAATGCAGATTTGTTAGCCACAACATACTATATATATATATAGAAATAACATATTGTGAATGATTCATAACCAGCGGCTAAAAATAAATACTGAAGTTAAATCTTAAATTTGTACGGTTTTTTTCTTTTCTTTTCTTACGATGTATACGCACACAAAGAAAAGTTTTTGTGAAACTCCGTACTTTAAAGAGTTAAGTAACAATGAAATTTGATATTTTTTTAATTTCTCGGTAGTAAATAAAGACAACTTAATTTTTGGTGTGTGTGTTCTTTATGTGAAATTCTACAAAAAATTTCTAGACATTTTGAAATTCCGAGTTAAAAGATATAAAATAATTTCTGAAATTTTTTTTACAACCCAGCCATTTTTTTAATTTCTAAGTAATAAATGAAGATATCAAGTTGATTTTTGGTGTGTGAAACTTCATGTGAATATCTGAAAACCAATTTCTAGATTTTTCTGAAATTCGACCTTGAAAGGGGCGAAGGAGGTAAAAATATCTTGAATAATATTTACAAATTTTCCAATTTCCGATTACACTAAACGAGATATTCATTATATTTTCGTTGGAAAATATTCTTCAGATAAATATCTAAAAACCATTTTCCGGTTTTTTCAATTTCGATTTTTTAAGGAGTGCGATGGTGTGTGGTGCGGCAGCTCAACCAACAGAGCCACTGCACTATTACTGTATGTACGATATGACAGGCCGCACCTGCCTCCGGTTACTTGACTGAAAAACATAAAATAAAAAATTGACTGCGCTGTATAGTTACAACCATATAGCTTTGCCTATATGGCCGAAGACGCGACGGGGATGCTAGTATATATATGTATATATAAAAACATAAATAATTAATTTTGAGTATTTAGTGTATTCGTACACCAAAGTACAATAGAGGCTCATAAAATATAATTAGACAAAAAGTAAGTAAACAGTACAAAAAACTAAGATTTAATTATCTACAATTTTGATTTTTTTCAATGGCTTTTTAAGGGTTTTTTAAAGGATGTAAATCCTTAAGGAATTTACATCCTTTAAATCAATATAAAATTCTTTGGGAGTAGTATTAGAATAATCTACAAGTTAAATGAAAACAATTCACGGTATATTATCATTTGATGAATAGGAGTAAGAAATAAACGAACCCACCTGCTCTCGTGTCTCCACCAATAATAAACAAGAACAGATCATTTAAAAGTCTAACATAGTTTTATAATTAAAATATGACGTCAGCGATACAAATAGATAATAACTTCGTAGCTCGTTTACTTTCAGTATATCCAATCGTATATAAAATTAATTAATGTGTTTACTACCTCTTTAAGATGGGGAAAAATGAACAGAGTTCTGTGCTCTTTATAATTTATTATAAAGTTAACTAATTCCACTTTTAAATCATAATAGAACTTATGAATATTTATTGAAATGGGAAAAAGAACAAAAGGCTTTCCTAAATTAAATTTTTTCATCACATGATAGATAATTCTTAAAATATGGATACTGCATTCAGAATGTTTACAAGGAACGTGGTCTGCTCGCTACAAATTCTTATTTAATAAGGATCCGGCATATAAATCTGACAATTTTTGAGGGATAATAATTGAACTGTGTTTCGTACTATTAAAACATTTAATATATCAAATTAAAGATCAATTTTTGCAATTTATAGTGAATTATTTACATAGATTTTTTTATTTGAATATTATGTCGTCCAAATGTTTTCCATTACTCCTCACACACTCACTTAACCTCATTCTAAAATTTGACATTGCTCGCTCAATCATCACTTGTGGAAATGCTTCAATTTCTCGTTGAATGGCCTCCTTGAGTTCTGCAATTGACTGTGGTCGACTACTAAAGACTTTATGTTTGAGATACCCCCACAAAAAAAAATCACAAAGAGCCAGATCAGGTGAACGCGCTGGCCAAGGAATGTCGCCAAATCGGGAAATCAAACGTCCAGGTAAGGTTTCTCGAAGAACATCCATTGCGATTCTCGCGGTATGGGCGGTGGCACCATCATGTTGAAACCAAGTTTCATGTCCTTGAAAGTCATTCAGTTTCGGTTGCAGAAATTCATTCAACATGTATACGTATCGATGAGATGTTACTGTTACTCTGCGATTTAACTCCTCAAAAAAATACGGGCCACTTATGCCAAAATTTGAAACCGCACACCACACTATAACATATTGACTGTGAGTGGATTTTAAAGAATTTGCCGTGATTATGCGAATCCCAATAACGATAATTTTGTTTATTCACAAATCCTGGCAGATGAAAATGCACTTAAAAGAATAATGGCATCCTGGTGAACATTTACGAGGATGACCTCGCAAGCTGCTTTGCGGGACGTCCAATCATTTGCATAAAGTTGCTGCACTAACATCATCTTATACGGATGGAATTTCAGGTCGGCATGAAGAATTCGTCGTACACTTCGATCAGAAATGGCTAGACGATGTGTTCCTAAAATTCTTAACCCACAACAATATCGTATTCCTACTAGGAACAGACGCGTGTCGATTTAAATTGAAATGTCTACGAAATAAATGTTGTGTTACAATAACCGAGTCATTATTTTTAAAATAGGCTTCAATCACAAACGCTCATTGTTCACCCGACCCCGACATACTGGCTACTGAAATAGCATCAATAGACCTGTCGGTGTACAACACTCCTTCTGATTGACAGTACTTCCAACATAATAATTACTACAAAATCGTCAGATTTATATGCCGGACCCTATTAAGCCAATTTTTTAACTCTCGATATCCTTAATTCAAAGAATAAGTTAAAGGAATTAATTTTGTTAATAAATACTCAATTTTCAATAGAAATGGGTTTTGTCTTAGCTAAATTTAAACTTTCAAATCGCTTATAAATTACATTAATATCCGAGAGTTCATTGCATGCAAAATTTTGATTTAACTTAGAAACTCTGACATGAGAGTAGATAAAAATTATCAGCATAGAAATGAAATTTTTGAAGTACTTCATGAATATATTAATGTAAAAATTAAAAAGGTAAGAATCCAGAACTGATCCTTATGGAATTCAATGCATAATTCTGGGATAATCAGAATTAAACATTGGGTTGTATTGTATTATGTACTCACTGAATCTGATTCTAACCATTGAGTATTTTTATAAATAATTTTAGAGTTTCTATACAACGAATTAATAAATACTGCAAACAAATAAACACCTTTGTAAAATCAAATAGAATGTATTAGCTACGTTATCATCCCAGTCAGTTATCACCGCGAAGCGAATATTGTCACAAGTAACAGTGCAGTTTTATTAGCGTGAACTTTGCAGCAAAAACGGTTTAGAACTGGTTAAGTAATCGGTTTTCAGAATAACACGAACAGATGTGATCCATAAACTAATATTTCAAAACCCTTGAAAAGAGATGGCAAACTGCTGATGGAATTATAATCGGTAAAGTAGATTTTTACTTTTCTGACATCGCAACTCTAGAGCTATTCTACAAGAAGGAAAATAGGATAACCAGAAAAGAAATGAGGTACGGTGTTGTTTTTTTTTTGCATTTCTCGATCTTTCATGACCCATAAAAACAAAAATGTGTGGGATAATGTTAGTTCGTAAGCATATACATGTGTTTATGTGTTTGAAGCCTGATAACTTTTGACCGTATAAAACGATCTTGAAGAAATTCGGCACAAAGATTTGTGTGTATGGGGCAAATTTGTTGGTAAAAGTTTGGGAACAATATCTTCACGGAGGGGGGGTAGATAGTTTCTTTGGGATCAATTTTTTCAGAATTTTGCTAAAATAACCACACTTTATATTCAGCTCAATACATGCGTACTTGCTTACCAAAACATATTAAAAAAATTTTCTCACAAAATTATCCCGTTCCCCAAAAATAAAATCAAAGCTATATTTTTATTTATGTTTATTATTTAACTGATTCTATTATGTTTTCCTAAACATAGTAGTGATAGTACAAGTGGCCTCACCAAAAGAAATTCTTTCAGGGCAAAATTGTGTGTGGGTCAAATTGTGTGTCAAAGTATAATAATGTCTATTTCTTGAATTCTTTAAAGCGTTTCTAGTTTATTTATACTTTTAATATATTAAATATTACCAAAACACTTAACTATAATTCAACCCCACTCCCATAAAATAAATCTTAGGTAAATTTTTATCGGTTGGAATTTGCATTTAGTTTCATTCAACAAAGTGAACATAGAAAAATCATCAATAGCAAAAGGTGGTTTGGTAAAGTACTCGTTAAGCTTATGAATATAATTTAAAATTGCCATATAATTTCAAAGTAAAATCTGACATTATAAGCTGTCAGATATAATAACATATTCAAAACATAAGAAACCTTATTTTCAAGAATATACCTTTGAATCAAAATTAAATATTTTATTTATATTAAGCCATTATTTTTCCCGAAATATTTTTTTTTTTTGTTATCGATGTTGCGGAGAAATACCATTTACGTAACCCTCACGAGGTTGGGGAGTGTCGGACTCGCACAGGTTCGGCTAGATGTTATTATAGAGCCTATCTGTGCCCGCACCCTACCGAATAAACTCCGGTTTCACCGTTCCTCTCCACCCGGGGCCGGTTTTGCAATTAAGTATACCACAATCCCGGTGGTGACGAGGCAGGGGAGGCTTAGGAATCCCGCAGCTTCATCGCCGCCGCCCTCCCGCGCAAGCAAGGACAGACGGCGACTCCACTGAAGGTTGTCCCTGACACCCCCCACCATCCGACCCTTGACGCTACTTCCGACAGCTACATTATTCTGACTGTTTCTTCTCGGACTGTTTTAGTTTACTACTTCAACTAATTAACTATTAATCTAGATAACATAATGACTTACCGACTGTACTCACTTCGGCTAATATTCACACCCTATGTCGATATTTACCTTCCTTTTGGACATTGGTGTCACTCGCTACTTGCTCAGAGGCTACCGGAGTCCCCTCGCTTCATCGCTACCACCCATCCATGTAAACACAGACGAACGACAACTCTACGAGGGGCTGTCTTTCATCCCCTTGCTACACCCGACCCGGCTGCCGGGGTTCCGTTGTATATTCGACTCGCTTGTCGACTGACTCTCCTTGCCTCATCATTTATTTCCCGAAATATTTGAAAACAATTAAGTTTACTGAATTTTTTACACTTCTAATAGTACCCTTCAATTACACTAATGGACAATAGATTATAATTAACTGGATCTCAGAAAGTAGTGAAAAGAAAATAATGAAATAAAATGAGAAGTTTTATACAATTAAAATCTCTGCTTATTTGAGAATAATCAAATGAACAGTAATTAAATTTTAGCCGATTAATAAACCAAAAATCCCACGTTAGATTATTAACGTAGGCTTGTTTGTAATTTAAACACCAAACTAATAACAAATAGAGATTTTGTATGGGCTATATTAGTTATATTAGTTTTCCCTCTATTAGTTAATATAGATTTGTTATGGGCTTGGAACTTTCAACTTATCTTCACTTTCTTTACGATTTACAGAAAAGTATAATGTAGACATCATTTTAAAATATTATAATAAAGATTTAAGTAGTAGAAATACTGTAAAAAATTGTTTAAAATATTTTTAAAAAAACTGGAGTTTAAAAAAGTTATTAAAAAGGAGTAAAATTTTAATATAGAAGCGATGAAAAAACATATTGATTTAAAAGCATTTCTATTTTGAATACTTAAAAAATAATAATATAAAGTAGATTTTTCTTATGGTTAAAAAAAAAAATAATAATAAACCAACGATATTAATGATTTTACGGTACGTCCATGGTGCTTAAAATTTCAATCTCACCACAATTTGATAAAAGTGAAAATAACGAAAACTTCTCTTCATACTTTATCTTTGGCATGTGATAAGATTTGAAAGTCTATTCTATGGCGAAAATACATAAAATGCAGTTAAAAGTATAAAAATTATATTAAAAATAAAATGACGTCCTTAATATCTTCATTAGAAAATAAAATTCAAGTCAGTAAGTAGAAATAATAAACTTTATATGAATTTTATATAATCCTTATTTTTACGGATGAGGATATAAGTAAAATCTCATTATTCGCGGGGATTAGAGACCGTAAAAATGCCGCTAATATAGAACGGAACTAATACTCATTTAAGGAAGAATGGTTAGGTTCTATGTAAAATGAAAAAAATCACGCGTACTTACAATTAAGGAGATGTTATTGATGAAATACAGACATCAACAATAATTATCAGAACAGATTTAGTATAGTACATAGATACATTACAAAAATTATATTTAACAAAATTCAGTAATTTCCTAAAAACTCATAACAGTGATTTAAAAAGTCATTACAGTACGTGTCAGTGTGTACTATATTAGAAAACGGTATTACATGTTCAAATCGTACTCTGTAATCGCCTTAAAAAGTCAAGAAAACAAAACAACACTACAGTACAACATACATTAAAACTAAAATTACTGTAACGGAAATTTACAAAACTAATTTATAGTATTTCGGATTGCATTTACAAAAATTTGTAATTTTTCCTTGTCTTGCTTTCGTTTTTAAATCCGTGAATTTCTGTGTGTTCTTGCATGGCATCTTTAATTTGGGCTTAAAGATTAAACTTCTATTCAAAAATAAATGAGAATCTATAAAAAACTAGATAAGATCATGGAATAGATTAATGCCTTCGGTAAGCGTTTTGACATTTAACTGTTTTACAGGGATTGTATCTTCTACCTCTTCTCGTTCTCCTACCTGCGCCATTAAATATTTTAATATTTTTATTTGTTAATGTCACTACATAATGAAATGTACACGAATACGACACATTTTAACCGCAAATATAGAAAAGACATCGTAAAATATTGCACCACGAATAACGAAATCGCGAATATGGAGATTTCATTGTACTATCGTTACTAATGTGCAATTTAAAAAAAAAGATTTAATATATAAGTTACGGTGTTAAATTCTAAGATTTTCATGCACGTAGTTAGAGATTGAAAGCCACTAGAAATCTTAAATTGTAAGAAAACCATAAGAAAAAATATAATGGATATTGAAATATTAGCTATATCATACAGGAAAAGAGGATATAGCTTACATTCAGAATAGACTATTTCTTCTTAAATACTAATTATTTATTTATTATTAAAACAACAGCAGGATTACAGTTAATCACTATCACTTTACGATACTTAAAAATAGTGGCGTATAAAAGATGCCAAGCATACAGCAGATGATCAGAATACAATATAAATGTAATAATACTAAGAATTATTAGAAGAAAATTAAAATAATTTTATAAAATTTGATATAATAAATAAATAAATAAATAAAATGTTCTTATTCTTATCATACATTTTTTAACTACGAAACCACTGATAAAAACAAAATAAAATTTTTTACAAGTAGGTTATTATTTATCAAAAATGTAAAATAAAAAATTATTTCAGGTTATTGCTGTTTCATAACAACCGAAAAAATGTGTTTATTACATAGCGCAAGATAAAATTAAAGAGCAGGATTTTATATATAATGAGAAAATTATTCCATATAAAAGAATTACGGAATAAAATGCTTATAAAAACCGAAAGTCAAAATAATTTAATTAAAAACCTTGTAATATATATTTTATTTATTTGTAAAAATTACAGAGGAAAGTAATCAAAATAAAAAAACAAGAGATAAATATTAATAATTAAAAAAGCACGACTGCCAAAACAGAAACATTACTGACAAACATTGCTCTTTAATATAGAATGATTACTAATATAAGATAATTAAAGAGCGTGCGGATGACAATTTTGTATATAGTATTTTTATATAGTATATTTTTTTTAAATTTATTTAAACATCTGTAGATATTTATATAACCACTCTCGGTAACATGAAGATTCCAACAATGGATCATACATCTTAATCGGTTCAGACGTTGAGCTGGTACGATGGAACAAACATACAGGCACCCTAAATACATTACTCTCTATTTTGGGCAGTAGTGTAAATACCCATGTTAAAAAATATAAATGTTACTGAAACAAATTTTTATTGCTACCAGCTACCACCGGATAAATGACCAAAGACCTCTTTCATAACAGCAAAAATTTAAAGGGAATAAAAAAAAATTATTTAAGTGTAATTAATTTACGTGCTAAAAAAAAAACAAAACAGCAGGTACACTAAATATTTCCTCTTAAGATTCCAATGACCAAATGAAATACAACTACACAGCTTGTTTTTACACACATACACACACACACACACACACAAAAGAACAAATTTATGCTTTCTTGTATGAAAACGGTAGTTATAATTTTTCTGTTTCCTGCAAAACGCTATCCCTGCCGCTGACAGTAAGATTTAACAGATTATTAAAACCTATTTTTTTTTTAAAACATTATTTGTTTGAGGCAAGTAACAAACATTAAACTAAAAACCACTAGTAGTTTTTAGTGTACTTCCAAATTACCAACAAAATATGAATGTCACAAAAAGTTTTTAAACAAATTAAACACAATAAAACAATTGTTAAAAATATTTTTTACGAGTATATTACTGTAACTTAAATCTCGTAAACGGAAAGAATCTCAATTAACCTTAATTGCAAAAACTTTTCAGGATAAAAATATTACTAATCTGCATTAAAAGAATGTTTGGTATTAGAAATTAAATTATAAAAAACTGTGTAGTTAACTGAGCTTTAATACTACAATTTATTTATGAACTGTAATCCTTACATTAATCCTAAAATAAAAAAAATTGTTTATGGATTACAACTATATACTTTCTTTTTTATCGAGGTTTAAAATGTAAAATAATTATTTTAATATTAATTTGAAATAAATTATCAGCCGCATAAATTTCACAAATTTTTAAAAATATAGTGGTACAATATTGTATCCAAAGTTAACAAGTTGTTTCCTGCGATTAAAAAACAGATATAAATTTGTTGTTACAACTACTTTTTTTTTTCTTTTAAATATGTCTGATATGGAGTATTAAATTATTATTTAATAAATATATCATTCTATTATTTCTATATAATTATTATTTAATAAATATTATATCACTCTAAACAAGTAATCCATTTTTAATTTCCCAGATACCGTAGATGAAAATGAAATATGTGATGTATGCATGGTTCCTTAATCTTTTGGGAATCCTTAAAAAAATTTGTTTAATAAATGACTACCTGATATTTCGGTTATGTTTAATATATGCTAACTGAAAGCATGATACAGTATCGAATTATTGATCAACAATTTTTTTTTTATAATTGTATAAAAGTTAAATTTCTAAACAGCCCCAAAAAAACTAATATAATAATAACGAAAACATTTTTGGCTATGTGTGTATGTTTTACAGCATACATTTTTAAACTAAACATATTGGACATTATTAATGAAAAAGGGAAATTACAGTTTAGATTATAATTAGATTACGTTTAGTTAAAATACTTATTCACTCAGGTTATATTTATTAAAGAGATTTGCGATGTTCATTGCTATAATCACAAATATGCCGGTTAATCAATGGGTTCTCTTTTAAGTGGTAAGGATCAAATAGAAAGTAAATTTATACTAGATTATGTAAATTTAATCCATTAATATTAAACACCATTACTCTAAATGTAGGATAATGATTGACTATTTTATATGTATATATTGCCGCATGTTCGCGGCTAGAATCAGGATATTGAGAGATTCACAATTGAAAATGTTTATATAATTGCAATTTATTGGTTTAAAAATATAAGTAAAACCAGACAAATCAATAACAATGACAATGGTAATAATAACAGTACGAAAATCGTAAAACAAAAATAAAAAAAAGTATAGTAATCACAACCACAATAATAATGCCGGCCTCTGTGGCGCGAGTGGTATAGTCTCGGCCTATGATCTGGAGGTCCCGGGTTCAAATTCCGGTCAGGTACGGCATTTTTCACACACGTTACAAATCATACATCCCATCCTCTGAAGCAATACCTAACGGTGGTCCCGGAGGTTAAACAACAAAAACCACAATAATAATCAGAATAATAGTAATAATATAATATTAATAACAGACAGTAAAAAACTCCCACAATAATAAGTAGCATAATGACAGTAATGGCAACAGTAATATTAAATGGCCTGCCAGTCATGCCGGACTTGCACCACATAGACGGGTGGGCTCATTAGAGGAAAGGACACTCCCACTCACCTGGGCCGTGCTTTTGCTTCACGAGGATTCGACCTGGGGTGGAGGTGAAAAAAATAATAAAAGCTATTTCCAAAGAGTATTTATTGCGTATCATTTTTCACCAATTAAATCATACTGTAGTAGAGCAGATTACGACGACTCTAACCGTATACTTGCTTCTTTGTTCACTGCATCATTCAAAAACTACTAAGCTATTTCTCCAAAAATTTAAATTTGATATTTTTATTAAATAATAGCTGATTTTTGAAAAAAAAAATTTAATTTGTAAATTTTTTTAATTTAGGACAGCAAACAAGTTAAGACCCACTTGTCGGTGATGTGCTGTTTATGTGTCTGGAATGTTTTAATCTACTTCATTGTTACATCAAAATAATTATAAATAAAAAAAGTAGAACACATTCATGTACAAAGTTGTACATAAATTCTTTTAATTATTTTTAAAGATTACTGCTTGCATTAGAAATAATTTACATTTTCCACATCTAAAATTCTTTTTGAATTTTATTTTATAAAAAAATGAAAATGATCGATACAACAAAATGGATTGCATAACTTGTATGCAACTAGGTATGCAATTCATTGCCGGCTTTTTTTCATAATCCTAAGTAATAAAATTAAACAAACATGCTATAGTAATAAACTACCACTAAAAGCTAATATTAGCAATATAGAAAAAAAATACGTTTGAAAACACAAACAAATTAATCACCGAATATAAATTTTAAAACGTCGAAGGTAAATAGGTTTATAAAAATATAATCGTGATTAATTATTGGTTAGTATGATAAATTATTCTCTTATCATATTTTCTCAACACAAACGTTACTGGCTTTCTATGTTCATTACTGATTATTGATTTCCTAAAATAATTTTTTGTCTTTAAGAAAAATAATTATATCTCGTTGAACAACTAACTTTTAATATTTATTAATAATTATAATAAAAGAATGAAAACATTTATTACGTAAATCCTACTTATAAAAGTATAGCTTTTAATTTTTTTTTACATAAAAAATTTCAGGTATAAGATATAAACATTAAAATAGTTATTTTCAATACAAAATTAACGTACATTTATAATAAAAACAACCAGCTTTACTAGAATTTCTAAGATAATTTTTTTTTGTAATAAAGCATCAAGACAAGAAGTAAATTTAACTAAATTCTTTTAAGCGTTGAATTGTTTTTTTTTTGTTGTTTTTTATTTTTTATACAATACGATATAATTTAAAGAATTCAATAAATAATAACAATAAAAACCACTTTGTACTAATAGTTACTTAAAAGTTTTAATAGTTAATAGTTTTTCAATTCTTTCTTATATGTAAACCTTTAGAAATGTATGTTAAATTAAGGGGTTGGTCAAAGAAACAAGAATTGGTTAGAGTTTATGCAGCAGTATAAAATTGTTAATTATTTAATATTCAAAAACTACTCTGAATAAACAAATTGAAAACAATTTTTTTTTTTAATTCTAAAATAATGGTGATGATATAAAAGCAATATTTCATAAGGAAAGCTGTAAATCAAAAATTGTTTATCTTTTTAAATTCATTTTTAGCTGATATGAAACATAAAAGGTTAAAAATATTGCAAATAGAAATAGTTCTGGCCTAATTTGTAATCAAGTAACAATTTCAAATAAATAAAATTAAAAAAATAATTTCCCTCCCTAATAACGTAAAATTAATAATTTTACTTTTATTTGCTAAACAAATTTCACTGTATAAACATCGTCCATTCCGTGCAACGGGATAAAAACGTTTGCAAAGCATAAAAACACAATTTTTTGAAAATTATATTAAAAAAAGTTATGAATGTTTTATTCATTTATCCAACTAGACTTTTCAGGATTGCCCACCAACAAATGCTACTTCCTTTTTTTCTATTTTTGACAATTCTCTACTTTTGTTTTCTACCTAAAGTATTTTTTTTCCTAGCAAAACGTTTTACCATTAACCTTTATTTTATCCTTTCTCTCCTTCGTCTTCATCATTTCCAACTGGTCACACAAATGAATTTTTCATAGATGAAATATTGATGCAATCTCACTTTATTCAACAACTGATAGAGAAACATTTTTCGCAGTACCTCCAGATGCGGCTGTAAAGAGTTTCGTTTAAGATCTGGTTTAGCCGTTCCACTTCCGTTCCATTTCCGTGGCAATGTGGTAGCGTCTTGGATTTTCCACCGGTGGTCCCACATTAGAATCCCGGCCAGGCATTGTATTTTTCATAGGATATAAATTTCCATTTTCATATTCCCATGTACAACCTTGTCATGCTTGTATAAGCATGTGATAAGTTAAATCATCAAAGGAAAAAAATTTGATTATTCTATAAATTCCAACCAACTGAATTTGACGTAGACTTCAAAGTCGAAATTCAACGAATTGATAAAAAAGGTAATGTTTCATTGCAGATTCTTTAAGTTATTTTTATAATATGTAAAATTCTATTTTATATCTTTCACTTTTTTTTTAATATACGGATACAGAAAACAAAAATTCTTTGTCGGTTTGAAAAAAGCTGTTAACCAAAAATACAAAGCTGAAACATCTGTTTTGAAAAAAATAACAAAAAGAATAAGAAAAAACCTGCTACATTGTGTAAATTTAGGCTGGAATACGGGAATATGAATTTTATATTTCGCCATCACCTTTCTAAAAATAATTTTCTGTAAGTTTTGCATGAAAATACTTTTAGTATCAAAATGATGTTAGGTAAACATCATCGAATTTAAAATAAACTAATTTTAAGCAATGATGTCAGAAAAAATTAAGAATTTAAATTATATTTTAAAAATTTTCAATTAAACAAATATAATTAAATTGTCTATCATGAAAATCTCGTCTTCCACAAAATTCATTTTTTAAATCTTGGAATTACGTTACCGTGGAGAAACTCTAGAATGAACCATTGCAGGATCTTCCTTTACGAAATGTAAAAAAAATCGAAATCGGTCTTTTTAACAAAAAATAAGACATGCACAAGGACAAAAGTAACTCGATATGTACCGAAATCAGAACCTTACTTTCATTTAAATCAGTTGTAAAGAAAATATATATTAAACAAAGATAATGATGTCTGTGTATATAAATTTAGTAAAAATATATTACGTATTCTGAGTAAATTTATAAATTGTGATTGTTTTATACAAATATTTTGAAAGAAATACGTATGTTTCAATATGCTAGAATTCAAAAATAAATGTTTGATCTATGAAATGAATAAATGTGTTAGTCAAATATAAACTGTACTTCTGTCTTCACGGCTCGAGTATGAACATGAGTGGCCTGGCGTAGAGGTATATTTTTGTAGATGTGTGGATTGGATGGTCGCTCCAGCCAACTCAGCATTCGAGTCTGTCTGGTTAGAAGTGCCATATTATATAAGAAGATGAGCTATTGTTACTTGCACGACTATTATTGTGAAACTTCTCACGAATGATGGCGTCAAGTCCGTTGAAATTTTGACTAGGCTGCTTATTCAGTTTGGAGATATGAGATTTATAACCAATATGAGTCTACGACTAGGCCAATAAATTTAAAGTAAGTCATGAAGTTACAGATAATGAATGTTA
Source organism: Lycorma delicatula (assembly GCF_047948215.1). Classification (NCBI taxonomy): domain Eukaryota; kingdom Metazoa; phylum Arthropoda; class Insecta; order Hemiptera; family Fulgoridae; genus Lycorma; species Lycorma delicatula. Next base: position 39,559,836 of record NC_134456.1, read on the forward strand.
CAAGCTTTATATAGCAGATGGAAATATTCCATCGATCCGTGGCTTCACTGAAGACGATCGGCACTTTACGGTCGATAAAACCACTTCGGAAAAGGGTATCATTCACAAAACGCCCATTCATAACTAGTCTCTTAGGTTCTATAAAGTCTGTCTGAAGTGGGTTCTAAGGGCTTTTACCCAAAATCAGAAGAAACAGGCCCTATAAGTAATTTTCCAAAAGCTCGTGGATCAATTTTAACGAATGCGAAGTAATTATTTTCCTTCGGATAGTCTCATGGCATGTACTCATTACTATACACCTTAGTTAATAATTGGGGAGTATGAAGTGGTGTAGGATGTAGAGTGATGGATACGAAACGTGTCCGTCAGCTGGAAAAATCCTTGCGACCGTCTTTTGGAACCGGAAAGGCTTATTTCTCGATTATATTTTCCACCACCATTAATGCTGCCAGCTCTTGGACAAAATGAAAACCACCTACAGGAACAAAAGGCGCCGTCAGCCAATCGGAAATGTGATTCTCATTCACGAGAATGCCAAGCCTCACGTAGCCGTTAGCATTTGGGATAAAATGGACGGAATTTTATAGGAAGCCTTAGAACGTTCCCGTAAAATTTAGATTTATCCCCGTGCGACTTCTTTTTGTTCCAGCCATTGAAGGTGGCATGAAAGAAAATTAATTCTGGAACGACAACGAAGTAAAGGAATTCGCACTCAACTAACTCGTGATACGTCCTCAAATGTTTTAAGAAGAAAAGATCAACAAGCTTCCTATAAAAAAAAGTATAGAACTTTAGCAAGACTATGCAAAAAGGCAATAACTATGTTTTATAATTTCATTTTGTACTAATATTTTTAAAAACAGGAGTTTGTTTTATATTCAACTTACTTCCCGTCATAAAGTTAGTCTTACTTTTTTATATAATGCACTATGGAATGTTAAAATGATTTTTTAGTGTACAATAAATAAGTAATTATAAAAAAGTATTTTGTAAATAAGAACTCTGTTATTAAACACAGTTCGTAAATTTTATTAATTTATTGTGGGATTTGAAAAGCTAAAAGAACTAGGTTAGATTGTTTTAAAATTCAGTACTCTAAATGTCAACAACGTTTTCATCAAAATGAGCTTAGATTAAATGAATGAAAGCAGCAGACATTTGACGCTCTAAAATTATAGGCAAAGTTTGATTCCTTTAAGATTATAAGATTATTAGAAATTATGGATAATTTTCTTCAACAAATTTCGTTAGTACTGTTCATGAAAATACGACTATAATGGTAACAACTCGTAAAGCAATTTCTTAAAAAAATTAACGATATAACCTACGGGATTTTCATAACTTAAGGAAAACAAAACACATAATTCATGGAAAATGTAATTTTATAAAACATTTAAAATTTGTGGCAAAATAACTTAAATGCTGGTAATTGTAAAAATTAAATATAACTTCATAAGTTTTTTTACGAGATAAAATTTTGTGAAATATGTATGAAAATTAAAAATAATAATTAAAAAATATATTTTTTTTTGTGACTGTCTTATCTTCATATCCTTCATAAATATTACACATTTTCCTTACAAAAATACTTATACAAAATACTGGTCAGAAAACTACTAATAATTACATATATACTGTAAATAAATTTAATTTCTCAGGTTATTGGAAAAAAAGCAATAATCCATACGTCCTTAAAAAAAATTATCTACATTTTTTTTTCATTTTGTGTTATTTTACTTATATAAATATTTGGCCCCTTGTTTATTTTTTCTCAACTGTTAATTTAATCAAAAGATTTATAGTGGTTTAATTTTGAATTTATTTTAAATAACGTCGTCTGTTGCCAATAATTATTAATTTTTAAATAACTTCCATAAGTATTATATAGTGATTTGTTTTTAATATTTACATTATTATTTCTATAAGTTGACGTTTGCCATTTATTGATAAATAATTTTGTACAGTTTATTATAAAATAATAAAATTAATATAGAAATCATATTTAGAGATTTAATCTATAACATTTCAATTTATAAAAATCATTTTTTGTTCATTTTTTTCAGTACCAAGTTTTAATAATTTCTCTAAAGGACTAATAATTATTCAATTTAGATTTATTTTAAATTATTTATTCATATTCGTTTTTAAGTTTATTCAAAGATAAATGATGTTACTGGAAATTGTTTTTATTAATATTTCCAACAAGTAATATTTATTTTTTTATTTTTTCCGTAATATTCTTACAAAGTCACATATAAGTATTAGTAATCGTGAAATAACTTAATAATTAATTCTTTACGTAGCTTATACCTGTTGAAGCATGCTAAGAACATGTCCTACAGAAGATGTTGATGTATCGTGTTCAAATGAATTTAAAATAATAATTCGTGTTAAATAAAGCAGATATTAAATTATTATAAGTACATACACATAGTCATACATATAGTATACGCGTGTGTGTGTATACATATATATATATATATATATATATATATATATTGTCGCCGAATGACTTTGACGACACGTGTCACTTACTAATCTTATGGTAGCCCTGAAAAGGGCCGTTTTTGTAGTCGAATGGCTTCGACGGCTCGCAATTCGTAACCTTGTGGTGATCCTGAAAAGGGCCGTTTTTTGCGTCAGCTCTGAGAAGAGCTGTTCGATCCTGAAGCTAGTCTCCGGCGAAATCGGGGAATTGCGGTTCGTACATTGAAGTCCGACCGAGCTTTCCCTCAGTTGGATTCCCACTACAGCGTGGCAGTGGTGGACCCCAGAAACCGCAGTGTCGAATCGGCGTTGAAAGAGGCGGTTCTCCCCGAGCTATCCCACGCTGGGCCGCCTTCTGCTGCCGAGTCCGCCAGCCAGGGCGATTGAAGCCCGGCGAACTGGAGCTGGAGCGGGAAGGTAGTGTCCGCGTCCAGTCCGACCGAGCTTTCCCTCAGTTGGATTCCCACTACAGCGTGGCAGTGGTGGACCCCAGAAACCGCAGTGTCGAATCGGCGTTGAAAGAGGCGGTTCTCCCCGAGCTATCCCACGCTGGGCCGGCTTCTGCTGCCGAGTCCGCCAGCCAGGGCGATTGAAGCCCGGCGAACTGGAGCTGGAGCGGGAAGGTAGTGTCCGCGTCCAGCGGCTCCCTCAGCGGGTCGGCCAAGCCTGCTGCTCCGGCGGGGATGTTGGCATCCACCGGGAGGTCCCACGTTGAAGCGGCCAGGAAATTTCTGTCTTCTTCTTGTTGATCTTCTCCAGTGGTAATCGACAATGAATCGAAAATTCACTTTCGTGCACGCTCTTTTATTGCAGCCTGAGGGTGGTGAGGCCGCAGCGCCGCTATGGTGGGAGAACTGCGCGGAGGTAGTGATGCTTGTTATCAGTGCGACCGTATACTGTGCGCTAGCTCACATCTGAGTCGCTACACCGTGTTCGTTTGTCAATATTAAATTAGGTATATATGTGGTAACAGTATATATTATATAAATATACATATTCGGAAACATAAGAAGAATCGAAAAAATCAAATATCTAGGGGAATATTTACAAATGGGAAAATCAAGTAAGATATTCAACATGGAAAGAACAGAAAAACTTCAGAAAGCTTACAGTCAATGGTCGCACTATAACAAGCGAAATATATCGAGTCAGTTGAAACTTAGACACTACAGGGCAGTTGTGCTATCGGAGGCACTGTACGCATCAGAAACTACCACTATTTTAGCATGAAGCATCACAGAAACAGAAAAAATAGAACGGAAGATTCTTAGAAAAAGTTTTGGAGGAGTACATAGAGATGACATTTGGACGAAGAGAACAGCCAGGGAATTATAAAAACAAATGGACACACTCACAGACATGATCAGAAAATGCAAAACTGACATTCTACGGGTAGATACAGCCAATGACCAAAAACAGATTCACGAAGAATGAATTTGAACGGCTCAATCAGGTAAACCAGTTGGCGTCAGGAAATAGAAGGGAACTTAACACAAGCAGGGATCGACAGGTAAAAATGATGAGAGAAAGAAGAAAAGTTAAAAACAAAATTATGAATATGAAACTTGAAGTAAAAGAAACTAAGAAAACAAGATCAAAGTGAACAGAACAAAGGAAACAGGAACACAAAGAATGAAGAAATTTTAAGAAGACAAAATGAAGGAGAAAACAACTTATGATCTTATGATCAACTTCTGATCGCATAATCATGAAACATTCAAGTTCAAACACTGTCCTTAAGGGAAAAAATGAAAAATAATAATTGTAGTAATATATACTCGCCTGTGTATATATATATATATATATATATATATATATATGTATATACACACACACACACCCATAAACATTACAACTATTTTGTTTTCTACAAAAAAATCGTATATATTCACTCAATGTCACAATGTCATTCTCGCATTCAAAATAGATCATTTGAAACTTATTTCTTGAAAATAGATGTGCCCTTCTGATTTTAAATGTACTCACGAGAAGGAACAAACCAACATATCGACACGAATCACAACTCCTGACGTAAACTAGTAAAGAAAATTAACAAATTAAAACTATACTCACTATTCTCCAGTTTTCATTTGAATACTGGTACTTGTTTAGACACAGAAATAGTATACTGTGATACCGGAGTTCGGTTAGGATATAAACATAATTAAACACAGACTCAGATAAAGCAGTTCTGTATATTTAAAAACAATACAGAAATACTTGTTTCTCTAACTTTGCAGAATCGGGGATTTGGCCACATTAACGGATACTAACTACACAATTAATCTTCGGAAGTTTTACTTTATTGATTGTTCTAAACTATGGTGGAATACAAGTGTGCGGTTTGATCCCTTTGTTACACAAGCTAGCATACAAACAGGTTGTGTGGCGGTCAGCACATCATCCTACATATATCAGCCGTGCTTAGCGATTACCCCTTTGAATACGACGCACTCACTTCCCCGTTAAATTATGTTTCGCTATTATCCTCTTTGCTTAACAAAGGAATCTCTTCGGTAACACAGATCTACTTGAAGATCCCCGAATTACAAAATATCTTTTACGTAATTAGGAGAATAAAATAAAACTATAAAAATAATATCATTAAGAAAAGTATTTTCTCAGTTTACTGAGCTAAATTTTCGAAAATAATAATTTTTTTTTAATATTTAGATGTTTTAAATAAAATCCAATTCTTTTCTCCAAAGGGATAAGACGTTAAAAAATTTAAAGTAAAAAAACAATCCAAGCAATGCATCTTATCAAAATAATTAATAAAACAATGAGACTATTTCTCATAATTGCCGTTAATTGTTGAAAAAGTTTACTTCATTAAAAGTGTAAAATGTATAAATTTAGGATACGTTAATTTAACTTGACTTAACTTGCAATGTGGTAATAAACTATACAGATAGATTTTAATGCTATGGTTTTCAGAGCAAACATAGGCGCTTCTTGGTTAGGAATATTTTATTGAAGTGAAATGTTTTATTAAAAATACAAACTACCTGAATTGTATGCCAGAGAAACTCTAGTAGAAAAATGAATTTTACTCTCTGAAAGTCTAGTGATAAAAGAAAATCTTTGAAAAAGTGTTACGGGTAAGTCGAAAAAAAGTAAAAGAAAGATAAAATCAGAAAGTATATATTTAGCTCATTATAAATAAAATCGATAAGAAAAAATGTCGGCCGTAATCCAACATTCCTTGTAAACTGGTTCCAAAGTTAATTTAATAGATAACACTGATTTTTTTTCATAACATGCGATACATGATTTTAATCTGTTCTTTGTTGCTGAAACGAATATGAACTCAGAAACTTTCTATTACCCACCATTTTTGAAAAAGTTTTAAATTTTAATTAAAGGATTTTTTTTCATACTTCAACATATAGTTAGCATTTTAAGCGCCTATATTGTATATCGTTAGCTCATTTTCTATTGTTTAACTTTGTTAACATAATTTGTAAGCTATAAATAAACAATACTCGACAAAGAAGTAAATCATACTATAGTCACATACGAGATCGTATCTAATACTGAAGAGTGAGCCTCCATGGACAAGATTAACCATGTCTGTGCAGATCAGAATATGTATCTGAAAACACAACTGTTTTGTTTGAATTAAGTACTGGATCTAGGAATGAATTAATTACACATGTAATAGTACACAGGCGTAAAACGAAGTACTTAAATGTGTATTTTTTGCTAATTTTTATAGTTTTGCTTCTGATAATTTCTAATTCACAAAAACAACAAAGAAAAAAACATTTTTATTATGGTAAAAAAAAGTTTTTTTCATACTACTAATTTGTAACCTTCTTCAAAATTGTGCTGAAAATCAAACTACGACTCACCGTGAAAAATTAACAAAGAAATTCAGGCCGGTTTCAGAAGGGCACAACAGACCACATCGTAAACATTCTATGAATGATGGAGAAATCCAGAGATTTGCTTTAAATCCGGAGATTTATATGCTTTGCAACATATTTATATGCTTCAATGACTACTCCAAGGTATTTAACGCCATCAACCAAGACATATATTATGGAACTGACTCTGAGAAATGGGTAAACCACAACATTTACCTTAACCAGGAAGCCACGTTGAGTACAGAATTTTTTTTAAATCCCACAGCGTTACTGATTTGGCCGGGGAACTTCTTTTCCTTACAACTCCATATCCGTACCCCCAATCCCAAATCTCTCTTGGATCTACGCGATCCATACCCAACCGCATTATTACCCCCCCCAAAAAAATTTATCATCCCCTCCAAATACGACCTCAAGTTTGAAGGAATACATTATACGTTCCCCCCGCAATCCACCACCCCGGAACACACAAAAAAATATCGAGTGGGGGCTCAAATTCTCAGGAATTTTGTCCTCTTAAATTATCTCCATTGAGGAGTTTAAACAAGTGCTTACTGGGAGATGGCTTAATCACGCCTATGAAAGGGTGTCGGAAGAGAAAGGGCTACATGACAAGGAAGATCCTCAACCCAAGGTGTATATCCTGGGCCTTACTGGAGATAAACGGACCCCCTTCGCGACTCAGGTTTGTGGGGTCTGTCATCGGGTGAGGCTGAAGCTCAACAAGAGTGCTTTAGCCCTGCTTTTGTCATTCGCAATGTGGGTTCTGCAAAGATAATAGGTGAAGAACTCACTTCGGTTGGCGGTACCTTTGTTTTGGCAGTGGGCAGTGAAGGAAAAGACATCGTCGACAGCCTTCTACTGGGTCTTAATAAGATTTAGGCAGTGGAGGATCGCCCGCTCGTTTTCTCTGCAACTAAGAGGAAACTACGGAGTCGTTAAGAAGAATTGGCGTATTGGGCCAGACGACGATTGATAGACTGCACGCTGTACCTCACCGGAGAACCGGATAAATCTGCTAGACGTGATCAACCTACAGTTACCACTGTGGTTGTACGATAGGAAGGAACGACTTATGCTGATTTATTACGCAAGGTTTAAACGTCTGTAGGGGATGCTATGGCTAAGAGTATACTCTCAGTACGCCAAGGACAGGGTGAAGATATTGAAGTCCGGGTGGTTGAAGGACACAAAGCGACTGCCAGCCTTAAGGAAAAGATTGCTGCTCAGACTCCTGACGTCAAGTTCGTTGATAAAGGACTCTCAACCATGAGGGCAATAGTGCACGTAAAAGATTTGGACGCTGAGGCGACCGAAGAGGAAGTACTGCTGGCCGTGAATAAGAAATTGGGCGGTGACTCTACTGCGAGGGAGACCTGTCTTTGGCAGGACCTAGCATGCGATAGTGATATTGTCGCCTGCTGAAGCAGCCAAATTGACTACCGGTTCCCGTATCCTGGTGGGCTGGCAGTCCTGCCAATTTGAGGAGGCCTTCTACCCATTGCTACCGTTACTGGGAGGGTGGGCACATCGCCACCCAGTACAAAGGGCCTGACAGGAGTAATAAATGCTATAATTTCGGTGGTAAGGGTCATCAAAAAGCGAATTGCTCTGTACCCTCCAGATATGTTGCTTGTGGTGTGGTCAGTCATTGGATTTGGAGTAGGGACTGCCGGCACTCTCGCAAATGAAAATAATGCAAGATCAACGGCAACAGGGGTACCATAGCTCACGATCTCATTTGGATATCATCGTTAGCCCAAAATGGTGATTTCCTTACGATGGCTGAACCTAATCTGAGAAGAGTGGCTGCGCTACCATTGATAGTAGACACAGATTCAGATACGGCGATTCTCAATGTGTCGGGTAGATATGCGGCATCCGTATTACTAGAGGTAATGGTTTTGTGATGGTAGAACTTGCGGACTTTACCCTAGTCTCAGGCTACATCTCCCCGAATTCTTGAAATGAGAGATTTCAGTAATTTACTGATGACTTAGAGGCCTATATACGCAGTTCTAGGAAACCTGTGGTAATTACTGGAGATTATAACTCTGAATGTCGAGAGTTAGGCGGTGTGAGATCTACTCCCAGAAGCTACGTACTTGCTGCTATGTTTAATGCGGCCAGCCTTGTAACGCATAATACTGGGTTCTCGCCCACCTTCGTTGGCAGGGGGCGAGGCTCGATTGTGGATGTTACTGCATCCTCTGATGGGATTTCTCATTGGATCAAGGACTGGCGGATTTGTGAGGAACAGCTGGCGAGTGATCACTTGGCTATTACGTTCACGGTGGAGTGTGGAAGGTCGGGATCCCCTGCCCGTAATCAAGAAAAGTGGAACGCCGCTACGATTGAGGCGTGGACATAGAGACTTATTCCTGAGCAAGGACCGTGGCTGGGGAGGAAACACGGGGACGTGGGGTACTATCTGTCACAATTTCTCTCCGGTCACAGAGGATTTGGTGTATACTTACACTGGTTTATAAGAAGTGAGCTCCCAAATTTTGCATACTGCAGTCAAGATGAGACTCCCAGCCACACCTTTTTTGTGCCGGTTGGGAGGCTAATAGCCAGATATAACATAAAAGAGATTGTCCTGGAAACTACAACAAAGTATATGTTGAGAGCTAAAAAGGAATGGCTGACAATAAAGAGATTCGTGGCTGAGGTTATACGAAGGAAATGGATTACAAGAAGTGGGAGGAATTACTTTAGGGAAAAAAAGACCGAGACCCGGCTTCTGGTGCAGGATCCGGGATTGGCATAGCCGGGCCCGGTGTCCTGGTGTTAGCAGTTAGAGGCAGAAGCAAGATGAAAATAAGTAAAAAATCCGGAGCCGGTGAGCCCAGCTGCCATGCTGGAGGTACTTGCGGTAGGTGGGGAGGCTCATTAGAGTCCCAAGGACACTCCCCTGGACTGAGTAAATACTTAATTGTCGAACCGGCCCAGGGGAGCAGGAGAAAAATAAATAAAAGATAAAACCATAAAAAATTGAATTTTTATTTTTTATTTTTAACAGGATTAACATCGATGATAAAATATCTATATCAAGGCAGTAGTGAAATATAAACAAAGATAGAAATGGTGTGCGAAAGAAATGGAAATTTTAACTGTTTATTAGTTTTTAATCATAGCTATTTGTAAAAACTGATAAAATCATAAGAAAGGTGAAAATGTAGGTTTTATGTTGTTATTAGTGCTTTGTAAATTAAACAATAACGTTGTACTAAATTTAAACTTTACATAATTCTCTCCAATAAAGATATTTACATTCATTAAGAAAGGATTTTATTTTCACGAATAAATCAAATAATATTAATATTTATTTGTCAGAGGTATATTTAATTTAAAAATACAATATTTCACAGTTGAATGCGTATTTTAAAATGAAAATTATTGAAAATGTTAAGACGAACACGTATCGGATATTATAAATACGAATTTTATTTCTTTCATCTATAATTATTTTAAAATTTATTTCATATATTTCTAATATAATTTTATCTGTTAATGAATAGCTTTTTTATTTTTCTATCTTTTACTTTATTAATGATATAATTCATTAAAAACATGGTTTTTTTGCAATAAAGGAAAAAGTACAGGAAGTTATAAGTATTCTATCTCATTAAAATTGTTTGAAGTTGATTTTCTTTTAGGTTCATTCAAACACTAATATTTTACGAGTTAGTCAGCTACAATCACGAAAAATTACGTTTTTTTAGCACATCCGCTTAACGATGTTACCTATATATTCTTGTGTGTATATCTTTAATACACTTCACATACTGTAAAAATACATTACAAAATTTGAGAAAATATTTTATGTTCCTATTAATTCTATTACCTTTATTTGGGAACTGATGCTGTAGACCAAATATTCTACTTTTACTGCAAATATGTATCTATACCTTGACAATACCGAAACACTTTGTTGTTCAAAAGTAGGGAGGTTTCGTTTTTCTGTTTATAAATATCTAGCACAGGATTGAACACTTTTATAATAATTCCATCTTCGCCGATCACCGTGACAGAGTAGTAGCGATTCGGCCTTTCATCCAGAGTTTGAATCCCGGTTAGCATGGAATTTCTCATACGCCAAAAAATTTTCATTACTTATCCCATCTACAAACTTAAAGTTACGGTGAATTAATCACTCAAAAAAAAAAATTTGGAGTAACATGAAGATATTTGTTAAATTTATCATAAACAATCACAAACTGATAAAAAAATTAGATTGTGAAAAGAAAGTTTCCACACAGCGTATAAATTATTATTTAATAACAAAAATATTTTAAATAAATAATAGCAGAAAACAACAGGCACAAATATCTAATAAAAACTTACGGTTTTCAGTAAGTTGAATATAAATTCGCAAACATTTTTGAGCAGCAGAAAAATGTTATGTATTGAGCAAAACTCATTGTCTGAAAAAGAAAAAAAAAACAATGTTTGAAGTTAATAAAATAAATATTTTTTATATTATATCGACATATTAAAAATTTGTAATTAATTGTTACAACTACCAATCAAACAATCATTAAATAACTGAATTTTCTATAAAATTAAACCCTCAACTTAGAAAATATCTATGGCAGTAAACCTTTCTAACTTCTATCACCTTAATCAACAGATACCAAATTAATCATTAACTTTTTTTGTGACATAATATTAACATTAAAACGTAACAGATAGGTTTATATGTATGTTAAATGCTATAATCGTAATGATTTTAAGCAACATGATGTATCATAGGCATAAATAAGAATTTCTAGAATAACAAACATTCCATGCTATGTTTATCAAAATATAAACATTATTACTTTCAGAGAAAGAGAATCTGATTGGCGTCTCATCTACTTTAGATGCTTTACGTGGTTCACAGCCGTAAAAAAAAACTAAGAACGATAGTGTAAAACAAGTTAATCCAACCCGTTCTGTTGTGAAACAGTCTTAAACATATTACTTGTATTTTAATCAAGCAGAGGGAAAACGTATGGGTGTGTGTGTGGGTGTGTGTTGGTAAGCGTCAAAGAGAGAGAGAGAAAATTGTACTTTGATTTCAATCCTTTCATGAGTCAAATCTTACTAATTCTGGGTTGAGAAAAACGAATATGACAAAGGAAAATTTTTATTAGCTACAATTTCTGTGATATACAATACATAAGTGAAAGTATTTTATTTTAACAGATTAAGAGAAAACGATAGATTTTAATTACAATACCAACAACATAGAAAGTCCATTTGACTTTTTTTTTTAATGACAGTTACATTCTACAAGTTCGTAATTGATGGAAGAATGCCTGGCAGTCGTTTGGGTCTGAAAAGAATCATGTGGTGGCTTCATGAGATCGTTGTTTTTTGGCTTTCCTCTTCTGAGTTTCGGAGCATCCTACACACAGACCAGCATTGGTCTGTGTGTAGGGATTGCTTCATTCCAACAGCCCTGATATCTTTGTTCTATTGCAGAAATATTCTGATAAAATCTTTCTTCGTCTGCATCACTGACAACCCCACAATAAGGAGAAAAAAAGTTCGGATGTGATTAGAGAAAATACAATTTAAGGGACATGTTGCATTCGAGTTGATTGTATTTTTTCGGAAGTACTGTCACCAACTGACTATAGTTTTCATCTCTTTTGTTGCGTAAAAATCAATAAATAACTCCCTTTATGGTTTTCCAAGCTTCCCCTTCTTTCCCAAAATTTGGTCAACGCAGAATCCTTTACATGTTGTTTAATTTGTGGCCCAACAAAAATACCTTCTTTAACTTTTGCATTACTTAATGTAAGAAATTTCTCTCCTAAGTACTTAAAGTCCTTTTCGGTTGATACTTTTGATCAAATTTTTCATCATTCCAGCTTTATATAAAAGGGGTGGAAGAAGAACATCTTTTGGGTCCACGAGAGGCTCGGCAATGAAAGTTTTCTCGTTGGAGTTAAGATTACTTGCAGGCGACTTTGCTTGAATATAATGTGATTTCCTATTTCTACTGTCCCACATACATAAAAAGCAGCAGTATTTAGTGTACTGCAGTTGCATTACTAAGAGTACAACTATGACTTAGAGCGCCACAGATTTTCCACTTGAGTTCAGAATATTTGATGTCAGTCTAGGACGATTGCCATATTTGCATAAGTCTCCTTCATGTGAACTGCATGACCAACAGGAACAGAAGGGAAGACAGACGGTTGCCGTTGTGAAGTAATATAGCTTTCAAACTAAGCTTGGAGGAGTCTATAAGTAGCCTTCAATCAGTTGGATCATGATTCAAATTCAAACATTTCATCAATCAATTAACGTCGCAGCAAACAACAAGATTGTTTTTCTTCTTAAAAAAAGAAAGCAGATCCTTATGACGATATCTGTATTGTAAGACCCTGACACCATGCTGGAGAAAATTCCACTGCTAAAATCTTGACCCTAGAAGTTCTACCTTCTCCTTCGAAAAATCAAGGTCTCGAATGGGATCACTCAATTCCGCTTGACTCAGTCTAAGCGGTATATCTTTTTCGTCAAAATCAGAGTCATGGGATGGGGAAGGCTTGTTGGGTTCTTCTTCTTCCGCACTGTTTTCATTTTTTTATTTCATGCTATAATTTTGGGGTGGAGGAAGAACTGATAAACTATCTGAATGTGGAATAGGTTGAATAGCAGATAGAAGATCAGGATTTTAAACTGTTCCTGTTTTCTTCATTGACAATCCTGGCTTTATGGCTAGAGTCAAGTAGAAATTGCAGTTATCTGTATGGTTTGTAGGCTCCCACCAAACCATAGACACAGCAAAAGTCATAATTATAAAAATCTTATAAAGCCATAGATTTTTATTTTTCAGCCATTCTCGTAGTATAACTGAAGAAGAGTTAGAACATATGTGTGGAGCCCATGACTTATCCTGGTTCCCTACCTTCATCAAAATAATACTAATAGGCAGTCTTCTAAGAGATGACAGATTGCGTTTCTGTGACGAAAATGTTATTTCACCACAAATATAACAAAAATTATTCACTGAATTTACACTTTTCCGTGGCATTTTGATTTAATAAATGTTTCACTTAACCACTCGAAAACCAGAAATTCTGCATTAATTACAACACAAACAATGTGAAACTCACAGTCCCAGTAACAGTAATAATGTTTATAATCTACAGTTACAAACATATCTTCACAATATACTCTTCATTAAAAACAGTTTTTAATAGTTAATAGTTCTTAGTTCTTTTTTATCATTAAGTTTATTTTAATACCTGATTTAATTTGTTTACTATTGGGTTGAGTTGGATTGGGATTAGTTGCATATCATTTAGTTATTTATTATCAGAATGGATTGTCTCGTAGTTCTGGATTGATTACTTTATTTGTAAATTGAATGTTGACTGCTTTTGATTTTCTTGATTCAATAAACTTTCATTACTTTTTTTTTAAGTAATGTCAAACTTCATAGTTATTCACCCTCAAAAAAAAATCTTACTGCAATAAAGTTAAAATGCAGATTACTGCAATTATACAAAATATTTTGTAAATAAACAAAACGAATTTTTACCTATTTCAAGAAGAAAAATATTAACATGGAAGTACATAATAATTATTACTCTGATTCTACGAACTGCCAAATACATTTATTTATTAATGACATTTAATTTAGTTTTGTTGGCAACACTGAGCTGTAATATAAATGTTATATTAGTCAAAATTTAATTGTCTTACATATATCCATATCGAGTAGTATAGAAAAAGTGAGAATTCACTTAAATTGGTAAATTTATGAGTGTTTTTAAAATATTTATTGCTTGAGGTTATATTCTGAGTAGCTCGTGCGTTATTTTCAAAAATAAAAAAGCGTTTAATTTTTAATACAACTGATATGGTGGTGAAAAATACTTTAATTTTACAATATGATATGAACAGAAATAAGCAGATTAAAAAATAAAACAAAATAAGTTTTTCGTTTAATATAAACTAGTACGTCTAGATTAATTTAGAACAGATTACAAGATTAAAAAAATGAAAAAAGCAGCAGGTAATACAGCAGAAATTGTAAATGTTAAACATAAAAGCACTTGTAATTTTATTAAAAAGTTAGCTGGAAATAAAAATTCTCAACCAACCTGGATATAAAAATTTTATTTATAAAAATAAAATTACACAAATATTCCTTAACTTTAAAAATACCTGTCGTAACCTAATCAAATAAATTTTGCTCAGAAAAAACAATAGTAATAACAAATTCCCACGGTTGCAGTTTTAGCGCAGATATGCTTCTAATTTATTCTCCTCCAACTCACAATCTTTACTTTTAAGAAAACACCAGACTCTCTATTCCACCCACACACATATGCGCGCGTGCCCACACACAATAAAATGTACTGGTAACAAATTAAATCGTTAAATCAATAAATTCCCTCCTTCAAAACATTATAGATGTTCACAAACATTAAAATTTTATTTAGGGACTTTTCCAATAATTTAAATACCTCAATTTTACAACCAGGTTGTAATATAATTTAAAAAAACAAATAATCGCAGAATTCATAATTGTTTTTAAATGAGGATGATAATTTGACAGCTACATTGAGCGTTGTCATCACGATTTAACATATTCATCTGTCAAATGACCATTTACATTTAAAATAATATTAATTTCTGTTTAATGAAAATTTTAAACTAATTAAAGTAGTTTCAATTTCCTAAAATGATTGTAATTATAATTTATACATTGTTTTATGAAAAGTAGCGATAAGTGATTAATATACATTTGCAAGAATCGATCGGAGTATCTAGCATCAAAAGTTTGACACGAACTAAGCAATTTCAGAAAATTTTATTTTAAACAACGGAGAACTTACAATAATACACTTCAGAGGAATTGGCAGAAATTTTTATAATTCTTTTAATTGTGTAGGTCGCAATTTGTTCAACTTCTGAACAATAAGCAACCCCATGACCCAAAAAAATGATGATGATATCTGTGACATGTTCATGAGGTATAGTCTTATACAGACTCAAGCCGAACACTCGTGATATGTGAGGTTAATTAAACAACCCGATTACAGAAGTACACCGATCGATATTCACCGTCTAATATTCAAATCCGTTTACTAGGATTTGAACCATAGAGCCTATGACTTACGAAGAAATAAATAATAAAAACAATTTTCTTTGTAAGATTGAAATATATCTAATAAATTCAGATATACCCTTACGTTCTACATTTTATAGGTTTTGTTTCAATTCACACGTTAAGACAAAACGTAAAGAAAAATAAAGAAAATCCAGTAAAATATTGACAAAAACATTATTAAAACGAATAATAACTACCACACTCCGCCGATCTCAGTGTAAATCACAGGAGCGGAAAGAACTGGGATAAGATGGCAGCGTGTAATTCACAAATTTCAGTGAAACCTTTCAAAATAAGACACCTAACTTAGGTTAACTCATAGCTATTAGATGCAGTTCGATTTAAAAGATAAAAAAAAACTATTTTATATAAATATATTTCTACTATTAGTTATTAAACGAACGAATGCACAGTATACCAGTATATAAATTAATAACTCGAAATTCCATGAAAACATTTTTCTAACTACAAGGTAAGAGGTTATTTTCAGTTCATTTCTACCCGATAGAACTAGTAATTATTCAGAAGTATCTGACTGACAAAGAAGTGTTTATTATTTTACTTCTTTTTTTTTCTGTGTTTAGCCTCCGGAACCACCGCCAGGATTACTTCAGAGGATGAATGAGGTTTGCTCATCCCTCATGAGGTTTTATACTTCAGAGGTATGTTTCAGTTTGTTGTTTGCAAAGATGCAAATCAGCTGCTGATTTCGAAGTCGAGTTCTATGGTTCAGATTATATTAAAACAGTTACTTTTATACGAATTTGAATACTAGATCGTGAATACCGGTGTATTTTGGTGGTTGGGTTTCAATTAATTACACATCTCAGAAATGGTGTAACTGATACTGTACAAGATTGCACTTAATTTACACCCATACTATCATCATCATTCATTCTCTGAAGTAATCCTGACGGTGATTCCGGAAGCTAAACAAAGAAAAAAAATTAATTCTACACTTCAATTGCTTATCACAGCATTCTGCGATTTTTATCGGATCTATCTGGACCCTGAAATCGTTCGTTATCATCGTGATAACTGTAGTAGTGTGAATATTAAATCTCTTACATATTCATTAAAGAAAATGAATACGTAATTTTATTTTATTATATTTCTCTTGCCATGGCGACAAATATAATTGAGTAAAAGGGTTTAGTTTTGTTTTAATAATGATAATCTTTAATTCTAGTGTTGTATTTTCCTTGAGATGCAACTTATATTCTAAAGCCAACTACTTTTACTTCCTTGTACGAAGTAAAGGAAATATTGTGATCTGCAAAAATTCGGTTTTCAGATTTCAACGGAAGTATCCGTCTTGACCATCCCTGAATCCAATTTGACTAGTTTCGGCGTGACATCTGTACGTAAGTATGCATGTATGTACGCACTTACGTACGTATGTATCTCGCATTACTCAAAAACGATTAGCCGTAGGATGTTGAAATTTTGGATTTAAGACTGTTCTGACATCTCCCTTTTTGACTGCAATCGACTGAAACAAAAGTGTCTAAAAAAGCCAAAAATTCCCAAAAATTTGGATTTTAGACATTTTCTTAACTGCAGTAATAAGCCCCCATTGACAGCTTTTCAACGATATATCATAAGTGGTACTTATTTTCATTAGTTCCAGAGTTATAGCCAAATAAAAATTTAATTAATGAAATATTTGGATCTTAAAGGGGTAAGGCACATCGTTTTACGATAAATAATTTTTCAATAAAAACAAAATATGAAAAAATACCAGAAGTTATTAATGAAATAAAATTTTATGTGCTTTTTAATATAAAAATTGTCAAATGTATTTCAATTGGCGTACAAGGAAGTCGTGTAGTGCTCACATCAGCTTTTTTCATTACTTCATGCTTAAAGTGTCGAACGGTTTGTACCCAATCTGGTTTTTTTTTTCGGCCGTTTTCTTTACAACGCTTTAAATATCTTTTCCTTTATATCCGGGCCAGTATTTTAAAAATTATTTTTAATACATAATTATAATAGTATAGATATACATAATCATACAAAATCAGTACATTGATGTAGTGTGTAGTTGATAAATAGACCTAATACATTTATTATCTTTCGTGGTATCCCTAATTTACTAAAACTGTTTATCAGACGACACAAAATTTGTTCTGTTTAATTTTCCTATAAATTCAATAAAATTGCCGTTAATTACACAAACAAAATCAAAGATTATAATTACTTAAGCGATAATAAATAAATATATATATACACACACTAGTTGGTTTAAGATTGCTTCGCTCGCTCAACTGTCTAGCCAGGGAGGCTCCGCCCCATGGACACCCGCGACACGTTCGTTATCCTCATGGTAACTATAACTATACTAGTGTGAATATTCTACAGATATTCATTAAAGAAAATGAATTAGTTCTTCAGTATATTTCTGTTGCCATGGTGACAGAAATATAATTTAGTAAAGGATTAAATTTTGTTTCTTTAACGAATATCTTTAATTTACAACTTAACCCTCCTGCGCCCCAAGGGCGGTAGGGTCTCAAGATATGGCTTAAAACTTTCCCTGGGATAACAGGAATGTATCCTGAAAATTTTATAGCAATAGGTCGGTCAATTCTCGCATTATATTGTTGCAAACAAACAAACTTTTAAATTTATATATGTTATTTATATATATATATATATATATATATATATATATAAATAACATATATATATTAAGGTTACGTTTTTTTAATTTTTAATCCATTAAGTAATTATGGAAGAAGTAAAATAAAATTTGAACAGTGGATAGGCATAAAAATAGCACAAAAAATAAAGGAGAACGTAATTCATAAACTTTTTAATATTCATTAATTTTAATTCATATTTATGTTTTTAGAACGAACTGTTGAAGTAATTTTTAACATACAATGCTTTTATTCATATCGCTATTTAAGGAAAATTGTATGAAAGTCCTTTGAAGTTACTAATTTTCCTTCGCTAATTTAAACGAATATTAAGTCGATACATTTAAACTTTCAACAAAAGTTATAACAGAACAAAAATTATTCTATTTGAGTAAAAAGAATAATTATTCTTTGACCTCATAAAAACTAATTTTAGTTAAAGTTTTAAACATATTTTAATTAATGGACTGTCAAATCCATTTCTTCATAAGCTGTTGAAAGCTTGTACTAACAAATAACTGTTAGTTTAAAATTTTTATTTCGATATAAGCCCATTTTAATTCTTATCTATATCAATTTTTAAAAATGAAATGAGTTTTCTGTACTTAATAAACAATCTATATATTAAAAAAAATATTATACTAAAAAATGTAAGAATTTTACATTCAACCGTGTGAAGAAAGAAAATAAGGAAAATTTTAATTTTAAATGACATCGTAAATTGTAACATCTTGTAGAATGTTAAACAGTGATGCTGACTAAGTGTTATAGACTTAAGAAACACAACAGATAAATTATTATGTGTGCATAGAAGGTGGAGATCGTTAACGTGTTACGTTAAAGTAAACCTTTATCTTAAGTATCTACTCGCATTGAAAGGAATTTGAGTGCAATATAACGAGCCTTAAAGTCTACGTACGTAATATTTAAAACATGAAGAATAAATTTTCTTTGCAGATTATAATAATGACGGTAAAGAAATACAAATAGGCATAATGGTTCTATTAATAAATACAGCACGGAAAATAACGAACATTCACATAAAATTCTGATAAAAAAAACAAGGGAAGCAATAAAGACGAATTCCTATCTAGATAAATGAAATGTAGTAATAATTTTTAGAAAAATAACTGGAAAAAAAAGATAAAAATTTAGCGTAAATAATAAATCTCAAACGTATACCAGTAATTATCTAACGTATAATGCTGACAACTGGTTATCATTAGACCCACTCATTTATTCATGCATGAATAGAGCTAACTAACAAGAAATAACAGTAATTACTTTCCCAGCCAATATAGCTAGGAAAGGTAAAAGTATTGTGATGATGTCAAAAATGTGATATCGGGTTTTTTGTACATCTTTACCTATTAGGATCCAATTAGTTCATCTAGACAAAAAATGATATATCGGTATGAATGTGCTTATATCTGTCGATTACTTCTGGTCCTATATCTTAGGATTGACAAAACCGATTTTCTTCAATTTTTTTTTTTTTTTTAATTAGTTATAGTGGTGGGGATATCGCAAAAAACCAATATAAATTTTCAGAGGCATTTTAGAGGAAATTTTATTAAGGTAAATTTTTACCTATATTGCATATATAAATAAGCCAAAAAAACAACCCTCACGTCATAAAATTGAAGTATTTTTTATATTTTTCTCTATTTCTCTTCGGTTTAATTTTGTTTTTTTTTTAATTCTTTCAACGTTTACACCTCATATTATAGATCTATCAAGAAATATCAAACATTAAATGTTAATTTAGCATTTATTAAACGAGCTGTGAAAGAAAATATGTTAGTTAAGCTTAACCTGAACATATGAACATTTAAAAAAATGCTTCTTAAAACATATTCCTCCCACTAAAAAATATATATTCTAGTTTTTGTTTTTTGGCTGAAACTCTTAATTTTTATTGTTAATAGGGAGGAAAGTTATGAAATACTTTGCCAGCTTTTTTATTTAGATGGGATCAGGGGCGGATCCAGCCACTGAATTTGGGAGGGGCATAGAGAGCAAGAGATCACATTTTCCTACTCCCTTCAAACTGGGTTGAGTATATATTTCATACACTTTTACTGGATACAGACTATATTCTGAATACGAATAATCGTTTAACTAATGAATAATATCGTTGTAAAAGATGCAAAAAGAACGGTTTCGGCAAACCAAAAAAGTGCTACAATTTCTTCAATTTTAGTTCGATTTATAAAAATTAAGCTGTAAGTTATTCGAAGAGACTCTAACGGGGATTCCAGAAGCTAAATTTACTTTAAGCTCAGAATGTGTATTCCTAACAACTTTAATCAAAATTATCATGCAAAATTAAAATTATATAATAATATAAGATGGGATAAAAAATACTAGATGAAGATTTTAAATAAATTGTTTTTTTTATTTATTCATTCATTTCAATATTTATAATTAATCCACACAATCCAAAATTTTACACATTTTATTTCATACAATAACAATAATAATAATACAGTAATTTATTTACAAAATAAATTCATCTCGATGATTACGTAAGTTAGCATACCGATCGATAACGCGATCTATATCAACTTGCATGTCGTTATGAATATGCATTAGAACAAGTGACGTCAGCCTCTCTTAATTACTACCGGACCGAGAGCATCAATCAAGACGACTATACAAACATGCGATAAACTCAGTATTACAATATGGTATAATAATACGGCACAGGACGCTGAACATTGGTAGAAATTGGCGGCATTCGGAAGAGGTCCAACGGAAAATTGTCTTGAAGATAGCGTCAGCATACTCTCGGTGTCCACCGAGGCTCTCCTGATGGTTGCCGGGGTCCCCCCAGTAAAACAGATGGCGAGAGCAAGAATAAAAGTTTCCGAGGGGATGAGTGGAGAAGACGCTAATCGAGAACTTATAGAAGAGTGGCAAACTTATAGAAAAGTGGTCCCCTTTCCTGGAGGTCGTTCTGGAGAATACAGTTGTGAGTTCAGGAATTCAGTTAAATTATCTGAATTTGTGGGAGTACTGAACGATTTAAACAGGAATAAAGCAACAGGGACTGATAGTACACAATTTGAATCGCTATTCTTTATTGGAGAGATAGTTTTGAATAAGCTTGGTCCATCAGTATGAAAAAGAGATACCGAAGAAATACTGTTACAGTCTGAAAAGAGTCTGACAGTTATCACATCAATGAAAGCAGAAATAGATAAATGTAAGAATTGTTGCATTATCAGTTTAACGTCTTTTACGTACTAATATAGTTTAAAAACGAAGAGTATGTGTACGTAAAAACCAACAATTCAGATTCATAAAGAATATGAGTATAAGATATACCACTTTTTGGTATTTACATTAATTTTAAAAGCTACGATTAAAAATAATTAAGTCATCTACAAGGAATTTTTAGATCTAGAAAATACATCTTATAATTTAAAATACAATAAAATGCTACAATTTTTAAGAAAATTCGGATTTAATACGCAAAAAAATTATTTATAATCTGCATAAGAATTAGCTATCAATTACAAAAGTAGAAGATGAAGAGCATTTATGTCCGATTTTGTAAAAGAGTTAGAAAAGATTGTAGTCTGTCCTCATAGCTTGTTAACTTATACATAGAAGAAGCAATACGGAAATTGAATGAAAAAGTTGAGAGTGGATTTTATCTTAAAAAAGGATAAGATATTATGATTTGTTGATGAAATTCTGTTGGCAGAAACCAAATATAAGTTTAAAAAAATATGAGTTATTAAAAGGAAGGGTTTATTGCAAGAAGAATCTTTAGTTTGTAAATTAAATAAGAGTAAAAAAAAAATTAATGAAATATTGCAGAGACGAAGACAATGAAAAATTAAATATTAAGATAGAGAAACATAATATAAGAAGTGGAAGATTTTTGTTATTTAACTAACCCTAACTGAAATAAAATTACCGACCTACTTCTTCTATTAAAAACATACTACAAAATTCTTTTACCTACGATTAATCTAAAACCTCATCAGTCTGAACGTCACTAAACCTTCTATTTAATTTTTAATATGATTTTATATAACCGTATCTCAAAGTCTATTCTTTCTCTTTCTGGTTTTCGTGTTTTTCTTAAACTGTTCTAAACTGTTCTTCTCCGTTTACACATCGTGTAATGTGAAAAATCGATATTTTTTTACTTTTTGCTGCTCCCTCACCTTTTAAGAAAATTCGTTTAATTTTTTTTTCGTTTACTATGTTAAATGGAAGAAACAAAAAAATTCCACAGCAAAAACGTAAAACCAATAAAAAGTTATCTAAAATTTTTTTTAGTGATGGTAGTGAATTATGATAAAACTTTATGGTAACGTCATTACTAAAAGTTTAAATAAACAAAAAAAAAAGATAATTTTAAACTGTAACCGAGTTCTCTACCATCAATATTGTCCCAAAATTATTTTTTGGGGGGCCACTTGCACTACTACTACGCCTAGGAAGCAAAAAAAAATTCGTTAAAAAATATGTAATAAATAAAACTATAACTTCTTTCGATTTTCTGAAAGAGGGAATTTGTGGTGATGGGAATTTGGGGGGAAAATTTTAAAATGGTTAATATATAATACGTATGTCTGAGCTTAATTTAAAGTGGGGTTATCAAACCAAAATTTTGATAAAATTAACCTCAAAGATATTTACTTCACTCTCTGGAGAAGTTGACCCCAAATTTTTACTAACAAATTTTCCTATATACTAAATATTTTCTGTGCCAAATCTTATCAAAATCGGTTTATCCAATCAAAATTTATTAAGCTTTAAATACGCCAACACACGTACAAACGAACATTACCCCCCCCCCCACTTTTTTTCCTTTTTTGGGATTCCTGTGTTATGAAACGTCAATAAATGCAAAAAATACCCGTACTCCATTTTTTGACTGATTGCCATTCTTTTCTTCTTGTAGCATAAATCAACCAGGGAAGTAATACATTCAACAGCTGAAGGAAGAAGTTGAAACAAATGAACAAAATCCTCCGATTTGGTCATTAAATAAACAAATCTACGATATAATGATTCCATATAAATAGGTCTCTAATCACAATACTTGTGGTATGATGTGCCAATTTGTAATTCGACTGTTTATATAGGATTTACGCGTAAGCTCAAAGCGCATTTGCCATAAAATATTAATTTAATAAAATATTCTCAAACATTTCTTACCCTCCTACAGCTCCAAGCCATGATACACTTTTAAACTGTATTTTGTGTTTACTTGGAATTATTGCTATAAATTATCTCACTTTATTATCATAGGCCTTGTTTATCATATGTTAAAATTAATCCAAGAAAAAAATTAACATTGTTATAAGATAAAGATGTACTATGAAACGATTAATTAAAAAATTTAATTTCAATTTAAACGAGTGATTCACAAAGAATGTAACAAAATTTCAGAACTTGTTTTCTGGTAAAAATGAGAAAGAAAGTTCATACAGACATAGGTTCGGAAAGGCTTTCTTTATGGAATGTCCGATAGAAAAAGATTTCAACCCGACTTCTACGCATAAAAATAAAATAAAATTAAACCAATTGTAATTTACGGACCCAAATTTAGTGCTTTTATATGAAAAATGAACTGAAAAATTTTAAAAATAGGCCCAAGAACTTTATTTTAGTAGTTTTCGAGAAATCTTGGGTAAAAGATAAAAACATAATGCCGAAATCACACCTATTTACGTTTGGCGTGAAATAACTATTTGTTAAATAGTTAAAATACACAAAAGTTTTAAAAGAATTTTAAATAATTTGTATAAAAAAATAAACAATCAAAATTAAAAAAAGAAGAAAAGTCATACAAAACAAGATATCATTAAAACAATTCTCTTAAACATCTTTAAAGCTAATTATAAATTAATTCTATTCAATTTTTTTTTTTTTAATTTATTTTTTAAGTTTGTAACGGCAAAGAAGATTTCCAGCAGTTTAATTCTTGTCTACGTTTTTTAATTTACTGTCTATGTTTGTATTTGTTATTTTTCGAAAATATTTACTTCTTTCGTTTTGTAATATTGAACATTTTGTTTCGTTTAATAGATAATTAAAATCTGGTACATTTTGATATGTTTTCTTTTTAATAAACTTCAAAATTTTTAAGTTTGTGTATATTTTCTAATTTTATTCATATAATTTTACTTATAATAAAATATAGAGAACTTTAGATTTGTTTAAAATCTTTTATGTTTTTATTACTCACTTAAGAAAGCTATTTACGTTAATATAAAGTGGCGTGTTTCGACTCCAATTTTTAGTTTTTTAACAACCAATATTCAAAAACTACTAAAACTATAGTTCTCGGATTTAATCCTTAATTTGGGTTCACAGAATTACAGTCTGGTTTAATTTTACCAAAGATGCAAAGATCAGGGAGAAATCTTTCGCGAACGAAACGTTTCTCAACCTATGTTTGTATGAACTTCTTTATTTTCACCAGTACAACACGTCCTAAAAATCTGTTACATCCTTCATGAATCATTCTTAATATATTCATTTATAAAATTTCATTCTATAAAATTATTAAATAGTACATTTTAACTCGTAAAATTAAATTAATAAACACGATCACACAAGCGATAAAAAAAATGTTATAAAAAGATTTGCTTGAACATCAACACAAGTTTTAATCTGAAAAAAGCATCGTATCTTTGAAAACTACCTACTTTTTCAGTTCGTAGAATAAAGAGACTTACAGTCTTTCACACACTTAAAAAAATATTTTCTCCTCTTCACTATCATACACAATTTACTGATTGTTTCTAGTTCTACTTCGCTTCTGTAACCTTCATTTTTTGAAGTAAATAAATGAACAGATATACTTTCACATACAAACATTTTTTTTTATTCTCTTGACATTATATTGATATCTATTATCTTCCTTTTAGTTTTTCTTGAAATAAGTTCACTTTCACTTTTCTTCTCATCATGTCATTCATATTTTTCCATTCTTTATCATCATGTCATGTTTCAATCACAATATTAATAGCGTGACCGTATTAAATTTTTTTATGTTGAGATATTTTCAGATCGTATTATATGTTATACAAAAATCACATTATAATCTTTCTTTTTTTCTTCTATCGTTAATCTTGTAATCATCTCTTAAGCAACAACAACAACACTTCTAGCTTTTCTACGGTATTCTATTATGTGATTTAAAGTAATAAAATCAAAATTAAAACCGTTTTAATTTTAAAATAATGAATAGAATTTTTTTTTCGGAATAATTTAATGATAATATTGTACGGTCCTTCATCAGTAGGATTTCAAATGACACTTGATTACGGCATTTTATTTTAAAATAGAGTAATCGATTCATTACGATAATAATTGTGTTTTATTTAACATTTATTTACTTTTTCATTTACAAGTTTAGCCCGTTGATTTTCATATACTGTTTCAACAGGTATTGAAATCGAAGGTAAGTGCTATTAAAATTGTGCATACTGTAATACAGTTAAAATCTATGTATGAATATTCAATGCCTTTTTTACTTCCTTGCACGAAGTAAAGGTAGTATTATGATCGCGAAAAATTTCGGTTTTCAGATTTAAACGGAAATATCCATTTTGACCATCCCTGAATTCATTTTAACTATTTTCGGCGTGATGTCTGTATTAACGTATGCACATCTCGCATAATTCAAAAACGATTAGTTCTAAGATGTTGAAATTTTGGATTTCGGACAGTTGTAACATCTTTTTGTACACCTCCTTTTTTGATTGCAAGCGACTGAATGTAAAGTGTTCAAAAAAGCCCAAAATCCCAAAAAAAATTGGACTTTTTCATAACTGTAATAATAAGCCCTCATTGAGAGTTTTTCAACAATATATCATTAGTGGTACTTATTTTCATTGGTTCCACAGTTATAGCCAAATAAAATTTTAATTAATGAAATATTTGGATCTTATAATAAGGGTAGGCACATCGGTTCGAATCAGACTTCGTCTCCTTTTTTCTTTTTTAATTTTTTTTTTTTTTTAAATTTAACTTAATTTAAATATATTCCTGTATTATTTATTAATCCGTGATTGTAAAAAAATTTACAATAAATAATTATTCAATAACAAAAAAAAAAAAAATTAAAAAAGATCATAAGTTATTAGTGAAATAAACTTTTTTGTACTTTTAAAAAAAATATGTATGTAATTTAATAGGTATATTACATATGTGTATATGTAATAGATTTGGTGAAACATATGATTATCTAATAATAATTGAAACCTATAATTTAGAATCGTATTATTTCTGGATTTTCTAGTTAAATTTCAGTTTAATTTTATTTAATTATTTTGGAATTTCTGTTTAATTTTATCGATATTAAAGTTAAATACAGAGTAACTGAAAAATAGACCCTTATAAAAACAACATATACACTGAGGCATAAATTCCCGATATTTAATTAATTGCAAAAAATTCTTATCTTTCAGTTCATTACTCCTCTGATATTGTCGGACAATATTCTCTTTAAGTCGGAGTTGACCATGATTTCGTTTGATTTTTGTTGCCAATTATTTAATAGCACTTCGGTTTGACATAATGCTTTTGGTCTTAATTTGTGTGCACGTTCTCTAGTTTTCAAATTTTTTCTCTTTATATTAATCATCTTCTCTTAATCTTTTTACTCTTCCTTTGGTTTTAACGCTTTCTTCCTCTTTATATTTATCATCTTTTCTTAATTTTTTTATTCTTCCCTTTTTCTTAACATTTTCTTCTTCATCATATTCTTTTTATTGTCGTTTTTTTGAGATATATTTCTTCATGTATCTTTCTTTTTCCTGCATGATTTTTTATTTTTTATTTTTGATTATTCACCAAATACTTCAATTATAAGAACTGAATATTTTACACCTTAAGGTCGAAATTAACATTTGTAACCAGTATAAAAGAGTTCACTAAACGGAATAGTTTAATTATTATTAACTTATTTATACGACATACCAGAAATCTGAAACTTTTATTAATCAGCAACTCACGAATAATTCTGATCTAGTAATTCGAGTAATAAAGGGACTTTTACTCTTTCCCAATATTTCATGTAAGATTGTTGGATTAATAGTTGTATAAATAATACATGATGTTAATAAAAACTAATAATATTTCAGCAACTGTGTAACTGTCAACTTTATTAAAGAATGGAGGATGATATCTCACTTTCAAATGAAAAGTGTAGCAATGAAATAAAGTGCAGCAAAAAATGAGTAAATGTAAGTTAATAGGCGTAAAAGAACAAGTCTACTAGTTAATCAAACGTATTAGACTACTCTGAAAATCAGTGGGTTTCTGACTTTGAAATATTTAGGGCGTAGAAAACGAAACGAAATCTTAAAGTGAATAAGCGTTAAATTCGTCTGAGGTTATACCCAATACAATTTCTTCAGGTTATTTTTTATATACTACTCAATTCCTATGTTTTTTATTTTTTTCATTTTAATAACTTATATTTGGTTGTTACATAATCTATTGTATTTTGTTTTTAATTTTGAAGGCATGTAGTAAACTTCTTTGTTGAAAATTCTTCTAGAAAATTCTTTGTTGGTAATGTTATATCAATTCTTGTTAACGTACATTATAGAGAGTGTCCCTGGAAGAAACGGAAAAACTTGAGAACATGTTTTATTCCTGAAAATAATTAAAAAAGGTTCATATAAATATAGGTCTGCAAACACCTTATTTTCAAGTTATGGCTAACGAAAGATTTTTCCCGAATTTCAGCTCTTCTAATAAAAAGAAGCCCTACAGAAATTTCTGGGATCCAAACTAAGGAGTAAAGTTGGTGGTTTCATATGTAATTCTAGGAGTTTTTTAAGAAATTCAACGTAAAACCCAAAATTCGGTGATGAAAAACAAATTTTTTTTTTTAGGTTTGTAAAATAGCTTTTTTGAAATGACTAATAAATGCAGAACATTTAATAATAATACTTGTAGAGAATTTATTTCTGAGAAAATTTATATAAATACAGCCAATAAAAATTAAGTAAAAATCGGGTTCTTTTTAAGCCAAACAGATGAAAAATAGACAGAAAATCGTATTATTATTTCTATACCTGAAATCCGGGCGAAGACTTTCGCTAGCCGTATCTTGAAAACAAAGCGCTTCTAGAGCTATGTTTATTATAAGAACTTTTTTCATTATTTTTACCAGTACATGTCCTGAAAGTTTCTCCATTTATTTGTGGAACAGTGAAGTATTTAATAATTATTTAATGTAAATTTTTGTATTTTTTTATATGCGTGTAAGAGCTGTATAATAAATCTGAAAGTACATACTGCAAGCGCAATTTCTATATTTTTATTTTATTTTTTACTACTTCCTTTTTTCTTTCTATTTCTAGTTTTATTAAAGATTTATTTTTATTTTTTTCAAAAGTTTTTATTCCGTCAATTTATTGTAATAACGTAAAAACTAATCTTCTTTATGTATAAAAATGTTAAGTTCGTTTGTGTTCGCTCCAAAAACTCAAAATATTCTGCACCGATTGAGCTCAAATTTTAGCACGATATATAACCCGCATCAAAGACTGTTTTTATCAATTTTTCACATCAGTCACATACCCGCAACCGCGAGAAAACAGTTTTTTAACGGTCAGCTGTGTACCGGTAAATAATTTTATATTGAAGCAAATTCATAGCAATTGACTAATCAAAACAGCTGCACCAAAAGAAAGAAATACCAATATCTACATAAATAAAAATGTAAATGTTCGTTTGTTCAAAATCTTAAATCTCCGATTGCTTTGAAATTTTGACACAACGTTGCATACGAATACGTGAGTGTTTTTATATACCTAGATGTCACACCTATGACAGGTAAAAACATGCCTTTTTGTGTAAAATAGCGCTATCTAATATTTTTCAATTCCAATTCATTGTTTCCGATCTGTGTGTGTGCTATAAACTAAAAAACTACTGGACTAATTTACGTGCGGGGAAAAGGGAGAAAGGAAAAAATCGGAAAAGGAAAAAGGAAAGAAGGGGAATATGGAAAAATAAAAAAGGGAAAAGAAAACGGAAAGGAGAAAAATAAAACGGGAAAGAGGAGAAAGAGAAAGAGGGAAAGGGTAATAAGAGAAATAGATAAATGGTGAAGGAAACGGAAGGGGGGCGGAAAAGAGGGGAAAGGGTAAAACGGAAAAAGGGAGAGGTTAAATTTTGTGAAGTTCCGTAATGTTCATTTTGTTAATGTTTTATCAAACATTCAATTGTTTGATATATATATTATATATTTTATATATATATATATACACAGATCTAGCAATAGCGAAGCATTGCCGGGTCTGCTAGTATATAATAATTTTATATTATTTTACAAAATTTACATTATTAGATCGTTCAAATCACTCAACTAATTAAACTAAATCGACTAAACTAAACTACCACTAAAGTAATTAACTAAATCCACTATTGAAACAGTAACTTAAATATATACGTAAATAATTGAGTATAGTTTCAAAATTTAATTTAAAAATATTTGTATATTTATGACATTTTTTTTATCCTCATTCTAAGTACTTATGTATTATATAAGTTTAAAATTATCCTGGTTAAACTGTTATTGAGAATATTTATAACAATAAGAATCAGAAAAAAAATAATATAAAATATATATATATATTAGTTCATAATGCCTTTAATCGAAGAGCATTTGTAATTTTTTTTATACGAGTTTAAGGATTTTTAAAGTTCCTAAATAAATATTTTTGCGTATTACCTATCCCATAAAAAAAGGATGGTGAACAGGTTTGTTTGTTTAAAGTATGTGCTCACATTTTATTTTAGCTGCTATTGAACGGACTACGTGTTACGTCGGGCAGCTGCGCGCAGCGCACGAGCGATTCATTCGTTTAAACATGATTTATGTATTACATATGATTTTGTTAAACGTTTTAGCCAACTATAAGTAAATAAGATTCATTAATTTAGAGTACTAAAAAACAACAACAAAAACCTATACAACGAAGCTTCAAAATCTCAACATTTTAGCCGTTTCTTTAGTTGTGATTTTTAACACTGTTGTAACGTTTTCCTTATTTATCCCCAAAACATAAATATAATTTTAGATAAATCTTTTTCGTATAAAAATGTATAAACCGTTCGAACGAATGAATCATTCGTGCGCAGCTGCCCGGCGCACCACGTGGTCCGCTCTGCGCCAGTAGCAGCAAAATAAAAATTTAAGTACTTAACCAAACAAACAAACCTACGCACCATCCTTTTTTACGGGAAAGAAATTAATGAACGTTATTTAGTTACAGTTGGCAAAACCATTTAACAAAATCATGTGAAATGAAACATAAACCATGTAATATTTTCGCGGCCAAGAACGAGCCTTTCTAGGATTAATAAATAACGTTTTATTTTTTATTTTATTTAGTGATATATTTAAAATTTTACATAAAAATGTTTATTTATCTCTTAAACTGAAGCTTAATTACAGTTTTTATGGTGTTCTTTACAACTATACTTTTCCAGCATGAAAAAATGGTTAATCTAATTGGGATTTGAAACTAAAATCTTCCAGATTAAAACACATATGTTTATAACTATTAAAATATGATTAACAACTTTTAATTTAATTTACCGCAATTTATTTTATACACCTTCTGAATAGCTTTATCCTGCTGTATAAAAAAGAAAATAGCTTTTAATAGCAATGTCTACCATCTACCATGCTGTTACTTTAAATTATACTCTTGTGAAGTTTTATTTACATAACATAATTAAAGTTATAACAATCATAATACATTCTGTTAAAGTAAAACTATTACAAGCCAAAATGCAGCGATAGCAAGTTCATAACAAAACTTTTTACTATTTCTTTTTACTTAATGAATATAATAAATTCAGAGTAGTGACTATAAAGAGCATTTATTTTAATTATTTTAATAACACTTCATTTCTGTTCAAGGATAAAGAAGAAATGCCTATGCATATATTAAAACTATTTTTCTTTATTTTTTTTTAGCTCATACAATAAAGATAAGATTTTATGGGAACTTAACTTATTTAATCAATGTACTAGCAAATGCAATTTTTAATCTAATAAAAAGTTTCTTCATATAATAATATATAATTGTTATTCAATGAATAAATGTAATACTTAAAAGTATCGTAAAAAAAAAGTTCAACCACGTTATAACAATACCGCCTTCGTTTTATAAAAGGAATATGAAAAAAAATATTAAAATTCAAAACGTTCTTTGACCATTTTATTCGAATATTTTTGCATTCAAGAGTTTTCATTTTTTTCTTTTTATTTTATTTTTCCTCAAGTGTATGGTAAATTCCTGAGTTTTGCATAGAAACTGAAATAATATGTTTTTCCCTACGTCTATAAGAGTACAGAAATATCAAAATAAAATTCTTCCTCTTTAATAAAACATTTGCTAAATTATTTAATTTCATAATTCTAATTTAATAAAATTTATTAAAAAAAAATTAAATGATGAATAATTTAACCGTTGGCAATAATACAAAACTTATTTTAAACTACAGACGAAAATTATAATACGATCTGTTTTCCCTAATATTTCACAAAATTAAGATAAAATTAAATTTACATGATTATTTACAACATATACTAAATTAAACTTTTAATTGGCTCGTTCATTCGTTCTTGCGCCTAGGTATTTTGCCAAACAGCTTTGCTAATAGGTTCAATTTGACAAAAATAATAGTCTACTACACTAAAAGCTAGGTTCTATTTCTGCTAATTCAGGTACATTAGCCGGAGAAATACTAAAGATATATAATAGACCAAGAATAGTAAGCTATCAAATCGGTTTCTTTCCGTCTTTTATAATGATGGCATTTACCTACTTAGTTTTACCTGATTCTTGTTTCATTTTTCATCATATTCTAAACTAGCATCACTCGTTGCGACTTCGCCCGCGCTACAAGCGCATAGAACTTAACAAATTGAAAATAGATTTTTGGTAATTATCTATATGTTATTATTACTTCAGAGTAATCACTATTCACATCTTATCGGAAGAAATAAAATTTTTAGACAAAAAATATGTCCCCAAAATCAAATTTTTAATGAAATCAGGAGGATATTAAAAGTTATTTAACAAGTACTTTGCTCCTAGCTGAGCAAAGCCTACGAATGCAATGAATTTAGTTCAAGACTGAATGCAACGGAATTACGCATTCCATTGTATTGAAATTGCAATGGTTACGTATTTTAACTACATTAACTATCAGAATATATATATTTAAAATTCACACAGTTAATTTCAGAGTAGTAATCAAAAGCTGATTTTAAGACCTAACATATTTCTCAAAGTTTGAATTCGATTTTATACACTCGGTTTTCAACAAAGCGTATACGTTGCTTTTCAAGTCTATGAGAACATTCTGGCATAGATTGTACGATCATAAATTCTAATAAACTTAGAAATACTTCGACTGATCTGTGATTTAAGAATTATGAATATATTAATGCCAAATCTGAAGTTGAATATACATAATTATTTGTATGGCTTATCCTGATGAAGCTTCTTAGTTCAGAATATAAAATTCTAAAGTGTTACTTAAGCTCGCCTGATAATGAGTTCCCATTGGTGGCCACAAGATTAGAAAATTACGCTAAATTTAGTAAAACATAACTTTCTGAAGATATTGATATCGAAATTCAATATTTCCCAAGCCTTCAGAACTTTGTTAAATATGAAGTCATCATTCCCTTTAACTTTATTATCAAACTAATTTGTTTTTACGTATATAAATTAATCTTTAATGCCATTATATAGTTTTATAATATATAAAATATACTATAATGTAATCTTGTATATTACATTATAACTTCTTAAAAAGTCGATACTAACATAGATAATGATCGACACTGACAATGACAAAACAATAAAGACAACGATATTAAATTTAGTAAAAGGGAGTTCTAGGTTATTTAATAATAGTTGGAGATTGGAATGCAAGCATTGGAAAAGGCAAGGAAGGAAATATAGTGGGTGAATACGGGCTGGGCAAAAGGAATGAAAGAGGGGACCGACTTATAGAGTTTTGCACGAAGTATAATTTAGTAATTGCCAACACCCAATTTAAAAATCATAAAAGAAGAATATACACTTGGAAAAAGCCAGGCGATACTGCAAGGTATCAGATAGATTATATCATGGTTAAGCAAAGATCTAGAAATCAACTCGTTGACTGCAAAACTTACCCTGGAGCAGACATTGATAGCGACCATAATTTGGTGATAATGAAATGTATATTGGGGTTTAAAAACCTGAAGAAAAGCTGTCAGATGAATCGGTGGAATTTAGAGAAGCTTGAGGAAGAGGAGGTAAAGAAGATTTTTGAGGAGGACATCGCAAGAGGTCTAAGTAAAAAAGATAAGGTAGAAAATGTAGAAGAAGAATGGGAGAATGTTAAAAAGGAAATTCTTAAATCAGCAGAAGCAAACTTAGGCGGAATAAAGAGAACTGGTAGAAAACCTTGGGTTTAAGACGATATATTGCAGCTGATGGATGAACGTAGAAAATATAAGAATGCTAGTGATGAAGAAAGTAAAAGGAACTATCGGCAATTAAGAAATGCTATAAGCAGGAAGTGCAAACTGGCGAAAGAAGAGTGGATTAAAGAAAAGTGTTCAGAAGTGAAGAATTAGGGTTCAAATACAGAGATAGAAGAACAATTGCTGACATGTACAGGAACCAAACAGCAACAGTAATAATTGAAGAACATAAGAAAGAAGTCGTAATGAGAAAGGGAGTCCGACAAGGATGTTCCCTATCTCCGTTACTTTTTAATCTTTACATGAAACTAGCAGTTAATGATGTTAAAGAACAATTTAGATTCGGAGTAACAGTACAAGGTGAAAAGATAAAGATGCTACGATTTGCTGATGATATAGTAATTCTAGCCGAGAGTAAAAAGGATTTAGAAGAAACAATGAACGGCATAGATGAAGTCCCACGCAAGAACTATCGCATGAAAATAAACAAGAACAAAACAAAAGTAATGAAATGTAGTACAAATAACAAAGATGGACCACTGAATGTGAAAATAGGAGGAGAAAAGATTATGGAGGTAGAAGAATTTTGTTATTTGGGAAGTAGAATTACTAAAGATGGACGAAGCAGGAGCGATATAAAATGCCGAATAGCACAAGCGAAACGAGCCTTCAGTAAGAAATATAATTTGTTTACATCAAAAATTAATTTAAATGTCAGGAAAAGATTTTTGAAAGTGTATGTTTGGAGTGTCGCTTTATATGGAAGTGAAACTTGGACAATCGGAGTATCTGAGAAGAAAAGATTAGAAGTTTTTGAAATGTGGTGCTATAGGATAATGTTAAAAATCAGATGGGTGGATAAAGTGACAAATGAAGAGGTATTGCGGCAAATAGATGAAGAAAGAAGCATTTGGAAAAATATAGTTAAAAGAAGAAACAAACTTATAGGCCACATACTAAGGCATTCTGGAATAGTCGCTTTAATATTGGAAGGACAGGTAGAAGGGAAAAATTGTGTAGGCAGCCCACGTTTGGAATATGTAAAGCAAATTGTTAGGGATGTAGGATGTGAAGGGTATACTGAAATGAAACGACTAGCACTAGATAGGGAATCTTGGAGAGCTGCATCAAACCAGTCAAATGACTGAAGTCAAAAAAAAATATCATTAATTTGATTTGAACGTGAATGATGGAAGGTACAACTGTAATAAAAGTTGATTGTCGACGATGCTAATGATTCATCACGATAATGATCATTTTGATACTGCTTATCTTTTTAATGTATTATTAAATATAAATAACCAACATAATCGTAAATTAGGAAATAAAAAAATCGTTTACAAAAGATGTTTAAGATCTAAAAATAGGACATAATGTTTAAAAAGTGAACACTTCCTTTCGAAAATATTTAACTAATTACAACCTAAATACTTCATACTTCTAACTAATCTTTAACACAATATCATTATTAATTCGATACTTAATGTACGCGTAAATATTTACATCGTGATGCAGCCTTCTTTATTAAAGTTCCTTTATTAACAAATAAAATTTTGTTGTATCTTTATCTTAAATATTTCCTCATCTAAGTTTCGCAATATCGCTGTTAAAATTATTTAACTAATAAATTTCATGAAACGTGATGTATTTCTGAATATAGGAATACATCAGTTTATTATCAGGTTTATTTTTAGAGCATTGGATATAACAGTTTTACACTAGAATTTAATTTCAAAAAATTTTTATGTACAATTATTAAATTTAAGAACAAATTATTCTACGTGTGTTTAAAAATATATATCGGTGTTTTAAAGTTATTTAATATTTACTAAGTTATATTTCCATAAATAAATTATATATAAAATGAAAGAGCAATTCAAACAGTTTTTCGTATAAGTGTTCAATGTGACCACCATTCGTCACACGACAGACATCCAGCCTATAGGAGAGTCATTCCATAGTTTAATCAGTAAGTCTGGAGTAATTGATCCCACAGCTGCTTTAATTCTCTGTCTCAAGTTGGGTAGGTCATCCCAACTCCGTAGGGGAAGACACCCACCCGCCTTGTGACGCTTCCGATCGCCACACCCATCCCCCGTTCCAAGCCCTGATGGGCTTTAACGGGAAAAAGTCGAGTAGGTCAGCTGGTAACGGTGGCCACTTGATCATTTATAAACCCAAGGAAAAAAAAATCGTTTGGGATCAGATCGGGCGAACGTAGAGGCGATGCCAAACAATCCCTTTCATCTGGTCCACGGCAACTGATCCAGCGTTGGTGAGAATTTCATTCAACCGACCACAATAAAGTTATACCAGTGAGGAGGCGTACCATCTTGTTGCCAAATAAACTTCTATGGCTCGTATTGCAGTTGAGGAAAGAGCCATAGTCGTAGCATATCAACCTAGTTCATTCCAGATAAATTTGCTTCCCCGAAAAAAACGGCCCGTAATTTTGCCGTCGGGTTACGGCACATAAACATTCAGTTCTGGGAAATCTC
Source organism: Lycorma delicatula (assembly GCF_047948215.1). Lineage (NCBI taxonomy): Eukaryota > Metazoa > Arthropoda > Insecta > Hemiptera > Fulgoridae > Lycorma > Lycorma delicatula. The sequence continues at coordinate 39,595,943 of NC_134456.1, forward strand.
GTTCACGCTGAAATTTTTCGTGAGGATTTTCTGATCCCCAGATATCCAGATTATGAGTGTTTACATTTCTATTAACATGAAATGTTGATTCGTCATTGAATACGATACGATAAAGATTTTGTTTATCGTCACGGTGCATCATTTCATTTGTGAAGCTAGCACGCAAACCATAATCTGTAGGCCTTATAGCTTGTGCTCAGCTAAAACTATTTGAATTTTTTTTTTATTTAATGTATAATTAAACAATGTACGTGAAACTTTAGAAAAATCGATTTAGCGCTGAAGAGTTAACTAACATAAAAAAAAAACACGAAAAAATTAATTATAAATTAAAAATAGATGAGCTAATTAAAACCTTTAATTATAATTTGAAAATAAAACAAAATTTCTTTTATGAAATTAAAAGAGTAACTACACGTAATTTATCGTAATATTACTAAAAATAATAATAATGATAAGGAAAAATGTATATTTTTTCTTTTTTTTAACATGCTTCTTAATCAACACATTTTAAATCACTTGCTACTATTTAACAAGTAACGATGTTATATACGTAGTAAACACTTTGATCTGAATCATTCTAGTTAACATAATCATTTTCAACGTTAACATTGTATTACCACGATCAGGTTTGTGGTTAGTCAGTGGATTGTGGATTCCAACCATACTCTACAAGTACACGTGTTCTACTTCTGGCCACTGTGAATTGTTTAGTTATGTCAAACTCGACTACAACTTTTGGACAAATTACACAACTGTAAAAATACGTAAGAGTTTTTTTAATCTTTATTTATTGAGGAAAATAATATGATGTAATAATCTAAAATATAATGTGTTATGTAGTAAAGCCTTTATAAAATTAAAAATAAAAGAAAAAGTATTTTAAAAAATAATAAAATTTAACAAATAACTACTTTGGAAAAAATAATTTAAAAAATTAAAATACTAAAGAGGGTTGTATTCTTTTTTTCTTTCTTATAAAAAAAAAAGTTAAAAATATTAAAATTAGTAGATTTAATAATATTAACAGGTTGACGGCCACAGTAATCCAGTAAACACTGCCACAATCGCTACACTGACAAAGTATAAATTACCACTACTGCAGTAATTTTCTTAGTGTGTTTTTAGTTACTTTTTGAGTTGAAATAAAAAATTACTAATAAAAGTTGTGATCTGTGTGGATGAAATTTAAAATTAAAAAAAGAAGTTGAAACATCATTTCTCGCAGCAACCGAGGATAATAAGGCATATATTGATGCCCTAATGTTAAAAAGATATTCGCATTTTTATTAAAAAAAATTGTATTTCCTTTTAATAAACAAATCGTTGTTTTTTTTTCACATTTTGAATTTTTGTAATAAAATATACTCGAACGACATAACAATAAATGATGCAACTACAAAGAAATAAACACAAACTTTTTTTTTCTAGTTGCTAACCTAACTATACAAAATAGCCGTAAAAAATAACCAAATAATAAAAAGGAAACACTTTTCTAGATAATAGAAAACAACTATAACCTTGCGTAATGATAGTTCACATAAAATTATACGCTAAATACACAACCACAATCTATGACTTTTTATCTTTAAAAAAATATACAGTAAGATGTAGAAAAATGAATGAAGAAAAAGAAAATTGTCAGATAATAATAACACTACATTGAAATATAAACTGATGTCTCACAGCAGTCAACTTGTTAAACATACAATGGATCATAGACTACCAAAATACTTTTTTAATTCTACGTAAAATAAACAGTAAATAATGAATTAGAAGTTTTTTTTTCCAAAGTAATTTATAATTAAACGAAGTAAAAAAGTTGTTTAAATTAATAAAAGTAATTTTTTTTTTTTTTTTTTTGACAGAAACTCATGTTACGATTAATATTAAGTGATATGGAATTCTTTCAAGGAAAAATATTTAATAAAATATATTCTTTTCATAAACGAATTTTAAGAAAAGCACAATAAAAGTGATTTATTTACTCACAAAATTGTAAATTTTGTGAGTATATAAAATATAAGGATAACAGTTTCCTGTTATCTAATATAGTTTTTCTTTTTAGTCGGTAGCTATAGGCAGCTGGATCGCCTACTGTATTTGTAGATCATCAGCCCAAAATATGTTACTAATTAGGATTCATTATTAACATTCATTAGAGTGGTACCCCAGGAATTAATCCGTTTTTTTTTCATCCTACTCCCCGGGCCGGATCCACAATAAAGCAAAGCACAGCCCAGGGGGTTGTCTACTCAAACGGGCCTCCCCGTTCGCTGGCCATAAATCTAGTCCGATAGGTCAGCCCGCCAGTTAGATCTTTTCATTGCCTGCCTTCAACCACTGCGGCGCGATATCCAAGCCCGACTATGTCGTACCTGGACCACACCTCAGAAGCCGGGAGTCGGTCTTGACGCTAATGCGCATATAGTGAGAGTACCCTGTGCAGAGCACTCACACCAGGTCTCGGTCTTTAGCGATTGAACTAGGATAACTAAAAATCCATCTACGATCATAAAAACGTACGCATTATATAAATTAAGGTTAATAAATCAGAGTAGAAAAGAAGAAAATTAAAAAATGAATGATGATAAAAACGACCAATAGGGTACAGGCGGTAAAAAAAATGTATAGGATCACGACACAAAAGATACGTTATTATAGTACAATATTAAATATTCAAGTGTTTGCTTCCACTGCCATCCCCAGTTTTTCTTATGGATGGAATACATGAAACATCTGATTTACAAGAGAGAAATAGTCAGAGTTACTTCATCTAAGAGTACTTATGTTTTATTCTTGAGGATTTTGAGATCATAGTGGACAACTTTAGTCAACTCTGGTTCATCTTTTTATTTTTTTTTTTTTATTCTCTTGATTGCTTCCCAAAATTTCTTCATTTTGTCAGATCTTGCTTTTTTGAGTTCTTCTGAACAAATCCTCGTTGTTGTTTTCTTTTTTTTTTAAATCTGGAGTTTGCTTCTTTTAGTATTTTTAAATTGTCAGTTTTGTTTCGTAACTCTTCTGTTGTGATTTCTAGTTCTTGTATCTCTTGTTTATTTCAGTTATCCAGGTCGGTATTTGGACATTTTCCAGTAATTCTCGACCAGTTTCCTGACCAGCCTGTTCGGTTCTGTTCTTATTATTTTTCAAAAGAAGAAGATTCTTTTCTTTCAAAAGTAGTCTAGAGCTGGTTCTACATCTTGATGTACCTTTTGGTTTGGAATGAGTCTCCATTCTACCCAATCAGTAAATCGTCTTTCATTTATGCATGTTCTTAGAATTCTTTCTATTCTTTGCATCTCTGCTGAATAGGAAATGTTGGATCTTAGTTTGAAGAATGTTTCGCTTCCATGTGATATTATAGGTCTGATTATAATGTTGTAATGTTTGACTTTCGTATCTATTAAGTTGCATTTTTCTTATATGTTGATTTGGTGGTATTTTGTACATAACTGAGCTTTTGTTTTCTTTCTTTCCTGTTTAATTTTTCTTTGAGGTCATATGTGATATTTTCTCCTAAATATTTAAACCCTTCAACTAGCTCGACTTTGTGTCCTATTATGATTACGTGGTTCAATACCAGGGGGTTTATGGCCATTATTCTAGTCTTTTCATATGACATTCTTAGGCCTATTTTCCCTGCCATTTCTTCCAATGAGGTTACTTGGATTCTAGCATCTGCAATGTTATTGGCTAGAAACGCTAGGTAATCTGCAAATCCTAGACAGTTTACATTGATATGGTTTACATGTTTCCTTGCTTCAATTTTTACGTCTGGTGGGTCTTTTTTGTACCACTCTCTCATTACATATTCTAGGGCGCAGTTGAAGAGCAGTAGGGATAGTCCATCTCCTTGTCATAAAACTGTTTTGATTAGGAATGGTTCTGATATTTCTCCTCTGAATTTTATTTTGAAGTATTTTTTAGTTAACGTTAGTTCTACCATTTTTACTAGTTTCGGGTGTAATCCTAAGTTTCTTAGTATTTTCAGCGTTGATGGTCTATGAAAACTGTCGTAGGCTTTTTGGAAATTTATGAATGATAATACTAGTTGCCTTCGTTTCACTTTGTGCACATCCAGTAATAATTTGAGCGTGATTATTTGGTCAGGACAGCTTCTCCACGGTTATGTTTTTATCATACAGCCAAACACTGTTGTGAATAGAGTGAAAATATCAGTTTTAAACTAAATATAACTGTTTTTATGGATTTGACAGGTGGACGGACATGTAATGGTATATTACACAAATCAATAAATTAATAAATAAATATATATATATACAATATATTACTCCAACAAAAATATTATAGGAAATTACTTTACTCCTCATTTTCTCTAGTATGACTGGCATAAAAAAATATATTATTATTATGGCTTAATAGCTATAACAACTATTCAGTCTTAGTAGCCTGAAATAACAAGTTTATTATTTTTGAGGATATCTATAAAATTCTTGAAAATGAGCTATCTGTTACTTTTGCTTGATCATCTCGCCATATAAGCTTAAAGCTTGTGCGTGAGAGATGAAAATGGAATTTTTGAAGCGTATGAAAAATGTGCCTTACCTAACTGGGGATTCGAACCCGGGATCTTCGGGACGAAAGGCCGAGACGCTACCTCTCCGCTACGGAGATCGGCATGTCAGATTGTGTTGTGTAATAGGTACTCAAACCAAATACAAATATCTGACTATAATAATGACAAGAAAGACAAGGTTAATTATTAATTTAATATCGTACTATAATGGAAATAGGTTGTAACACTTGTAAGCAGGTTGTAACCTGTTGTAACACTTTACAACAGTACGATTTGTAAAGTGCGCATTGAAATAAATATTGATTTATTGTTTAAATAATTTTTTTATTGATTTATAGGCGTGGACATTTGCTACATTCTAGAAAATCTATATACGATTTATATTTATATAACTAAAAATAATTCGTGATCAAATAAATCTGTATAAACGCTGAATTAAAAATAGGTGACTTAATTTAAAACTCTTTTTCTAAAACACAATAAAGTTTACACTGCATAATTGTGCAGCGGGCTAATTGTTTCAGTAGTGCACTTGTAATGAGAGCATATATCTAAAACTGAATGTTGACTTACAGGGTGATATATGTATACCACAACGTAACGAATGGATTTCAACAGGAATATATAAGCGTTTTCAGTTGAGTGTAGAAAAATAAGAGAGTTGTAGAAAAATAAGAGAGATCTAACTCGATATGTAAACAAACGAAAATTGTAATTTACACACTAATAATTATAAGTGGTTTTATTTGTACCTATGTAATTTATGCGATTAATATAATTAATCGTGGGAAAATGTTTATCTCAACTCGTGAATTTTAAAAATTAAATAACTGAACATAACCGGTTTTCAAATTTTAAATGGGACGTTCACATTTAATGTGTACAACTCAAGATTTTTCATTTAATTTTTTGTTAAAATAGCTGTTTTTTTTTTTTTTGTCTTGAGTCATTTCAGTGGTTTGATGCAGCTCTCCAAGATTCCCTATCTAGTGCTAGTCGTTTCATTTCGGTGTACCCCCTACATCCCTAACAATTTGTTTTACACATTCCAAACGTTGCCTGCCTGCACAATCTTTCCCTTCCTTCTGACCCTTCAATATTAAAGCGACTATTCCAGGATGCCTTAATATGTGACCTATAACTCCGACTCTTCATTTATCTTTCTTCATTAATTTTCCGCAACACCTCTTCATTTGTCATTTTATCCACCCATCTGATTTTTAACTTTATCCTATAGCACCACATTTCAAAAGCTTCTAATTTTTTCTTCTCAGGTACTCCGATCGTCCAAATTTCACTTCCATTTAAAGCTGCGCTCTAGACATATACTTTCAAAAATGTTTTCCTGACGTTTAAATTATTTTTTTATGTAAACAAATTATATTTCTGACTGAAGGCTCATTCGTCTTTGCTATTCGGCATTTTATGTATCTCCTACTAAAATAGCTAAAAATACAGGAAAAAAAATATATATATAAATTTTCAGTATTTTATATACATATATATATTATATATATTTCAACCATTTTTTCCAGTTGCTGTTAGATCTCTCTCCCTCTCCCTCTCCCTCACCCTCTCCCACTGTCTCACCCTCTCTCTCTCCATCTGTCACTCCCTCTGTCTCTCCCTCTCTCTCTCCCTCTCTCTCTCTCCCTCTCTCTCTTTCTCTCTCTCTCTGTATGTGTGTGTGTGTGTGTGTGTGTGTGTACAGCTTAACATGTAAGGGTAAATGTACCTGTAAACATAGAGTCCTGAACAGAATCAGATCAACCACTTCTAAGATGCGTGGTTAATTGAAATCCAACCACCAAAGAACACAGGTATCCATAGTCTAGTATTCAAATCCATATAAAAGCAACTGCCTTTACAAGGACTCTAACCTTAGAATTCTCGATTTCGGGAATCATCTCATTTTGCGATAACGAGTTTAACCACTACACTAACTCAAAAAGAAAAAAAAAATTTTTAGAAGAGAAGAGAATCAAATTATTTTTACTTAAAACATTTCTGCATTTTATCAATATTTTATCCCTCGTAGATTTTAATTTTTTAGTTACCGTACGTTTTAGCTTTCACGTCCTAACAGTACATTAAGAAAGTGAGTTCAATGAACTTTTATAATTTTTTAAAACTTTGTAGAACCAAAAAATTAATAAATAAAACAAAAAAATAAAAACATAAGTTGAAAGTCAATAACCACCCCCATCACGATTTTATTCGATGTAACCACCCTAACCTTCTGTTATTATTAGAAAATAATAACGGAATGATGATATAAAAGTAGAATGGAAACGTTTTTGTAAATAAGTAAATAACAAAGCAATCATAAAAATCATGTTGTAATCGCTTGAAAATTAAGGAAAGTGAGTGAATAATAAACTTGGAAGCATCATGATCACGGTAACAGACTTATACATGAATTTATGGCGGTTTATTTTCCATTAGCGGATAACAGATCATGGAAAAGATGAGCAGGCCACTAAGATAACAAAATGTTGGAATAAACCCTTAAAAACGGATTGATTAATAAATTATTAATAAATTTATTTAAACTTTTTATATTTTCAGCAGTATTTAGATAAAATGGAAATATCCAACAATTTTACGATAAAACTCTAATATATTCTGAATCCAAAAGTCTACTTTTGCCTTAATCGTAATTAAAAATTAAGCACATTATTTAAGACAGAGCTTAATATTTATTGATTGTCAAAACTTAAAATAGTTACATATTACAAAGCAAGGATATTAGAATGTAGTAGATATGTAATAACTGTCAATGAATTCGTTAAAAAACTTCTTCAAAGTGTAAGTAAAATTTTGTACCGGTGTAGAACAAGTAAAAAGTTATTTTAACAGCTTAATCAATCAATTAATCAATTAATCAATCAATCATCCGTTACAAATTTAAATAGTTTTTAACAAAAATGTCCGAGTCGCTTATTAAACAGTTATTTCTGTCATGAATGATATTTTGTAAAGTAAAATTCAAAAGGTTCAAAAAGCTACTAGATCCTACACTCGGAGTAAGGTAAACATTTTTTATTAAATTTTTCAACCTTAAATGATACTGTATAAAGAATTTTTATAATAACCTTTTCAGTAATTCAGGGCGGTAGTCCACACACATCAAAATAAAGAGAAAAGTTTATATAAATATCTGCCTGGAAACCCTTGGTTTACTAGCTATCCACCACTTTGCATAAATAAAAATGTATTTCTCAGAAATGGTTAATTGTATTAATCTGAAATTTCGTGCACTGCTAACGTATCAAGAGGTTTATTTGTACAAAAATAATGAACCTGATATCACAATAAATTTCAAAATAGCGGTCATGTAAACGATTTAATTGTTATGTTCGTAAATGCTAATTTATACAAAACATTTTAAGCGTTTTATGACAAAAAAAAGAGACCTTATTTTTTCCAAATCCATTCATAAATATATCATTGTAAGATTTTCAATACTATTATTATAATTTATTACATGATAAACTTATTCCAGTTGAGATCGTGTCGAGTTATTTAATTTTATTAGGGAGGAAGTGAAAACTGTTTTTTTTTTTTCATTTAGAATGACTCGCTTCAAGAATTTCTGCCATAATTTTGTTATTTATGAACATATTTGAATAAATATGGTAATCTTTTCTTTGTTATAAAACGCTTAACAAATCGTGTAATAACATAAGATTTAAATAAATGAGCGATTGTAAAGATATTACCAATTAAATGGTTTACATGGTCGCCATATTGAGATGGATTAAGAGAATCAGTTTCATTATTTTTATACAAGTAAATCTCTAAGTATCCTATCAATATAAGAAATTTCAGCTTGATACTATTAACCGTTTCTTAAAACGGTTTTTATAATCACCTGTATAGTATTATTAAGTCAAGTAACGAAGCAAGCAAAGACCAGCTAATATTATCTTCTTCAAAATAATTTAAAACAGCGATTTGTTTTAAGTTATCAACAAATTGTACGTACTTACTAGTTAAAAAAAAGCTGGCAACACAGTTGTTTCTGATGCACGGCTTACAAACACAGATTAATTAAAAATATTTATCATTTTATTTTATTATAATATTTTTTCCTTAATTTAATTCATGATTCTAAATAAAGCGCGCCCGCAAACTGAATTATATTCGCGCGGGTGGGGCGGTACTAGCGGCGACGGTCGACTCTAATAAAACTAATGTAATTTCACATCTTACATAAAATAAATTTCGCTTGTACGATAGACTGGTGTAATAACGAGGCTTAACGCATCGGGTACCGATTTAACCGAGCGAACGAGTTCGAGACCCAACCAGACCGTGTCAATCTTTTACATTTTAAATATTATTTATCATTTAATTCTAAGATTTTGCAAAAAAAAATGTGACCTTAATTAGGCAAAATAACGAGATACTGAGGATGACTTTGCTCTACAGCCTCACCCCTTTGACCTTTTAAGCTGAAAATTTAATGCATCAATGTCCGATATGTAGAGGAATCTTAAACGTTTGGTCAAAATCGGTCCAGCAGTTCCGGAGATATAAGGTGATTTAGAGGCCAACAACGAACACGTGCGCGTACTACGAACATTAACATCCGGAAAATCTCCATCCGGTTTTTAGGTGTCAAAACGTCAGGATCCAGTGAAAACTGCATATGGACCGATTACAATATCCCTTCTAGAGCTATAGCGCTTTCTAGACTGGAAAGCATAAGTTATTTATATTTATTTATAGTTAAAGAAGAAAAGGTACTTTACGCAACTAAAAATAACCGTTAATCAAAAGGAATAAATGATATTTGAAAGAATAAGAAGTTAATAAAATATTTATTTACATTAACAGGTGTATATTTGAACTAATTTATAAGTATTAAAAAGGGTTTTTTTGGTTTTCTTCAATTACTTTAGTAAAAAATGTTACTAACATAATATTTCAATCTTTAATAAAAATTTAACTAGAATAAAATAAATCACCTATTCTAAATATAGCTTCAAACTAATCGTTAAAGACATAATACCACAAACATAGGTTATAATATTCAAATAAAGTTAGTTACTGTATAAATAAAACGATGGAGAATGCAAGCATAATATTTATGTAAAACTATGCCAAACTAAATTTACACTTGCTACGTGTGTTTTGAAGATAAGAGGTGAATAAAGCCGATTACATACATAGTTACTTATATTAAAATTAAGCATCTGGCTACACTGCTTTATACATATACAAACAATATACCGAGTTATAACCAGTTCTCCAAAGTTTACAACAAAATCATTTCCTGCGTTGTTTATTTAGTCTCCTTGTATTGAATTGCAAATATATTCTTTATAATAATCTCATAACTCATTTTCCATGTAGAACTTATACCTCATTTAAATTTTGTTTATAATATTCATTTTTAAGAGAGTATAATTTTGTATGGATAAGTTGTATCGTAATGAAACTAAAAAGTAATTCAACGTTTTACTAATATACTTTGAAGTAACCGACTATTGAAGTGACTCGCCTAAGTTTAATTTAGTCTTTCACGTAGTTATTCCTCAACTGTTATTATTTTCAGAAAATAAATTACTAAAGATGAATTTCCATAATATATATTTCTATCCTACTGTAAAATCAAACAAGAGGTAATACTAACTATAATATAAAAATAATTTTCTTGATCTCCTAAAAAGTTAAAAATCCTTGCAATTTTCGTTATTTAATTTTGTTTCCTTTTGAAAAAGTATCAACTCACACTAATCTAAAATTAAAAAATAATCTTTGATTCATAAAAAAATATTTACAAATAAAAAAATATACAATAAAAAAAAAAAAGGTTTCAACTTACTCACCATTCTCTCACTACATAAACGCATATGAAATATATACAGGATGACTTACAGGAAACGGATGTTTTTTGAACAGCCAGTGCATTTTTGTTACAAGTAGTGGAGAGATTGAGGTTAGGTAATTAACTTGAGTGTGGCCTACCATTTTAGTCAGAATGGAGCAGTGGACGATACAGCATCGTGTTTTCGCGTACGATACTTTTATTCGAAATAAAGAGTCTATTGTCACATTACAGCGGATCTTTCGTCGCCACTTCAACATCGTTCGGAATGGCACAGTTTGAAGCCGAAACACGTTGTTAAGATGGGTTGAGGCGTTCAGAACAACAGGAAAAATAGCAAAGAAAAAGTCATCAGGCCCTGCAAGAACCGTAAGAACGTCCAAAAACATCGCTAGAGTGTGAGCGGCATTAATCAGGAGTCCGAGTCGATCTGCACTCAGACATGCACAGTAACTAAACATGAGCCGTGATTGTGTGAGGAAGATTTTACGACTAGATTTGAAATTCCATCCGTATAAAATGCAGGTGGTCCATCAAATCAAAATGGGGGACTATGAACAAAGAAAAGACTTTACAGTACGTATACAAGTGTTTTTTAATTATAACTCTAATGCAATACTGTTAATGAGTGACGATGCTCATTTTCACCTAAACGTCTTAGTAAACAAACAAAACTTTCGTTACTGGGCCCCTGAAAATCCCTAAAACGTTCATGAAAAACCTCTCTACTCTCTGAAGTAACTGTTTGGTGCGCGGTTGCCCTTTTTGGAGTAATCGGGCCGTATTTTATCGAGAAAAAATGGCGTGAACAGTGAACTCACAACGCTATGTTCACGTGTTGAATACATTTCTCGGACCAGAACTTCAGAAGCGAGGATTAAACATAAGCAACGTTTATTTCTAACAGGATGGTGCCACAGCGCACACTACCCGCACATCGATGGCACTTATGAGAAACATGTTTCCTGGCCAGCTGATTTCGCGTTTTGGTGACGTACCGTGGCAGCCAAGGTCATGGTATTTGTTCTCCAGTGACTTTTTCCTGTGGGGATATTTGAAAGAACGTGTTTGTGCTCATAAACCCCGTAATTTAATAGATAGACTTGAAAGATAGAATTACAGAAGAGGTGCATTTGACTGAACAAGACATGTTGACCCGAGTTGAGGATGATTTTATTAAGAGGCTGTAAACCTGCATTCAAATGGATGGCCACCACATGAGTGACATAATTATCAAAAAATGACTATTTTTAATCAAATAGTATGTTTTGACTTTTATTTCTATAACAATAAAATAATATTATTTTATAAATTAACTTTGTACTGCTCATTTGAAAACCGTCCGTTTCCCCTAGGTCACATATCTTCAAAATATTTCGACCTTAAACTGAGCGTAAATTAAGAACAGCACAACGAACCTTCATGAACTTTTCACATGCAAAACTTAAGATGCACTACTACAACATACCTGAATTTCAATGAAATTGATTTACAAGTATATTTGGAAATTTCGAGTCACAAAATATTATATAAAGACCTACATAAACTAGAAAAATGGCGGGCCTATGGTGTGCTGTGAACATGGTGTATGTTTTATTACACATGATTTTTGTTAAATGTTTTTGCCAATTTTAACTAAATAATGTTCATGAATTTACTGCCAACAACAAAAAACTTTTACAACAAAGGTTCAAAATCCTGAATATTTTTAGCTGTTTCTTGAGTTGTGAATTTTTTAGCTCAGTTCTAACCTTAATGTTTTTCCTTTTTTATCCCCAAAATACAAATATAATTTTTTTTTAAGAAGTATAAATTTTGAACGATTGAATCGTTCAAAAAGAATAAATCGTTCGTGCGCTGCACAGAGCCGTCCGGCGCAACACATTAGTCCACTCTGCGCCAATGGTAGTTAAAATAAAAATGTGAACACATACAACAAACAACAAACACATCATCCTTTTTTATATGAAGATAAAAGGAAACCCTATTTTAAGTAAACGACTAAAAACGTACCTATATTTTCGTACTATTCATACCTCAAAACGTAAAGAAAACTCATTTTCACCACCCCCTCCTATCATGCAAATGAAAGTAATACCGTACTTTTCTTCGAAAAGGAGGTAAAAAAACAATACTATGAATTATTAAACAAATACTAAAATTACGATTTTGTAATTTATTTAAAAATAACTTTTTTAAAATGCCAAGTGAAACATATTTTTTTTTTAACTCCACCGTTTCCCATTTTTTCTGTTTGTATACAAGTAACAACGACCAAACGTAATTTCAAATTTTCCAGTAAGATTTCTTTAAATTAAGCGGAACAACGAACGAGTAACGAATTTTCATAAATGTTTTTGGTTAAAATTGCGGCTGGTCTTTTTGAATCTATCTTTACCAGGTGGGTGTAGAATTGCGGTGCATGGGAACATTCGTTGCAAAGCCAAACGTGTTAACACGTGATCTTCCCTCTACTATTAACGTCACCCAGAATTTCCAATCTGTTACTGACTAAACGTAAGGTATTTCATTTTTGTCTAGTTTTACTCTATATTTAAGCGTAAAAATAATTTATGAAACTGTTTTCCTACAGCTAGAGTATGGTATAGTGTAACAGTACAGCATAGTGTGTCGCTAGTACATTATTAAATACAGTAATTATTTTTACGTTGATTTTCCATAAAACCATTTTTTCCCCTTAGGATCCTTATTAGAAAAAAAAGAAAAACATATTTGATTCAGTAGATATACAATGGAGTCAGTGATATTCGTGGTGTGTGAGAAAATATTTTACAAAATTTCTAAAACAGTAATTTTATTTTTTCAATGGCTAATTTTCCACTGTTGAATTTCTTTTCAGAGCTAAATTTGTTGAATCCCAAGCAAAATTTGCGTGATGTAATCATATAACTTCTATTTAAATATTAAATACTATTAGCTTAATGTTTTACATATATATCAAATTTAAATTAAACCAGAATCATTAAAACATACATGGAAACAATAAAAATAACATTCTTTGGTACGTAAATCCATTTATAACTACTAGAAAATAAACAAACGTACATAACTAACATAGAATAAAACAAAATGACTATCCAATAATTAAACACAGAACAGAATACCTAGAAACTAAATAGTATAACCTAGAACTTTATTATACAATTTATAGCTTGTAAAATTAAATTAAAGATTAATAAATGGTACACCTAATTGGAGATGAAATATTTGAAAGTTTTCTCTAAATTTCTACAACCGGCATATATTGATTTTAATCAACATAAATAAACGCAACAGCACGGAAAAAAATATTTTCTATTAGAGATGCCAAAAAGAAATATATTGAGGCACTAACAACGGTATAATGGAGAGAAGTCAAAATAAACACACACAAAATTGTTATTTTTAAACCGATTTCATAATAAAATTAGAGGTTCTCAATTCAACCAGTATATATTTTTGTTTTTCTTCTTTTTTATGGATGTTACGACTGAATGCACAGATTTCCATGATAATTTTTTATCCTGTACTGGAAATTCCTTTAGTAGTCCAGTAAATGTTCCCTTCATATAATACTACTTTTTTTTTTCTTTTTTTTTTATTTATCTTCATCCAATCTTAATTAAATTATTACAGCACATTAATATATATATACTGTTTGATATAATAATAATATTCTAAGTATTTTTATCCAAACTATTAAGAAAATTAATATAAATAACAAAAATATGATACATATTTCCAAATTCCAGTGAACAGCCTTAGCATACACTCAATATTCTACTTGCACCTTTCTGTACATTTATTTTTTCTCTTTTTATTAAGTTGTATACTTCTTGCATCTGCATTTCCTAAAAATAAAAACTGAAGGTATTTAGTTAAGCCTACTGGTAACTTATATCATAATACAACAAAAAACGTAGAATAAATACATAAAAAATATAATAATAATATTTAAAAGATTAGTTAAATGGAGATAACCATTTAGATCAAAACATTTTACCAAGCTTGTCTATATAAATAAAAAATTAAATAATTTCAATAATTCTGACGTAATCGTTTTAACATCGTCTATTTTTAGTTCTGAGTTTGTTTATTACTGACCAAAATGAACCAATTATTTTTTTAAACACGCATAACAAAGAATATGATTAAAAATAGTACACTTTGCCTTTTTGAGCTTAACTTGAGTAAGAAGAAAAAAAGCTCTAAGCGAAAAAAAATTGACCGATTCGTTCATTTGACTGTAACAGACTCCTTAATTGGAAAACCGAAAGGGAATGGAACATAGTTGCTGGCTTCCTTAGATGTGAGCCTTCCGGAGGATGGTTGAAGGTGTCTGATACTGTTATAGATGTATAGATAGAATACCGACTCGGGTGGCTAGGGGCAAGCCGAGTGCTTACTTCGCCAAGGTAGTAGGCGTTTTGACATCGAACCCTGTTTAGTTGAGATACTCTCTGTTACGTTGAGAATGGATGTGTGGAGAACTCCGTGATGGAGCTGTGGTGGGTTCTTCCCAAATCAGCTGATTTGGAAGTCGAGAGTTACAGCGTTCAAGTCCTAGTAAAACCAGTTATTTTTACACGGATTTGAATACTAGACCGTGGAACCGATGTTCTTTGGTGGTTGGGTTTGTTTCAATTAACCACACATCTCAGGAATGGTCGAACTGAGAATATACAAGACTATACTTCATTTACACTCATACATATCATCCTCATTCATCCTCTGAAGAAGTTATTTAAACGGTAGTTACCGGAGGCTGAACAGGAAAAAGAAAGAAGAAGGGTGTAGGCATTGCCCCGCTCCCAAAAGCGGACCAGAACAGAGAGTGATAGTGTATGTTTTGATTAGAGGCTTATTAAATTTGTGAATCTGTTTCTTGATTTTCAAACAAATCAAGAGAACACTGAGTAAATTGAGTTGTAAAACAAAATTGTTGTTGCGATCAACACTTATTTTGTTAGTAGGAGAATAGTATTTTTGCTGTTTAAAGATTCAATCAAGTAATGGTCAAAATACATAGTCTAACGTTCTAACTGAAGTTAAAAATAGGAAGAGCTTTTGTGTGAAACATTTTCTGTTAGAAGAAGGTGAGAGGATTGCGCTTCTGCGAATCGGTTATTTTGTTAAGAGTTTGGCTGTTCGTTTTTGGCAACACGATTTTAGACAGACACCCGGCGCGAGGCTACGGACAGTTTACTTTAGGCGTTCGTTAGAGGTTAGCAATAGTAGCGCGTGCGCATTTCATTCCGTAAATGTGGTTCCTGCTGTCAACGTCAGTACTTATATAGTCAACACAAGAAGTGAGACGCAAATTACCGTGTAATTGTGTTTATATTGGGAATCTTATAACTGTGTATTTTATAACATAAATATATATTCTATTATAAACTGTAAATATGTCCCCTAAAAATCATGCAACTGGATAAGTTATTATCAATAAGTGTGACTATGACTGTACCGTCTCTTTAGCTGACCGAGTTTTTGTCCTTGGTGAAAGAGCATTCGTACTCCTTGTTTTGGAGGGGGTAATTTTACGATTTACACAGCTATGTCCATTTGCCAATAATAAACGGCCAAACTCAAGTGAGGGTTAAGTTGTGGTTTGCGGTTAGAAGAGGCCATACGAAGGCGACAGTAGGTTGTGTAAATACATTGATGTAAATGTTTGCCGAGGTATTTGCGTCGGTGGCATCCTGACAGAGACCAAACTGATGATTGTTGTGTTATCAGATTTGGAGGGTCTAAAAGACGATCTCCGGTAAAGGGAGGTGCGGCGAACGGGATCGTCAAAAGGCGGGTGTCTTCTCCCATGGAGGTCAGGGTATTGCAGACTCCTGATATTTCGGAATATATAATTTAAATTAAAATCAGTATTCCTTTAGTTAAACAGTAATATAGTTTCAGGTAATTTTTTTTTATAAATAACATTAAAGAATATTTTTACAAATAACATAAAGTTAGATTCATAAATTCGGAACTTTAAATATTTTTCATTAGCTTGACACACTGTGCTAATGCAGCTATATTTGAAATACGACAAATATTCTATGTTGCAGTACATTTTTTTTTGCGTTTTATAAATTTCATTTAGTTTTCAAAATTTATAGAATGATGTAAAATTTATACACTTTTTAAAAAGTTAATTAACAAAATCCTCTCTTCAATTTAATTTAATAATTTTCCTGTGACGAAAAAGTATGATAAATCGTATTCATTGAATCATTCACAACTTCAAAAACACAAAAAAACAATCATTTAAAATAAGCTAAACTATGTTTTTTTTTTGTTTTTTTTTTTTAAATGGACACCAACAAAAAATCTAATCTTCTTTTAAGATAATTATTTTCTTTATGTTATTATTTTCTTTAATACTCCAAGACATAATTGCTTATTCAATAGCGTATAAAACAGTTTTGAGAGATTCACTGGAATTATGCATTAAGTACAGTTGGTAAAACTTGCGGATAAAATATTAATACGTGTTCTGTTCATTTCAGAACTGTTTTTACGTGACTCATAAGGCTATAGATATTGTATTACCTCACGTTTTATAACATCCGTGCCCCAAAGTAACATAGTAACTTATTAATTCGTGCAACTTATAAAATGTTTATTTCTTTGCGTATTACTATTGTTTTTCTTTTTATTACCATAATATACCTATTACTCTAAAGAGATTACTACGATTTTAAATCAAGTAATCTGTATACAATACACTAAGCCATTTTCTAAAAAACTTGTTTCTGATGTTGTATCATTTACCATTAATTTTACAATATAGCAGCAACCCTCCTAAAGCCCATATGCAAAAAAAAAACTAGATTAAATACGGTTTTATTATTACTGTACTTTTTATTTGTTCTTTAAAGCAAAAATGTACGTGAAGTTTTTAATGCAAAGGGTCTAAACAGCTGCAGGTTTTATGACGTCTTCATAACTCCCAAATGTAACTACTGTCTTTTCATTACATTTATGACAGTAACACTATTTAGGCGTAAAAATACAAAACACATTTATGAATTCAAAAGTTCATAAAATAAATGGTGATTCAAGAAAAGTGTAAGAAACTTACAAGAGATGCTGTACTGGTGAAAATAAAAATAAAGTTCATATAAATATACGTTCGGAAACACTTCGTTAGCAATTGTCGGCTGGCAAAAGATTTCGTCATTTTTGCGTCTTTTATAAAACTAAGCCAAACTGTAATTCTTGTGATCCAAATTAAGAGACAAATTAGTGGTTTTATATAACTGAAAAATTAAAAAAAAAAAAGTTTCAGAACTTTATTTTTAGTCATTTTTTACAACACTTTGACAACACGTTCTAAACAAACGTTTTAGAGAAATTGGTTCTTACCTTAAACATATATCTTAAATACAGCTTTAAAGATGTTTAATAAATTGTTTTATTGATTTATTATTTTATTTTATTTTTATTTTTATTTTGATTGTTTATTTTTCTGAAATACTTGACTGTTTTGTTCTTTAATAATGCATTTTTTTTTTCGTTTTTAGTATATCCTCTCTGGTATATTCTGCTTTTAATAAAAGTCGAAATTGTAAAGTTTTTATTTAGTTTCTGTGAACTGTATTCATACCATTTTACTCAGAATCAAATCCTCTACAAGTTTAGTTTCAAAATTTTTTGTGTTTATTATCTCATTATTTTACGTCAAACATAAAATAGTGTTTTTCTAATAAAATAGATTTTTAGACTTTCGCCCGAGATTTTTTGGAAATTCTAAAAATAAAGTTCTGGAACCTATTTTTTCAATTTTTTAGGTCAGATATAAAACTAAATCAGTTCAGCCGTTACGTTGTTTCGATGGAACAAACATACACATACCCTAAATACATTACACTCCTTTTTGGACAGTCGTATAAAAAAAAATGAATTAATTTTCTTTTATTGAAAGCACACAATCTGCCATAGTTTTTTAAACCTTTCCTTTACCAACAAGTACATTTCTCTTACAATGAGAGATATAATTTCTTAAATAAAAGCTTGATCTGAAAAAAAACGTTGTTAGGTTTATGAGAACAATAACAATAGTAAAGCCATTTAATTATATTGTAGGCTTATGTAACGCTGTCCATGCATATATTATACACTGCACTTACTTCTCACAGAAACATTTACTCTTATATTTAAATTTACTTTTCTCAAATGAGTTTTTTCTCACAATAAATATTTTACCATGATTATTTACAACATGTAATGTATTTCATTAATTACTATATTACTTAATACTTTCTATATCTATATTTAATTTTTTAATGCCGATTATAAAATACAATTACGTAAATATACATCATACAGGTAAATTTTCCATGCACAATAATATTGTATCATAATCTTACAGGAATAAAAGTGAACTTATTGCAGTAAAAATAATGAACACCGTACTTTTTTATATTTTACTGGACAAAAGAATAAAACGGATAATAGTTTTTTCGAATAAATAAAACTAGAATACATCAAATGATAGGGGTTTTATATAAATATGATTTTATTTTAAACGAAAACAAAAAAAAAAAAGCATAAACATACAGTAAAATAAAAAAAATTTTAAATAAAATAACATCCAAAGGATAAATACTAATATAGAGATTCCTAATAAAGCACACAAACATAAAGTAATATACATAAACAAAAGTGTTCCAACAAATTCAGCCTCGTATAAGATTAATTATTACGATGAATTAGCAAAACAAAATTACCGTTGGAAAGATTAAAACATAAAATCTAAACTAGATGCTCAATTTAACTGTTAAACAATCATCATTAGTAAATGTTAAGGTAAATTAATATATAAGAATGTTTCTAAATGATGAAGAAAATAAATCAAAATAATAACAAAAAATATTAATTGAAAAATAAACATTATTTAAAAAGTAGTATAAAACGAGTGCTTTTTAGAATATAACAAAAAAATATAAAAATAATAACATTACAAAACTTTTTAAAAACTTCCTTATATTAGACCTTAATCAAATTTTCATACATTTCATGAGTTTAATTAACAGCTTAATTTGGATTTCAAAAGAAAGCATCTTATATTGAAATTTATAATATATTTATAAAATATATTAGGAAGTAATATATCTATAAAATATACCACGAAGTATTTTAAATTATTACACCTGCACCCTTAATTTATCCCCGTACAGGGGGATGTTTGCAAAAGTAGTGGTGAACTATTGTACTGCACCCAACCTTAGTAACTGTGCAAAATTTCATCAATAGGCAATGCCAGGAAGTATGTTATATTATTACACCTGCAACTTTAATTTACCTCCGTACAGAGGAATTTTTGCAAAACCAATGGTTGAATATTGTATTGTCACGCGACCTTAATAATTGTACAAAACTTCAGCAGAAATTTAGGCATAATTTCCATCAATCAGCAATGTCAGGGAGTATATTAAATTATTACACCCGTACCCTTAATTCACTCCCATACGGCCGGATGTTTGGAAAATTAATGATGGAATATTGTATTTTCACCCGACTTAGTAACTGTGGAAAATTTCATCAATCGGCAATGTCAGGAAGTATGTTAAATTAAGGATGCAAGATTTCAGGACAACATGAAAAAAAAAACATTGTGAGTTAAAGATAAGAAAGTAAACATTATAAATGATCTGTCGTTTTAGGCAATTTCAGTAGAAAGCATAGATTTAGAATTAAGACCATCTAAATCACTGCTCTATTTAAAATGTTCATACTCAAGTTGCCCATGATCGATTCTGTGGTTTAGATAGATATTTTTATAATAGTTTTATGCTTTCTGTTCTACTATTTCTGTTTGCTTACTTATTTTTCTTATTTATATAATTTGTTCACAGTATATACTAATGATGATTTTTAACAATCGAAACTATTTTTTAAATCGTTTTAAATTTAATTTTTGTAAACCGCTTTTAAGTGTAAAATTTTATTATTTTATTTTCCTATTTATTTTAATGACAATTTAGAATAGTTCTTTATTTATATTAACAGCGATAAAGAGAAATAAATTGTATATGTTCAAAAATCAAAATTTAAAGTAATTAATATAAAAAAATAAGTTTAATTATAAAAAATAAATAACGAGAAAAAATACAAAATAAAGTGATCCTAGTGGGTATATAAACAGTTCATATCAGAACAAATATTAAAAATTTTTAAAACTAAAATACAGTTTAAAATTTAAAAAAAATATATCGTCATTCTAAGTACTTTAAAATTCCATCTACAATATTTATCATGGGATAAAATGGTTAATATGTACAAAATAACGAAGTAAAAAATGTGTATGTTATTGGTTTTTTAAATATTTTTTTTTTTTTTTTTTTTTACAGTTACTGCAGGATAATTCCCGTATACTGTATTTTGGAATTTTCAAAACACTTACTGAAAGAAATAAGTTCGTATTTGTACACAACATTAAAGTACAAGGAATATTTGTAGGTAGAAGGTTATAATAACTCCGCGTAATGTATCAACCAGTCAGCTATTGCATTTCGCCTCCTCCAAATGCTATAAAACGAAATGTGTTTCGGGTCCTACTCTTACATATTGAACAAAAATAATCATTATTAAGCAATTACTTTTGTATTTCTATTTATAATAACATAAATTAACAATTCTTCACTTTTTATAATTATTTATCAGTGATAACCAAATTAAATTTTTCCTAATAAACACTTGTGAACTTATCTGGTTTTATTTTCTAAACTAAAAATAAGTATGTTTCAAAATATCGTGTATTGATGAAGGCGTCTTGTATACTTATTAGCGTTCTTTGTTACAAATCTCCTAACTTGTTGTGTTATGTTTTCTATTTTTAAATTTAATGAATATATCGTTTTGTGTTTCCTTTATAACTTTAAAAATAATTCTGTAAGGAAAACAAATGTAAATTAATGTGCAAAACAACAAATTTTATTTCAAATCTTATTCTTTACAATGCTATTTTTAGAATATATCCCTACTTTATCCGTTGTTTTGAGCAACAAATAAAAACAAGGACGGACGGTACTGACAAAATGTTTCGGATTTAAGCATAAATTTTACATTAACTTATAAAATATAGTAAAATGAAGAGGCTATAATAAACATTTCAGTTGACTGTCTATCCGAATAGTGTTTTATATATGATGGAAATTAAACACAAAATATTATTAAATAGGAATGGTATATTTCACTTATTATTATTACTATTATTTTTTTTAAATATATCACCAAATACAACACCTGAAATAAACAAAGTCAGTGAACTGGAATTAGTAAAAGTTTTAAGATAAAATACAACATATTAGAATCAAAAGTATATATACGAATGGCTTCAGACAATGAAGAAACGAAGAAAGAAAAAGCGTTTTAACTAGTAGATACGTAGAAAAATAAAAATTATAGTAACTACAAAATATTAAACAAAAAAAAAGAAGATTACTATGTACAAACTAAATACGTGAAAAGTAAACTTAGGATGTTAATACTGAGTGTCCGAAAAATAACTTCCAGGTTTTAAATTAAATTTACTTTATTATTTAGAAATTTAAAAACAAATACGTGTTTTATTACATGCAATTAGAAAGTCTAACATTTTTCACCTCTTAATGTGCTAATTATGAACACTGTTTACAGCCCTGAAGAAATCAATCCGATAATCCACTAAGTTCGTGTTGAACTATTTCTACAAGCTATTTCTACAAATATACTCGCGTGTTGCGAGTATATTTGTAGAAATAGCTTCCACGCCCGCTGTTATTTTTCGATGCAGTTGGTCAAACGTCTTGCTTTTTTTTTGGTTTACGATGACTTTTACGTAACCCCCCAAAAAAAAAAAATGCACCGATGTCAAATCGGGAACTCGTGATGACTAATCGATGGAGATTCTCTGCCTATCCGGCCTTCTTGTGGATGACCTGTCACAGTGCCGTTGACACAGATGACCTGTTGAGCACAGTCTGCACAACTTATGCATGATATGGAAGGGACCCATCCTGCTGGAAAATTAAGCCCTTCTTATTTCAACCTGCGGAAATACAAAGTTTACTAAACATGCCCGTAATAGTCTACTGGTGAAAAAAAAAAAAATTGTAGCCCAAAAAGTTGATTATGCATGATATCGCAACAAACATTCACTTTTGGACAGTTGCGGACGAAATCCACCGGTTCGTATGAATATTTTAGGGCTCTTAATCTTAAACTATGGCGATTCACGACTCCATAAAATGGAGTGGTATAGCCACAAAATTTAAATTGTTTGCGTACAATATCATCGACTGTGCTTTTAGGAATGTTTAATAGATGACTATCACTACAACCTGAAAGTTTTGGACTTCCGTTAGAAATACAGTCGAATTCTTTGTGTTTTTTCGGCAGCTTGTTTTAGGCTTACCTGGACAGTGCCCTTTTAAAATCTTTCTGGTTTTCAAAAACTATTCGCACCAATTACATATGCTTTTAATAATTGGATATTGTATGATAGACTCGAGTATAGTTTCATTAAACGACAGTCTCTGACTTTGTTTCTACGAGCCGATGCTAACATTATGCTTTTTCTTGTGGCGACGCCATTGTACTAAAGCCCGGGCTCATAATACCTTGGCTTGTGTAACAGTCTAATTGACGGTTGTGTAACTGCTACTTGACGGAGAACGCGTAAACTAAAATTTAGTTATTGTCGCTTCAACATTACGCATAAATATAATTAATATTAAAAAAAAAACCGCTTACCAATAAATGAATTTGACGCGTTCAAGCGCTTTCGGAATTATTTCTATCCTCAGGAACTCACATTATTCCATATTTGTAACAATATTAAAATTTTACATTTTATTTGTTTGAAAGTTGTGATATTTGCATAATTAAAACAGTTGGTCGTCGTATATTTTAAAATTATGTCAACGTAGACGGCCTGTCAAATTGGTGGTCTCACTTGTTAAGACCAACATTTATTTAATTACAGCAACAATTAGACCAACAGTTAATTTAACAGTTGAGACCATCAAATTGATAGGACATTTACGTTGACATAATTTAAAAATATACTATTACCAGCTGTTACAATTACGTAAATATCACAACTTTCACACAATTAACATGTGAAGTTTTAATTATTATTACAAATTTGACGAATAATGTGAGTTTCTGAGGATGGAGATTAATTTTGAAAGCGCTTGAACGCGTTAAATTCATTTGTTGCTAAACAATTTTGTGTATATTAATTATAATTACATACTTATACCAACTAGCCGTGCTTAACAAAATTATTATAAATTACGCATAAAACTCTATTGAGTGTTGGAAAATAAAAACTATATTCGTTTTTGAAACCTCAATATAAGGTTTTTGAACCTTTTGAGTTCTTTTTCTTACACCCCGTAAATAGTTAAGGAAATTACATCCTGACAGCGGAATGTAATAATGACTAAAAAGAAAAAAAAAAAAACTAATAGTAGTAAGTGCAATTTTTTCATGTTAGTCCTTCATGTTATGTCTTTCATGTTAGTCGGAGAGATCTTCATTTCTACCACAAACCGATGTGATAAATAAATCCCTTTAAATTTTATTATTTTTGAAAATATTTTTAATTCAGTCATATATGTCTGAATTTAACATAAACCTACCTATGTGACATTCCGATGAACCCGAGATTTCTGTGAAAGTGCTAACTATTGGTAAAAGGACTAACGGCGTAAGAGGGGAAAAAAAGAATTCTTTGAATATTACTATGTATGAAAATAAACCGAGATTTTCATTAAGTACAGCATCAATAATATTGATAAAAACATTATACAATCTCATTACCATTTTACAGTATGCCAGTAAAAGTTCCATTCTTACAAGATTAAGAAAAATTTTGCTAGATAAGAAAGTATAAGAAATGAACTGAGAAAATATCCAACTTATAATTAATTGCGCTTTTCTAAACCTCCTCATTTGACAGAAAAAAATAATTTATAAGTAGCAACATTCTGTGTTAATTTTAATATAATTTATTATGAATTAGAAATAATAGAATATTAGAATATAATAGAAACTCAACAACACAAGTTAACCACATATGTGTACATTTAATTTTTAGTATTAGAAACATACAAATGCAATTCCTAATATTATTTACTTCGGCAATTACAGCATTAATTCTGTACTTTATAAAATTACTACATTTCCGTAATAGAAAATAGAGGACGTACAAGATAACACCAGTGTTCTAGTGGTTACAACACATATACATCTCGTTTCGTATAACTTCCCGCTTGTCTTGGTGCTATATACAAGACTCGTGGGATGTTCTGCTCTAGTAGACTTCCCAGGCCCGTACCCTAAACATTCTTTCACCTGTTTCAGACCCACATCCGTAAAAAAATGAACAGCTTTTGATTTAGTTGAGTATAACAGAATTATGTCTCGCATGATATTTTTTAAACAAATAAATGTAAGGAAACTTTTACGAAGTTTTCTTAAATAGAAAGCAGCTGGGTTTTTATTATGAAATTAAATCATTATATAAAAGAATTTCAAAATATTTTAGAAAAAATATTTTTTAACACCTTATTTTATTTTATGAATATTATGTAAGTGATTATTATGAAATGTGGATATACGGACTAAGTTTAATGTTAATTATTTGATAGCAAATCCCAAATTTTCTTAAAACACATTTTTTGACCATAATTATTCTAAATAGCATTCCAAAATTATTACTCCGGCTAAATCTTCAGAGATAAAGGAGGTTATAAGATTTACAAAATGTTTAATTACGAAAAAACTCGTCTAATTTTTTTTAATTATCGAAAAGATGTATAAAAAATAAAAAAAATAATAAAAAATTTCTTTTTAAAATAATGTTATTGAGAAATAAAAAATTTATAATTAAGAAGCATACTTAAATTATAAATAGAACAGAAAGGAATCGACATGCTAATTAAATAACAATTGAAATAATAATATTTTTTAACTAAATGTTAATAAAAGAATGGATTATAAAATTCAGGGCAAGTGTAATGAATGACATTTTTTAGCAAGCTTCTATTAACACATAGGTCCAAAAAAGGACGGATAAGAATTCTTTTCGCAGAAAAATGTTGTAGTAATTAAAACCCCAGAGTCAAATGGTAAAGCATGTCAAATTCCAACTCAAGCCACCGTGAAATCATGAAGATTCTTGTATTACGTTAGCCTACTTTTAAAAACTTTAATTCGTTCCATTCTTTTTTTTCCTAAGTACTGCTAACGTTACGGGTACGTGTACAAAATCGTAGATGATACAAATTACTCGGTGCGTCCTTCAAAGAATTTTAAGCCCTATATACTTGGAAGAATTACAAAACAAAAGTTAAATTAATAAAGGCTTCCTCACCTCTTCTTTTTTTAAATGG
This sequence comes from Lycorma delicatula, assembly GCF_047948215.1. NCBI lineage: Eukaryota > Metazoa > Arthropoda > Insecta > Hemiptera > Fulgoridae > Lycorma > Lycorma delicatula. Next base: position 39,621,702 of record NC_134456.1, read on the forward strand.
ATATTAATCGTATAAAATTTTGTTTTAGTTATTATTGATCTGTAAAATAAATTTCTATGAGATAACACACAATATATTTAATGCAAGATTTTTAATGCAGATTTTTAATGCAAAATTTACTGCGACTAATTTTTTCAACTAATTAAATAATAAATTTGCTATTTATTCATTTTTACTGCAACAAAAGTTTTGTCAGTTTTCAATTTTTATACTTCCAGTTAAATAAAATTATATTTTTTTTATATTCTGAGTTTTTTCAAACACATTTTTTAACACGGTTAAGGTATTTTTCTTATTTTTTCAACAAAAATAAAACAATTTTTTAACACAGCTTAAAATTTTAATCATAATGGTAATGTATTTGAATTAATTATTCTGTGTCAATTGAATTTTATTATTAATTACAATTTATTCTCGGTTATTGTTCAGATATATATCAATTTTCTCTTCCAAAAATCCTTTACTTTTCTTTTAACTTTTCTAGGAAATAATTTCTTCAGTAAAGGTTTTACAGTAACAGCAATTCACGTGTCTACACCTTTATCTCTTTGATGTATCAACGAAATAAGTCCGTCAGTAGAAAGTGACAAAGGTTTTTTTTTATCTTCACTCTTTAAATGATATCGTTGATCAATGTCCTTGTCAATGTCGACAAGACAGAGTTAAAAAAAAATAAAAACTTCTACTGAAACCCATGGAGGACAATTAAACTATAAGAGTACATACATAACAAAAAATAAAAATGAAAGAATTTTCTCTTCCATTTGGATTTATTCTTTATTATGTAAAAATATTTTCGGAGGTATCCCCATCTTCTCTTAAAATGTTCTCTTTTAAAATTAGCTTGTACGGAATAAAAAAAAAAAATATGTATAAAAATGTTTAATATAACATAATCAGAATACCAGTTAAGCAGTCAAACATTTCATGAAAAAACAATTAATTTTTAAAATTAGAAATTGTAAAAGAATGGATGATGGATTTATATCCTAGAATATTCTTTTTTAAATAAAAATAAATTAGAAAGAATGACTTCCATCTCCTAACCGCTTCAAGTTAATTTTGATTTAAATAATAATGTAACATAAGAAATGTTTTAAAAAAATCATATATTTATATTTCTAATATGTATATTGCAATCTGTTCAATTTGTGATCAATAAGCAATCCTCCCACATGGCTATTGAGATGAGGATGATATGTATGACGTATAAATAATGTAGTGCCGTCTTTTACAAACTCAGACCGATCATTCCTTAGATATGTGGTTAATTGAACCCCAATCATCAAAATATACCGGTATCCACTGTCAGGTAATCAAATCCGTATAGAACCAACTAACTTTTGCTAGGATTTGAACCTGAGAACCTTCGACTTCGAAAATCAGCTATAAAGTGATTTACGACGATGCGTTTACCACTAGGCCAGCTCGGTGGGAAAAAAAAAATCATGTCGCAAAATTTGCTGATGAAACGAAACTGACGTGTTCTTCAGAACATCGGTAAGCAAGAAAACGTCGAATGATCTAGTAAACTAAAAATGTTGACTAGAAGAAAGATTGGTTTTTAGATACTTACAGAAGAATACACACAAAAAAAATCAAACTTATATCTTTATTTGTTACAGAGAAATAAAAAAAAATAAAATTTAATTTTTACTCCATTTCAACCCTTTTTTTTATAGCAAACTTATTTATTTCACATATGTTAGCATAACTAAAATTTAAAGCCTGTTAAATTTATAAAATATATCATGTATTATAATTTCTTCAGGGCAACAGTTTGGTCAGTTAAGGACCCGAAACTTGATTGATCTAAGAATTTGGTTTGAAAACACTCGGCTTATCTTAAAAATATTGGTTATAACTGATTACCCTACGAATTATGGGTGAAAATTTATTTTATCTGGTTTTTTGCGTTACCCGACAAACACCACTAGGAGGTGACCGTACTTAATTTCTGTTCTTTTTTTCATTTTTAATTACCCTTATTTTATGTTTTTTAGCCAAGTAACCACAGGTAGGTGCAGCCAGTCACGTCGTACATACAGTAAATACATTGGCTGTGTTGGTTCAGCTACGTTTTTTTTTAATTCAAAAACCCGAAAATATTTTTTAGATATTCATCTGTTGAATATTTGTAAGCCTAAATGTAGTGAATATCTCGTTTTGTATAGTCGGAAATTGGGAAATTTTGCAATGATTATTCAAATTTTTTTACCTTTCTTCATCACTTTCAAGGCCGAATTTTGAAAAATGTAGAAATTGTATTTTAGATTAACCAAAAATCAAGTTGACATCTTCATTTAGTACTAAGAAATTAAAAAAAATTGTAAAGTTTATTGTTACTCTACTTTAGCCCTTTAAACTCGGAATTTCAAAAAATCCTTTCTTAATATGCACTTACACCTAAGAAGAACATGTAAAGATATTTTCAACTTATCTTCAGTAGTTATTGCTGGGTGCTGTTGAATCAGTTATTCAGTCAGGACAAGTTGCTTTATAGGTACAGATATATATATATATATATATATATATATACATATATGATATATATATACGTATCAGAAATTAATATTCTAGAGACATTTTAATTCGTGAAAATTTTGTTATTTTACAAAATATTAAAAACCACAAAAACTAATAAAACTACGGATAAGTACAGTAAATACTCTTATAAATAAAAATTCATTGTGATTACCATTATTAAGAAGTACTGAACGATAAAGAAAGAAAATATGAAAATGAATTTATTGCATTATAATTAACTTATGCAAGTTGAAAACATTGTATTAAAGTCTCATATTTATTGTTATATGTTCTACAAATTTAGATTTCAGAATACTGTACTGTTAAATTAGTACAATACAGTGGTAGTCATTTATTCTACAATGTGTCTACGGTCTCTGAACATTACCGAGTTTTAACTACGTTTTTTTTTTTAAATAGCATAAATAAACACTAATTCTCCAGTTAAGAATGAGCATTAAAAATAACAAATTGCGATTAATAAAACTGGGTAAATGCTGAGATAAAATTATATATACAAACTGTTTGAACAAGGAAAAAACTTTTTCCAAACAAATTTATCTTTTTTTGAAAGTTCTTTATGTCAATCTCAGTACCATTAAATCACTGAAAAAGAAACATCTCCATTTGTTTTTTAAATGTGTAAATAAAATCAACAATATTATTCCGTTTTAATAATCTTAGAATGTTAGAAATTAATAGACGGAATATTTTTTTTATTTATAAATATATTTTTTTTAAGTCCATTTTATTTAATTCTTTTTTTTACATTTTTATTTTCTATTTTAGCCACTTTAGGACCACGTTCCAGTCTCCTTTACTTTTTTCTTCCCTCTCTTCTTATTGCCTCTCCATTTCTCGCCATTTCACTCCGCATGTTGTTTTTAGCGTTCTTCCACCCATTACCATCCCATTTTCGGATTTTTCTTTCCTGGTGTATTTTTTTTGGAAACCTTCTGATACAATAATTTTGATTTACTCGTAAAATGTGTTTCTAATTGTAATATTTTTCCTACAATTTTTAGATTTTAATCCGTTATTAACTTCTTTAATCCAATTTATTTTAGCTTTCTATTATAGAAAAAAATCAAAGAAACGCTTAGTAAGCTTGATTTTACTCATTCTGACTAGGTGACCAAAGAATATTAATCTTTGCTTTTTCATTATTTCAGTTATTTTTTCCATACTTAGATATACAGGGTGATAATATTTAAAGCATGTAAACAGCTTTATACTTCATACCTGACAGGAATTTGGAAGCAGAAAGAAATGAGGATCTATATAGTTAAACAAATTCTACATTACGGTGGATTTTTAATTTTTGTCCGCCATATTGAACCAAACTTAATTTTTTTAAATAGCAAGGTGGAACATATGACATATACCGAAAAATTTGGGGATGACACATACAGAATTAAATATGGGATGCGCACGCACTTTAATTAGAATCATTGAATTAAATAAACGAAAAAATATTATATTTAAATAAAATTGTAAATCTTTTCAAATTAAGTTGTGTATGTAAACCGAGCATCAGAAACAACTTGTACTGAAACTTATTTTTCTGTCAATGTCTTCGTTATCTAGTTATAAGCATTCAAACTTGCAATGACGGAAAAATCGTGTTAAATATAACATGAGGTAAAAAACGGTGCATAAACAATTTTTTGCAATTTTTTACATTTATAATGCTTACAAATGAACTTTAAACAGTGCCATAATATCGATAAT